>NC_140123.1:15360306-16106042 GCF_964035555.1 Netta rufina | reverse complement strand
TGAAAGGGAGCAACAGTTGGAGTGAAATATTTCATTATGTCTCTTTCTTTTCTATATTCAGTGATTGTTCTGAAAGAAAAAGGAACAAGTACTTTGCAGATGTACACATTGTTGAGGTGTACTGAAGCTATGGTCCTCTTGGCTCCAGTTCAAGGCCTGATTCTTATTTTTAAAGCCCTCAGATTATGGCATTGGATACTACTCTGCTACTCATTCTACTCCTGACACCTAACCTACATTTCATAGCAGTGTCATGGACAACATACCGGCATACTGTCGCAGAAATACAGCTGTGTCATCAGGCAAATGATGACTAGATTATGAGCACTGGGTTTGACCCTCAATAACAAGAACCCACGTTTTGTCACAGTAAAATTATCTACTTTTCTACAAAAGAAATCATACTACATCGCCATTTGATAGGTATAATAAGGAATATTATAGACCTGGAATATAAATCCTGCAGATTTAAAGAGTGTAAAACTATTCATTATTGAGTAAGACATACAGATCTAAAGAAAAAAAAAATTACATATGCCACAGGGCACATGCCTGTGGCACACTCAGATAAGAGGCCTCTCAGTCAGAGAGCGTCTGACTAAACCTATTATGCTTCTACCAGAATTCTCACTTATATTCAGAGAATATTGACTGCTTTACAACATTTGCAAACATGTATTTTAATATAAGTAGAATAAGTAGAAGAATGTTAACGACATTTTCTGACTCTATGACATTTTCTTCAAAAATTGCCATGAGGTTGCAACAGTAGTAGTAAAATTCTCTTTGGCTTTGAAGCATTGGAGCTAGCTGTACCCATTGAGATATTTGCACCAGCACTTGATTTTGCAAGTATGATGCATATTTTTGTCCAACTTTTAAAATTCTGCTCTTTAGGTAGTTGATGGTATACTGTTTTGTTACAAAGGGTCCATCTATATTCTACCATAACAACTTTGAGAATATTTTCTGTTGCCGTACATCTGAACTTGGTGTAGATGGAGGTTATAATATCTTGAGCAAAAATTATGGCACTTATGTTCTTTACATAAGATTATTTGTTCTCTTACACTCTTCTGTCTTACTTTTTAAAAATTCTGAATGCTGTTCCCTGCTTAAAGGTATAAATCTCATCTCACTACATTGCAAGTGTTCTATTCTGTTAATATAATTTTCAAATTTACAAAAAATGATTTCTCAAATTGCTATGGATAACTTCTAGTTGAGAAGAATTGTGATTCCTCTGCAGTTTAAGAATTCCCAAAAGGGCTAAAAATAAGATTCAAAATGTTTATTTTATTATTTTATTTTATTTTATTTTATTTTATTTTATTTTATTTTATTTTATTTTATTTTATTTTATTTTATTATTTTATTTTATTTTATTTTATTTTATTTTATTTTATTATTTTTTCCTTCTCTCTTTTAAACTTCTTTTATGAACAAAAGCAGAGCAGAAATTACTCAGCAAGATAACATGTAATTTAACAGAACTGGAAGTACATAACAGAGTCACTAAAGATAATCTGGGAAATATATTTGTTTTCTTGTAGCTGTGTAGCTGTTCTGTCTTAATACATTACATTTGATAATCTTTCCTGAAATAATTAATTTGAATGAAAGACAAACTTTTTTTTTTTTTTTCTTTTGAATGACTATTTCTGTTGTTTACATTTTCTGTCAGTATCACCCTGTGTTTTGATAGTACAAAAAATCCCATACCAGAAGTAGACTGGTCTCACTGTATCTTGGATCCTACAAGGAAAGGCAAGAACAGGGAATACCAGAACTGAGCTGTGTAGTAAAGGTAGCTCAGTTGTCCAGTGCTTACTTTCTAATATCATTGGTGACCTGTATAAATGTACATCTAAACATTTCCTACAACAGTGGAAATTGCCAATTACCTCACAACTTCATCTTCAGTGCAGCAATAGACACTATTTATAACACTTGTCACACAATGGACACAATGTCTACATGGACACAATCAAGACCACAGGAGATATGCCTGAATATGTGCCACCAGGGATTTAACATGTTCCTTCCCAGCAGGTTGCAAACAAGGCGTGCTACAGTTCTTATTTGTTCACTTTTCAGTTGTACCTTGAAGTCTCAGCCATGTACTGGAGCCACATTTGGACAGGGTCCGTGTGAATGCAAAAAGAAGGGTGTATTTGCCCCATAGTTCACCACCTAGCCTAACACTTGAAGGCTTATTAAGCCCTGAGGAATTTGCTTTGTTTTGCTCTCCCTGACTCTGGAAGAGCAACCTAATCTGATCCCAGGTCCACATAGGATTGTGACCCAGTAAAAACACATTCTGCTTCCCTACTAGACCTCCATTTCCCCAGAAGGAAAATGTAAGTCCAAAGGCTGTGAGAGAGCTGCAGTGTTCTCTGTCTTGGTCAGGCATCCCACTTAACCAGGGTGCTGGAGTGGAGTGCAGTTCTGGTGACAGGCCTGGCCCTTGGTCTAAACACAGCCGCGTACAACCTTGCCAACGCAATTTCACAACAGATATGTAAAACACATCTGCAGCAATACTTCAGGTTCAACCTCATTTTCTGTATATAAAGAAGCCCTGATCCATCCCAAATCATGAGCAGCTTAGTTCTGGCATACTGAAGAAGAGAATAAAAGTGGAAGAGCAAGGATGTACATTGTATAAAGTACAGTTAGCCATGGGCACTGTCATTGTAATGGATAAAGCTGCAGCATCAAATTGTTTCCTGTCATTTTTACATTTCCAGGCAGGGATTAACTTGAGCCTTGTGTCAGATCATAAAGATTTGTGTGGTATGGAAAATATTAAGTGTGTTGCCAGGGTCACAGAAAGATACTGGAAGTAACCACTTTCAGTCAGCATGCATGTCCTTCCTCCTTTCTGTTTTCCAGCCTCAATTCACATAACTGAGAGAACAGAAAAAAATCAGAGCAAGGAGACATTTTGGTTCTGGGGATTTGCTCCTTCCAATCTTCCAAAGGAACACTGGGAGAGCTGGGTGGGGTGATGATAGGGGGAAGTGGTGCAACTCCAGTGTGGGCTGAGTCCTCTCTTCCCTCCAGTACCCTCTCATTCTGTGCCTAGAGAGAGCTGCAGCTTCAAGTAGGAGGTTCTCCCCTTATTTCAGAGAAAGTTCATTGTACTGACATGCAAATCCCTGTAGGATTACTCTGCCTAAGCGGTAACAAATATTTTTGATTTGCTGGGTATACAGACTAATTAGTCAGCTGTAAGAAACAGCTGGTTCACAATGTTCTGATATTAGTGCTTTCCATGATTTTGATTTAATTTCAAGGGCAGACTATGGAGAGAAAAGTTGTAGAGGGAAGATGGTATTTTTCTTGCTGTTGTTGGCTCACTTGTTTATTTTACTCCATTTGCAAACCTTTATTTGATTCCTATTCATAAATTATACTGCTATATTATGGTATCTCATTATCCTTTATTAGCAGAACACCACTAAATAGAAGTTGGAATTATACATCATGCCCTGCATATGGAACAAAGCAGCATATGGAGACTATGCCTACTGCAGTTTTCAAGCATAAAAAAGCAGGAAATTATACAGGAAATTATACATATTTCGAAGAGTCTCTGCCAAGTGTTTCTATGCTGTATTCTGTAATTCAGAGTCATGTTCATCTTTACTGTGTCATTTAAAATTCATATAGTAGAAATATAGTCAAGCCATAATCTATATAGTAAGAAAGGAAAGCTGCTTTTCCTAATTTCTCCTAAACTTGCTTAAAATAAAAGTCCTGCTAGCAGCTTTAAACTCGTCTTTATCACATAGTTTAAAAAGGTAAGCTTTTTAGGTATGCTAGTGGGGACAGATTGCCTGTTTAATATCAAATGTCTGAGCAAGTTGGCTTGATTCTGATAAAAATATAAAGATGGTAATAATACATCCATTCTACTACCATGAATCTGATTTTTATTTTTTTTTTTCCTGTAAGATGAGTTTTCTATTCAATTCTCAAAATAAAAACATTTTAAAAATATCTCAAAGCATGAAATGAATCCTATCCAACCAATTTGGTAAAGGAGTATTTTATTTAGGAAAAATAAACATTTTTGCAGAGCAACAAAATTCAAATTTAAGTAAACCATAAAATTTAAAATTTATTTAATTTAAGTAAACAATACAATTTAAATTTAAGTAAAATTTTTCAATTGTGGGGACATTTTTATTAGCTCAATTTTCTCTCAGAATATAAGTTTTGGTAATTTTAATATTTTATAATTTTGTTCCATTGTGTAACACAGAACAGACATAGGTATTATAAAATTTCCTTTGAAATGGAATTGTCTTTATATGTCACCTCTCACACACAGACAGAATAAGTATTTTTGAGTAACTCTCAAAGAGAAGAGACTTGTTTATAAGCCAAATATTAACATAATAAGCAAGAAAATATAAATATTGTTTTCACTATGTTCAGTTTCATCCAAATTCAGTAGCATAGACAAAAGAGTAAGGTAAATACAGAAAGAAAACTCAGAAGATTAAAACCAGAAAAAACTTACAGCATGGTCACAAGATCTGGTTAATGTGTAGTGTGAGATCAAGTTTTACCATGAAATGGACTCTATGTATTTTCTGGCTGCTGGACTAATAATGAAAGTATGTGATATCCACAGTATCACAAAATGATTTTCAAAATCAAATTTTTTGTTTATTTATTTTTTTATTTGAGAGAGAGAAGTAAAAGAATAAAATGAAGAAAGACAGATGGAGCTTTCCTGCGATACTTTCGAAATAAACCTCAGAAAAGCAAATACAGCCTTTCTGTACTGACAATTTTTGCAAGATATAAATCTAGGTAGCCCCTATCAATAAAAAAGAAAGAAACTTATATATGGAGTACATAAACGGTAAAAGATTCTCAAGGTCATGGGAGATTTCTTAATTTAGGACCTGAGATTCCTCTTTTTCCATGACAATCATAGAGGATTTTCTTCATGCAGAGCCTCTTTCAGGCATCTCAGGAAGAAATGGTCATCTGAACAATTAGGGTTCCAATCAAATCAATTATGTCTGAATCTGGCATTCACCTTTCCCAGAGGACCAACCCAAATGAAACATTCATTTTCTTTCTGTCTCAAGAGCTAAACTTCTACCTCTTCAGTATAGGAGGCTTCTGGAGGCTACTATACAGCTTCTGCGTCTAGTTTAATTACCTGCCAAGTACATTAATTTAAAATAAAAGTATGTTATAGGCATACCAGAATGCATGCATATTGTCCTGTGTCTTTTTTTCCCCATTAATGTCTGTACAGACTGAAAGAAAAACTCCCTACTGGTGTGCTCTACTTGACTATGTGGCTCATGTATAAGTAACAAAAAAAGTTGCAAAATTGTAGTGTTTGTGCCTCTTTATCCAGTTACCGGATTACAAAGTTTTTTATCTTCCTCAGGAAGGAAGGACACCAAGGTCTACAGAGGAGAAACATTTTAGGTTGAACAAAGACCTCAGTCAGACCTCACTTTGCGTGTACTATGCTTACTTGGGCATCATGAGAGTACATCATACAAAAGTTATCAGTTTATCTTATGAGGATCATTTACACCAGCCCTAAAGTGTTGTCTCCTCTCATCTCAGTGCCTTTCGGCAGCCTGTAATAATAAGAAGAGCATCCACTCCAGTGTTTTCTCATGTATCAATTTAATCACCTTTGCCAGCATTTCAGATTGGGACTGTTTTCCTATGATGATGGCACAAGTAATTTCTTCTCATAACAGTCATGACTCATTTAGGATTCTCAGTAAAAAACGTGGATCACAGAAGTGCTGCTGTTCATTGTTTCTTCACCTAATGATTTTTTTTTTTTATTATTTTTATTTTTTTGGCTGGGAAGAGGGCCAGGAGTTGAAAAATGAAAGAATTGTCAGCTTTTTGGCAAGTTTAAGCTCTGCTTAAGTGAAAACACCTTGCTAGTGACTGTTTTGCCTGTTATTATAATGGAAAGCAGACAGGTATTTCCTTTTCTCTCAACAGTCAAATGAATTTAGGGAGAAAAGAAAGAGAGAAAGGCAACATCATTTCTACAAGATGAAAGAAATGATGCAAGAATGCCCAGCAAGTTATCCTATTCTATCCTCTGCTCCTTTGAACAGTGTGGGAAGTTGCTGTCTCACCCCCTCCTCTTCTGCAAACCTGGAAGTGCCAGACCTCAGAAGGGCAAGAGGAAAGACAACCTGGAAATATCACCCTACCAATTCTGAGAATAAATAAATAAACAAACAAATAAATAAATAAATAAATGCCTGAAGCTGTGTCTTGTAACGCTTGATCTTCCCAGGTAAATGTTTAAAGGAAAAGTGGAGAGATTAGATGTTTGGGGATTAGGATTGTGATTTGAGACAGGGATGTAACCGCAAAGCACTAAAATGCACTGATATAAGTCTAAGGGATCCAAAAGTCATTGGCATTTAGAGGTGAGGGAGAAGCTGAAAACTGTGCAACTTGTGAAATGCCTACATGCCGTGTTGAGGGGACACCATGTCCTTGTTCATTTGCAATTGACAGTGCAATAGCTAAGCACTTCATACACCAAGTATAAAATTGAGAGAAAAAGGGCTAGTCAAGGAAGTTAAAAAATCAGGAAAATTATAAAAAAATCTTTCCATGAAAAAAATCTCTTGATTTTCATGGGAACTTCTGTATGTACAATTCCAAAGACTAGCAGAAAAGGTGAAAGCCTCTGGATGTCCATACAACACTTTCTGAGATGGTTTCCACATCCATTTTGAGAATGATGAGTGTGCGCTATCATGTTCTAGACAAATCTAATAGTGCGTCTGCAGCATACATGACAAGATAATCACTAAACAAATGAGGTACATTGAACTTTAGGGCTTCCTAAGAAGGATGGATGGTGTGAAATTCATCAACCTTTGCCTTCTTACAGGCACATTCCTTACAGTGCATGGCTCAAATCTGCACATGCCATTCAGACCTTTGGCCTTCAGATGTCACTGCTTATGCATCAGCCAGAAAGAAGAATAAGAAATCCCGTAATATGGGAAAAATTACAAAACAGCATCTGATTGTCAGTGGAGCAAGAGACAGGGATTTCAGGGTCAAAAGTTCCTGTAACTTTATGCCATTTAACTTGTTATTAATGAGTTCTGGGCAATAAATTGCTGAGCTTTTGGTTTTGGATTTATTTTGGGGGTGAGGGCTGGGTATAGCTTCAAGTTCATTCTCTGCTGATTAATAGTATCAGACATATTTGGCTTTAATCAGAATCTCTCTTCTTTCCCACTGTATTCAGTAAAATTGAAACAACCACAGGCAGTGCTATGCCAAAATACCTCACATTTTCCATCAGCTATTCAATGTATAAGAAAATGTCTTCTAAGAAGGTTTTCTTATAGTGATTTATAGTGATTTTGCTATATGTAGACAGGTCAGCAAAGAGGAACAGATACAGTTTATCATCCTGCTTCCTTATGCTAGAGCTTAACACATTGAGAAGAGAGAGAAATCAGGGACTGAGAGGGTAAGCAATTTAGAGGAAGGCTAGGGAAGGATGAAAGAGAGTCCTTGAAGGAATGTATCAGAGAGAGCATTCATAGGATTTCTCTGCAGCTGAAGTAACTTGAATTTTTTTTTCAAACCATGGAACATATAGTATGCTGGGAGGTCTAATAATAAGAACAAAGATAAGGATGAGTATAATCTTTTGTATTCTCTGTTGAAATGTAAAATGGTCCTGTAGTCATTGTGGCTTTGTCTTGGTTTAGAAACTGAAAACAAGGTAAGTCATCAAGGTGTTTTAACAATATTGGGGAGCTAAACACCACCATACTGCTCTTTTGATCCCATTTCTCAAAAGAGCAAGGGGAGATAAAAGGATGAAAAAAAAAAATATGCTTGTGAGTTGAGATCATAGAATCATCACAGAATCATAGAATGTCTTGTGTTGGAAAGGACATTGAAGATATTTAGTTCTATTTCCCCTGACATGAGCAGGGATCCCACCCACTCAATCAGGTTGCCCAGGGACCCATCCAACCTAGCCTTAAACAATTCCAGGGATGGGGCATCCGCAACTTTTTGAAGCAACCTGTTCCCATGCATCACCACATTCACAGTAAAGAATTTTCTTCTAACACCTAATCCAAATCTCCCCTCTTGTAGCTTAAAACCATTCCCCCTGGTCCTATCATTATCTGCTCATGTAAAAAGTCGTTCTCCATCTTTTTCATAAGCTCCCTCTGAGTACTGAAAGGCCTCAGTGAGGTCTCCCCAGAGCCTTCTTTTCTCCAGGCTAAATAACCCTCACTTTCTCAGCCTTTTCTCATAGGTGTTCCATCCATCTTTGTAGCCCTCCTCTGGACCCATCTAATGAGTCCACATCTTTCTTGTGCTGGGGCCCAGACTCAGATACAGTATTCCATGTGGGGCTTCTCAAGGACTGAGCAAAGCGGGACAATCACCTCCCTCCACCTGCTGGTTACTACTCTTTGGATGCAGCCCAGGGTGCAGTTGGCCTTCTGGGAGGCAAGCACCCACTGTTGGTTCATGTCTAGCTTTTCACCCATCAGAACCCGCAAGTCCTTTTCTGCAGGGCTGCTCTCAATGAGCTCTTGGCCCCCTCTGTACTACTGTCTGGGATTGCCCCAACCCAGGTACAGCCCAGGTGGCAGCTGTGTAATGGTAACTCAGAGACAGAGAGGGGTGAGAACTGAGAGAAGTAGCCCCGCAGCCCCCAAGTTGAATGCAGCAGGAGGGCAGGAGGTGCTCCAGGCACGCAGAACAAGTTCCTCTGCGGCCCCTGGAGAGGCCTCTGGTGGAACAGGCTGTACCCCTGCAGCCCATGGGTCCCACATGGAGCAGATCTCCAAGCTGCATCCTGTGGAGGAGCTGCCGGTGGAGCAGGTGGATATGGCCTGGAGGAGGCTGCGGCCCATGGAGAGCCCCTGCAGGTGCAGGCCCCGGGCCAGAGCTGCAGCCCGTGGAGAGGAGCCCGCTCAGGAGCAGGGGGTCTGGGGGGAGCTGCCACCCACCCGTGGGGGCCCGTGCTGAAGCAGTTTGCTCCTGAGGGATGGAAAGTGTTTTTAGTTTGCTTTTAGTTTTTAATGCTCTTGCCTGTTTTCATTTGTCAATAAATTACATTAATCTTTTTACTGAGTCTGTTTTGCCTGTGATAGTAATTTGTGAGTGATCTCCCTGTCATTATCTCAACCCATGCACCTATTTTCATTATATTTTCTCCCCCTTTTCAGTTGGGGAGGGGGAGTGAGAAAGTGGAATGATAGAGCTTTACTGCCGATCAGTGTGAAAAAAAAACCAACACACAATCTGGCAGTAGGTTGTGAAATAGATGTTAAAGGAAGGAACTGAAAAAGAACTGAGACTGGATATGGAGGGACACTGCAAGGTCATTTTGGACAGTGTAGGATGCAAATGAGAGGGACAAATTCAAGAAATTGAAAAGAGAGATTGGGAAGTTCCAGAGAAGAATAATAACAGTCTGAAAAATACGATAGAAGAAATGGCCTAAGAGGGATCTGGGAGATCTGTGAGAAAGCTGTGAACACAAGCAACTGTGGGGAGAAGGAAAGGGCAGAGACATATCCATCAGCATTGAGGACTGCAAATTTATTTTGATAAAGGAGGGTGCCTGAGCAGTTGCAGAACAGAGGGGTAGCTTAGAAAGTGAGAGGAGTAAAGGACCTAAGGGAAAAAGAAGGGTGAAAAAGATTGCCAAATAGGTCAGCCATGTTAAAGTTTATTAAGGTGGTAGTGTATGTTAACAGGGCAGAATGTGTGTGGGAGAACTGGCACAACAGCATGAAAACGGTAATGATTTGGTCTGTAGATGAGACAGTGGAAAAGAGAGACAAACTGATATCCTTGCACAATTTTGTGGAACCAAAGAGTTGAAGTTTATCCTATGGAAATCGAATTGAGTGAGCTGGGTGATGGGTATTAATCACTGGATTTTTAGGAGTTGCAGTAGCATGTATTTGGGATGTGGTTTCCTCCCCCTTGAATTTGTTCTAAATGACTTCCATATGATTTTTTTTGTCAATCTTGATTTCTGTCAATCTTGATTTTACTAGATGGTGCTGGGGCATTTCTTCGTAAAATTACAAAGTTAGAAAGTTGTGATTGTAGCTTAAACAGATAGAATTAGAAACATTTGAAAGAACTCATGCAAAAGACAGTTTTATAATGAACTGTACGGAAACAGCATTTAAACCAAACTCTTAGCATGAGCTACTGTAAAAAGGAGACAGACATTACACAGGTAGAAATAAATAAATAAATAAATAAATAAATAAATAAATAAATAAATTATATTTAAGTCCTTTTTACCCCATAGGGTAGCTTTTATTGGTATCATAGTAAAACTACCCCTTTAGTAATATACCCATCTAGAATATCTGGCACTGGATATTTCTTTGTTGGATCAGACATGACCACTGGCAGCACTGGGTTTCTAAACTCTTATTTCTTTGTACTATAATAGAGATTTTAATAAAAAAAAATGTAGAAGAGTCACTATATCACATTTTCCTTCATGTTCTTCTGTCTGTGATAAACCTTCATTACAACCGTGGTACAAAAGACATGTTCCTTCATATTGTTGCAGGAGTGGCAGCCACTATACCATAAAACACGTCCTGCCAATGAGGAGTCAGCCAACTCAGTATCTTCAACTGGTTTTAATTTCCTCAGAGAGATAGGAAAGCTCTTTGTTCCATTTGACATTGCATATGGATAATCTTGTTTGCTATCTGAATTGGTAATTGTTGTTATAACCATTTTTGGAGAATGAGTTATTTTAAGGCAGTAGAAAGGCTTGACAATATGCTGGGGTTTTGTTGTTGATGTTTTGTTTTGTTTTCCATGAGTGTAAATGTTCATAGAGTTTAAATGTGCATGTACAACTTATTTTCTCTCTTCATCCACTGTTGCAGTTCCATTATCATTTTTTTCATGTTGTTCACTAGCATGCCATACAGGTCATTTTTATCTCTAGGTATGCTACCACTGCTTTTTGTGGCTCAGGCAGAAGTGGAAATCCTATTTTACTTATTTACATTTTCTTTCTTGAAGTGCTTCCAATATGGATGCTCCCAGCAATTGGATGTGATGTGGCTAATTTCTGTCTGCCACAGCAAAGCTTTTCTCACCTACTGAGAGCAGTGGGAATTTTCTAAAGAAGCTATTTCTCTCTCAGAGAAGTCTGTAAGAGAGGTGGACTATCTTTAACTTTCTATAGTTGTCTTTTTCTGTTTTAATTGCTAGATCATACTCCTGGCTTTTATGTCATCAGATTTTATTTATCATTTTAAGATTTTTTGTGAGCTGATGTCCATTTAAAAATCCTGGTATTGTTCCATGAAGTAAATCTTTAGTGTTGCTTTGCATTTTGCATCAATAACAAAATATTTGTCATGTTCATTTTTTTTTGCTAGTTATAAACACAGCCAAGCTGTCAGTTGAACACACTTAGATTCCTGTCACATTCTGTTTGCCTTTCACATACCCTAACTGCAATTAGTAGTAGTAGTAGTAGTAGTAGTAGTAGTAGTATTGGGGATATTTTGTTAGTTTGATTATTTATTTATTTATTTATTATCAGCAGATGGCCTTAATTAGTTTTTAAAGGCCAATATGACCATCTTATGTCCAAATTTCACAGTGATCACCGTTAGCATGTTATCTTTTAGAACATTTGGAATATTTGTATGCATATAACTTTATTATAACTTTAAAATTTGTATGCATAATAACAATATGAAACTGTTGGAAAGTGTCCAGAGGAGGGCTACGAAGATGGTGAAAGGCCTGGAGGGGAAGACGTACGAGGAACGGCTGAGGTCACTGGGCCTGTTCAGCCTGGAGAAGAGGAGGCTGAGGGGAGACCTCATCACAGTCTACAACTTCCTTGTAAGGGGGTGTCGAGAGGCAGGAGACCTTTTCTCCATTAACACTAGTGACAGGACCCACGGGAACGGGGTTAAGCTGAGGCAGGGGAAATTTAGGCTGGACGTCAGGAGGGGGTTCTTCACAGAGAGGGTGGTTGCACACTGGAACAGGCTCCCCAGGGAAGTGGTCACTGCACCGAGCCTGTCTGAATTTAAGAAGAGATTGGACTGTGCACTTAGGCACATGGTCTGAACTTTTGGGTAGACCTGTGCGGTGTCAAGAGTTGGACTTGATGATCCTTAAGGGTCCCTTCCAACTCAGGATATTCTATGATTCTATGATATGCGGCTGTATTACAATTGCATTCATTTTTTATATACTCAAAAGCCAATAATGTTGCAAGAAAAACATACATTTCTAAGTCAGTAGCTTACTGTATACTCACACAGTGAGGCAGACTATCCTAGCAAAAAACATTCTACAATCTTCAACACTTTATTGGCAGAATTAAGACATATGAAGTGAAAGATATGATGTCTCAGAAGTATCCATGTGTGACTGACTGAAAAAGAAGAGATCAAAAGCAACATTTATGTCCTCAGATCTTATAATATCAAGGATGAAAATGCCAAAATAGTTTTATGATTCAAAGATTTAGCTTTGCAGAGGAAGGACTATTAGTTTATCTCTGGGCATATAAATTGACAATCCCTTATGAGATCATTTGAACATAAGTCTGTGATGTGTTATGGACTTCCTTAATAATCAAGCTGGTAAAAATTCAGGTTTGCATTGTGTTCTGTGCAATGGAAAAATTAGCTAGTTTGGCTCCATTTTCTTCATCACTGAGGTTATGTTCCAAAATCTGAAATGTGAAAAATGGGAAATGGAAAAGTGATGGTTGTTTTTTTCCTGTCTTTTCTTTTTTTTTTTTTTAAATATATTTATTGAAAAATCTAAATACTATTAGCATGGATATGAACTGCAAATTGAACAGTGATATTTTGTAAAATATATAAATGTGAGTTGACACACTAATATATTAAAAATTATTGCAGAGGTATACTGCACATACGTTGCTTAATATTGCACCTCATTTTTCTATTGAACTAACAAACACTGGGCTTCGCTTTTGTGATATCTTTATAGTACTTCTGATAACTTTGGGATAATAATATAATTCCTGTTTTTCAGTTTATATTTATTATTATTACTATTACTATTACTATTATTATTATTACAATCATTATTATCATTTATATATTTCATGTAATATTTCCACGGCTACTATTTGCAGTTTCTTGGACTTCTTTATGATTTATATTAAAAATAATTATAATAAAAAATGTTCGGCATTTCCTTTACCTTTACTTCATCAAGTAAAAAAGGTTGAATGTGAACAAGAGTCTGAGACATTAAAGTTATGACTATACTAAAACAAGCAGGTTAAAAGCACAGATCCAAGCACTGGTGTATTATTGTCCACACTGCTTAACTGCTAACAACATTCCTGACAGTTTTAGCCCGTAACAATTGCCAATGTCTCAGCCAAATGCCTAGGATCAGTTCAGAAGCCAGCACAAATCCAGGACTGCTCGTCATATGTAACACGGAAGTAATATGGACAAATTGACACTCTGGAGCAGAGCTTGGGCCCTGGCCCTCTTCAGTTTACTAATACAGACACAAATAAAGTGTTGGAGAAGAAAATTTAGCAGCAAGATGATACACTGGTTGAATAGCAGATGAGGTTGCTATGGAAGCAGTCTTTACCAAATTTTATTTATGTTATTTCCAGACCTCAATACAGTAAATCCCTATTTAGTACGATTTTAGAGAATATTGCAATAATCAAATCAGTTTTTTGAAATGATTTCTGAGGTTTCTTTACATTTCCTTTTCTAAACAGATCTATATAGATTATGGAAAGCTAGGATATAGTCATGGTTACTCTTTTACTTACGGAATTTATTTGTATGTCTCAAAATGTTTTTTGTTTGTTTGTTTGTTTGTTTGCTTCTCCTCTATTTCTTTTACGCCATTGGCATAATGATGGCTAATAATGGCTACCTGGACCTTTTCTTTAAGGATTGACTATCCTGACAAAGCATTTTAAACAATGTCAAAAATGTCAGAGTGACAGAAAATGTAAAGAAAATGGAATGGTAAGCCCAACCAGCTTTGTAACTTTTAGGCAGAAATTAATCTCAGATAAGTCAATGAAGAAGATATATAAAGACTAATATTTGAGCCAGGGAACCTCCGCTATTTTTTGCAGCTAATAACAACTTTTAGGGTAGTATTCATGAGTTCTCTTTAGACATCTCCATTAGGGCGAGAAACTACATGTATATTCTGGTTTGCTTTCTCTCCAGTGACTGTAAAGACAGCCACCAATCAGTCTCACAGATATACATTATAGTCACCTGGTTAAATTTTTGGCCAAATGGTCATGCCTACTTGCTAACTATCCCACACTTTGCCAGAAGGTCTAATGAACTCATAAAATTATTTTTTGTGATTTTTGAGGTCCTGTTTAAGGAAGACAAAGAAGGCTATGAGTTGGGCTGCACATGACCCAAATATTTAAGACCTTCAGTATATAAGGAGATATTTTTTGTGACATTTTGGGTAAGAAAGAATAGCTGAATAAACAAGCTTCTTAAATACAACTTACTTGAACTAATTTATATTCCCTGGTTGTATTTACAGATTACTTTAAAAATAATTTCAATTACAAATCTGGGATATTTCAATCAGTGAAATCATGCAATGCCGATAAAAAAGAACGTAAAGCCAACAGAGATCAGGTGAGTTCATTTGGTTTAATGGGATGCTAGAATTTGTCTCTCCAGTGTATGTTACTCTGAGGAGCTTTCCAGAATGAACCAGTGAGGAAATATCTTGATTTATGTTTAACTATTCCATTGTAAAATTATTTTATTTATTTATTTGTTTGTTTGTTTGTTTATTATTATTTATTTATTTTATGATAGCAGCAAAATTTTGTAGTAAGTATTTTGTGGATGGGGATTTTCTGAGATTTATGAAGCTGTGCTGTAAACAGACTTTATTTTTTTGTTTGTTTTTCTTGGAAATGATTTTGAGGGGACCTAAAGATTCTTAAATTTCATGAAGGCATTTAATAACTTTTCACAGAAATAAGTTACAGGGAAGTAGAGGATAGAAGTCAGTCTTGACTGTACACTCTTCATATTCATACAAACAAAATTCTCCACAAAACAAATGAGCATGGATGAAAGAAAGCATGAAGCACCCTGTTTCACTTAATCCACCTCATATTTTTGTTCTATACTAGTTTCCTTGATTAGCTTTTTTTTTTTTTGCTTTAAGAAAAGTGATCCATGTGGAGTGCTTTGGGGATTAGAACACCCTGAATCATCTCTAATTATTGCCTCATTTTTTCACTATTTCCTCTTAAGCCAAAACATCTTAGTGTGTTTACAAAACTGCCAGATTTTATATTTGATTTTTGTGGAACTCAGCATTTCTAGTCTTAGCCTAATTAACCCTATTTTTTTCAAAGATGTTTCATAAGTAGATCCAGCTTGTCAAATACAAGTTCTAACTCAAGTATAAATTAAAGATGAAGGAAAGAAACTTGCTTCAGAAGTGAACTAGGGATGGAACAGGGTGTTTGTTGCTGGTGTCATCCTAAAAAATAGCTTGATCTGTCAAATATACAAGTTGAAAAGTAGCCCTAAATATTTACATTTTATGCCAGCACTGTAATCTTTCTGAAACTTAACAATAGATCAATCTGAGAGAAGACTATATAATGCATACATATATATAAATGGAAGGAGGGGACAGTAGGTGATGTTGGCTGGACTCTATATTCAGTTCTATGCCATTCTTCAGGGAGTCTACAGAACATTTGTGGATGAAATTACGATATTTAATTCTGCTTATCTCTGCTTTCTGCATATTCTCAAAACTAGTATTTCTTTTTCATTTAACTGAACTAGAAATCATATGTTGAGCTAGAAAAATATTCCACATTACCAAACCACTGTCTATTTAGACACAGTCTTCATACAGTCTTATGTGTTGTTTTCTTTTGTTGGTGGAGAGGGTGAAGAGGGAACTTCTTATTTTTTGTGTTTGTTGTTGTTGTTGATGATGATTGGTTGGTTCATAGAATCATTAAGACTGGAAAAGACCTCCAAGACCATCTGGTCCAACTATCCCCCCACCACAAATACCCCCACTAAACCATGTTCCCAATATATGGTTGGTTGGTTGTTTTGTTGTTGATATTTGTTTTTGTTTGCTTGCTTGTTTTGTTTTGTTTCATTTTTAGCCAGCATAATAGTACAAAAGTTCTCATTGTGGAACAAATGGTAGGAAGCTGTGATTTTTTTTTCTGTATCTCTTGCAACAGAAGTAAAATAGGAATGAAATTTGGGGAACTTGTTCTGCCTGAACGGTATCCTCAAAAGAAGAGAGCTTAGGACATCAGTAACTACAGGTACTTCATGATATGAACCTATCTGCAGCTGATGTTGCCCATTCTGCGGATGGGACTACAGTGACAACCCATTCTGAACTGCCAGCAAAAGACCTTGTGAATTTAATGCTGACTAGGTTGGGATCAGTCCTACAGCTCACTTCATCCTTGAAATAAGATGTGGAGTTATCTGATGAACCCTGGGTATAGCACATAATTTAGTAATTTAAATATAGTACATAATTGCTATGAGAGAACAACACATCTAATTTTATTTCTTATTTATTTATTTATTTATTTGTTTGGATAATTCATCCACAAAAGGAAGTCTCAAGGGGGGAATCTCTTTTATTTTCTCACATAAAATCACCATATGCATGCTGCTATAACAGCCTGACTACCTCAGCCCTTCACATATGAGCCACACAAACACAAAAATGTGTCACTAGATTGCCAGTTTGGTGTCATTCAGCTTCATCTCCTTTGTCATCACAGCACAATGAATTCTTTAGTCCTTAGTGCCAGTATGGAAAAAAGATTCAGAATTACTCCTGCTTCAAACTTTGCTTTGAAGTCATTATTTAAAGTTGAATCCCCTAAGGTCTGTTATTTTATTTTATTTTATTTTATTTTATTTTATTTTATTTTATTTTATTTTATTTTATTTTATTTTATTATTTTATTTTATTTTATTATTTTATTTTATTTTATTATTTATTTTATTTTATTTTATTTTTTTCTTTCTTTTATTTTTATAAAGCAACTTCTACAAAGTGACTCTTCCATTTTTTCTCTCTTATTCTATCCTTTGTAACTTCTTTGACTTTTCAATGTTTTAAAAAATTGGTTGGTGTTTGCAGCAATTCTAGCTATCTTAAATGTGATTATAACTGGCTGTGAATAAAGTTTTTAGAAATAATTTTCAAAGGGAATTAAAAGGATTTATAATTAAAAATATTTTCCTTTGTTAAAAAATAAAAAGAAAAAGCATTCTAATTTTCCTAAATCTTTTTTTTTTTTTTTTTTTTTTTTTTAATTTTTCTTATCAACCAGGGGTTTTGAAGTATAATCCACAGTAAATGTATTCATAAAAGTAATTCATTAATAGATTCTGGAAAGCTAGTCATATACATATAAACTGAACCTAAACTGAATACCACTTAATGATGTCTTTTACTGCGGGCAACATATTTAGCCATGATTGTCCTGTCTTTGTTAGATTTTTATTGTTTCTGTTTAGTTTTTCCAGTCTGTGTTTTTTTGCCAGAGGCAAATTTTCTTCAATTTTATTATTTTATTCACTATTTATTTATTTATTTATTTTGTTTAAGAGGGTAGAATATATTTTTCTCAGGAAAGATATAATAATTCAGCCATTCTTCAGAATTAAAATTATGAGTGAGATTCCCGGAAAATTTTCAGTTCCTTCTTTATGTCTGAGCACAAGCCAAAAATTCGGGGCTGACTTTGCTGAGTAACAAAACCAAATTTACTGTAGGAAAAACGTATGAGACTTAGTCTTCCCTTTTGCTTTGGTTTCCACAAAAAACAATGAAAAACAATTTCACTTTTTTTTTTTTTCCTTTTACTTTTTTTTTTTTTTTAAGGAAAAAGCAGTTAAAACTTTCTTGTGTCAAGGAATTAAAGTTAGCTATAATTTTTATCATCATTTATTACTTTCTTTCCTTCTGGTTCATGGTGAGAGGAAAATGAAAGTTGTATGAATTCTTTTCATCAGATACAATTTCCTTTCTATAATTGAGTGAACAGGAAAGTTTAGCTTCTGGAGTATTGTATCATAAGGACTATAAAATACATTCAAATAAACAATAAATACATGTTTACCTTTGACAGGATTAGAATCTCAGAATATTGCTCAGGACTTCATAGATACAATCTTAAGTGTGTGAAGCCCACAATTCCAAGCCACCATCTAGCTCTCTCAAACCAGGCATGAGGTGAGACCAGATCAGGCCAAGCTCATTGGTTCTGATTTTACTGAAGGCTGCTGTTACTGTTGTCACAAGGACAACGTTGTTCAATATTCCACCCATGTCTGGAATCTGTGAATGGATAGCCCCATTCTTTCTTGATCTTGCACAGGAAGTTACACAGACAAGAGGATTTCTCCTAGGATAGTTGCATTTGAAATAACGTTTGGTAGCTTTATGGATGACTACAAACTCTATAATACTTACAGAACAATCTATTTTGATGTACATTTAGAAGAAATGAAGCTGCTAAGACCACCTGAGACTTATTCTCCTGTGGCTTTGCTGTCCTTGACCTGCAAGTAATCATGCCTGGTCTTACAGTAGGATCCAGGGCTAGGCCTTATAGTAGGATCCCTCAGCAGTCACAGATTTTATGCCCTGAAATGGAAGTAATATGTTCTATTACGGCAGATGAGGGATGAAAATACTAGCTTCCAGCTAGTCATACTGGAAAAAAGCACAAATGTTTGTTATGCAACCAAAAAGCTGTGGTTACATTTTCAAAAATGTTTTTTATTCCTGACACCATGGAGTGCTGTTAGGATGTGGTAGCCCTCTGCTAATTTCCTATAAATACTCTTGTATGAAACTTGGAAATAATACAAAGTAGCATGAGAAATATTAACTTCCATAGAAAACCCAATAAAGTCCTGATCAGGACAGGAGGCTTTATTTTAAACCCTTGATCTGAATCAGGCAAAGTAGGTATTACCCCTGTCAGCTCTGTCTCCCAGGGAAGTTACTTAACTGCTAGACTGTAGGGTTTGAGAGAGGTACCACAACTATCACTTAATACTTCTGTGAGTGATTTTTTTTTTTTTTTTTTGTGATTCCAGAATCAAAGCACCTAGGAAAAATATGTTTTATATTAATGACTTTAAATATTTATGATTTATGGAGTTTAGCAATCCCATAACCCTGACACCCTCTAGTAGGAGCAACAAATGGAAAATATGACTTATCACAATAGGCATTGTTATTGTTGCCAATTCAAAGGGATTATCTTCAAGTCTATGACAAATGAGCAAACAGAAGGTGGCAGCAATTAAAAGGAGCCCCAGAAGTAGGAAATAATGGAAGACCTGGGGAATGAAAGGGAAGTCACAGGAGAGGCAATTGGATTATACTGCCATTTCACTGAAACAACTTCCAAACTAATTCTATCTCACTGATAGAATCATAGAATCATAGAATATCCTGAGTTGGAAGGGACCCTTAAGGATCATCAAGTCCAACTCTTGACACCGCACAGGTCTACCCAAAAGTTCAGACCATGTGCCTAAGTGCACAGTCCAATCTCTTCTTAAATTCAGACAGGCTCGGTGCAGTGACCACTTCCCTGGGGAGCCTGTTCCAGTGTGCAACCACCCTCTCTGTGAAGAACCCCCTCCTGATGTCAAGCCTAAATTTCCCCTGCCTCAGCTTAACCCCGTTCCCGCGGGTCCTGTCACTAGTGTTAATGGAGAAAAGGTCTCCTGCCTCTCGACACCCCCTTACAAGGAAGTTGTAGACTGTGATGAGGTCTCCCCTCAGCCTCCTCTTCTCCAGGCTGAACAGGCCCAGTGACCTCAGCCGTTCTTCATACGTCTTCCCCTCCAGGCCTTTCACCATCTTCGTAGCCCTCCTCTGGACACTCTCCAACAGTTTCATGTCCTTTTTATACTGTGGTGCCCAGAACTGCACACAGTACTCGAGGTGAGGCCGCACCAGTGCAGAGTAGAGCGGGACAATCACCTCCCTTGACCTACTAGCGATGCCGTGCTTGATGCACCCCAGGACACGGTTGGCCCTCCTGGCTGCCAGGGCACACTGCTGGCTCATATTCAACTTGCTGTCTACCACGACCCCCAGATCCCTCTCTTCTAGGCTGCTCTCCAGTGTCTCATCGCCCAGTCTGTACATGCAGCCAGGGTTTCCCCGTCCCAGGTGCAGGACCCAGCACTTGCTCTTATTGAACTTCATGCGGTTGGTGATCGCCCAGCTCTCCAACCTATCCAGATCCCTCTGCAAGGCCTTTCCACCCTCATTCGAGTCCACAACTCCTCCAAGTTTGGTGTCATCAGCAAACTTGCTCAAAATACCTTTTATTCCTACATCCAGATCGTTTATAAAAATATTGAAAAGTACCGGCCCTAAAATGGAGCCTTGAGGGACCCCACTGGTGACCGCCTGCCAGCCCGACGCAGCCCCATTTACCATAACCCTTTGGGCCCTGCCTGTTAGCCAATTGCTCACCCATCGTATGATGTTTTTATTTAGCTGTATGGTGGACATTTTGTCCAGTAGGATCCTATGGGAAACCATGTCAAAAGCCTTGCTGAAGTCCAAAAAAATCACATCAGCTGGTTTTCCTTGGATCTTATCATAAAAGGAAATCAGGTTAGTTAGGCAGGACCTACCCTTCACAAACCCATGCTGGCTGGGACCAATGACTGCTTTGTCCCCCAGGTGCGCCTCAATAAGTTCAAGAACCATCTTCTCCATGATTTTACCAGGCACTGACGTGAGACTGACAGGCCTGTAATTGCTAGGGTCTTCTTTCTGACCCTTCTTGAAAATCGGCACAACATTTGCCAGCTTCCAGTCTACCGGGACCTCTCCAAATTCCCAGGATCATTGAAAAATAATTGAGAGAGGTTCCGCGATGATGTCCGCCAGCTCTTTCAGCACCCGGGGATGAATCCCATCCGGACCCATGGACTTGTAGGGATCCAGGTGGAGTAGCAACACACGTTCAGGGTCGGTTGGGAGTTTGTCATCCCCACCGTCCCGGTCCTCCAGCTCAGGGCAGCCTGGGTCCCGAAGCCCATCATCGGCATTGAAGACAGAGGCAAAGAAGGCGTTAAGCATCTCTGCTTTGCCTATGTCATTGTCTGTGAGGAGACCTTCCCTATCAAGGAGCGGCCCTATGTATTCTTTAGTTCTCCTTTTTCCATTCACATATCTAAAAAAACCCTTTTTATTTTCTCTCACAGACACAGCCAGCTTCAACTCTAGCTGTGCTTTGGCCACACGAACTTTCTCCCTACAAACACGAACAGCATCCCTGTATTCTTTCCATGACGCCTGGCCCTCCTTCCAGTAGCGAAACACTCTCTGTTTCCGCCTAATCTCCATTAGAATGTTCCTGGTCAGCCACGCCGGCCTCCTGCCCCGCCTGCCTGATTTGCGATATTTAGGAATTGCCTGATCTTGTGCTTCTAGGAGGCATCGCTTAAAGAATGACCAGCACTGGTGGACGTCGAGGCCTTCAAGAGCAGTTTCCCAGGGGACCTTGCTGACTAGTTCCCTGAGCAGCCTGAAGTCTGCTTTCCCCTTATCTAGGGATGAGGTTTTGGTGGCACTTTTCCTTCTGTCACCATAAATTTTGAACTCAACCACTTCATGATCGCTATGACCAATCACCACATCTCCCACCAGACCCTCTCTGTTTTCTAGCAACAGGTCTAGGAGGGCACCTTTCCTAGTTGGCTCTGTTAGCACCTGCACCAAGAAGTTATCATCTAGGTGCTTCATGAACCTCCTGGACTTGCTCGTGTCAGCCATGTGGCACTCCCAGTTAATGTCTGGCAAGTTGAAGTCCCCCATAAGGACAAGGGGAGTTAATCTCGAGGCCTCTCTTAGTTCTAGAAAGTTTTGAACCAGTAAGAATTCCTTGTTCATATGCATTGTTTAGGATTTAGGACCCCCTGAACATTTAAAATTCACCCATCCTTACTGGTATTTGTTGGAGTATTTAAATTGATTGTTTTCCTGAGGTTAAAGCTTGCAAACCAAAAATAACACAGTATGAAGCTTTTTTGTTCTGCTGGAGAAATTCCACATGTTGGGGTCCTCCCACCTTTGCTTAGGACTGTTTTAGTGCTGTCATTGCTATTCCCACTGCTACACACACAAAGAAAAATATTTGAAATCAGTTTTCTGCAAGATTGCAACAGGCAATTGAGCCTTGTCCGTGGACTTTGAGTAATTATACAGCATTTATTCCTTCTAATTTGGACATCTCAGAAGGAACAGGGAGGAACTTCATTATGGCTTTCTTGTTCCAGAAGAATAAGTCAGTTGCAACAGGCTCAGATCTTTTGATATTGGTGTTTCTGGCAATCAGGACTTCAGGACTTTCAGGTCTTGCCATTTTCTTTTTATTTTCTTTTATTTTTCAGACAGACATCAACCTCGCACTGACAGAGAAAACTGGTGAATGGAATTTATCTGTGCATTCATTGCCTTTGTGAATTTCCAGCATTGCTTCTGTCCACAAAGTCTATAGGTTTCCTTATCATTGGTGGTCTGGCAAATATTTCACTGCACAGAGGTCAACATACTTTAAGATGTTATTTTAAAATTTTTCTACCTCCTAAACTAAGCAATGCTATGGAAAGAAAATTTATTTCTACTATTTATTTATTTATTTATTCCTTCAAGGGATATAGTGTTTGTCATAAATGTAGTGCAGGTTATAGGTGTATTAAATCTACATTATATGAAATGTTGAAAGAAAGGTTATTTATACAAAATTTTCATTCAGAAACAACAACAACAAAATAACAACAAAAAAGAAATATTTTAGGTCTTCTTTAACAGGGAATTAAACATTTATCCAAGAAGATATCTAAAGGTGCTAAGAGTTCATAACCATAGCTGTATAGCTGCTTTTGGATCTCAGGATCTGAAGGCTCTTTGTTATTATTCTCCTGTCTCTAGAAAATGGGTAGGACTTTTCAATGAAGTCCCACAGCAGGATATGTCTGTTTTTGAGTGTCTGACCCTTCTGTTCAAAGAGTAGGGGCAGAAGTATCTCAAGGGATGTAGGAAATATGGTGGTGTGCAGGCTTTTCAGAGACTTGGACTCGGAGTCCAAGTTCATGACTTGAACTTTCTGTTAATCCCTAAAGTATCTTTGCCCCTAGAAGACTTGTGGGAAGCTGTTACTGGATTAAGGGGACTAGCTCTCTTTTTATATTGCAGCTTCAGAGGCCTAATTACAACTAAATTAAATCTGAGCCAAGTCTTTAAAAACGGTGCATGAAATTTAAAGAATCATAAGATATTAATATAAAAGGTGACTTGAAAGGCCATCTGTCCTTCCCAAGGAATCACCCAGTAGTCATGCAGTAGGTAAATCTCGTCTACCATCTTCTCCATCATCAAGCATTTGCATTTCAAAAGAGAGCACTGTAGTACCTACCATTTGTGAACTCTCTTCCCTGCCTGCTGCAGTGGCAGAGACATTATGTAGGGAATTCTGATGAAACAAAGAGGAATTACATTCAGAATGCTGTTTCTTTACTGACTATATCTTTTTATGGCCAATATCAAGTCTGAGTTGCAAGTATACCCTGACACAGAACCATTACATGTTTATTATTATCGTCTTGCATTTTGCCTGACAAATTTGTTATGACCTTACAAACTAAGGCAGCTGTCTGTCATTTGTAATGCACATATCACCATCAATTTACGTACGACTAGGTAGCTTGCTCTGTCTCCGGTTAGGAAGAAATGAAAAACGCAGCAAAATTCCTCTTGATTTATTCTTTGTAGAATAGCTACTCAAGATGATAGTGATGATACAATTATTTCTTGTAAGCCATTAACTAGACATTCCAGGCTCATAAGGTTGCCTTTTGCTGTCCCATGATTTGGAATCAAGGCATGCTTCTTGTACTGCTCTAGCAAATCATATCTTTTGCATAGGATACAGGAGGGTTAATATGGTAGAATAACTTTGTGAATGTTTAGTAACCTGTGTGAACCTGGTACTTTAAGTTTTTTGTTTGTTTGTTTGTTTTTATAAATATATTTTAAAAACAATAAAAGTAAAAGTAACTGTCAATATCTTTAGAAATCTCTCATAAATTTTCTAAGCACAACAGCTATAAGCTGATGAAAGCACAACAGCCATAAGCTGTCCTTCAGTTTAATGAATGAAAGAATATAATCATGCCATGTCAGTAAATTTCGTAAACATTTTATCTTTTCTTGAGGTGCATTTCTGAGAGATACAAGTTCTGTGCAAGTTCCAAGAAAAGTATGAATCTACTGAATATTTTAACACATTCCCATATTTCCCTAAAAAACTTTACAACTTCACTGGAAAGTTCCACTATGATAACATACAGGATAGAATTGTTTCTGCTGGGAAAGACCAATACATGTCAGAGACTCTTCAACTTCATGCTGAAAAAAGTGTTACAGTATATATCTGAAATAAGCAACTGAAATCCAAATAAACCCACAGGCAAAGCCTAAACAGCAGGCTTTAATGTGAGCACCCACTGACTTCCCAAGCAGACCAACAGAAATACCCAAAGAGCCTCGTTCAGATATACCTTTAGGCACTCACATGATGAATGACTGGCTGAGATCTCCATGTGTGGTAATGTCACAGAGGGTTTTAGAAATGTGCTGCTCAGTGAGCCACCACTAGTGGAATGGAGAGTGCCAACTGCAGGGCTCAACTGCTGACATCACTGTTATTGCTAATGAAACATTGAAGCTGTACTACATCAACAAAGCAATATAGAAATATTATAATTGTCTCTAGAGTTCTATAAAACCAACTAGTACAAGAAAAACAAACAAACAAACAGACAAACAAAAAAAAAAACACACAGAATATTTAACTGAAAGTAAGGGAGAAGTGAATATAAGCTTTCGTTTCCCTAATATAATAAAGGGAAAATCCTAGGAGGTGGTGTTTTTGATTTTGTAAATCTAACTTAATCTTCCTAGGCCTACCTTTCCCTTCCACAAATTAGAATTAAACATAGTTAAAATTTGGATATATCTTCTTTTGTTTGAGGTAGGTTGTTTTGTCTATGGCTAGGAAGGAATGTAAGACACAAAACTGGGATGTTTCCCCAGATTTAAGTATAGTGGATATGCACATGGATTTGTCGATTTTTAATTTTATATATGTGATTTTACTACTGAAATCAGGTTTAAAATTTTTAAAAGTGTTCCCCTAGATACTTCTACAAAACAATGAAAAATCATTTACAAACAAAAAATAGTTCAAAGTGAGCTTCAGAACTGAAAAAGAACACCTGGAAAATGATAGACACTCCATATTGCCATGGCTATATAATTAAAATAGTCACAAAAGTAAAGTTTTCTACATAAATTTATACAAAAGACATTGTGATTCATTTGGCTTATGCTTATAATGAATTTCAAAACTTCTGGATAACTCAGTATAGAAATATTCTACAGGAGGAATGATAACTGCATACAAAATAATTGTAACAGGATGTATATGCCTTTTATCCTGAATAAATCTAGATGGCTTTGCCAAATAAAAAGAAAAATAAACATAACACTCAGTATTAATTGCCAAATAAATCAAAATATAAACTTGGATACGCTCAGTCCAATTATCTGCAGCAGAGTTTGTCTAGGACACACTAACTCTTGTAAAGTTCTTGCTGATAACTTTAATTGATCTGGTACTGAACTATATAGTAGATGCAAAATAACATGTCCAGCTCCAAGCAACTTTGCTCACTAAAAACTAAATGGGGTGAAATCACTCTTCAAAATCTCATGAGGAAGGAATCACCTAATATCCTATGCTTCCTAGATGCCTTAAGTGGTAACTTTTTGCTCCAGGTTGCTGTTGGTTTGTATGGATAACAGTGTGCCACTTTTTCCCAAGAGCTTTCTCACAAAGTAAGACCTTTATAATGAAATTGTATAGACTTGTGAAAACTCTTTGTGTTTGGACGTTGGAATGATATTTTGGTAAGGGCAACAGATGTTGCACTTATGAGGGTAAAATGAACTTTGTACACATAAGAAAATAAAGATATAAGAGTTGAACTAAATTTCAGACAAACATGAATTAGATTCACTCATTTAACTGAAATGGAAAGCAGCTAATTCTGGAAAAAAAAAAAAAAAAAAGAGAAAGAAAAAGAAAAAAAAATTTTGCCTCACAATACTGAATACCCATTACCGTTATGTTTCCCTTTCAGACAGACTTTCTCTTTTTTTATGGTATAAATTGTACTTGGGGAGCCAACTTTAGAGGAAAGTTCTGGTGTGGCAAAACTCCTACTAACAGACTAAATTTCTAAGCAATCTCAGCCTGCCCCAGTATTTCACTTTACAGGAAATCTGGAAACAATTACTCACAGAATCACAGAATCACAGAATTTTTCTAGGTTGGAAGAGACCTCAAGGTCATCGAGTCCAACCTCTGACCTAACGCTAACAGTCCCCACTAAACCATTTCCCTAAGCTCTACATCTAAACGTCTTTTGAAGACTTCCAGGGATGGTGACTCCACCACTTCCCTGGGCAGCCTGTTCCAGTGCCTCACAACCCTTTCAGTGAAGAAGTTCTTCCTAACATCTAACCTAAAACTCCCCTGGCTCAACTTAAGCCCATTCCCCCTCGTCCTGTCACCAGGCACGTGGGAGAACAGGCCAACCCCCACCTCGCTACAGCCTCCCTTGAGGTACCTATAAAGAGCGATAAGGTCACCCCTGAGCCTCCTCTTCTCCAGGCTGAACAAGCCCAGCTCCCTCAGCCGCTCCTCGTAGGACTTGTTCTCCAGGCCCCTCACCAGCTTCGTCGCCCTTCTCTGTACCCGCTCGAGCACCTCGATATCCTTCTTGTAGCGAGGGGCCCAAAACTGAACACAGTACTCGAGGTGCGGCCTCACCAGAGCCGAGTACAGGGGGACGATCACCTCCCTAGCAATTGATCAATACTCAATTGATCTTTTGCCTAAATTCCCTCAAAAATAAAATAAAATAAAATAAAATAAAATAAAATAAAATAAAATAAAATAAAATAAAATAAAATAAAATAAAATAAAATAAAATAAAATAAAATAAAATAAATCCAGAGTTCCTTTCCAAGTCATCCATTTTCCCATGAGTCTTGCCCTGCAAGTTTCTGTCTGTCAGGGGTGAGGCTGTCTGGATGTGGCCATCAGCATGGTTAAACAGTAGTTCCTTTGAGCCATATTGGGAAGCATCACAAAGTCAAGCTTATGGTGACTCAGCGGACAAGACCAGTGTCACCTCAGTGTCTTATTACTCTGCTGTAGGTTTTAATTGCACAGAGGAAAGATGCTGAATGATTACAGTCCAGTAAGAGCAGCTAATTAAATATTTACTTGGGAAATGTTTGCATGCAATTCACCTCCATGAAGATCTATCTGTTTTCACAAACCTATCACATATACTCTTATCTGAATGAGCAGTTAACTTAAAGATAAAAATCCCCATTCAGCAAGAAAATATTATATATGTCTGTACATCCAAAGTCTAATTCATCACCTTGACTCTTGTAAGCATTAGTGGACTTTCCTGACATTTCTGATTGACTATAAATTTATTTTATTATACATTTAAAGACAACACTTATGTGCATTTTCTTTCATAATGTTAATATCCAAAAAAATGTTCTATTAGTCAAAAGTTATTCAGTGTTGCTCTTTCATACTGTTTGAAATCAGTATTCAGTTCACAGTGTGAACTGTATAATAGACTGAAACACAAAACCAGAGTGCATTAAAATATTGCTGTTTTCAAAGTTTAATAAGTCCTTCACACATTCACATAAAAGTCCAAAGTGTTTGCCTGTCCTTAAATAAAAATCTTCAATAAAATCCTAAACCTGCTAACTCTGTCTCTGAAAATAGCAGCAGCATAGAAACATTTATTAGATAGAAATCTTTGCAGAGTGTGTTTCTAAGAAAGCTGGGATTAAATATACAGAGGGCAAATTATACTCCCTAAAACTCCTTTGAGGTCGTGATTATGAGGCACTCTGTTCCCCAGGAATAAAAAGGAAATAATGCCTCCCTCAATGCTTTTCTTGTCTAAAATATAAAAGGGTAATTTTTTATTTTATTTTATTTTATTTTTATATGACTTTTCAACCACACAATGGTAATATTAAGAAAACACACAAATCTAGAAAAAATAGTTTCCACATTGGATTCACCACAGGACCCTGCTCTGCATAAATGAGAATTTTGTGGAAAATGGAAAGTTTATAGCTTCATTTGCCCTAGGGTGGTCATTCACCAGATGAAACCATCTATGTCCAAATACCACCTCTGATTCCGTGCTGTATGAAGTCAGTGACCGTGGCACACGTGGGATTAGATGTTGACTTCTTTATCTGACCTGTGCTGAAGTGTTTGAAATTCAAATTTACATGGTTCTTCTCTGTAAATGCAGTTGAGGGGTTTCAGTTTGCAAGGTAGAAAGTGCAATAGTGATTCTGAAAACTGAAGATAAAAAACACTGCAAACAGTGAAGCAGTTGGTATGTAAGACAGAAAGTCAGCATTTCTTTAAATAGCTGGTAGTCTCATAAATATTGATATTTTTTGAATCTTTCATAATATCAGGTGACTTATAAACATTCATTCAAAATTTACTATTCCTGGTTAGCAACTAAGTATATTACTAAGATTAGATACTATAATGTACAATTCCTGTATTGCTTCTAAAGCAGGTTATGATCCTGCAGTCAGAACAATTTATTGGTTTATATTTATTAACATCTTGTTTTCATCATATTCTGATGATGTCTCATTCCTTTCCCAGTTATTGGCTAAGAGCAGAAGAGCAGTGAAAATTATCAGGCTGTGAACTATCGGATGTGGAACTGGCTGATGTGACCAGGACACTGGCATGTAAAGACAATGAAATTGTGGAGATGAAGGCCCCAGAGTGAGGAAGGCTGGAGCAGATTGGTTACCCCGGAATTCAGGCAAGAAAACTTTAGCTGAATCAGGGAACTGGTAGGTGGGATCTCATGTAAAGTATCTCAGAGGGGTAAAATTGCTTATAAAAGATGATAGTCCATGACAGCATAGTCCAAGAGCAAGAATGGTCCATCCCAATACTCAGGAAAACAAGTAGATATATCAGGAAACTGGTATAACTAAGCAGTGAGTTTATGATAGAGCAGCATACAGAAGGGGAACCAGGGACTAAGGAGGAATTTAGAAATACTGTTTTGACATGCAGGGGTGCTGTTAGGAAAGCCAAAGCTCACCTGGAGGTGATGCTCACAAGAAACAGCAACAGCAACCAGAAAAGCTACTACTGCTATTTTAGTGAAAATAAGCTGAACAAGTGGGATGTGTGGCTAGACAAAGTGATTTAGTGAGAGTTGAACACAGATTAGATTAAGGTACTTGATGTCTTCTGTGCCTCAGGCTTCATCAGCAAGTTCTCCTGGGCTTTTGCTTTGTCACAGGGTTCAGAGAAGAGGATTAAAAACAACTGTGGCTGACAGTCGGGTAAGGGAGAAATCACAGCACACAGAATTTTTGTGGATGGAAGATACCTCCGTAGATGGTCTACTCCAATTTCCCTCCTCAAAGTACAGTCGCCTACAGGAGGTTTCTTTGAGCAGCTAGATTTTGAATATCTACCAGGACAGAAATTCTGCATACTTCTCTGGGAAACCTGTTCCAGTGTTTGAAAATCCTAACTGTGAGAGAAAAAAAAAAAAAAGAGAGAGAAAAAAAGAAAAAAAAAAAAAGTTTGGTTGGTTGGTTAATTTCCTGTATTTATTTTGTGACAATTGCTTCTTGTCCTGTCACTGAACATCACTGAGGAGAATCTGCCTCTGGCACTGGCATGAGTAGTCCAAGGAGGTTGTGAAACCTCTCTCTTTGGAGGTTTCAGACCCCATCTGGATAAAGCCTTGAGCAGCCTGGTCTGACCTCAGAGCAGTTGTGACCTCTTGTGAGCAGGAGGCTGGACTGGAAATCTGCCCTTCCTCCCAGTCTGAGCTATCCTGTTTACCTACACTAAACAAAAGCTTCTCATCATTTGGCAGAATGGGTCAAACGCAGTTACTGCAACAGTTATTGGGATAATTGCTTCATGTCTTCATCTGTGGCTTTCAGAGATTGTTTCCCCTTAGAGTCATTAAAGTTTCTGAGTTTCTAGATGGGAAAGATAGCTTGAATGACCTTTTAATGTGTTCAGCTGACCTATTTCTTTAAATATCTCTGTCATGATATAAGCATTTCCCCAATTACTTTTCCATCTCCCTGAGCTATATACAATATAACTATGTGCTTAATAGTATGAAAAATGTACCTATAACTTTTTAAGTGTGGCTTTTTTTTTTCTCTTGTATTAAATGCATTCTTATGACTCTATATCATCTCCTTATACATTTCCCATTACATAGTATTTTGAAACTGTCTGAGAGGCTGCCCCTTATTTAAATACTTTGTGGTATCTACAAGTCTTGCTTCCATTGCAGCAGTTTCTGATTTGGATAAAACATTAAAAATTCACATTATTTTTTTTCCTCCTTCTAATGCTGCTGTAAATATAGTTCAAAAAATACATGCTCTTTACTGTGCCTGTGTGAAACCACTGATGAAAGAAAATTAAATCAGAGTTTCACATTTTATTCTGCTCTCACGTGTGAATCTCACAGCCTAAATCTAACATCTTTGAAACTTTTGTCAGATAGGGATTTTTTGCATGCTGCTCAGTATTTACACTCTTCTCAGTAACAAAGACAAAGGTTTTCACTGTGTTGACACTTGGAGATTAATTTCAGGAGACCAATTAGAGGATTAGGATTCAGAATACATACTCAGGTTACCACTCAACAGTGTCATGCACTAACAGTCTGTGAACACCAACTACTTGATACCTCTCATATCAAACGCAAGATAACTTAACCTTCTTTTATTGATTGCTAAGATGCACTGATTTAGCGCTCTTGTCTTACATGGTCATCCAAAGTTTAAAATGGACCCAAAGAATCACCACAGAATGCATAAATAATAACATCCTATGCAACAATAACTAACTGTTTAGCATAGCAATTTGCAGAGAGCATAGCACCTACCTGTGTTCTTTCCTCTTTTGAACTTGTGCACTAGATCCTGAGTGTGGAAGTTTTGAAAACATAATTTAGATTTCTACTTATTCCATTGGCATGACATCCCTTTGAATTAATTTGGTTTGACTTGGTTCATGGCAGTCTGACAGATCACAGTTTTCACTTATATTAATGGCAATCTGTCTTCTCCATTTTGTGTTCCTTGTACTAGAATTTTCACTATTCGTTATGACAGAATTTGACTAGTCACTAATAGGTAGTACAAATAGTGCACACGCACACACAAAATCACATATAAATTATATTAATGTAAACAAACAAAAATCCCTATGATTTAAACAACAAAAATGTAAACAGCCTTGAAAATTAAGTATGGGACATTTCCCAATTAGGATATGATGGTGTGGTAAACCCTTCCTCCTCATAGGCCAAACTCAGTAACATTTTGTTCATTGTTGTCTTTCAATGATGAAACAGATGAAAATAGTTCAAAAAAACGTTTATGTAACACCATGTCTTCTGAACACTGTCAGTTTGTTCCCCCAGTTTATAAACTGTAATTCTGACATGCACATGCAGATTGTGGGCACAATGATTCATCGGTGCAAGGATGAAGAATGAATCATCTCAAAATGATCATGGAGGAGGTGGATACGGTGGTACAGGAGGGCACACCAAAAGCAGCATGCTGTACCATCTGAAAAACATGTTCAGGAATGACTGAAGTGCTCTTAGATGGAGTCTTTCTGTGAGGATTAAAATAGAGCAGTGTGATTTCTCTGCAAATCTATCCTGTAAAAAAATATATTCCACAAATAAAACCAAATGTTAAGTGCAGAAAAGGCTCTGGGACTGTACTTCCATTTCTACTCTCCAAATTAATCTCAGTTTTAAATAAAAGGGTGTTTGGAATTTCATCCATGTTGTCCAGTAGTCTCACCTTGTACCATGCTGAATGTTGCCATGTAACTTCCCTCTCTTGTATCTAGTGATGACCTTATAGTATCATATTCAAAGAAGCCTGAAAAGGAAATCACTTTCATCTATACATACCTCTTCTCTTACTTGTATTTGTCAACCCCTAGAAAGGAAAAGTAAGGTAATGAGTCTGTTCTTGTGATGTGTTGTTAGTATATGTTCACTTAACCTGACTGCCTGTATTACTGTACAATCATTTCTATTTTTGTTTGTTTGTTTGTTTTCATTTTAACTCTCTAAAGAAAAGCTGATCTATGTCATTAAAAGTGACAGATATAATAAATGCCACTGTATTTTTATATTCATCCACAAAGACATTTATAATTCCCATCACTTTTGAGGACTCAGGTCAACTTTCATGATATACAATTAAGATACAAAATAAACGAACAGTAATAACATGGGTATTGACCATGAGAAATGAACCAATTATTATTTTTTTTTCTCTGGGTCAGGTCTGTATTAAGCACATTTACTTCTGATTTTTTGTACTATGGCTATTCAAGATGCCAACATGGAATTCCTCAGAAATACCCCAATCAGGAGAAGTAGGATAAATACTACTTGCTCCAGCAATACAAAATAAAACAAACTCTGGTTAATTCAAGTTAAAACAACGAATCTTTTCCTATCATAATAGTCTTATGTTTCCTGAAAGAGTTCTTTTTCTGTTTTATGACAGTGCTTCATGAAATAAGAAACTTCCATAACAAAGCCAGTATTGGGTAACCAGGAATTTAGACTGCTTGTGGAAACAGCTGTGCCCATTACTGATCCTGCCAATTGTTCTGGGGTGAGATGTGAAACAAAAAGAGTGTTAATCAGGAAATGTGATTGTCTTACATGGGTTGATAGCTTCTCCCAACAACCCATGTTATCTAGGCATCAGGGGATACATATATATACATATATATTTTTAACTTGTGACTATACTGCATGCAATTAAGAATAGTGAAAGGGAAACTTTCATATTGATATTTCATATAAAGGTATGAGACAGCAACTCAGTATATATTTTCTCACTGAAAGTGAGAGAAATACTTGTCAAAAATGGAAGAGAGAAACCAATTGATAAGTTCGTTTTCTTTATTACTTTATTTTTATTTTTACAAGCCTAAACTGGAATAACTTGTACAGCCCCAGCTGAGTGTGTCTTGGCTACTGTTCTTAGACTCCATGACTGGGTACTTTTATTTCCTCTAGTCTTCTTTCAGAACTGTACTACAGCAATGAATATGGCAAATCAAAATGCTTTACAATGTAATTTTGTCAGAAAATACCAGTTCATCTGTACTGAAATATTGTTGAGATTTCTCAAGGACATTTTGAAAGTGAGATATCCCAACATAACTAAAAAGGCTAAGACAATTTTACATGTAAATGATGCCCAAGTCAAAGTCCTTACTCCAATTCTAACTTGCAATCAGGATTTAAATTTCACACTTCCTAGTATTAGGCAAGTACTATATACATGTAATGTGTCTGAAGTGGAGATATTTTGTGTTCTCTTTCATTATAAAAGTTCAGTTTAATTCACTAACAGAAACAAGTAATGGATTTTTTTTCAAAGCAATAGCTGAATTTTCTAGGCAGCAGTACTGTTGAACAGTGAGAGCAACCAGAAGAGTTTGCACAGCCCAGCCTGAGAGCAGCTTTGCAGTCTTACCTAGGCACATTCATGCTCACTGGCCACCTGTTTCATCCTGTCCCATGTATGGAGGTGTGGTTGTGGGGCACAGATACTTGACAGCAGAACAGGAAAAAAAAAAAAAAAAAAAAAGTGCATTTCCATGAAATTTTAATTCAGTCTTTCAATTAGGCACTCATGGGTTTAACCAAATTTGTTTCAGTTTTTGTTTTTGTTTTTGTTTTTCAACTGGGGAAATTCAAGATGTAATCTTGACGTAGTCTTCAAGACAGGATCAGTAATATGGGAAGAATAGCCAATAAATTCACCTTTAAACAAATAAATGTAAAAGAACAGGGATTAACCTGAAAAAGATGCTTTACAGGAAACTGTTTATTTTGATTGTATTAATCTTTACATTTGTTCTCTCTGTTAAAGAACAGCCTCAGTGCACTCATACCTACACTGTGCAGGGAGAAGGGGTAGGGGAAACAAGGGAACTGAAATTCCCATCTGAGTAATACATGTATGTGAACTTTGCCTTTCAAAAGTATTAAGATCATTTTGCCTAATCTCTCAGATACTTAAGAAGGATTATGAAAACATTGCTTACATACTTAGAACTTTAAAGAAGTCTATATAGTTTTTTGTTTGTTTGTTTGTTTGTTTTTTAAGTACATTAATTAGTCAGTTACCAGTTATAATCACATTTACAGAGGTTTCCAGCCCTTAATATAGTCTCTCTGTCCAAGCACAAAAGATGGAGGAATAGGGCAAAAACAGTGAAAACAAAGCACTACCAAGAATGTTTGGTACCCTAAAGTCAGAGAAAAATTGCCTGTTCACTTCACTGACACAAGAATTTAAACTAAAAACCTCCTCCTCCCCCCCCCCTCCCCCCCCTCCCCCAGATATCTGTCATGTACCAATAGAAAATGCACATTTGTCATATCAATTTGTGAGAACAGTAGTTTCAAATCCAGTCATTTGGGTATTTCTACAACATATTAAAATGAATAATATCTAATGCTCCAAAAGTGCAATAAAATAGAACCAAATAATTTCAATCTGATAATTTTAAGTACAGTTTATTAATCTTATTCATTGTTTAAGTATGCCTTCACTTAATAACTGTATGGTTAACCAGTCTTTTCTTCTCTCCTTCCCCATCCACATGGCTGCAGTATTTACCCCATAAAGGGCCAGACTGTTGAATACACATAGATTATGTTAAATAGTGAGAAAAACGTTTTAGTGATTATCCAGCTTCTCAAATGCCACAGTTATCCTAAGGATTCCACAGCTGCTTCGTGTTTCCAGTTGCAGCTACTGAAGAAGAAAACATTGTATTTGATTTTTGGTTTATTTTTAAAGGCGTGGTAGATTATACTCAATTGAAACACCAGTCACAAACCTCAAGTTAAATACCAAAGTGAATAATCAAAGACAAATCTTTTTCTCTAACGTGACACAAAAACCAAGTAATTGGGAAAAGAAAGAATGCAAACATTAATAGAGGACTCGGTGATTGGTTTTGTAGCAAACCTAATTTTCAGACATGACCTGACTTGCTCAGTTGTTGAGTGAAAAATCAATGACTGGAAACTAGGCAGATCCGGAGAAGCACAGCTGTCAGCAGCACATCCCTCTCCTGCTGCTTTACTTCTTCCGTTTTTTGAATCCTTTTACTAGCTTCTAAATTCCTTCTGTATCCATTTCAAGTTACTTATTCCTTGCACATCTTGCAACTATCTTCCATATCTTTTTTTTTTTTTTAATTATTTTTTATTTTTTAGTTTTGGCCTCTGTATGTATACTTTTATTTTCTTTATGTAAACAAAGAGATGTATAAAGTCCAATCCTCATAATCGTTATTTGCAAGACCTCTCTTTGCCTTATTCTCCCACTCCTAGTTTTGGGTCTACCTTTAAGTCAGTCTGCAAAATTTCCCCATATATCAAACTGTCAGGAGGAGGCAACAGCATTTTACTGTGGTCAAACAAACTGAAGACAGCCTTGTTTGCATTGAGTCAAAGTACATATTGGGTAGAGTCCCATTTTTAAAAGGCATGGGCAGGTTGTTTCTTGGGAGTGAAATTCCCTAGAAATGGATGGCTGAGAAAGCACCCTGGGAAATGTTTTACATACAGTTATTTCTGTACTGAGATTTGGGAGCAAATCAGACAAAATGCATTTCCTTGTATTCCCCTGAGAACCAAAATCTCAATAATGCCTTCAGTCTTTCCCAGGTGGGAAATGCTGCACTAGATGATAGTGGTATAACTGGCATAATTCATGGTGTCCCAGCTTGACTGTGTTCCTACAACCTTTCCTAAATCTCCTGTGGACTGCGGTGGTCTCAGAAGCTGTACAGTGATTTGTATTTTCGTGCCAATCAATGTTCATAAAGCCTCAGATACCACACCATGTGAAGGGGAAGCAGTGAGGCAGTTTGGTTGTATTTATCATTGTGTGGACACAACAAGAAGCCCTCAGGCTGAATGCAGGGTTTCCAGGGATCAGGAAGCTGCTTCACTCTGCTGCATTGAATAAATGGGCTGTGGGAGATGTGAGGTCTTTTAAATGGAGACTACACTGCAGAGTCAATATTGTACACTTCCTTACTTTCCTGTCAACGTTAAAAAAAATAGATTGTTTTATAATCTGTTACTGCAGTGGGCCAGGTCTACAGCTTGATCTCTGTTTCTCCATTCTTGTTGTTGCTTTAGTTATTATTATTATTATTTAATTTATTTTATTTATTATTTTATTATAAAATTATAACTCTGTGATATCATGTCTTTAAGAATATTAATGTTTTGGCATCTCAGTATGAGCTAAGTTTCTAGGCTCCCACTACAATTAACCTACTATAGTTAATACTGTCAACGCACTCTGGGAAGTGATTCAGTTCACCCTTGAATAGATACCCAGTTGTAGTCAACTGAATTGCTCTAGGCTCCACTGACTGTTAATTAGATCTCCATCATCTGTAATGGGAGGTTAGTCACCTAATGCACATGTAGACATGTACATTGAAATATCCAAACCTGCAAGCTGATTTCATGCCATTAGGATCCTTATGGAATCAATGGAGGGAAACGAGCTATACTGTGGTGCAATTAGTTTTATCTTAAGATACACATCTAAAATATGGTCAGATGAATCCTACCCCAGGATTGTGGAAATTTTCTGTCAATTTAACACTTTTTGAGCTTGTTACTTTTATACGTAGTTCAGAAGCTTCACTGCAAACATTTTCAGAGCTGGAATTCTTTGTGGGCAAAAGATATGTTGGAACTATATCTAGGACAGCTAATTCTTTCCCATTACCTTTAGCTAAATGCACAGTTTGTTCTGATATAATTCTGAAGGCTAGTTCTGCCGTAAGCTCACTTGAACACATCCTGAACCAATATAAAATATATTGCTATTTCATATTTTAATTAGCACAAATAGTTTTTCTTCGAATTGCCAATCTCACCACTTATTAAAGAGCCTTTAATAAGAAGATACAGGCTGTTCCAATCTGTTTCACTCTTCCACAGTAAAATCCTCAAGGTTGATTTCCAATTAAATATTCTGTTAGCCATTATGAGGTTTTCTGAATCAGTTGATTTTGCTTTCCTGTTCCAAGGTTATAAGTTCATTGTGCTTCTCTCCACCATTTTCCATCCCCGCAGAAAGCACAACAGTGAAATAAAAGACTCTATCAAATAAGGTTAATAGATTTTCAAATTGGAAAGAACTTTATGATCTTTAATAGCCTGACTTCCTAAATAACACAGGCCATAGAAGCATACCCAGAAGTTCCTGCATTCAACCTATAAGGTCTTTGTAAATTTTATCAAATTTATTAGAAAGTCATCCCGTCTTGATTTACAGACTTCAAGAGAGACAGAATTCAGTATACGTACTGGATTCTATTGGTAATTACCCTGAATGGTTAAAAGGTGTACCATACAGCTTTCCTCAAGTTTTGATATCCCATTTCACAGCATATCCCATTTCCTTTCCTTTCCTCTTCTCTTTTTTCCTTTTTCCTTTTCCTTTTCCTTTTCCTTTTCCTTTTCCTTTTCCTTTTCCTTTTCCTTTTCCTTTTCCTTTTCCTTTTCCTTTTCCTTTTCCTTTTCCTTTTCCCTTTCCCTTTCCCTTTCCCTTTCCCTTTCCCTTTCCCTTTCCTTTTCCTTTTCCTTTTCCTTTTCCTTTTCCTTTTCCTTTTCCTTTTCCTTTTCCTTTTCCTTCTTTCCACAGGTAAAGTAAAGTACTTTGCACACTGCTGGCTCATGTTCAGCAGACTATCCACCAATACTCCCAGGTCCTTCTCCACCAGGCAGCTTTCCAACTACTCATCTTGAGCCTGTAGTTCTGCTTGGGGTTATTGCGCCCCAGGTGCAGGACCCGGCACTTGGCCTTGTTGAACTTCACGCAGTTGACCTCAGCCCATCGGTCCAGCCTATCCAGATCCTCCTGCATAGCCTTCCTACCCTCAAGCAGATCAACACACGCACCTAACTTGGTGTCATCTGTGAACTTACTGAGGGTGCACTCAATCCCCTCATCCAGATCATTGATAAATATATTAAAGAGGACTGGCCCCAGCACCAAGCCCTGGCAAATGCCACTAGTGACTGGCCTCCAGCTGGATTTGACTCCATTCACCAAGACTCTTTGGGCCCAGCTATCCATTCAGTTTTTAACCCAATGAAACATACGCCAGTCCAAGCCATGAGCAGAAAGTTTCTTGAGGACAATGCTGTGGGAAATGGTGTCAAAAGCCTTGCTGAAGTCAAGGTAGACCACATCCACAGACTTTCCCTCATCCACCAAGTGCATCACTTTGTCATAGAAGGAGATCGGGTTCGTCAAGCAGGACCTGCCTTTCATAAACCCATGCTGTCTGGGCCTGATCACCTGGTTGCCCTGTAAGTGCTGCATGATGACACTCAAGATAATCTGCTCCATTAGTTTCCCTGGCACTGAGGTCAAACTGACAGGCCTATAGTTTCCCGGGTCTACCCTCCAGCCCTTTTTTAGATGGGCATCAGGTTTGCTAGCCGCCAGTCGACTGGGACCTCCCCCAGGAGGTTTGCAAACCTCCCCAAGGAGGTTTGCAACTGCCTGTAGTTTTTCAAAAGCTAGTAGACTTCATAAATTGCCAATGTTGCAAAGAGGAGAGCAAAACTACATATCTGGTCTAAAGATAATACCATCTCTTCAGGTTAATAATGAAGAAATCCCTTTACATTAAGTAAAGTTGGACTTTACTTAAGTAAGGAGACTTAGTTGTCTTTCCTCTTCAGCATATTTTCTTTTGACTGGTAGCTGTGTTCAGTAGTATGGTAACTCTGAAGGTCACTAAAGGCTTAACTACAAACTATTACCAGATTTCATGTCCACAATTATTTTTTTATTTTTATTAGAAAACAGCATTACTTGAGGAAAACATAGATCACTAAGGCAGTAAAACAGTTTCATTTGGCTTTGCAGTGACTTGTTTATTTTCCAATAATGAAGAAAATTAAGTTCATTTTTACTTACCAAATCTGTATTATGAAAGCCACACAATGTGAAATTTAGATTAAGACTTTTTTTTTTCTTTAATCCTGCATTGTTTCAACCAAAGCCTTTCTACTAGTTTTATGAAAATGTTAATTAAAAATATTCAGAGCACATGCATCATTAAAGTCTGTTTTAAACAGGTTCTTATACAGAATAAAAAAAAAAAGGCTTACTATTACTTCAAATACTAAAAATAATCTCACATCCAGGGCTGTCTGTAATGTTTAGAGCTTTCAGTTTAAAAGCTCTCCTACTTTTGGCATTCACCCTTACTTAATTATTTCTTACTTGAGGAGAATGATTCTTTCTCTGTCTGAGGCAGCAGCTGCATCATATTTATGTAATCCAGAAAGGACAAAACATGTATTTGTTATTTTTGCTTGGACAGTTGACTTGAGGAGACTTTGTATAGAAAATACCATATAAAGTAATAATATTTTCTCTTTGAGGCAAATATATCTGATGTTGTGTTTAATAAGTTCCTTTCACATATCAGGTTTTCTTCTGATTTCGTTATTCATTTATATGTGTTCCACTAATTGCTGTTATTAAGAATAAAGTAAATCATCAAAACCAAATCCTAAATGTACCATATTTTATACCTTCCATTTTTTTTTCCAGAGCACCAGCTATTTTTTCAAGGGAGATATTATATTATAACCTACACATCCTGCACATTGCTGATTTCATGCTTTAATATGAATCTTTGACTACAAAATTTACATTTGAGACCAGGAAATTTATTACTATTTGAATTTGCATTTCTTTTCCTCATCATTTCTTTGTAACACATTAGCCGTCTGTCTCACAAGAGATTTATTATCCTTGACTTGTGCCAAAACTCATCAGGTCCAATGTCCCATGGTTACAAAAGCCACCTGTAGCTAGAATGAGGTACACAGCTCTGTAGGAGATCTTGATCACTATAGTGGTTTCCACTAATTTCAAATGCCCAAAGCCTGAAATATTTAAGTTTTGTATTTTCTTTCACATAAAGAATTTTAACAGTAAATATTCTCTGTGAATATCAAATATGATTTTGAGTCCTAGCATCACTGGACCTTTAGAAAAAGGCAGGTCCTAGAAACTTATATGAAAGTTTCAGCCCCTCCACTAATAGCTAATACAAAAAGGTAATTTAGCATCCTAGCAATACCTGATTTTCTTGACTACAATTTTAAATTCATGGTATTGGAGCTGATCCACTGATTCTTTTCAAAACTCTTGTGTTTTTTTTTTTTTTTTTTTTCAAGAAATGCAATCTTCTGTCTGTTTTATACCTTTGGCTATTTAAAATCATTTCAGCCATCTTAATTTATAGTAGCCTGTAGTAATTTATGCTGCTGCCAATTATTTTCACTGGAGATACATTTAGCTAAAGTGACCTCATACGACTTGTGTTAAATTATATTGGTTTACTCATTGTCTTCCTTTTATTATTATTATTATTAATTTATTTTTTTTTTCTGTCACAGTTTTCTAGGCTGTAATGGGATTTTTATTTTTTTATTTTTTTATTTTTTTTTAATGTGCAAGGATTTATTGATTTTTCTTTTTTATTTTATTCTTTTGTACTGCTTTACAATAACTCCCTATTTAGTTACTTGCATCGCTTGCTTCTTGTAGAATAGTTTACTCCATTTTTGAAGTAAGTTAAACTACCTCACAGTCTTAAAGAGAACTAAGTAACAAGGGGTTAAAATGACTAAATAATATCCTATAAATTTATTACATTTTAAATTTCCTATGTGAACTGACAATACATCAACAAAGGCCTGCTGCCTTCATCTCCACTGCTTGGAGATTTGCAATACCCACAGTCAGATCATAGAAACATCATAGAATCATAGCATTGCTTGGGTTGGAAGTGACTTTACAGATCACTTTTTGTTCTAACCACCCTGCCGTAGGCAGGGACACCTCCCACTAGATCAGGTTACCCAAAGCCCCGTCCAACCTGGCCTTGAACATTTCCAGGGATGGGGCATCCACAGTTTCTCTGGGCAACCTATTCCAGGGCCTCACCACTCTCATAGTCAATAATTTCTTCTGAATATCTAATGTAAATCTCCCCTCTTTTGTTTTAAAACTATTATCCCTTGTCCTATTGTTCCACTCCCTGAAAAAGAGGCCCTCCCCAGCATTTCTGTAAGGCCCCTTTTAGGTATTGGAGAGACGCTATAAGGCCACCCCAGAACCTTCTCTTTTCCAGGCTAACCAACCCCAATCTCAGACTGTCTTCACAGGAGAGGTGCTCCAGCCCCTTGATTATCCTCATGGCTTCTGGACTTGCTCCAGCAGGTGGAAAGAGCTGAGCTAGATGGTGGTACTGTTGAACCATAAGGACCTGGAGATTATGTGCAAATTATAGGTTATAAAAAGGAAAATTATTCACATTATTTCATTAGCTAGGGCTGTATGCAGTCTGAGCAACTAGTTTTTTATGCAATGTTTGAAACCTTCATCACATTTTTATTTCCTTCCGTATATTCAAGGTTTATCTTAAATCTGAATATATCACTGCTCATTCCATGCCTGTGTTGTTTCTCAGACTATAGTTGCTTGAAGGTTGACAAGTATAATTACGTCATCGTCTTCTCTTTTTCTATTAGTTCCTCTTTGCCCAGTTTTTGAAAGGATTGCATTTTATGATTAGAAAAGGCTCTTTCCTATCTTCTCAGCAATAAACTTGGTTATTAAATACATGTATATTATAAGAAGCTGGAGTTTCTGTACTGTTTAAGTGAATGTTCTGCAAATGCACTTCTATGAACACAATTTTCCACCACCTGACTTGTAAAATAAAACCATTTCTTTGGATTTTTGACAACTACCATTATGTACTTCTTCCTTTATGACAGTGGCATAACTCAAGAAGCCTCTGCATGCCCCTGTCTACCCTGAGCAGCTGAGCCTTTGTTACGTTTGGAATCATGAAAGGTTTCCACATCCTCTGGATCTTCCTCATAGTACTAGATTGGATCAAATGTTGTTTTACTTAGTAGAACTAATATTTAGCAAAATCACCTAAAACCAGATTCTTCCATGCTACTCATTAATTCATTCTTTAGTCTGCCAGTAGTCCCCAAGATACTGCTAACTCAGCATAAGAGTTTATAGCACAAGAAGGCATGTGCTGTGCCCTTCACTGTCTGTCAAAAATTTTGGCTGCAGTCCTCCAACTGTTCCTTTATTTGATGCCTCCAGAAAGGGAAGAAACATTTTTACAGTCACTCCCAGAATACAAAGTCTATTCATGGCATAAACACAAAAGAGGATTTTAGTGTTTAGTGTCAGATTATTAGATAACACAAATGTTAAAAATATATGTATTTTAAAGTGTTTTTTTTTTTTTTTTAATTATTATTATATTTTTTTCTCCTTAGTTCATTGATTTAAAATTAATGATAGCAGCTGTTCTCTAATAGGAGTTGGTAACTTCTGAGAGTTAAGTTATATACTTGATGCTGACTTATTACACCCACAGTTTGTTGGTCAGCCACGTCAACTACAAATGCTTTGAGTCTTCAGCCCCAAATATTTTCTATGTTCTCATCAATCTCCAGTGGCTCTACTAGAAGAATTGCTCACTAGCTATGTATTAGCTGGAAAAGTATATGCACTGCAGTCCAACTGCACACATTTTACATTTATGAGAAAAGTGTGCAGGAAGAGCCTGTATTCTTGAGTAAAAAGTAATAGAAAATCAAAAAAAGGAAGGAAGGAAGGAAGGAAGGAAGGAAGGAAGGAAGGAAGGAAGGAAGGAAGGAAGGAAGGAAGGAAGGAAGGAAGGAAGGAAGGAAGGAAGGAAGGAAGGAAGGAAGGAAGGAAGGAAGGAAGGAAGGAAAGAAAGAGAAAGAAAGAAAGAAAAGAAAGAGAGAGAGAGAGAGAGAAAGAAAGAAAGAAAGAAAGAAAGAAAGAAAGAAAGAAAGAAAGAAAGAAAGAAAGAAAGAAAGAAAGAAAGAAAGAAAGAAAGAAAGAAAGAAAGAAAGAAAGAAAGAAAGAAAGAAAATTTATATAAATGCACAAACATAATGTAGCTCAGCATAGATCCCCAATATTCCCTTGGGGATGGCATAGAAAAGAGCATAAGCATGGAAATGGGAGGGAAAAATCTGGGAGAAAGATGGAAAAATTGGGAAAGATTTTTTCCTTCTTGCTTTTAACTTCACTTCAGAATGATCATTTCAAAGGAACTCTATGGCACCATTCAGAGAAATACATGCAGTTAAAAGAAGGGGTGGGCTCTGTTTAAAGATGACCACTTCCTGGAGGAAACCAAATAGTATGGAGGAAACACAAAAGTATGAACTTGTAGATGTCTGATCCTTGGCAGGTGGATTTACTGCTGCGTGCTAAAAACAGCTTTCCCTCCTCAACATGACAGACTAGCCACTTTGAATGTGACACCACCAAGCTTGCTGCAGAGACCTAACAAAGTGCTTGGAACAGAGTTCATCCTATCAATGACTAAATAGTTGTCTTGCTGAAAATGAAAAAGAAATCTCTCTTCTGGGATACACTTATGAATAAAATTAAAACCCCGCATTTTTGCACTGTATCAGTGAGTTAAAAATATTACATCCTTTAAAAAAATATGAAGTTGTAGTAAAATAAATATTTTAAAAGAAATTTTCAATCTTAAAAACAGGGGAAAAAACAGTATCTACAGTATAAACTTACAGTAAATTCCGTTTTTAACTTGCATAGAACACTAATGTTAATTCTTGTCTCAGAAGTCAAAATATTTTTGGCCAGTAACAGAAATAAAAGAATTTTGATCTAATTTAACTCTAATTTGATCTCAGAAGTGTCCAAGTTGCTTAAGCAATGGAAGGACCGGAGCTCAGAACAAGCAGCATGACAGGTGACAAAAAGCTAGCTCCAAAGTACAGACAAGGAAGAAGAGGACTCATTTTGTTTTCTACTATTTAAATAAACTTTATTCTGGTGGTCTGCTGCCTAAAGTGAACACTCTACTCAAGCTACAATTTAAGGTGTATAATTAATATAAAAATACATGTTAGTGAAAATGTTGGAATATTTTATCTCAGTTTTTCTATTTTTAACTTCTTAGCAGATTTCAAAATTGGAATAAATAAAACAAAGTCCTAGGAATTGTGTGTGTTGATCAGTCCTGGGTTTATAAGCTGACAGGCATAATTACTGATAAGTAGTGTTATTTTAATTATACTCATATTTTCGTACACCTTAGGAAATGATCCAGTTTCTCTCACTGCACAGCTTCACAAGGGAAATGTGAATGCAGTGTTTTCCTATTTAACCTGCAATCTCAACAGCTGGTTCCTGAGTAGCTATTAATATGATGGAATATTTTGCTCCAGCAGATCCCTTTCATTGTCCTCACTAACCATCTTTGATTTTCTGGTTGACAGGATTACACAAATGTGCTTATGCGTTACAAACAAGAGTACTTGCTTTTAGTACAAAGTAGCACAGAATAACAGAATAAAGCATAAAGAAAGGCTGATGAGATCTCGTTGGAACAGAAATAGAAGAAGGCGCCACATCTCCAATTGATCCTGTAGTGGAAGAGTCTGCCAAACAAAGTTCCTCAAGCAGAGAGCCCGTGGCCAGTCAAAGATGCAATCAGATGTACTCCTTAGAGGGATAATACCATATTTAATGCAAAACTCAGTGTGCTGAAACACCTTATCTCTTTCTAAATGTATCAGCTTTTACACTGGCCAATATGGGAAATGCAGCCGTAGTGTAACATCTTGTGTAATCTAAAGTGGGAAGGTGGGAAACTCATAAATTGGTTCAGAATTGCCTTCAACTGTCTCAGCACATTTTTGTCAATTTGCATGCTAGAAACAACCCCGTCCGTGCCTGCTCGAGGGAACGCGGTGCTGCTCGCCAGTCTCGCGGCGTGGAGCCGCGAATGCCGCCCGCTTGGCGGCTGCTTTTGGCCATTTGCCGAGGCGATCGGCTCCGGGGCAGACGCGTTCTGCAGCGGAGCGGGGGATCGGGCCAGGCAGGGCTAATTTTTCCAGCATCGAGCCTACTTGAGGGAGCCGCCAGGACCCGGCAGCCCTCTTGAGGGAGGCTGACGAGGCGAAGGTGGAGCCAGCAGCGTCCCCTCCCCAGGCGTTCAAAAGCTGCCCCTAGGGAGCGTGAGCGACCAGGAGCACGGCGAACAGGGCGTGGCGCGTCAGAAGGGAGTGGCGCGGCAGTTAGCACGGCAGTTCGTGCAGGCAGGGCGAGCAGGAAGGGCAGAGCGCTCCCCCTACACACAAACAACACCTCGTTAACAACAGCCGTAGCTAGGTGATAATGGTCGCCACCAGGCACGGCGTGCTCTCCAGGAAGTTGGTACACACCCAGACCAACTACCCGTTAAAAAATGCCGCAGTTCAGGTCAGCGGATGCAAGGAGTGTCTGAACCTGTTGCTGCCATCGGCGGGAGGCAGAGAAACTGCGTGCGTGAGGTGCGAGCAGGTGGATGACCTGGTCCGCGTGGTGGCGGAGCTCAAGGAGGAGGTGGAGAGGTTGAGGGCCATCAGGGAGTGTGAGCGAGAGATAGACTTCTGGAGTAACTCCCTGCAGGGCCTCAAGGGGAGGTACCGAGGTGAGACTCCTCAAATGGGGGTGGACCCCCTGCCCTGTAGCCGTCGGGCAGAGGGAGGGGATCTGGGAGCTGAGGAGGAATGGAAACAGGTCCCTGCTCGACATCGCAGGCGACGCCCTCCCCTTCCGGCCCCGCATTCCCAGGTGCCCTTACACAACAGGTTCGAGGCCCTGGAGCTCGACAGACCAGTAGCTGAGGAAGAGGTAGCAAATGTTCCCAGGAGGATGCCTAGGGCGAGGAGGTCGACTCCACGCCTCAGGACTGCCTCCACCAGGAAAGACAGGAGGGTTATTGTTGTTGGAGACTCGATTCTTAGGGGAACAGAGGGCCCTATTTGTCGGCCTGACCCTACCCATAGGGAAGTCTGCTGTCTCCCTGGGGCCAGGGTCAGGGACATTGCCAGGAAGCTTCCCAACCTGGTACGCCCCTCTGACTATTACCCTCTTTTGATAGTCCAGGCGGGCAGTGACAACATCGAAGAGAGAAGCCTCAAGGCTATCAAAAGAGACTTTAGGGGACTGGGTCGGTTAGTGGATGGAGCGGGAGTGCAGGTGGTGTTTTCGTCCATCCCTACGGTGGCGGGGAGGGGTTCAGAGAGGACACGGAAAGCCCACCTGTTAAACACGTGGCTCCGGGGCTGGTGCCAACACAGAAATCTTGGGTTTTTCGACCATGGGGCACTTTACTCGGCACCCGGGCTGATGGCCGCAGACGGGTGCCTATCTTTTAGGGGAAAACGGATCCTGGGCCGGGAGCTGGCAGGGCTCATTGAGAGGGCTTTAAACTAGGTAGGAAGGGGGATGGGGCTGAAGCAAGGATTGTTGGAGCTGTGCCAGGGGGAACAATAGCAAGGCCGGAGGATAAGGCAATGGCCCAGCTGAAGTGCATCTACACCAATGCACGCAGCATGGGTAACAAACAGGAGGAGCTGGAAGCCATCGTGCGGCAGGCAGGCTACGACTTGGTTGCCATCACGGAGACGTGGTGGGACCAGTCTCATGACTGGAGTGCTGCAATGCCTGGCTATAAGCTCTATAGAAGGGACAGGCAGCACAGAAGGGGTGGTGGTGTGGCTCTCTATATTAAAGAGTCTTTCGAGGTTGTAGAACTCGAGGTTGGGAATGACAAGGTCGAGTCCCTTTGGGTTAGGATCGGCAGGGACAACAAGGCTAGTGTCCTGGTCGGGGTCTGCTATAGACCGCCGAACCAGGATGAGGAGACGGATGAGGAATTCTACAGGCAGCTGACAGAGGTTGCAAAATCGTCAGCTCTTGTACTCGTGGGGGACTTCAACTTCCCTGACATATCCTGGAAGCACAACATAGCCCTGAGAAAGCAGTCTAGGAGGTTTCTGGAGAGCGTGGAAGATAGCTTCCTGACGCAGCTGGTTAGTGAACCTACCAGGGGTGGTGCCCCGCTAGACCTTCTCTTCACAAACAGAGAAGGACTGGTGGAGGATGTGATTGTCGGGAGCTGTCTTGGGCAGAGTGACCACGCAATGGTGGAGTTCACTATTCTTGGCGAGGCCAGGAAGGGGACCAGTAAAACCGCTGTATTGGACTTTCGAAGGGCTGACTTTGAGCTGCTCAGGACACTGGTTGGTGGAGTCCCTTGGGAGGCGGTTCTGAAGGGCAGAGGGGTCCAGGAAGGCTGGGCGCTCTTCAAGAGGGAAATCTTAATGGCGCAGGAATGGTCTGTCCCCACGTGCCCAAAGATGAGCTGGCGGGGAAGAAGACCAGCCTGGCTCAACAGAGGATTGTGGCTTGATCTTAGGAGAAAAAAGAGGGTTTATAAGCTTTGGAAAAGTGGGCAGGCCACTAGGGAGGACTTTAAAGAAGTAGCGAGGCTGTGCAGGGACAAAATTAGGAAGGCCAAAGCTCAGCTGGAGCTCAATCTGGCTACTGCCGTTAAAGATAACAAAAAACGTTTCTATAAATACATCAACACAAAACGGAGGACTAAGGAGAATCTCCATCCTTTACTGGATGCGGGGGGAAACTTATTTACAAGAGATGAGGAAAAGGCGGAGGTGCTCAATGCCTTCTTTGCCTCAGTCTTTAGCGGCAATACCGGTTGTTCTCTGGATACTCAGTACCCTGAGCTGGTAGAAGGGGATGGGGAGCAGGATGTGGCCCTCACTATCCATGTAGAACTGGTTGGTGACCTGCTACGGCACTTAGATGTGCACAAGTCGATGGGGCCAGATGGGATCCACCCAAGGGTACTGAGGGAACTGGCAGAGGAGCTGGCCAAGCCACTATCCATCATTTATCAGCAGTCCTGGCTATCGGGGGAGGTCCCAGTTGACTGGCGGCTAGCAAACGTGACGCCCATCTACAAGAAGGGCCGGAGGGCAGACCCGGGAAACTACAGGCCTGTCAGTTTGACCTCAGTGCCAGGGAAGCTCATGGAGCAGATCCTCCTGAGAGTCATCATGCAGCAATTGCAGGGGAAGCAGGCGATCAGGCCCAGTCAGCATGGGTTTATGAAAGGCATGTCCTGCTTGACGAACCTGATCTCCTTCTATGACAAAGTGACGCGCTGGGTGGATGAGGGAAAGGCTGTGGATGTGGTCTACCTTGACTTCAGCAAGGCTTTTGACACCGTCTCCCACAGCATTCTCCTCAAGAAACTGGCTGCTCTTGGCTTGGACTGGCGCATGCTTCGTTGGGTTAGAAACTGGCTGGATAGCCGGGCCCAAAGAGTCGTGGTGAATGGAGCCAAGTCCAGTTGGAGGCCAGTCACTAGTGGCGTCCCCCAGGGCTCGGTGCTGGGGCCGGTCCTCTTTAATATCTTCATCGATGATCTGGACGAGGGCATTGAGTGCACCCTCAGTAAGTTCGCAGATGACACCAAGTTAGGTGCGTGTGTCAATCTGCTTGAGGGTAGGAAAGCTCTGCAGGAGGATCTGGATAGGCTGGACCGATGGGCTGAGGTCAACTGCATGAAGTTCAACAAGGCCAAGTGCCGGGTCCTGCACCTGGGATGCAATAACCCCAAGCAGAGCTACAGGCTGGGAGAGGAATGGTTGGAGAGCTGCCAGGCAGAGAAGGACCTGGGAGTGATGGTGGATAGTCAGCTGAATATGAGCCAGCAGTGTGCTCAGGTGGCCAAGAAGGCCAACGGCATCCTGGCTTGTATCAGGAACAGTGTGACCAGCAGGGCTAGGGAGGTGATCGTCCCCCTGTACTCAGCTCTGGTGAGGCCGCACCTCGAGTACTGTGTTCAGTTTTGGGCCCCTCGCTACAAGAAGGATATCGAGGTGCTTGAGCGGGTGCAGAGAAGGGTGACGAAGCTGGTGAGGGGCCTGGAGAACAAGTCCTATGAGGAGCGGCTGAGGGAGCTGGGCTTGTTCAGCCTGGAGAAGAGGAGGCTCAGGGGCGACCTTATCGCTCTCTATGGGTACCTCAAGGGAGGCTGTAGCGAGGTGGGGGTTGGCCTGTTCTCCCACGTGCCTGGTGACAGGACGAGGGGGAATGGGCTTAAGTTGAGCCAGGGGAGTTTTAGGTTAGATGTTAGGAAGAACTTCTTCACTGAAAGGGTTGTTAGACACTGGAACAGGCTGCCCAGGGAAGTGGTGGAGTCACCATCCCTGGAAGTCTTCAAAAGACGTTTAGATGTAGAGCTTAGGGAAATGGTTTAGTGGGGACTGTTAGCGTTAGGTCAGAGGTTGGACTCGATGATCTTGAGGTCTCTTCCAACCTAGAAATTCTGTGATTCTGTGATTCTGTGAAACAAGAATGCCCTTTTTAACTTTTAACTAACAGCCTCTGGAAAATAACTTTCTATCTTTATGTGTATTTACAAGCATGTCTGCATGCACATTTTTTCTCTACCTGTGACCTGGGCTGACCTGACTGAAAGTGGTTGTGGTTGATGTTAGTACACCACAAGCTTACCTGTCCACATTAGTATAGTGGTGAGTATTCCCACCTGTCACACAGAAAACTGGGGTTCAATTCCCGGACGGGGAGGTTGCGCCCTTTTAGAAGGGCAACAAAGCTGGTGAGGAGTCTGAAGAACAATTATTACGAGGAGCGGCTGAGGGAGCTGGTGTTGTTCAGCCAGGAGAAAAGGAGGCTCAGGGATGACCTTATCACACTCTACGGGTACCTTAAAGGAGGCTCTAGCAAGGTGGGGGTTGGTCTATTCTCACTCATACCTGGTGACAGGATGAGGGGGAATGGGCTAAAGTTGAGCCAGGGGAGGTTTAGGTTGGATATTAGGAAGAACTTCTTACTGAAAGGCTTGTTAGGCATTGGAATAGGCTGCCTAGGGAAGTGGTTCAGTCACCATCCCTGGAGACCTTTAAAAGACAGTTAGATGTAGAGCTTAGTGATATGGTTTAGTGGAGGACTTGTTAGTGTTGGGTCAGAGGTTGGACCTAGATCTTGGTGCTTTCTTCCAACTTAGATGATTCTGTGATTAATATACTTTGGTTTTCAATAGGGGTTAAATGCACAGATACAGGAATTCATCATCATGTTCCAGTTCCTGGTACAGAGACAGGAACTCTTGGGTGGAAACAGTTTTATGCATTCCTCTACAGAGCCATTTGCAGAATAATCCAGGTTTAAGTTACAGTTCAGGAAAAGGAGAAAAAAGAGCAGTCTCATGCTTAGGCAGATGGATAGAAATCTGAGCATTTACCACCAGATCTGAGTCATTTGTGAATCTTCAAAGACAGAGGAGAGTCATCTGTGTTGGTTTCTTTTTATTTCTCATAGGTTTAATTAATATTTTCTCCATGCTTTTGATATTGCTGAAACACTGAGGATTATTTTGAGATATTATTGGATAATATTATTGGATAATATTGTCTAAAGGAGATAAAAGCTTCATGTTGATACAGGGTGCATAATCCTTCAGGGAAGATTTTTGACAGATCTCTTTCCTGCTTTATCAGCAATAGTGCATGGTAAGAGAAGGACTTTTTTTCTATGTTCTTCTTCATTTAACAATTGACATCTGGTCAGAATAGGCAAATTAAAGATGTTCAAACTACAGCCAAAATTTTCACTTCATTCTTGACTTCCTAACCTTCACTGCTAAATGTGTTTTGAACCCATATACAGAAATAATTGAAATAGCATCATACACACTAGTATAATAGTCTCTCATAGCCATAAAGGGAACAATAATGCTTAATTATTAATGCTTAATCCTTAAGGTCCCTTAAGGTATCTGAGCAAGCAACAGCTACTATCTTTTCACTATTGGGTGGGAAGAGGTACAGAAGGAAGAGTAAATATAGACATAGCCTTTTTCATTGTATTTTTCACCCTCAATATTTTTGTTGACAGCATAGTGCTTTCACTGAGAAGGAATAAAATTCAATTTTTCTTTCAAGATCTTTTTCTAGTATAGCTACACTTCTGGTACAGCTTCTGGTAAGGCTGTAGTTTAGCCCAATACAGCATTATCCGTTCCTAAGTTTTGTGGATATTTTTAATTTTATTCCTCGGTTATACTTCTGGTATGTGTCTTTCTTGACATGGCTCTGCTGCATAGAGTAATGAAAAATGCAGGAGACTCGGCATGGATTCACAAGAGAAAATCTTGGACAGAATTCTCTAGGGAATATTGCCAAAGTCAAAAGAAGACTCACAGCAAGGAAGTAATTCATTCCATCTCTTGCCATGGATCAGAAATTAAAGAGAAATGGATAAAAACGTTAGCCAGAAATACAGAATTGTCTCATTTTCCATTTTTTTGCAACATTTGGTAATTACAAGTAATGCATTCTTACATAGTTTATTACAAACTTCTACATCTAATGGAACCCATTGGACTTTTTTTTTTTTTTTTTTTTTTTTAAATCAAATGCTAAGGAAAGGATAAAATCAAATGGGAAATAAATTGTTCCATATTCCTCTAAACATAAGGAAAGCCACATTCTGTAAAGTATTAAATGCATCTGCAGTCCTGCTACCATGTCAGATGAGTTCCATATGCATCTACTTATAAATGGTAGAAAGTGTTGTTAAACATATTAATATTTCCTAAAGGTATAATGCCTCCAGTATTTTCAGTATATTTTTTTTTCTTTGATCCTATAATTGGTAAGTAACCTATGCTCTATTTTCAGTGACTGAGCAGTTTTGATACCAAAAATTTTAGTAATGCTTAGTTTCATAGGACACAAAGTATAAATCTTCTGAAAGGAAATTTTAAAATTCAGTTTTTATGAACTAAGTTTAACCAGTTTAACACTGGTTTAAATTTCCCTACATGAAACCCTCAATATTTTGTGAATGTACAAACTATATATCCACAGTCCTTCTACATGATCCCAAAAAAAATTATGATTCAAATCTGCATGGGTCTACAGTCATGCTTATGAACTAATAAAGTAAATCTGGCAAATATTTTCACATCTTGAAGTACAGAGTCTTTAAAAAATAAACAGCCTACAGAAAGGTTTTTAAATGCAATTAAGTGATATTTCTCTTGGTAAGTATTTGTCTGCATGGAGCAGCAGTTAGACTAACCCAAGAATATAAATAAAGATATGATAGAAAAAAGAGGTTAAAAGTTATAATCTCTAATATTGATTTTCTTTTGCTTGACATCAGATTTGGCTGTTATTTGGGGCTTCTTGTCCTGTAATTGGAGATGATAACTAGACAGTGCTGTCAGTTCTCTGCTGGGGGTTTACCAATACTGTTACTTCATTGATTTTTTACCTAAATAACCTCATAAAGTTCAACAAGGCCAAGTACAAGGTCCTGTACCTGAGTCAAGGCAATCCCAAGCACAAATACAGGTTGGGTGGAAAATGAACTGAGAGTAAGGTCCTCCTCTAAGGAGGTCCTAGAGGAGGTCCTCCTCTAAGTCCTTCTCTAAGGAGGAGGACTTGGGGGTGTTTGGCAAGAAGCTTGACTTGAGCCATTAGTATGCGCCTGCAGCCCAGAAAGCCAGCCATATCCTGGACTGCATCAAAAGAAACATGGCAAGCAGGTCAAAGGAGGTGATTCTCCCCTTCTGTTCTGCTCTTGTGAGACCATACCTGGAGTACTGCCTTCAGCTCTGGGGACAAGTCAAGGATATATACTTATTAGGATGAGTCCTAAAGAGGACCACAAAGATGATCCCCACAGAGGGCTGGAAACCTTCTCATAGTCTTCTCCTGTGAGGACAGTGAGAAAGCTGGAGTTGCTCAGCCTGGAGGAGAAATGGTTCCAGGGACACCTTATAGCAACATTCCACTACCTAATGGGGACCTACAGGAAATCTGGGGAGGGTCTCTTTGTCAGGGAGCATAGCACTAGGACAAAGGGTAATGGTTTTAAACTAAAAGAGGGGAGATTTAGATGAGACATCAGGAATAAATTCTTGACTATGAGGGTGGTGAGGCACTAGAACAGGCTGTTCTGAGAAGTTGTGCATGCCCCAACTCTGGACGTGTTTAAGACCAGGCTGGATGGGGCTTGGAGCAACCTCGTCTAGTAGGAGGTGTCCCTGCCCATGGCAGGGTGGTTGGAATTTTCCAATCAAATCTTTCTGTAATTCTTTTCCACTCTTGAGTATCCTACAAACACTAGTAGACATCACTGAAATTAAGGAATCTTATGAAATATATATTATCTATCATAGTTTAAAATATAGTAACTTACTACAAACCACTTACTATAAACAACTTTTAAGCACAGGAGAAAATCCATATGAACAAAATGACTATTTTTCTGTGGCATTAACTTATTGGCTTGTCTACTTAAATATTTTTAGTTTTTCTTAAGAAAATATTTTTCTTCTTATGCATAGCTCTTTCCATGTTTGAAAACATATTCTGTATCTTGAAAGGTCAGGAATTTGTTTTAAAAAAATCCATCAAAGAGATTTTCTTTATCACTTTCACATTCAAAATTTTTATTCTTGTCTTTCATGAACTGAGACCTGAGAGAATTTGAACAGAAGCAGCTGTAAGCCCACCCTCATGTCCTCTTTCAGTTGTGAGCATTCAGAAACTTGAAAATCTGTTTTTGGTCTCCAGTATCTTTCATCTCATCAGTTTATTTAAAGTTGTCATTTTTCCACTCTTCCATTCCATCACCTCTTTCAAATCCCGTTACCCAATTCACTTTCTTTGTTCATTTGTGTCTTCTATTCAGCAATTCTCATCCCATTTAGAAACTTCTGTCTCTACTGCTTTCTTCCTTCATTTTTGGTGAAAAAGATTTCATTGTGATAACAAGTTATTTTACAGATCATAGTGGTTATATGAAGCCTATGCTTTAAAGTACAATTTGATGAGTTCCAGTTCTTACAATAAATGGGAGTTATGCCAAGCCAATAAATATATAAGGATCAAATGATAACAAAAAAATCTCACCTTACTAGATTCTTTCATTGTTTCTAATGTCAAAACATCCCCCTTTCACACCATAACTAAAATACTGATGTTATTCTATCAAATAACATGTACGTACATTTTTGCCTTTATTGTTGGTATTCTGAGTCAAAACAGCTTGCCAGAGGTCAGAGAGAGATTGCACAAAAATCTGTTAACTCTGCAGGTGTGGCAGGGTGGAGGCTTGTTAGATTACATTTAGAAGAGTGGGGGAAAAAAATCTTAATTTTTATTTTTTATTTATTTATTTATTTTTTTCCCAGAGAAGTTAATTCCATGCTTATTGTAATGTGTAGTTGCTTATGTATGCCTTATGGTTCCTTCACAACTGAAATGATAGGCAAGCACTCCAGACTTTTAAGGAGACCAGCGTGAGCAGGAGTTATTAACAAACCTAGCCACTGGGAAAAGTCTGAAGTTTATGTTTATTCTGACCACCCTGTGTCTACAGGCTTGTGAAGGGTTGCTGACCTCCTGTCAGATTTTCATCTGAACTGTCAGCTTCCAGAAAGCTGTGCTTCATGTCCCAATGAAAGTGGAGTTCATCAGGTTTTGTTTTCTCTGTAGTAGAAACAATAAATAAATCTGACCTGTTAGTGTTTAGAAACTTCTAGAAAATAAACTTCTTATTAGAGGGAATGCATTTGAGCTGCAAGGTGCTAAATGGCTTCATGGAAAGCATTAGTACTCTGTCTATGATAATTAAAGAACCTTGTCCATAATAATTAAAGAAGTCCAACTTAAGATGAACACTACAGATTTTGATTAAAATTTTATGGGATTCTTAGTTTTAAGATGTCCTCTAATCTCATGATGAAATTCATCACAAATTCCATGGAGTTTTTTGTTCAGAGTTACATATTCTGATATCATCTCCTTACATTAGTCTGTAATGGATAGCTTCAAGGACTGAGTTGAGTCAAAGCACCTTTTGAGACCAGTCATGCTACCAGCTCCTAGGAGCTTTCCACACTTCTAATTTCCAAGATGCCTGGTGGAAACTCCCTACTGCAGTTGAACACCATGGAGTAACCTCAAATGCACCACTTACAGCTCAAACACCAGAAAGGCGATCACACCAATCCCTTGTATACAGCCTCACTCATTCCTGGCAAAACTTGTTCTTTGTCAAAACCTGTCACTGGATCTTAGTAAGAAAGTGTCATTATCCATTTCTTTTGCACCAGTATATAAAAGGACGTTATGCATCTTGGCCAAGGTGCATATCCTTGGCCAAGGATAGGTAGCCCATTAGAGACGCATCAATGGATGGGACTAGAAAAATCTAAGGTATTATTTAAAAAAGCATTATGAAGAGCAAACCATGAATGCAAGATTCTGAATCAAAATATCTGGCTATGGTTTTGTTATGGTGAAAAATATTTTTTAGACTGCCTTTTGTTCAAGATGTGGCTAGGAAGACTACAGTAGTAAGAACATATCCATGCACTTAATGGGTATATGTGCTTAATGCGCAGACTGCTGGGAAAGCAGTCTGGGATTGAGATTTATGCCCATTACATAGAAGTAATAATATTAAAAACCGCCATGGTATTTGGAAACTGACTTCTGCTTCTGAGCAATACTACAGCCTGGAAGATATTTAAAACATCAGCAGCCAGGATTCCATATATGGAAATTCTTGTGGTGGTACATACTAAAAATCTGATAGTTCTTTCCTTGGTGTAGGAAACCCCCTGCACACTGCGATCCCCCACTCCATTGCAGAACATGTCTTCCCCAGAGCTGATCACCTAGGCTACATCTCCAACAATATTTGATAACGTTTGGGCAATAACCTCAATTAAAAATGGTTATAATTATGACCAAGAAACCAACTGACAGAATAGAAAGTCTCTTGGTTTTCCCTACACAATTCATCATCTCAGTGGTGATCAGTGCAACCAGGGGAGGAAAAAAAAAGGCAACTTGTCCTTGACACATGACTGGAATAACAGAGAGTTAGGGAGTGTTTTTGAGTTGTTTCACCTCCACTTTTTGTACCTCTTGAGTGATGTGTTTCCAAACACAAAGTCTGACATTTGGGAATGTTTATGCTGAAAAAATTAATCTTCATTTCTAGTTTTCCTTATAAATGTCTTATGCCCTTTAATAGCCTGGTGGCCTTCCTTAATTTCATTAATTAAACATAATTCTGTATTAACGTGTGTATAAAGACTGATGGAATTAGACTAATGTAGTTAATTTACATTTTCTTTAGAAAGTGTCCTATAGCATTTTGCTGGAGGAAGTGTAGTAATTTATGACTGGCAAGACTTTCAATTTTTGAGCCAGGTTCACTCAGAGAGATGGAAATAATAAACAGAGATGTTTGTTTTTCTGCATGAAATTCATGAAATATAACTAGACTACAAAACTAGGTAATAAATTATCTATTTAGAAAATATACCAATTGTTAATGCAAGAAAGTGTTTAAAGTATGGTAAGTGGATTCAGCATATGCTCTTCAAAAGAAAATGCTCACCAAGGTGGCTGGAATTGATAAAAAATATAGGCCTTGGCATAACTATACCTGCATTATTTGTATCTGGAACAAAAGACAGCTGTTTTACAAAGCACAGGCATAACTAAGCTTTGACTGGACAACATGAGGATTAGTGGTCCTTCTTTGTGGTCCATGACTTCAATCAAGGCTTTAAGGAATAATGATGCTTATCTATGTTTTATATCAAAATATGAAGTAACAGAATTTTCTTAGTTACCCTATTACTGTCAATGCTAAATGATAGTGCCATTTTCCCCCACAGTGACTTCAGGCTTTGACTCCTACATTTTGAAAGTGATAAATAATGGCATAAAATTCATCAGATACCACCTTCTTTAAAATGTCTTTTATCTTAAAAAATAAAATAAAATAAAATATAAAATAAAATAAAATAAAATAAAATAAAATAAAATAAAATAAAATAAAATAAAATAAAATAAAAAAGATGTGCTAAGGTTGAGAACAACAGGGCACCTTCCTGCTTATATTTTAATATGAAAGTATTAAAAGATACTACCCTAATGCTATATCTTGCAACTTAAGCTAGTGTTTCCACACCAAAGGTACTAGCTATTACATGTGTTTCTTCTTACATCCCTGGAACACCAGAAGCAAGGAAATCAGAAACATTTCTTGTTAATCATATTGTTAAACGTAATGAATAAAATCACATGGGCAGCTTTAAAAAAGACATTTTCCCTACTTTGAGTACTTAGTTGTGGAAAGTGATGGTTCTTTTTATCCCAATATTATTGTTATTATTATTAATTATTATTATTATTATTTACATATATATTTTAAATGTGGCAAGGTTGTATTGTTTCCTAGCTCTCCAAATAATTGAGACTGGCATTTGTAGGCACACTGGTTTGTCTTACTGAGTTAATCAGATAGTGGGTAGCTGCAGCAGGCTGCCATCCTCTGTGTGTTCAGCATTAGAAGGGGAATGGGAAAAGGTGAGGATATCGGAATTGATTCAAAATAAGGGAGAGGACGTTTCTATAATAAAGGAGAAATTTTCTGCTCCTCTGTCTCACCTGTCTTCAACTTAGTCCTGGTACAGGTACTGGCTCTTGGTTTTAATTGACTGGTTCATGGGATTATTCCCCACACTGTGCTAGTCAAAACCTCTCTATTACTAAGTTAAGTAGGGCTAGAACTCAGGTTTAAACATTGTCCTGGAGTTGTCTGTACTGTTTAATTGCTAGCACTCTCTGGCACAGTTTTGGTGAGACATCTGACCAACAATATTCAGTCATGGTTCATGGATGAGTACATGGGCCAGGAAATGTCCTGCAGGCACTCTGGCTGAAACCACCCTGTTTCAAATGAAAGTGTGTCTAATCATATCAATTCATCTCATTCATTCCCTAGTGTTTGTCCCCTTGACAAGATAATAAGTTCTGTGAACCTAACCAAAGTACCCACCTTCGTAAAAAGCTATCCTTTAAACCAATTAATTTAGTTTGCCTTGCTTTAGTTTAGCTGGAGTGGTTTAGGGAGCTCTCATCCAAACAACCATCAGTGGATCAGAGGAGATGGCAATATCTGCTATGGGAGCTGTTGTAAACAGATAGCCATAATCCATTTGCTCATTTGACAGCACGCTTTCCAGGAAAATAAATATAAATACATAAATAAATAAGGAATGCAAAATAAATAAATAAATAAATAAATAAATAGATAAATGATATTTTGTATGTAGTGTAATTTCCAAGGTGAACTGCATAAACCTCAGAATCGTAAAGCTCTTAGAAATCAATCCATAAACAGAATATTCAAAGAGAAATTAAGTGGTGTTTTCTTACATACAAATGTCTAGCTTGGATGCTGTGAGCAGCATAACATTTAAATTTAAGAGGGAACTGAGCAGTTCGTATTGCATATTATTTAGATTGTCCTTAATGGAGTTTGACCTTAATAATCAGAGATTGTCCTTAACAGTGTCCTGTTAGATAGGCCACGCAATCAGGGTTCCCATCAAACATTTATTTATTAGTAATTAAAAGACAGTGCCACTTATGGATATTGACGGGTGTGCCTAATGAGGAAAGACACAATACAAATCTGTTATCATTACTTTTATTTAATCTGTGACTGCTTTAAGCCAGTAATTCACAAGTATTTTTTAATGACTGCCATTGAAGGGTTTCCAGACCAGACATTTATGAATATTGATGCAAATCTGCAATACATCCACTACCTAGATGGCGCCAGACCAATCTACATGCATTGAAGGATTCTTCCTTTCACCCTTGATTTTTAACATACCTCTTGTCCATGAGGTGCTAGCTGTCTAGTAATATCTTTAGGAACTGAGGATGAAAATGAAGGTGTGAATATGTTGTTTCTCATATGTTGTTTCTCATACAATTTCCTTTGCCTATGTATTTTGCCTTGTAACTTCAAACAATCAAGTAGTTAAAGGACACAAATGACTGTGTGTGCAAGTGTAAGTATGGAGGGACCAGTAAGGATAAGGCAGGAAACATCTCTGAATACCAGAAAAGTGACTGACAAAAAGTCATACTAATTATGTCAAGCAAAGTTAGAACCGTCAAAAAATCCCATAAAACATTTCCATTAAAACTTATTGTAAGCATAATTGAAGACATTTAACAATCTAGTATAGCAAGCATTCAGTCTCCTAAAAATAATTTGTTCTGCAGATAATTACCACTTGGCTGAACCATTTTTTATGGCTATTAAATAATTATTCAAGTGTACAGCTTTGGATACTTAAATGTTCTGTGCCTCCTGATGAAGATCAGTTTAAATGTTAAATATGCACAACATACTATTCAATTCACTTACCATATTCTGAAGCACTAATAATCACCAAGACAAATGGTTAGTTTTCTGCTTTCATTACAATCTTTTTTATGCAAAGGGAAAACATTTCATTAGTAGGTTGCACTTCCTAACTTTATGAGTGGCACTTTCTTTTTTTCCCCAGGGATAACAGGCAAAGTATAAAATAATAAAAGCTCTGTCCAATCAAAAGAATTTGAAAAAGAACTATTAGTCAGAGAAAATACTGACTTTATATTTAATGGTCTTTTTTTTTTTTTTTTTTTTTTTTTCCCCTCAGCTCTCCTTGATTATTACTTTTGGGCTTACTAGTTTTATTTTTTTATTAAATGCTTCCCCTCAAAGCTGTAGCATTCCTCAAAGTTTAAGACACTATTTTATGATATCAGCATATTGTTCTCAAATAACCTGGACTGCTTAATGGGCTTCTCATTTTTCAGTGCTGCCATTCAGGTGTGACCCTTTACCCTAGATCTTGGCAGCTAGTGATTGACTGAATCTCAGGAGGGATCCACCTAACACACCATTTGTTTTGGTCTTCATGACTGTAAAGCAGTAGGCATCATTCTGCCAACCAATTCACCTTTAAAACTGACTGTCTGAAACCTGTGTAAAGGAGAAAAGCCTAACAATTTATATCGTCACAATTTCTGTTTTTGCACTTGAATTTTAATTTATTGATCCCCAGGGTAAAATTTATTTCTGGTCATTTTGGAGGAACATGGAGGAGAAGTCAACAGAAATCTGTACATATATGTATGTGTATGTATACATGTATATCTGTACATATATGTATATATGTACATGTAAATGTACATATATAAAGGACAGTATACCTGCCTGTTTAATAGCTATTGACTTCCTCTTATGTATCCAGACATCCACACGAACACACATCTTTTACTGTAAGATTGGTATGTCCAGTCAGTCTAAGTTCTATTATGCAGGTTCTGTTGGGGTACTTTATTAAGTGTTCCTTACCATTTAAAATACCATTCTGGCTATGTACATACTATGTACTTTAAATCACAAGGTCATAGAATTTGTTACATTTGTTACAAGCCAAGTGTCAACATAACTGTTTTTCATTAAATTTGGAACAAAATTGTAAACGTTGTGGAGACGAGAGAATCTCATAAAAATGAAAACATTAGAACAAATTAGCATGACTCGTCTTAGAAAATCATGTAATTAGCTGTGCTTCTCAGCTTCAGGCTCAGCCATACTTTATTTACATAGCAACACATTGGTTTAGCTTTTTGAAAGGCAGAGTTAAGAAAAAGTTACATAATTATTTTCTTGTCTTTCTCCCAGTCAGTCAATTCCTTGGCATATTTTAAATTACTCAATATTCAGTTAATCATATTTAGCTTATTTTAGCATAAAGGATATATTCTTTTTTCTATTCTCATGTATAGCTGGTACCGAGCATTTTTTACAAAAAGAAAGTGATTCTATTGACTAGAACATTTTTCTCCAAACCTTCAAACACGTTTGAAAGAAATCTCTGTGTTATGTTTAAGAGAGAATGCGACAGCAATGATCAGAGAACAATGACACATATCTGCCTTCCTTTTCACATTAAGCCCTTCTCTTCATAATCAAACAAAGCTCCCATTGAATACAATGGACGTTCCAATTTGAAAAAGAAAGTGAAGATAGATAAGGTCTGGAGTGAGCAATTTATCTGAAGAGATAGCTCCCAAGCAGAAGACATTGTTGAGAATTTGTACCTGGGGTCTTTCTCATATTGACTGAATGTGGTGGAAAGCAGGAATGAGTGAGCAATGTCAAGAGCGTCTTGTCATCAGTACTACATGTAAAATCAGGGTTGCCAGAACTGAAATGAACAGCACAACATACTGTGAGCTCATTGCTTTGTCCTCTTCCCCAGTTCATTTCCGGAGGCATGTGGGGAATCACCCTTCTCCCTCCCCCCCCAGACCCTCTCCCAGCTCTGCCTGCTTGAAGACTGTGAAAGGAGCAAGAGGAGGAAGGAGAATAAAGAATGGAAGGATGACAAATATACCCAAGATCCACAATCATATCACACCAATGCTCCTTGTGTGTAGGTGCAAAAGACCACCCTAAACCAAGGATGTGGAGACGATGTTTAACAGTGGCAGAATAGGCCAAGACCCGATCTTAGGCAACAGCTTGTCTCAGGGCTAAAAGTGATGAAATCTTCAAAACTGCCATCCAGGCCTAAGTTATGGCCAGATCGCAAACTCTTACTTGATGATAAGCTTTCCTGGTCTTGAAGGTGGTAAGTTTAAGTCACTTTCTGGGGAAAACTGCTCATTCTCAGTAAGATGGTTCATGAATAATTAATTGTTCAAGTTACTGGCTATGAAAATCCCAGATCTTCAGCTAACCCCTCAATTTTCTGTCAGCAGTAAGTACTTCTACATACAGAAAGGTCTGTTGGCTTACTACATCTCCTTTGTTAACCTGATACTTTCTTCCTCTGTGTCCTTTCCCCAGTTATTTAAGAACCATAAGTTAAAATTAAAGCAATTGTTTTCAGCTTCCATTTGTCTTAAAGGTTCTTGCTTCTGATATTCTGATATTGAGATAACTGTAGTTTGAATTACAGAATCACAGATCACAGAACTGTAGGGGTTAGAAGGGACCTCGAAAGATCATCGGGTCCAACAACCCCTCTGCCAAAGCAGGTTCCTCAGAGCAGGCTGCCCAGGTAGGTGTCCAGACAGGCCTTGAATATCTCCAGAGAAGGAGACTCCAAAACCTCCCTGGGCAGCCTGTTCCAATTCTCCGTCACTCTCACCGAGAAGAAGTTCTTTCGCATGTCAGTGCGGAACTTCCTGTGCTCTAACTTGCAGCCATTGCCCCTTGTCCTATCCCCACAAACCAATGAGAAGAGGTTGGCTACATCCTCCTGTCCCCCACCCCTCAGATATTTATATACACTAACGAGATCCCCACTCATTCTTCTCTTCTCCAGGCTAAACAGACACAGGTCTCTCAGCCTTTCCTCATAGGGAAGATGCTCCAGGCCTGGTATCATCGTTGTGGCCCTCTGCTGGACACTTTCCAGGAGATCCCTGTCTTTCTTGTACCAGGGAGCCCAGAACTGGACACAGTACTGCAGGTGAGGCCAGACCAGGGCAGAGTAGAGGGGGAGGATCACCTCTCTTGACCTGCTGGCCACTCTCCTTTTAATGCATGCCAGGATCCCATTAGCCTTCTTGGCCTCAAGGGCACAGTGCTGGCTCATGGTCAACCTGTCATCCACCAGGAATCCCCAGGTCCCTCTCCTCAGTACTCCTCTCCAGCAGGTCGTCCCCCAGCCTGTACTGATACTTCGGTTGTTTCTTCCCAGGTGCAGGACTCTACACTTGATCGTATTAAATCTCATTTGGTTTCTTCCTGCCCATCTCTCCAGCTGGTCCAGCTCTCCCTGAATGGCAGCACAACCTTCTGTCATGTCAGCCACTCCTCCCAGCTTTGTGTCATTGGTGTACTTGCTGAGGGCAGACGCTATTCCCTCATCAAGGTCATCGATGAAGATGTTGAACAAGACCAGACCCAGCACCAACCCCTGGGGAACACCGCTAGTCACAGGCCTCCAGCCAGACTCTGCTCCGCCGATCACCAGCCTCTGAGTTCGGCCAGTCAGCCAGTTCTCAAACCACCTTGCCATCCACTCATCTATCCCACACTTTCTCAGCTTTGCTAGTAGGATGTCATGGGAGACAGTATCGAAAGCCTTGCTAAAGTCAAGGTAGATGACATCCACCGCTCTCCCCCCATCTACCCAGCTGGTGACACCATAATACAAGGCAACAAGGTTGGTCGAGCATGATTTCCCCTTGGTGAATCCATGCTGACTACTCCTCATAACCTCCTTCTCTTCCAATTGCTTGGAGATGGCATCCAGAGCAAGCTGCTCCAATACCTTTCCAGGGACAGAGGTAAGACTGACTGGCCTATAGTTCCCTGGATCTTCCTTCCTGCCCTTCTTGAAGACTGGAGTGACTTTGGTTGTCCTCCGGTATACAGGCACCTCACCTGATAGATAGATGATAGAGAGCGGTTTAGCAATCACATCTGCCAGCTCCCTTAGCACACGCAGATGCATCCCATTGGGACCCATGGATTTGTGTGTGTTGAGCCAACTCAGATGCTCCCGAACCAGTCCCACGTCCACCAGGGGGGAGCCCTCCACTTCCAGACCCTTTGTCCTATTGCCAGGGGTGAGGAGTCCCGAGGGAGTGTCCTTGAAGCAAAGACTGAAGCAAAGAAAGCATTCAGTATCTCTGCCTTCTCAGCGTCTCCCGTGACCAGGACACCCCCCTCCCTAGTCTTCCTCTTGCTGTTTACGTACTTGAAAAAACCCTTCTTATTATCCTTTATCTCTTTCACAAGCCCCATCTCTAGGTGGGCTTTAGCCTTCCTCGTCGTGTCCCTGCAGGCCCTGACAACACATCTATACTCCTCCCAAGAGGACAGGCCCTTTTTCCACATTTCATAGACCATCCTCTTCCTTTTGATCTTATTGATGAGCTCCTTGCTCATCCATGCGGATTTCCTGCCCCTCTTCCCCAATTTCCTATTCCTCGGGATGCACCGATCCTGAGCATGGAAGAAGTGCTGCTTAAAGGTAACCCAGCTCTCACAAGCACCCTTGCCTTCTAGCAACCTATCCCATGAGATACTCCTAAGCAGGTCCTGGAAGAGGTCAAAGTTTGCTCTTCGAAAGTCCAGGGTAGCAATCCTGCTTTTAGCCTTACTTCCTTTGCCTAGTTCCATGTGGAACTCCACCATCTCATGGTCGCTGCATCCCAAGCTGCCCCCAACCTTCACATCCCTAACAAGGCCATTTCTGTTGGTAAGAACAAGGTCCAGGAGCACCCCCCCGCCTCGTCGGCTGCTCCACCACCTGTGTCAGAAAATTGTCCTCAATGCATTGTAGGAACTGTTTGGACTGCTTGTGCCTGGCTGAGTTGCTTACCCAGCAGATGTCTGGGTAACTGAAGTCCCCCATGAGGACCAGCGCTCGTGATCGTGAGGCTACTAGCAGATGCTCGTAGAAGGCCTCATTGACTTCCTCCTCCTGATGTGGAGACCTGTAGTAGACCCTCACCACCGTGTCTCCCATATCAGCCCACCCCTTAATTCTTACCCACAAGCTCTCCACTTGTCCTTCACCATCCCCCAGCTGGAGCTGGGTACACTCTAATTGCTCCCTCACATAAAAGGCAACCCCACCCCTCGCTTCCCCAGCCTGTCTAGGGAAAGACAGGACATATGTAAAGGGGACATAGCCCTCCATGACTGCGTTCCAGTCATGCGAGCTGTCCCACCCCGTCTCAGTGATCACAATGAGATCGTGGCCCCGCAACCAAACACAGATCTCGAGCTCATCCTGTTTATTTCCCATGCTCCGTGCATTGGTGTACAGGCACTTTAGGGAAGTAGCAGGTGCAGTTACCTCTGGGGGGATTGCCCGGGTGATCGGGAATGCTACCTTCTCTGAGGAGCCCTCATACAATCCTATGGGAGAGCTCAGAAGTTTTTCCCTGTCTTCAAGAGTGACAGCAGTGACAACTTCCCCCAGCCCTTCTTTGTCATCTTTAGCTCCCCTCCCTTCCCGCATCAAACCAAATTGTTCTTGGAGCCAATATTGTGGTGGGTTTTTCTCCTCATGGCTAAGATTTACCCAGATTTTGGTAAGCTATCTGTTGAATGAAAAAACATTCATCTCTTTCCAAACTGCAGGGATAGTAATTTCAACACTTGATAACAAGCGATGAAATAATACACACTGGAAAAGGCTAGCAGATTAGTTACCAAATCTTAACAAAGCTAAAGTAAAGGATAACAAGAGACATTTAAAATTAAATTATGTATTTTTTTTCCATCAATGAGAACAAGTTTGTGGACAATGCCACCACACGCGCATCTGAGCACATGAATCATTGCTGACAATGACACTGACAATACAGTGGTAACATTCTCATCCTGTTTAATGGATGAAATTCAGATGGTGCAGAGCATCTGAATAGGGATAGGCAAGAAATAATACCATTACAGTTTTAGATAATGAAATAATGAAGGATCCAGACAGAATTCAGAGAAAGGATGAAGGCTCAAATTCCTCTTGAATCTTACATTTTACTAGCTGAACACCATATTTTTTAAAATACAGTTTTTTGTATTCCTGTCATGGCAGAATTTAAAATGTGGGCATGTAGCTGACTCAGCAAAACAAATTATTTCGTATATATTACATGTTGCTGTAAATTGTCCATAAACATCAGGAAAGGAGCAGGAGTGTGTCCCCAAAAAGAAGAATTAAAGTTTTTTTTTTCCATCACTTAATTTTATTTAGGATTTTTGGCACAGCCTTTTCATCTTGGATTTAAATATTAGTGTGCACTGAACACCTCTTGTAAATCTGTTCATTTCGATTGAAGTCAAAACTGAGAAGCACAGGGAGCTCCAGGGTTGGGGCTGGCTGGCATTTGACCCGACCAGTTCTGGAAAGGTTATTTCTGAGCAGATTCATCTGCTGCTGACCCCAGGGAGGTAAGCACACAGAGGAGTATCACAGCACAACACAGACCTTCGCAGGCAGCTGGAGCACACAGCCAGCTAGGAGAAAATTCAGAGCTTGGCAGAAATGGTCCTTTTTTGAAAATGGTATTGATGACACTTTTTAAACTTGTTATTGAGTGGTGAAGAAACTCTCTCAGCTGTACAATTCTTTTCTTTTCTCAGTCATATTTGGCTTATTATATGACCTAGTTTTAGAAATCTTTTTTTAATGTCTAGAAAGGAAGTACACCTTAGAATTTTTTCCCCATAGCTGGTATTCAAGACACTCTAAAAGTTTCAGAATCCTATAATCTTGCTCTTTTAATTGAAATTTATACTTTCAAAATAGTAATTATGTTGTGCTTTCATTTGTATTATGGAAATCATATAGACAATCAATTTGAGATGCAAAAAAGCGCTTTGAAATAAATGCAGCTGGACACATTTTCATTTTTTTTCCCAATGTTATGAAAATTATGATTTTTTAAAACAGGATGTTATAATGATAATGCATGATAATAAACAAACAAACAAACAATTATTTAATTAAATAAAAAGCACCAATCCCATTATAATGGGGATTCATATACTATATACACCTCTGAAAATCGGAAAATATCCATTCACACAGATGCAGTATAAAGGCCATGAAACCTTAATCAAGTCTGGAGAAGATCACTTCCTGCATGGCTTACTTTATTGATATTTCCCTGTGCAAGCTCAGGTTGCTTCTTTCAAAGTTTTCTTGCATAGGCTGTCTGAATTCCTAGCCACATCTGATTTGTTTCTTTCCGATGTATCTTTATGAAGTCAGTGGTATTACACTAGCGTAAACTTGGTATGTGATCAGTCTCTCATGACCCGAATGTTCAGTGCTGTTACATATGAACTGTTTTGGAATAGTTTACCCAATTTTTTTATGAGAATATTTTATTTCCAACCTAAGTGTCCAAAATTCTGTGACATGCAGTTGTTTGAGGTAAAACTATTTTATTCATGGGCTTTATATAAAAATATATATTGAATCTGAAAGAAGAAAAAAAAATAATCTGTTTCTGCTACAGATTTCTTCACATTTTACTTACCAAAAAGTTTACAGTCAGAAAAAGTCTGAAATTTAAATCTGCATGTGGATATTGGAAAGAGTACATGAAAACTGCTTCACTTTCTACATATGCATGGGTTTTCCTTCTCAACTTTTTAAGGAATACAGAAGTCATGTCCAACTACAGCCAGTACTTTTTGTCACAAGGTTTAAATCTCTGACACTGCAGTTTTTTCCTTACATTCCAGCTATCATGAACTGATAGGGTTTTGGTTTCCAGTGCTGCTCAAATACTCTTTTTTTTTTTTTTTTTTTTTTTTTTTCCTTGTCTTTTCACACCTATACCATTGTAATTTCTGGTTTCTATGTTTTTGTTGTTTTCCAGTTCGAATCAATTCATTTTGTTGTAAATTATTGTTGAGTTTATATACATCTTCCCCATGAATTATGATACATTTAAAAGAACAGTTTTATATATTAAAAAAATATATATATATATTTATTTTTAAGAAAACCACACAAATCAGGATATTTTAATCCTTGTATGAAAACAGCTCAGTTCCCCTGACAGTTCTCTGGTACACTGCTTCTAATCTTTTTTCTTTTTTTTTTTCCTTTTTTTTTTTTTTTTTCTTGAACAGGGTGACTAAAATTTCACTATATTCTTAAGAAAGCACTATCTCTATGACATGATTATTTTTGTATCTCAGCTACAAATTCCTTAACTGACACATCCTACAATGTTTTTTTTCAGTCTCAAATGGATGGTTCAGTCTTGTGATTGTTAGTGTGCTTGTGTGTGTGTGTGTGTGTGTTTCACCTCTGAATTGCACTTGATGAATTCTGAGTTTATATTTCAAACTTTGGAATATGGATATACATGATGCTTATACTTCAAACTGATATTTTGTTCAATTTCTGTGATTCCTATACTTAGAGCCATCCCACTTATTACTTTTTTTTTTTTTTTTTTCTGAATAATATTACTGTTATTAGTCTCCATTTAAACTTCCACAGATGTATCATCACCTTCACATATGCTATTGTTTTTACTGTAAAAATTTACTGTGAAATTATATGGACCACTCCACAATTTTGTAGCATTATTTTTCATTCTCCGTGCACAGCTCGGCACTGCTGACACAAGCTGTTTCCATTTTGACTGTTTGCATAATAAACAACAAAAATGTCTCATTGAAATATACATAGCAAAATTATTCAGAATCCCTTAAGAAAATCTGCCATGAAAACTAGGAATAATGCTAAAAAACTGCAAGCTATGCAGTATTCTTTGTGCTCATTTTTTCTTGTAAACTGTTTAGTATAACATGTTTTATGATGTTGAATGGATGCAATATCATAAATATATACAGTATATGCAATATAGTTATATTATTTTTTCTATTGGGATCAAAATTGTTATGTTTCCCATATAAGATTACCTAAAACACTCTGGCATATGTTTAATTTTATTTGAGTGAACATTACCAGTGGAATCATAGAAATTAGCCTCAGACAGGAATATATGCATATGTATAAGTCCTTGCAAGATCAAGATATTACAGGAGTCATCTCAGAAATCCATAGTCTAATTCAGGATTGATGGCCAACTGATGCTGTTAACACTAATTAAATTAAAAACCTCAACACATCATAACTTCTGATGCCTTGGCTTCATAGACTATTGTAATTTATCCCTGTCACTTCAAATTTCCTATTTGCTAACTTCAGTTGAGACTTTATGAAGTAAGCCATATACATAACTTCAACCATGAAATATCAAAGGAAGTTGAGAACAAAGTATGAGCATGTATCTTTTAATATAAAACTAATATTCGATTCAGAATCTGATATATCTTTAGATTTCTGTTCTTAAACAAACAAAAAATAACATGTTGGTGTAAGTGAATTGATATAGAAAAACATTATCATAAAGTAGTAAGTTCTTATATAGTCATCAAGGTACTGCATTTTAATATATTGTAGGCAAAAAGGATAATGTATTGATAACATACTGCCAGCACTCTAGATGTGGACATGAAAATACTAGCTAAATAAAAATGCAGATCACAGAATCATAGAATTGAAGGGGTTGGAAGGGACCTCAAGAGATCATCAGGTCCACCTCCCCTGCCAAAGCAGGTTCCTTAGAGCAGGTTGCCCACGTAGGCATCCAGTCAGGCCCTGATATCTCCAGAGAAGGAGACTCCCTGGGCAGCCTGTTCCAGTGCTCTGTCACCCTCACCATTAAGTTCTTTCTCATGTTGGTGAGGAACTTCCTGTGCAGCTACATGACAAAGAACTTACTCACTTCAGATTTTTGAATGAAGTTTAAAATAGCCAATGTGAAGTTGTAGAAATATGAACTTTTTTTTTTTTTTTTTTTTTTTTTTTTTTTTTTCCATCATAGTTTATTCACTGAGAATAGTGAAAAGCATAATGACTCTGGAAGAGTTTCCCCTTTCAGTATGTAGTGGATGTACGTGGCAAGGTTTTGGTAGTGGGGAGTCATAGGGGTGGCTTCTGTGAGAAGAGCACAGCAGCTGCCCCATGTTAGATAAGGGCCCTGCTGCTGGCAAGAGCCAGGCCATTAAGCAATGCTATTTGTGCCTCTGTGAGAGCATATTTAAGAAAGAGAAAAATCTGCTGTGGAACAGCAGCTGGGAGAGAGAGAGGAGTGAGAAGCAGCCCTGCAGCCCCCAAGGGGAGTGCAGCAGGAGGGCAGGATCCCCTGTGTCCCGTGGAGAGGCCCCTGGTGGAACAGGCTGTGCCCCTGTAGCCCATGGGTCCCACATGGAGCAGATCTCCATTCTGCAGTCCGTGAAGGAGCCCCCAGTGTAGCAGGTGGATGTGGCCTGGAGGAGGCTGCGGCCCATGGGAGAGGAGAGCCCCCACAGGAGCAGGCCCCGGGCTGGAGCTGCAGCCCATGGAGAGGAACCCATGCAGGAGCAGGGGGGCTGGGGGGAGCTGCTGTCTGCCTATGGGGGAGCCGTGCTGGAGCAGTTTGTTCCTGGGGGATGGACCCTGTGGTATGGAGCCATGTGGGAGCAGTTCTCGAAGAGCTTCAGCCTGTGGGCAGCCCCCACTGGCTCAGTTCAGAAAGGACGGCATCCTGTGGGAGGGACCCCAAGGGGAGTAGGGGCAAAGCATGACCAAGAAGGAGCGGTGGAGACAAAGCACTATAGACTGACCACAGCCTCCATTCCCCTCTTCCCCTGCACTGTGCAGGGGGAGGAGGTGGAGGAGGGTGGATGGGGGGAAGGTGGTTTTGGTTTCTTTCCTTTGTTTCTCACTTCTCTAGCTTGTTATTAATAGGAATAAATTTTACTATCTCTCTATTCTGAGTCTGTTTTGCCTGTCGTGATAATTGTTGAGTGATCTCCCTGCCCTTACCTCAACCCTTGAGCCCTTTGCATTGGATTTTCTCTCCCTTCCCCTTTGAGGAGGTGGAGTGACAGAGCAGTTGTGGTGGAGCTCAGCTGCCTACCTGAGTAAAACCACCACACCATAGAATCAGGAAGGAGGACAATTATGTGTTATCCGAGTTTATGGAGAGACAACAAATAATGGATATGATGAGCAATGGGCAAAATGCCTATGCCTAGCTCTGCCAGAAGAAGCTCTTGCTGTCACACAGCTCAGCAGTTCCCAGACATTTTGTGATCTTCTATAGAAACTTCAAGAGTAGAAATGAAGTCTATGAGACTTCAAGAGTAGAAATTACTTTCTCTTTCAAAACTGAAATGGTGGGGATAGACTGTTTTTGGTTGGTTGGTTGGTTATTTTTTGTTTGTTTGTTTGTTTTTTCACAGAGGACCCAAAGTCAATTTTAGCAGCTTAGACCTTGTTGGTCTTATCCAAGGTTTATCCTTGTTGCTGGTCAGTGGGCATGCAGAGTGGTGGAGAGGTCCCCAGAAGATTAGAAGCAGAAGCAGACTGCAAAGATCGCCTCTAAAACAGATGGCAGTTGAGACTAGGTGTACTGCTTTATGCTTTGGTGAATGAGGGGATGCTTTTCTCTCCATGCTGAAGCACCATGCATGAGGAGACGGGGCCTGAGTAAGAAAATGTGTCAGACTGGAATGGGCATAAACTGACAACGGGAATGAGGAAGAGGTGAGTAAGTGTCATGAATCTGCCAAATCATTCCCAGATGAATAAAAATTATAACAACAATTCCAATCCCATCTGTCACATCTTGTCATTTTTGTATGTGCTAAGACAAGAAAACATGATGTATCAGCACAGATTCTAACTTTGGTTAAATTGCTTGAGAAGAAACATGGCTTGGCAGATTTTGAAGAGCCAAAACTCAAAGGAAAATTAAAACAATATAAAGATTCACAAGAAGATTTTGCTGTCCTCAGACACTAAAACTTACAGCTAAGAGGGCAGTCCCATGTCTTCATGATTTGCTTGAAATACTTGAATCCCAGGAACCATAGATTCCTTCAAATTCTTCATCTTAATTAAAACCTAATAACAACTGATTTATTTGAAATTAAGCACTTAAATACTTGTACGGATCTGAGCTTCAGAATTGGTCTTTGTACTTTTTTTTTTTTTTTTTTTTTTCCCACTCTTTAGGGTAGAAACTAGCTTTTCCAACAATTCTACATCAAAAATGATGAAGTGTCAGGATATTACAATGCAATGGTACAATTTAATGACCATTACGAGATGTACAAGTCTCACCTTCCCTTCCCTGCCCTAACCCTGGATCCTGCTTCAGTTGACAATGATGTGCTCACTTGTGATCTACCCCTTAGCAATCAGGATAAAATTTGACCTCCCTTAGACTAAGCATCTGATCCATTGCGCTGTGTCTCACAATAATATTGCCCCCACTAAATGCCAGGTCTGATATACTCATTGATCTATCAAACACCCACAAAGGTCCTCACGTCTACCTTATCTGTCATATCTGCATCCTGTTTTGTATGGATTGCAATCAAGTGCAATGATTGTTTGTAGGGATATTTCAGTGACTGGAAATGTAACATATCCAGAGAACCTCATAAATCAGAACTGCTTTCTTATAAAGCTGGTAAGTCCCATCTCAAGCTTTTCATTTATTTATTTATTTTTTTTAATTAAAATAAATTGATTTTAAAAGCTTAAAATAAATTGATGAAAAAAAAAAAAAAAACAAACAAAAAACAGTCACAGAATCACACACTTAAGAACTTTTGAAATTCTGGGACAACTTCTACTTTATGTTAATGCTTTTTGTGTAATTATTTGACATTTATATTGATTATTCATAATTGTAGAATTCACTGGAACAGGTTGCCCAAAGAGGTTGTGGAGTCTCTCTCCTTGGAGATCTTTAAAATCCTCCTGGACATGGTCCTGGGCAGCCTGTTCTGGGGGTCCCTGCCTGATGGACCCAGAGGTCCCTTCCAACCTCAACTGTTCTGTGATTCTGTGAGTTGACCTCATCTGAATGTTGTAAAAGTTTTTCAAAATTGTTGTTGTTGTATTAGCTCTCAGTATTTCTGGAAAAAAAAATAAAACCAGTAATATCTATATTATTTTTTCTGGATCTAGTAAAGAAAACATTTTGCTCTGTTTATAATGGATGGATTTCATGAAGGGCTACAGAAACAGATTGCAACATAAGTTTAGTGCAGGACTGAATAATCACTTTCAAATAATTGATAATAAAAATCTATAAATTAAAATAAACAACAGCAACAACAGCAAACACTATGAACTCCCACTTTTTTTCTACCCCAATGTACCTTGTGACCTTTTTCATGTCAACTGTTATTTAAATTAGACCATAAAACCTCTAAACCTCTTGCAAATAAAGCCATCAGATTTTGAATAAAAGGTAGGTGGAAGTAATAAGGTGTAAGTTCCAATGTTGATGATGAGCCATTGATAAGTACATGTTCACAGTGGTGGTTTTTGTGTGTGTTTTTTTTTTTTTTTTTTTTTTTTTTTTTTTTTTTTTTCTGGACAACTGCATACCTACCTGATGAGGATTTTTTCTTCACCATGCTTCCCTGGCATACTTAAGAGAATATTATTTGAGGCAGTGCTGTAATTCATACTGAATGCTACATTACTGTAACATAACTGTTACATTTACTACCTTTCCCTTCTCTTTTAAACATCTTGTGTTATCAAAACCAAAGCAAAACAAAACAAAATAAAACAAAAGCCCATACAAATACACACACACACACACACAAATACACAACTTGACTTGATTTATTCTTAAAGAATCAATGTTGGATAGTTTCTATCACCATCTTACCTCCTAGATACTTAAACTGATTGCTTAATGATTTGTTCCAGGGATTAAATTTAAGTGCTGTGAGCTATAATTTTCCAAGTCCTTCATACTGTTCCTTTTAAGGTTAAATGATATGTTTGTTATTCAGTCCTTCAAAATCTTTAAACATAATTGCTAGTGATTCAGTTATTACATTGCTTAGTTCCTTTAAAGCCCTAAGGCGGCTCAGGAGTTTCCTACTTGAATACCTCTATCTCATCTAAAACATATTTGGCCTAGATTTTTGTACAACTTACTTTTGAAATTAATGTCATTAAATATCTGTTTAAAGTCAATATTTTGTTTTGAAATTGAGACAAAGACATTTAATGTTTTCTCTGCCTCGTTCAGTCATAGCTCCCTTTCCTTTTTGTAACTGATCTACACTTGTTTTTATCTTTTAGCTGTAATATGGAACTTTTTGTTCTGTATCTAGCTCCAGTGTGGGGACTTTCAATAAAATGTAACAACAGCTTTCCAATTCTGTTCATTAACAAGTGTAATTCCATACATGAGAGAAATATATTATTAATTACAGTATTGCCTCAATTACTGCATTACCCTTGGCTCTGTGCGAGTACAACTCTGCAACAACTAAAACATCAGTGTGTTGTTATTCTCAACCTTATTCTCAATGTTATTCTCAACCTAAATCCAAAAAGACAGCACCATACTAGCTACTAGGAATATAATTAAATCTATCCCAGATAAAACCAGGGCAACAAGAAGAAAATTTGTAGACATGTATCTTTCCAGTTCTGTGAATCTGTTACTTAACAAACAAAAAACAATGATATGGGAGACCTCTCTCCTGTATATTTTAAATTTAACTTCTGGACCCTGCATTTTTCTTTGTAAGCGTGCAGCAGAGTATACAGTTCAGCTCAAAGCAAGTGTGACCCCGTAACATGACAAGACTTCAGAGTGTGTGCAACTGTAGAACTTAAAAAGCAATGAAACCAATTGGTTTTCAAGGGACAAACAAAATTCTGAGTTTTAAAGATCAAACATTAATCCCCTACAGGCAAATCAGAACCTGACTTCATTGCTCTGCTCCTGGCTTGAACATAAACTTTTTCTGATCTTTTGTTTTTGGTCTACAACTGTTTTGATGGTGTTACAGTATTTCCTCTGGACCAGAGAGGACACTGATGTTCTTCTATAATGAAGATAAAAGAAACACTCAAGGACACATCTGCCAGCTTTGATCTGTGCAACTATTGGTAATAGCAGTGATGCTGTCTCTGTATGACGGACACATTGGTAAAACTATATGCTTATATATAGTTGTATCTCAGGTCCATAATTTGGCATAGTGGGTGATCTCCTTCCCCTGATCTCTCCTCCAAGCTTTCTTCAAAGCTTAAACAAACCTTATCCTTCAAGTTAACTGTTTAAAAAACACAAAGATGATAGGAAATAGATGATAGATGAGTTGTGGTCACTGGCTCAATGTCCAAGTGGAGACCAGTAACAACAGATATTCCTCAAGGTTCAATATCAGCACTGGTGCTGTTTAACATCTTTGTCAGTGACGTGGACAGTGAGGTCAAGTGCATCCACAGCATGTTTGCCAATGACACCAAGCTGTGTGGTGTGGTTGTTGTTCTGGAGGGACCTGGACAGGCTTGAGAGGTGGGCATGTGTGAACCTCATGAAGTTGAAAAAAGCTAATTGATTCAGGGCAATATGAAATATGAATACAGGCTAGGTGGAGAATGGATTGAGAGCAGCCCTGAGGAGAAGGACGTGGGAGTGTTTGTGGGTGAAAAACTCAACCTGAGCCAACAATGTGCACTTGTAGCCCAGAAAGCCAACTGTATTCTGGGCTGCATCAAAAGAAGCATGGCAAGCAGGGTGAAGGATGCGATTCTCCCCCTCTGCTCTACTCATGATATCTCACATGGACTGCTGTGTTAAAATCTGGGACCCCAGCATAAGAAGAACATGAACACGTTGGAGCAAGTCCAGAGGAGGACCACGACATTGATAAGAGAGCACCTTTCCTGTGAAGACAGGCTGAGGGAGTTTGAGTTGTTCAGCCTGGAGAAGAAAAGGCTCCGGGGACACCTTCCAGTATCTAAAGGGAGCCTACAGGAAAGCTAAGAAGGGACTCTTTGTCAGGGAGTGGAGTGATAGGACAAGGGGTAATCGTTTAAAACTAAAAGAGGGTAAATTTATATTAGATGTTTGGAATAATTTATGGACTATGAGGGTGGTGAGGCACTGGAAGAGGTTGTCCAGAGATGCTGTGGATACCCCATCCCTGGAAGTGTTTAAGACCAGGCTGGATGGGGCTTTGAACAACCTGAATGAGTGTAAACCTGATTGAGCAACCTGAATGAGTGTCTTGGTGTCCAGGCCCAAAGAGTTGTGGTGAATGGAGTTAAACAGAGGAGTTAAAACGGAGTTAAAATGGAGGCCAGTCACTAGTGGTGTCTCCCAGGACTCAGAACTGCGGTCTGAAGGATTCTTTGATTCTCCTACAGTATGCCTTCTCTCTTTCATTCCTTCATTCTCTCTTTACTTCCTTGGGCCTGGGCTATGTGGATGGAGCTCTCCCTCATGAAGAGTGAGGCAAAAACATCACTGAGTACCTCAGCATTCTCCATATCCTAAGTAACCAGGTCTCCTGTTTTCTTTTGGAGAGGGCCCACAATTTCCTTAGTCTTCCTTTTATCACTAAAGTACTTATAGAAGTCTTTCTTGTTGCTCTTGATATATGACTCAAGGTTTATTGAAGGATTGTGTCATCCTGTGGTGGCCAAGAAGTCAGGTAGGATATGTAAAGGCATTTCACATGGTGTTAAATTCCTGTGTGTAGGGAAGCACATCAAATTTTGAGTCTCTAATCTTTACCCATAAACAAGTGTTAAATTGATACTCTCATCAGAGCCTCTGAGTTCAGCTATGGTAGACACAAATTGACTGGTCATCAGAATCATACTCCAAGTTTTAGTTCCATTTTGGTAGATTTTAGAGTGAAATATTTAATTTTTTTACTAGTGAAATAATATTTCATTAAAAAAACCTGCAGGTGCTTTTGCATAGTTTGTGTAAATAATACAACATTATAATGAAAATAAAATTCAAAATACTCTAATATGACAATTATTTTCTTCATAAGTAATTTGAAAATGATCAATAAATGATAAAATGAAGCTATTTAGATCTGAAGCAAATCCAAATCTTTAACCCTTCAAGTGCAACTTTCATCTTCTGTGCAATTCTAGTAAGTGGCTATGCTAAAGAGCTAAGTAACCTTCAAAAAGTTATTGAATGTGAAGTTTTGTCTATAAGCCACTTTTTATAGAATTTGGTATCCCCATGATGTTTCTAATTGCCCATGGGCCCATGGTGTTTCTAAGTGCCCATGGTGTTTCTAAGTACAAAAAAAAAAAAAAAAAAAGATTTTGCACCCCACCTCCCACCTTATTTTTGTAGAAGGGATCCAGTCTTTCCTCTGCTGTTTTGGTCCAACTAATTTTAGCTGGACCAAAGACTAATTTGGTCCAACTTGTTTTAGTAGGTAATACCTGTTAATAGGACTGGCTATATCAAGCTCTTAGAGTTTGAGCAACCATGGTATTTATCAATGGTAATGATCCAAAAGCATGCGGTACCACATCCTAAGCATGGCTGACCACTGCTTTCCCATTACTTAATAGTTACAGAAGAAAGGAAATGAAAACCAGGCTTAATGTAACACAAGACTTTTAAGGAAGACAGCTATAATGCAATACACCACCAGCATGATGAGTTACTGTAAGGGAGAACCTGCTATTTTCATTTCAAGAGGAATATGGTGGCAAGAGAAGACATTCATGCATAACGATTGAGAAAATAAACTTGTTTGTGCCTAATGTAATGGAAAATTTGAGAATTATCCATGCATGTGAATATATATGCAAATCTGACCCCAGCAATATTGCCAAGGTCAGTGCATGGTGATCTGCTGAGTAAGCGTTAATCATTCAACTTAAAATGTGGCTTTATCAGAAAAGCAATTTTGCAAAAAATCTCATGTCATTTTTAGTTCTGTTTCTCCTGTGATTTCCATGTCATACTTATTCTTGTATCATGTTTACATTTAACACTTTTCCAACTAAAACATCAAAATCAAATCACATTTATTGTTTTGTGTATTGTTAATGCATTTGAGATAAAAAATTAAAATTACTCAGGCTCTTACTAGGGGAGTGATATTCTTCTTTAATATGGGAGTGATTTCTTAACTTCTAAATCAAAGTATGAGAGAGTGGTTGAACTTGAAGGACTACTTAAAGTTCAGAACCAAGCCTTGTACTGAAAATGGGCCACAGTATGCCATAATCAGAATAGTAAGAATGATAATTCATTCTTAGTACATGTAAACTGAGGTTTTACAGAAAAAGAAAAGCTTATAAAACAAGAAGATTTGGAGAATATAAATAATGGTGAAGATAAACTCCAGAACAAAAGAAATGGAGAATTGTTACTCAAGAACAGTGAAAATGAAGATTAGTTTATTTCTTTGAGAGTCTTAGGAACTTGGACACTACAATGCGCATCATATATCTTAAATGCACCTGCATTTAAGATTTACTCCAAGTATGCTGGCAAAGCCAATGGGTTAGGATTAGATTGTATTTTCTCTACCAGGTAATTATAGGAGAAACCAGCACCATGTTGTTTTGCTTGGCAGGTGCACCTGCTAATTCATGGTTTAGTTGTCATTGCTGGGTTTTTGGCTCACCTCAAAATCACCTTTGAGACAGAAATACAGAGGCAAGAATAGGGACCCTCCCATAGGTATCCTGCTCTTTCATGTAACAAATGCTTCTGTACCTGTAGAGGACAGGAAAATATTTCACTTACATGTGCACTAACCCTGAAGAACTTTTAGAGAAGACTGATATTTACTGCTCAGTGTTGTGGTATCCAAGCTTCTGCATAAGGGAAGAAATCTTGTGGATTTGGGATGGAACTTGATCTGTTGAATTACCTTTTTCAAGACCTAGACTAAAAAGACAGACAACTCTCCAATTAATGTTCATTTAATATTTAATGATGGTTTGTCAAGATTCTAAGAATATTCTAATCTCCTCTTCTAAAACATGAAGAGTAATTCCTATGGAGGAAGTCTTAAAACTGAAATCTAACAAGAAACCACAAACATCCAACATCCTGAGCTGTTTCTGTAGGCTGTAGTGATTGGAATAACAAGAAGATAATTTAAAAATTGAGGTGCAGATAGCAAATTGAGATGCCTCAGTCCCAGAATTTTTACCATAAATGTTTACAACTTAATTTGTTTAATGACAGACAGAACTGATATAAATGATGTATTAAAGCCAAAGCCCAGAAAATAGTTGAAGTGACTGCAGACTCCAAGGATGTACTCCCAATCAGATAATAGCATGCTAAATTCCAGAGATCTGAACAGAGATCAACAGTAACTCCAAACAAATGACTTTGCAAAAATCCAATAAACTTTTTTTTTTTTTCCTACTACCACTATGTGGACCTACAGAGACCGTGTGAGATTAATAAGATTTCCAGCAACAATCATAGCAACAAGGTGCTTAGTCAAGAGGTGGACATAAAATCTGATGACAATCTATTTCTTTAACCCAAGATACTGCTTCTATCTTTATCTGATCTGATCTTCAGCTAGCAATATCTCTTTTTGCTACCATTACTTTTCTACTTTACTGTGGTCTAGCATGAAAAGAGGCATAAGGCAAGTTTTGGAGTTAAGGTTTACACAGTCAAAGAAAGGAAACTATTGAAAATGTTTGTCCAACAATATTTTGTTTTTCCCACAGCTGTCAAGACTCTCCTTAACAGAAACAGCCTCAGGTATCCAGTTTATAGCCTTCTGTTATTTGAAGGATTCCTCTCATAAATACAATGAAGAGAAACAACGTCACAACTTAGAATATTAGTCATGCTTTTAGTATATTCATTTTCTTTCAAAAAAGAAATGCATAAAATTCATAGAATAATTTTTGGAAATATAATATTTTCTGCAGAGCACTGAAGTAAAATACATTTGAACTATATGGAAGCTAAGACATACATATCAGTATTATGAACAATCTGAAATAGTTCCTTATAAGAAATAGATTACAAATATTACTCTTTCAGAGAGAGATTGATGGAAGGGAGCCACACATAGGGAGAGATCAGAAAGGTACCTTATCTCTGTGAAATGCAGACATACAGTCACTTTGTCAGACAATTTCACCTATAAAAGAGGACACTGAAAAGCAAATGTTTTTTTAATGGAGAGCTCTGTTTTCAATTATATAGGGAAAGTGCATTTCCAAAGCCCATTTATTTTGAATATGACATTGTCACCCTTTGCTATTGCTTGCAGGGATGCAAAGAAAATATTGATTAGAAATCAGCATAAAGTTTGTTTTCCTTGGCTTAGGACCTTTAACTTTAGATAAATAAATTGGAATACAAGAGGAGAGAAAAAAAAACAACTGTTCAAGTATGCTCCATGAAACTGTGAATATGAACAGACTTTATCAAAGAAAACTCATGTAATTAACTCCCCACCTGGTTCTCATTTAATAAGTGCAAAATTACAACCTTTCTGAGGTAGATCAGAGTTTAGATAGGAGATCAGTTTGAGCTGACCCAGAAATACTAATACAGCCATTTTGTACTCTTGGAATTGACTCACAACTCTGTAACTATCCTTAAAAATGCTAAGAAGAAAGGACATACAGACATTGTGTCTCCATTTCACTCAGGGTAATGGAAGTCTTAACAATGTGATGGCAGTGCTTGCTCTATAACTAGGTGATTGATGTGCTCAAGTGTGTCATTATCTAGACACTTAATAGTAGTCTAGTTTGGGAATAAGTACTCTAAATATTTCAGCTAATAAACCTTCACATCTTTGAGATGATAGCACTGATGGATTTCACGTGAGAATAAATACAAATATTTGAAGTGCAGGAGCTTCTTAGTTACAACTGAAGTGGTTTATTATGTCCCTAAGAACACCCTGAGGGGAGGGCGCAAAATTGTCCTTCTCCAGGACGATTCTTTCCTGGCCAGAAGTAGCAGTGCCTTGTGTTGGGTCTGTCTGAGCTGGAGTCACCTTTTCCCTGCAGCAGCCCACACAGTGCTGTGCTCTGCACTCGCAGCTGGAACATCACTGATATCACTCCAGTGTTGTGTCTATTGCTGCGTAGTGCTGGCACAGCATCAGGACTCCTTCCAAGCCCCCAAGAGCCAGCAGGCTGGGGGTGGGCAAGTGATGGGGAGGGGACATTGCCGGGGCAGCTGACCTAAACCAACCAAAGGGATATTCCATAACACCTGATGTCACACTCAGCAATAAAAGGGGGGGCTCTCGTGGGGGTGGGGTCTGTTCCTCCTGAACAACCACTACGCGTTTGAGGCCCTGCTTCCCAGGACGTGGCCAAACACCGCTCACTGATGGGAAGTAGAGAATAATTTTTTCTCTCTCTCTGCTTCCGCGCGGACTGATTGTTTCTCTTGTTTCTGTTTTTCCTCCCCATTCCATTTCCCTTTAATTAAACCTTTCTCATCTCAAACCTCGAGTTCTCTGTGTTGTATTTTCTCCCCCTTCCTTTTTGAGGAGAGGGGGAGTGAGAGAGCAGTTGTGGTGGAGCTCGGCTGCCCACCTGAGTAAAATCACCACATGCCTCCAGTTTGAGAACTGTTTAGAATAGGGAGCAGGGAAGAAATAAGAAAAGCAAATTAACATTATCATGATGCAGCTAACAGGAGGAAGGTAAAGATACTCATGCACTACCAGGAGGTGGAAAACCTCTTTCCTGTCATGCTTAATTGTTTATATAAAAGGAAATACCTTAATTAAGATTAAGAACACTTTTCCAGTTCAGAGTAACCTACAATAAATAATAGGACAAAAAAGACCTATTGTGGATTAAAATCCTTTCCAGAAGAATACTGAATTCAATCAGAGCTTCCCATATCCCATATTAATACTCTGATTAGCAGGACTATGGATAAAATGGGTTTCATATTTTCTCTGGGACATTTTTGAATATTCTGTGTTCTCTCATCCAATCTAAAACTATCTAGCAAATTCAGGTAGCTTAACTTTTTTTTTTTTTTTTTTTTTTTTTTTTTTTCCCATATGTCAGCAAGGAAGAGGTTTCCAAGGTCTGCCAGGAGAACACACTTACAGAAGATGACATTTCTGAGACCCTGTACTGGCACTGGAAGAACTGTTGTTTGAACCTGCATTTCTCAGAAATTAGAGGAGCCAATATTTATTCTCAGTAGGCTGCTTTAAAAACAAGCAAACAAACAAACAAGCAAAAACACTTTCTTGCATACTTTCGTGAAGTTTATTACAAATTACAGACTTTGTTCTGCACTAGAATTATAACTAATTTCAAGCCAGCCTATCCGTGTTCCATAACTTGGTCGTAGTTATAAATGAAAACAGCCCAACAAAGGCCAAACTGAGCGCACCAATTAGCTGATGATCAGTGACTAGCATGCAGTAACTGCATCCCTAGTTTTCGGCTATTCTTTTTCCTTTTAACTCCTCTCTCCAGGTTCTATCACACCTGACTGTCTCATATAGAGCACTGAACCTCAATATTGGGATTGCTTTCTGTGGTTGTAGAAAAATCAGAAATGCAAGACCAATGATTATGTTTCCTCAGCACTGATTCTATGCAATATTGATGAAATATGCAACACAGCTATGGCACCAAAGCACCAAAATAGATAGATATAGCTTTTAGCCTCCCAACTATCATCACTGATCACTGTCTAGCACAGCATAATTAATATCATATAAGAGAAAGGCACCAAAGCTTATCAGAGATTGCACATTCTCAGTGTAGCTAGATCATCCAATATCCAATCATACAATAATAGATGTGATTTTGATCTCTCTATATTCTCTCTCTTTTTTTTTTTTCTTTTTTTTTTTTTTTAAATAATAGATAAATCCTCAGTCTAAACATGAAATCTGTAGAGATCAAGGAGACAGAAATTGTTTATACAGAAACATTGCAGACAGGGCAAAAGTTTTTATTTTTCATCTTGTCTTTTCCTTTTAAACCTAAAACTGATGAGATTGTAATGCAGACTCAGCCCTTCTCTATTTGTTATTTTTAATGCAAAGGTTTGTAGCTACTCCGTACAGTGCAAAGTACTACCTGAAATCATAAACTCCTTTTGTTTTCACTCCACTTACCAGCAAAAGTAGGAAACAAACAAGATCCTTAAACTTTTGGCCTGCCATATCTTGTCTGCACATTTTTATGAGGAATGGATTTATCACAGAAATTCTACCATATAGAAAAAGCATTAAAGCCACAGAGACTATAAAACGTGCATTTCAGATTTACTCTTTCTCCAGGTATTCTTAATAGATAAAAAATTTCCTGTGGCATGCATCTATATGGAACAGCACAGATTCCCCGGACTACCAACCATTCTACATCCTTCTGGAAATTATAGCAAAATGCTATTAGCACTGCTAATGGGCTGCTGGCTTACCTTCTATTTCTGTCCCTGAGAAGTCAACCGTTACCCTGGCATGAGCACTGCAGACAGTCTAGAATTCTTTTTGACCACAGAATCCTCATGAAATTAGGAACTCCAAAAAGGGCAGGGGAAAGATACTGATAATTGGGCAGAAGTCCTCTAAAATCTTGGGGAGGTTTTTGAGTGAGAGGAAGTCTGTGTGCTACATCAACATAATGGAACAGCAAAATCTAAAATTATGATGGAAGGATTTGAATCAGATTCCATGTGCTTTACAGGTATGTTGGAGACAGAGTAAAGAAGGGGCCAGACAGTCTTATGTAAAATAGATTTAAATAGTGAAAGGAAAATCTCTAATGCATAGGAAATCCTCTGTTTTTTCTCACATCTGCTCAGTCATTGCTTTCCCCAGATCAATTCTTCCTTACTTAACGCATTTTTTTTCTTCTGCTTTCTGAGTATATAAAGGTACTGAAAGGTCAAGGCATTAAGGAGATACAGAGTATACAAAGGAAAGTAAAGAATCCTGAAAGTATTGCAAACCTGGAAAACTGAGAGGCTCAAAGCCAGTAAATGAGCAATAATATCAGATTAAAGTATGCAAATAAATTCAGATTCATGCAAATATATTCATTTTTAATATGTACCCCTTTGCTCAGTAGTATAACAGATGTGTAAATCATAGAGCACAGAGATTTCTCATAAGCTACTACCAGAGTGTTGAAAGAATGTGAAATGTTTGCACTTGTTAAAGAACAGTTCAATACTAAAAAAGAAAACAACTTTCAGGTACCTGAAAAGTGTTCTCTTGGTGGAGTCTTTGTTTTCAACCCATTTCTCTATCTATGTTTTCGTCTTTATCTTTTTGCTCTTTGAAATTCCTCTTAGAAATCTATAGATCCCTCTATAGAAATCTATATTTTCCCACCACACCTTCCCAAGATGTTCCACTATCAATTGAATGTCTACCATTCACCCTATACTTTAACATCCTGTTGAAGCCAGGACTATACTTGTTCTGCAAGAAATTTGTGTGCTTGTATTAAATCACCTAATATAAACTGAGAAACTCTCCTGGGGAACGGTATGGTTTGGTTTCTCTGTTGTGCAGAGCTAAACACACAGTCCACACTTAATAAATAACACATTTTTTCCTTCCCATCTTTTAGGGTTTGCCAATAGCAATTTACAGCCAACTCCCTCAAGAAGCCTTAAAGTGACATAACGGATGAAAGTCCCATTTAAACAATGCATTTGAGCAATACCTTGCTTTACAGTTCATATGTCTTTAAGATAACAAATGATACATTTCTGGAGGGGATGGATTATAATCCATATAAATATAAAACAGGACACTTTCAACTTATGTTTTCCTTGGCAAAAAAGCTGTTTATTTTCACAAATCTTTGTAGACACATTTCCATATTTCACAGGGGAGGAAAAGGACAGACCTACCATTGCAGAAGAGCTTTCAGCAGAGGAAATTAATCTTAAATGTGTTACTACTGGAGTTGGATAAGCAATTTCTTTACTGAGCCAAGCATTTTCTCTATTTTTCTCGTTGAACACTCTCTGGGAGATGATATGATTTCCCTTAGTGTACTTATGTGTTATTGTCCAAATGAATTGCAGTCCAGTATTATTCATTATTTGTTGTATGTTGCCTTGGTTGTTTTGCTTTAAGGAACTCACCAAAAGGCCTAGAACCTTTAGCACATATAATGCCTTTTTTGATTATAGAAATGGGAAAATAACAAAAATAATATTTGTATGAGAGAGGCAAGGAAAACATACTTTTTGATTTTTATCTTGTAAAAAGTGGTGGTGTGGCTTCTTCTGTTTCCTTAAACCAAATCTTTTCAAGGAACAGCTTTGGAGCACCTCTACATAAACCAGTGAGTCAGAGTAATGGAGAAGCTGGTCTAAGACAGAGGGAAGGATGGGTGGAAAGAAACGATCAACCTCCGTAGGGGTGAAAAACAATGAATGGGAATGGTTGTACCACCACCCATAACATGGAAACTACATTCACTAGTGTGCCTATTCCTTCCTCCTTTTGGTATTCAACACCAAACACTCGTTTGGTGCCTGGTCACTTAAGTACAGATTATCTAGGAAAGGAGCAGTTGTGCTGTTCTTGTCTCTCTCTTTCAGCTTCCAAGAACATAGATAATTTGTTTTCTACTTACCGTCAGTCATGAAGCACAGGGATTTTTTTATTTTCTTTAGGTGGTTTCTTTGCTGTTTGGAGAATGCAACCCTTTAATTGTTCTTCTGTTATTCGAACTCTAAAGAAGGGACACAGGGATGAGAATAATAATGATGTGTGTAAATATGTCCTAGTTTAAAAAGATTCCATACTGTAAATGGACCTAAAACAACCTCTAGAGTAGTAACAAACAATGTCAAAAACAATGCTTAAAGTATTTTCCACCAAAGTGATGACATTTGTCTTCCAGGTGGTAATGTTTAGAAAGCGTGATGTCAGTTGGTAGCAAGAAAGCACTGGCAAATATTTATTTTATTTTATTTTATTTATTTTATTTTATTTTATTTTATTTTATTTTATTTTATTTTATTTTATTTTATTTTATTTTATTTTATTTTATTTTATTTTATTTTATTTTATGCCACTTTCAGTAAAGCCAGATTCTTTGTTTGAAATGCATCACTGATGTCTGTAAGTTTCAAGACATTACTTTGTATGACTTCCACATTAAGTACTATAGTGCCATATATGCTACGTATCACTTGCTTTCTACACAAACAGCAAAACCCTGTAGTTTCTGCATTGCATGAAAGCTGATGAGCATCTTGTCATTGTATCTCTTTCCGGCTGTTGCAAATGCTAGCTTACCTCTATGTTTTGTTTGTCTAAACAAGTTTCTTTGTTGTTTTTCTCTCAACACAGATAATGCACACTTTTCTAGACAAAAATAAATAAATAAATAAATAAATAAAATGAGGTAACTACACCAGCATTTTTGATGCAAAAAGACAATATCACTTGCACTTTTATGTTAATGAATTTTTATGTTATTCAGCCAGCTCTGCTTTAATATACAGAAGACACATCACTTGTTATTCACACACCAAGCACCTTCTTTCTGTCAAGGGATTTCAGTGAATTATAAATTTATTTCAGTCAATCAGCAATATGGGTGCATGAAAATGTTTGGATGATTAATGTGGATTAGCATCCCTAGTTCCTAATACTTATATGATGTATTCATAGTAGCAAAACTAAAAACCTCTTCTTTCTATCTCCATATCATGTTCTTTGCCAGTTGTATTCCAGAAACCTGGTTTGGGGGAGGTCATGTGAGGGATATGTGTGGTGAAGATCAGGGTTTTCTGGAGGGGACAAATAGGACTGTAGTCCCACCACCTCTCAAAAACTGCACTGACAAATGCATCAATGTCAAGCAAACCTGTGAAAACACATCAAAGCCCCCTTGGAGCATGCTTATTAGGAAGGAGAACAGAAAAGGTTGATGGGATGCACTGGAGGTTCCTGGCAGAAGGCAAAGAATCTGCATGCTGGCCAGCAGGCAGGTTACCATGAAAGAGTGCAGGAAAGGGAAAATATACTTTGTCCAGTTTATCTTTCTTTCTAAATGTATTTGCTTTGCTAACAACTTCAGTTATTATCATATTTAATGACTGTACATAGAAAATTTGTCATATTCACATATTCAGAAAAGAGTTTCACATATTCAACAAAAAGTCTGACCAAAAAGCCCTGATGGGTTGAAGACCATAATAACTGAAATAAAGTTAATCCCCCAGGTTGAAGAGTAACTAGCCTTCCTTGAAAAGAACAAAGATAAAAGCAGAGCACTCCAGAGCAGCCTTGGACTAGTTGCTAACTAATCGAAAGGTTTTCATCTGACTCATATACGTCCATTTGAAAATGAGGCTCAGACTACCCAGCAGCCAGTGAAAGGTAATAGACAGCAGAGAAAAGTATATCCTGTTTGGCTTTACCAGCAAGCACCTCAGGCTGTGGGGTGTAGTTGTTCCCAGGTCTCCCTTCTGTAATTCCAGAATCCATAGTTCAACTACTGCACCCTTTGCAACCAGAGGATCAGGTCAAAGAAACGATGATCAAACCCAGAATTGGTAGAAGCAAAAGTGGTTTAAGTGGCATGTTGTCCAGTGGGAAGAGAATCCTCTGGTGTTTTTATGACACTGTTTGTAGCATCTGAAAACATATTATTCAGAGTCATTCAGCAAGAAGAAATTTAAACTAAACTGTACCAACCACCACTTATTCTATAAGTTCTGAATAAGAGCTTTCTCTTTGGCAATTTAACTTGTTCACTCTGGTTTAAAAAGAATATGTTTTTCAGTTCTCATTTGGCATTCTTAGAACAAATGAAAAATGTGTTGTTATTGTCATCTGGTTATTTCAGGACAAATCCAATGGTATAGATAAAATTTAAATAATGAAATCTCTTTTAGGTGTACTTAAGCAAATAAATTAAAGCAAATAAACCTCAGGAGACACAGACCTCAGGCACAGACGTCTACAACTGAGTTAGTCATCTTCTGTCAATTCATTTATGGCACAATTAATTTAAGGCACAATGCATTTAAGACACAATTCAACCTTCTGGGTATTTCCTTTGAGCTAGGATGAATCAGTCCTTAGAACTGCCTCTCACCTTCCCTTGACTACAAAGGGCAACCAGAACGGTAACTCCGATGTTGATATCAGCAGAGGAAGGTGTTTTTTGGTGTAATTTTTGGTATTATGCCATCATGTCATCCCCCCTGCCCCTTCTCCCAGCATTTTAATTCTTTTTGTATAATCAATCATTTTGAAATATTTTCTGAATAGCAGTTAGGAACATAGGACTGAAGACTGAAATCAGCATATACAGTATGTTAGCTAGCAGTCTTTTTATCCATTTCTTAACTTCATTTCATGTTTCTGTCTTTCCAATGTAGATTTCACTACTAGTGAAGAACAAGTGGAACAGCATCACCTTCTGGTGACTCAGTGAGTGTTTGCTAAAGAACTGCTGGTCTTTCCATTATTATTATTATTATTTTTATTATTTTTTTTTTTTTCTGCTAGACTTGTTTGTATTCTCCTTTCCTGTGAGATTTTCTAATAATCTAATAATATATATATATGTATGTATATATATATCTTTTTTTTAGTACTACACCATGACTGAACGGTCAAAATGTAATTCTGTCCCCAACAACTGTCATTTTGTATCTTGTTCAAGGTCTCTCGGCAAATCTTTAAAAGAAGTCTCTTTGCCTCATCAAGTCTTATAATCCACATATGGACTAAATCATCACTGCCAGCTGTATCTCTAGTCCTCCCACTTAAAATGCCTGTGTTCTGTTCTCTGTTTTCTGTCCTCTGTGGTTCCAGAAGCTTGAAAAAATGACTTGAATATTCCATAAGGACTTGAAAATTACAAATGAGGAACAACCCTGAAATGTTGCATCATTGTTTTAGGCCATCCTTGTTACTTTTTAATAGCCTGACTCACAGTTTTTGAATACTTACAGATGGAAATAGTGTCAAGATACACAGAGAAGCTTGAACCTCACTATCCAATTAAGTCAATATATGTAAGCAACACAAAATGTCTACACAGTCTATGAGTAATAAATTTACAAGAAATTAGGCTACTTTTTAGGGAAAATAATAGCAATCAGTGCAATTTATACAGGCCCAGGCAAAATGCAAGACATTTCTACAAAACAGGAGGTGAGTTTCTTAAGTTCATTTTAACCTGCATAACTGTTCAGAGTAGTTGCCCATATATTGTGGTTTAACCTGGCAGGCAGCTAAACACCACACAGCCATTTACCACACACACACACGAGAGAAATAGGCAGGATTAGGAAAAAAAGGTAAACTCATGGGTTGAGATAAAGACAGTTAATAGAACAGAAAAGGAAAGGAAAAATAATAATAATAGTAATGATAAAAGAATATAAAGAAAAAAATGTATAATGCAATTTCTCACCACCTGCCCAGCCAGTGTCTGAGTAGTGGCTTTCCCCCTTTGGCCAAATTCCTCCAGTTTTATTGTTTTTCATGATATCTTGTAGTATGGGACATCCCTTTGGTCAGTCTGGGTCAGCTACCCTGGCTTCCCTCATAGGAGCTTGTGCACCTGCAGGTACCTCACTGGCAGGGCAGCACAAGGAGCTGAACAGTTGTTGGCTCTGTGTGACCGCTGCTCTGCAACAGTTGAAACATTGGTGTGTTATCAGAATATTTTTTTCTTCTAAACTCAAAACTAGAAAACAAACAAACAAACACAACAAAAACAAATAAACAAAAAAACCTCTATCCCATCTAAAAGCAGGACAATGTCATAGTGTAATATTAATGGAATGTTTTGCATGTAATATATATAAAACGCTGATTTACATTTCTGTAGATTCAGAGCTGGAATTCAGCTGGCATGTGTGATGCTGTATGTTACATCATTAAACCTAATCAAGATAATGTTGCCTCTCTTTCAAAAATTCAAAACACATTTCTGCTTAAGTAGAAAACCTGCTATATATTTATGTAGTGATTTGCTGAGCTGAAATTAAGCAGACCAATGACTTGTGTAATAAAAAGAGTATTGAAGTAATAAGTTCTTTAAGGTCAAATCCACATGTCATTATCTGAATATCTACAGCATTAGATTGTGTGGTTCTAACAGAAACAATGTTTTAATGCACTCATCTGAAAATGAATTTCCAGGATGAAAACAAGGGAGACTGATAGGGCAATGCTTTGCTTAGAATGACTTAACAGAGACAAAATTTTTGGATTTTTTTTTTTTAATTTCTGAATTGCCTACCTCTTTTACCTCAAATTCCTATCACTTTTTGTGGGTAACTCATTTCAAAATATGTTTCATTGTATAACCTCTGCAAGCCAGCTAAGCATGTTTTATTTGATGACTCAACAAAATTCCCACGTTTATATTATCCAGTTACTTCACAAATATAAAGATGAATTGTCATGAGCTTAAATGGAAAATTTAAACACATACCTGCATTGCCATTGCACTTGCTCATGACATTTAGTGGTGTTTTTTCATTTATTGTTCTGTTTTTTGTTTTTGTTTGTTTGTTTGTTTGTTTTTTGGTTTTGTTTTGGTTGTTTGTTTGTCTCAAGGAAATCATATCGCTCAAATCCAAGCATAGCATACACTTCTTAGTGAGCACAATATCTTGCAGAGTTATGTGAGACATATCCAAATTGCCTACAGTACTAGAAAAGCACTGCTTTGTGAAGGAACAATAGCATGTGAAAAGTGATTAAATATGATAATGCCTTATGGCAGACATTATATATTTTTTTCTATTATATCCCAAAACCAAGGAAAATAATTCTCATCACAAATGTGTCCATCCAAGATCACATGTATTATGTTTACCTTTTCATGCAGTCTTTTATGTCCTACTGAAATATTTTTTATGACGAGGCTGTACATTTTGAATTTATTATTTTATTTTATTTTATTTTATTTTATTTTATTTTATTTTATTTTATTTTATTTTATTTTATTTTATTTATTTTATTTTATTTTATTTTATTTTATTTTATTTTATTTTATTTATATCCCAAAGGCCCTGCTTTGCTCCACTATTGTCACTTTGCTTTACGGATATTAACCTCCCACATGCCGACCAAGAACAACAAGGGGCATGTTCATATTTCAAGGCATAAAGCAAAACCTTCTGTATCAAACTGGGACAAAACAGTAAAAATAAACATTTTACATATTCTTGAAATAAATAAATTGGTCCCCTGTCAGATCTTGTGATGTTTTTATCATTCTTTTTGCTAACACTTACAGCAGAGAAATATGAATTGATTAAGGTGGAACTGTGATATTACTACTCTAGATAGCCCATAGCTATAATTTCTATAGTAAAATGGTAGGAAAAACAAAACAAAACAAAACAAAAAACAGTTTTGTGGAGTAGAAATTCTTAACATGCACTTGTTCAGTTACAGTAGACAACTAGAAATTCACAAGTTATTGATAATTGAAATTTCAAGCAGTGGTCAGTAAGGGAAGGCTTGGAAGATGGCACACACTTTTTTCCCCTGAAAGGGCTCATGAAAGAGCAAATTATAGTGAGGAATACTGTCAGGTAAGACATATCCGTCCCACATCTACAGACATGAACAAATCTGACAGAGATCAGGAAAGAATATAAGAAGGCGGAGCTGTTAGGAGGGAACATGTTCAGATAAGTCTACCAAATTAAGTTTTCACATAAACTATTTCTTCAGATCTCTGTGCACAGAAGAACAAGTCATAAAAATCCCCAGAAAAGAGCTTAAAGCAGCTCTGCTTAAGGACTGCATCTCTGCCTCCCCCAGATGAGCATTAGATCTAGTTGTCACACCAAGAGGATAACGGTGCTGAGAAGTAACTACACAGAAAGCTCCAAATTACAGACCTGTTCATTTTTGCCCTTGGAATATACTTGAACAAATCATGCCAGTTTCTTTCTTTTTCTCTTGGGAATGCTCACAAAACCTTTCTGCTCCTGAAACTTGAGCAATACCACTGCAAGATTGCACATAAAATTTAATCCATCTAATGGTGTTGGACTGGGTTTTCTCCTTTGATCTCTCTCCAGTGTTATGTTCTCTTGGGAAGAGTTTGTAAACGCTTTGTTCTTTCTCAGAAATAAGCATCCTTTGCATATCTAAACTATGTCATTTATTTCTTCTGGGGATATTGTGCAGATCTGATTAGCCAGATAAATAATTAAGTACATTTAAGCAAAAAGCCTAAATAACTTTAGGAGGAATGTCAAATATGGAAAAGCTGGCTCCCGTATCTTTATGTTTTATAGTGAACAAGAAAAGTAATGTGAAGAGCATATATCATCCTTCCATAAATATCAAGAGAGTCATTCTTTCTGTCCAGTTGTTGCAGTAGAAAGGGACCGTCTTTCCAGAATAATACCAATTACTCTGTAAATTAAGAAATGAAGATGGAATCTAAAGAAAGATACTTTCATCTGTTATCATTAACAAAGCTTTACAATGGTCCTACCCAGAGAAATATAAGTATATATTACATTTCCATATTTGTTTAAAATATCCATTGCAAGAATGGTCAATGACTACAGAGAATTACTTGAAGAAAAATAAATATTAAGAAGAAAATATGAAATGGATTTCTATAAAACTTTGGGATGCCATCCACAAGTAAGGCAGCTTTTTTTTTGTGATTATTTACATTTGTTTTTAATCTGAAATGGAAGACCTCAAAATTTAAGCTTACTGTCTAGGCAGTCATCTTGTATGAAAAAGGTTCCTCCTGAACCCAAGGGATATCAAACACAGAGGTGTATCCAGCAACCAGGCTTACCTAGCCTGGTTACCTTTACCTTGACCTTTATCTTGATGGAAGGACTACGTGTGATGGGGAGGAGGGCAGGTTCAGGCCTCCTGCCAAAACCAGGCAAACTCAAATCAAGACTAACAGATCAGAAGGAGAGCAAACTCAAAGTCTCAGACTGCAGCAGCCCAACAATGAAGGTTCTTAGCTACACGCAAGAGGTAAGGTACTTCCTAGGCCTAGATACTGAGTTATCTCTAACGCTTTTGTTTGGACCTTCATTTCACTGACAAAGGAAAACAAGAAATAAAATTATATATCTTTCTCTTCAGAATAGATTACTTCTTTAATGGAATAACAAAATTGCAGGCAAACAGAAGCCAGGTGATAAAATGTATGAGGTTTTACTGTGAATTCTATCCCATGGAATTTGTTTATACCATCATATTACCACTGATAGTAATGCTGATGTAAACTGAAAAACAGTTGTTTGGTGGAAACAAGGCATAATGAATAATGATAAATATGTATCCCAAAGGCAGATGGTACATGTCTTGTCAAGTTCTGCATGGGTCGCCTATGTGTTGGGACTTAATATCTTAATGAATATGTTGGGAAAGGACATAAATAACATGTCATACATCTTCAGATGATAGCTACACATGGATATTTTTCTGAAGACTGTGCATCTGAAATTCTGGGAAGGTTAGATCAAGCTGAAAATAATTGTGAGGAAATATGGGTAAAGTAGGAAAATGTAAATGGATGTTCATGGGGCAAGAGGAACCAAAAAAAAAAACAATAATATACAAAAGGGAATTGAGGCAAATTCCAATTTCGGATTTCTGTAATGAAAAATCCTATGTCTGCTCTCTTTCATTAAGCCCTATCACACATGTCAACTTCAAAACAATCTCTCCTTCCATATACCTCTTCCAAAATTTCTGCTTATGCTATACTAAACACCTTTGATGAATACTCCAACCTCCTTCTATTTGGGCTATTTTTTTTTTTTCCATCCAGTTGCTTCAGATTTCTAATGCCACAAGTTCTCATAGAAATAAAGAATGGTTTAGGTTGAAATGACCTAAAAGTTCATCTAATTCCAACCCCCCTATCATGGGCCAGGTTGCTCAAAGCCCCATCCAACATGGTCTTCACTTCCAGGGATGGGGCTTCTCTAGGCAACCTGTTCCAGTACTTTACAACACTTAGTCAATAACTTCTTTCTCTAATACAATCTAGTCTAGACCAGTCTAGTCTAGTCTAAATCTCTCATCTTGTAGTTTAAAGCCATTACTCCTTGTCCTATCACTGCATCCCCTGACAAAGAGTGCCTCCCCAGCTTTCCTGTAGGTCCCTTTTATGTATTGGAAGGCTGCTGTAAGGTGTCCCTGGAGCCTTCTCCAGACTGAACAACCCCAACTCCTCAAACTGTCTTCACAGAATTGGTGCTCCAGACCTTGGATCATCCTCATGGCCCTCCTTTGGACTGTCTCCAACATGTTCATGTCCTTCTTATGATGGGGTTCCAGAAATGAATGAAATATTCTATGTGCGGTCTCATGAGATTTTTAAAATGGGCAAAGAAATTATTCCCCTGAATCCTTTCAGTAGTCAGCACCTTCTGTAATGCAGAATTGTGCTGTGCTTCCCCGTACCAGATTCTCCTCTGTTTTATTTGTGAGGGTATGCTAGTCTGAAAGGGAGGGAGAATAAAATCATCCGGACAGCATGAACTCCCTCTATCCAAGGGAAGATACTAAATCATCTAAATCATCTAAGGACCTTAACTGCACCTTGGGGGGTTTAGATGATGCAGTCACATCTCTTCCTTAGGCACCTCTGACTACATTCAGTTTCTTGTTTGTTTCTATAAAATGAAGACATCTCTTCCTCTCATTCTCCTGTCCTTGAATAATGATGCTGAATCTGTAATTACAGAGGCTGTTCATTTCATTCAGCTGGTCATTTTCCAAAATGATTACCAATGATAAGTTGGCATTTTTCACTAAGTTTTACAAAGTACAGAATGTTTATACAAGGACCAAATCATGTTTTGGCTTTATGCAACAAGTGTTAATAGTATTTATTAAGAAAAGCTGATTTTGTGATAGCATTCATAAACATGATAAAATCAAGTGATTTCACAAAATAAATAAGAAATAAAACCACAGTACATTAAGTAGTCTATTTGAGCAGAGATAGGATCAATTCCTTACTCTCTGTATATATTTGCTTATGATTTATTTTTCTTTATAAACAGACACAGGGATCTGTGTTCAGGGACAAACAAACATTTCAAATTTGATCATTTTCTCCATTTCTAGGCAAATTTATGTCTTTTTTCTGAGCTATAAGTTGTTCCTATTATAAATGGTTTCATATTTGGAGTCTTAAGGTTTTACATTCTGAAGGTACTGTATTCTAATAGAGAAAATGGATCTCATAGTAGTGCAATTCTTTTCAAATCTGAAATTCACAATATGAATTTCAGCAGGTTATTTCATAATCTATGGGCTGCACTGAAGAGAGGATAATAGGAAGGGCAATAGGAAGACAGAAAGACTTCTAAAACATAACAACAGGAATCCAGTTAATGCTTATGAAAGTGATGAGATAATTATCACCATCCCATGAAATTTCCCATTAGGGAATAATTCTGTGGTCTGTGTGGTGCCAGGGTTATGAAGTTACCTGCATGGATCAGGAATGGTATAACTACTGAGACAGTGATTTTATAGAGATGAGGTAGGGTGAAGGGAGAGCAGTGCACTGCACTACACACATTTTACTCATCACTTACTAAAACAAGATCTCAGCAATATCACTCTGTTCACTGCCATGGGCTTATTCCCAATTAAAACCAGAGTAAGCAAAGGCAAGTCTTCCTTTTAAAGCATATAGGCATGGTTTATTTATATTCTAAGTAATTTTGTGGGAGGGATTGCTTTCTTTGACATTCTTTCACAGAGAACAGAAAGGACCATGAAGCCACCCAGTCCTATGTTTTCAACTGTCATGAGGTTGAATATGAGCCAGCAGTGTGCTCAGGTGGCCAAGAAGGCCAACGGCATCCTGGCTTGTATCAGGAACAGTGTGACCAGCAGGGCTAGGGAGGTGATCGTCCCCCTGTACTCAGCTCTGGTGAGGCCGCACCTCGAGTACTGTGTTCAGTTTTGGGCCCCTCGCTACAAGAAGGACATCGAGGTGCTTGAGCGGGTGCAGAGAAGGGCGACGAAGCTGGTGAGGGGCCTGGAGAACAAGTCCTACGAGGAGCGGCTGAGGGAGCTGGGCTTGTTCAGCCTGGAGAAGAGGAGGCTCAGGGGCGACCTTATCGCTCTCTATGGGTACCTCAAGGGAGGCTGTAGCGAGGTGGGGGTTGGTCTGTTCTCCCACGTGCCTGGTGACAGGACGAGGGGGAATGGGCTTAAGTTGAGCCAGGGGAGTTTTAGGTTAGATGTTAGGAAGAACTTCTTCACTGAAAGGGTTGTTAGACACTGGAACAGGCTGCCCAGGGAAGTGGTGGAGTCACCATCCCTGGAAGTCTTCAAAAGACGTTTAGATGTAGAGCTTAGGGAAATGGTTTAGTGGGGACTGTTAGCGTTAGGTCAGAGGTTGGACTCAATGATCTTGAGGTCTCTTCCAACCTAGAAAATTCTGTGTGATTCTGTGATTCTGTGAGGTACTCACTATACATACATCAGTTATCTTATTTCAAGTCCAACAAGAAAAGCACGATTTGCTGGGGAGACTGATGTGATATTCACCACAAGCAAGGTAGAATGAGGTGGCACCAAAATAGCAATGAATTATTCCCTAACAATATTCACAGATAACATTAAATTCAGAAAAGAAAGGTAAAATATTGTTGATATTTTCTGATTTAATCTGAAGAAGAAAAAAAAAAAATGTTCTTCTTTCTGACCCTAAATCTGGCCATCACCAAGATAAATTTTTCAGACTGCCCAGCCAGAGCCATGAAGGAAAATGTGCCCTGCCTCAAAGCAGTGGCATGTGCCCTTCCAGAGTCATTCTGGCTCCCACCAGCTCTCAGCACTTTGAAGGGATGGAATTAATGCACTTGACCCATACTGTATATGGAAAAACAATTTTTTTTTTTTTGATGCTGACAGAGGAATTGGCTGAATCCCTGGGCAGTCAGTGTATCAACTCAGTGATGGCAGAAGAGTGGGCAGCAAAAAGCAAGGGCAGAGCTTTCTTTTCTCCTCCTGGCCTGTGAAGGACAAGTGGAAATGGTGCTCCATGTTGGAGTGATCTTGTGATCAAAATTTATTTGGGATGTGGCAAGATAAAAGGATACATCCAGCAAGCAGGTAACCAAGTCTTAATGCTGTACCTCCTTGCTTTCTTTAACAGTAAGCTGCCCTCCCATGCAGCATTTTATTTTGATTTTCCTGATGGTGTGGTTGATGTCCTCCTGAATTGCTGAGGTATGTCTTAAAATACAATTTCACAGAAATAAGAGAGATGACATATAGGTCAGTGAGTAAGTAGTTTTCGACCTGAAGAGAAATAGGAGAGGGTTGCAGTAATAATTATGATTAAAGGTGAATGGATAAAGTGGACTATTTGCTCTGCAGAATACCAAGACTTTCTACCCGCGTCAAATATCAGAAAACATATACAAGTCAAAAATAATGAAGGAAGAGATATGAGGCGGTAGAAAGGGTTTCAAAAAATGTTTTTCTCCCACGCCTGACTCAGTTCACAAAGGCCTGTCTTCTTCTTCTTGTTTTTAATGTGTTTTGTATGTCTCTCTCAAAAGGTCAGGAGAGCAATGTCTGGTGTGACGTTTCCAATCTGTACCCAGGCTGATGCTGTCAGGATTCCCAGTGCATTTCTGTTAAAGTGCAATGTAATAACAGCAATCTGGTGCTGGCATTTTAGTGCAGCTGATTTCCGTTAGGGAAGACTTGCATTTTTCAAGGCCTGACTTCATCAGACAGTTCTGTAATCTTTCCCTAATGTTGTGAGCTTCACTATTCAGATCAGACTTGCTTAACATACTTGTGGTACAGCTGTGCCCCAAGGACCTTTCAGTGTTGTTTTTTTTTTTTTTTTTTTTTTTTTTTTTGGCATAAGATTTCAGGGGCTGAAAGGAGTCCTAAATGACTCACTCCTTTTGTTTGGACACAATCATTTTCTCTCCTCTTTTCTACAGCCCTGCTGTACTTTTTTTATCTCATCTCCTTGGTGTGACTTATCCCTACCCCACGATGACACTATCTTCTCCAACATTTCCCTCTTTGAGGTACTGCATAAGCCCTCCTCAGATTTGCTATAGTGAAATATTAGTATCAAAATCGTTTAAGAATAATCCAAATGGTCCAGAAATGTGTATGACCTTTTGTAAAGCAACACTGCTTTGTATTATGCAACATTGTTCCCCCTTTTTCATTGTCTTGTCAATGTTTCATGATGCCTTTTATTACTTATTATTCCATGTATTCTCACCCTTCATCACCCTTCACTGCCCAGCCCCAATTTGGCAGGGGCCCTGTGCATTATTAAGTCAGGCTACTTGGCACTGACCATAGATTGGCCCCTCTGAGTTTTTCCAATGGAAGACAATCATTGCTCATCAGTATTGTACTGTTTCCATTGTTAGCATTTGAAAACTAATATTAGCATTCAGCCCCTGGATGGACAGAGGCAGTTTGATTTCTCCCAACTCATCAAAGATAGAAGAGTGTTAAACGTTTCTTTGAACTTTTCCAATAATATTGATTCTCCAGCGTTCTGCAGCCACTGCATCCATTATCTAACAGTTTGTAAGCTTGTGAGAATTTCTTAATATTCAACCTATCTTTTTTCTTTATACAAAGTAAGCCAATTATTTCTTATTCTACTCTATTTGACAAGAAAGGTCTGCTCTGTCTGTATTCATAATGCATTTACAAACTCTTTTTCTTACTGTTCTCCTTTTATCTATTCTCTTCATCTGTGTTTGTGCAAAGACTTCTTCTATCTCTCCCTGAATGCTGATGAAATAAAACATATTCCAAGCCAGCCTGTCATTCTGGGGACAATTTCTTGAATAGAAAGTTTCCAACCCACATTTTTTTTCAAATACTGTGCAAGCAAAGCACTCTCTGATTATTTGAAAGGCACTAAGAAACAAACATTACACTCATGATCTTGCTAGCAAAGGTGGAACCATAGCTTTGATGTATAAAACTCGTTGTTTCTAAAATAACATTTCCAGCATAATAAAAAACAGTCTTATACACGATAGAATGAAATCTTAAATAATTCAGGATTCTGTTAGGAATTTCCCACAAAGATCACTGAACCATTTAATATAGCTATTGAATTTTGTGGAATGTCTTGTGTGAAACTTTATACAAATTACTGAATGAGTTTTTCATATAAATATGCATTATGCAATAATGTTTATTTTTAATATCTTTTGTGAAGTTTGTAGTAGAGGGAGGTACCAGAGCTGTACTCAGAAAAATTAAATTCAGTGTTGATCTGTAAAGCTAACTTCTGATACATACCCACTGCCATGATTCAGTCCTGATCCATGGGGAATATACAAGTTTCATTAGTCTTCCTGGATCATGCAGCTGTTGTCCTCGCTAAATTTGGTAGATAATGTAAATCCAGGAAGATGTTTTTTCAAGGAATAAGTCATAATTAAGACCCACCAAATTGTGCACAGGAGCCACCTGTGCACAGGACTGAAAATCTGCAAAATAATAAGATTTTTTTACTCCTAGTAAACTGGGCAGGGTTAAGACAAACGATCTGCATATGAAAAGATGAATCTCAGAACAGAAACAATTTGAATTATCTTACTCTTTCCAGAAATCCTTACCAGTCAGGGAGCCAGTGGAAGATCTGTGTACTGGACTCAGTCTGCAATTACAGTTCCTAATGGTTTATGCTGTGAACTCTATTCTCAGCATTTTGGGAGACCTTGACTTTTCTTCTCTTGACTTTTTTTTTTTCTCCTCTGAAAGCAGTAGAGTAAGAAGGATGTGTAATTCATGTATCTTGGCTACAGCTGCACTCAGGGTTCTTCTCTTCCCAGAAGCATCAAACAAGTCTTACCAACCCCCATTTCTCCTCATCAGCAAATACTCCACTGCATTTCATTCATCTGCACTTTGTCTTTCCCTGAACAAAACAATGATTGATGTTTTCTATCACTATATGCTAACCTACTTTCCAGGGTAATTTATTTTCTTAATAAAAGTTAAGAGCTGGTGTTTTGCTACTGCTTCATATGTGCTGCTAATCATCCTGATAAGTAGGCTGTCAAAACAATTCCTTCCAAACCCAGGGAAAATTGTAGAAAGCAGTTATACACATACCTGCAAATGTCATATAGCAAAGAGAGAGTACTTTTTAATGGTGCTTATGGTGCTTTAAGAGATTTGTGTTGAATGACAAAAGACACAAAGACTTTAAATTAACCCCATGGTTCAACAGATTTTCCATTTGTGTCCTTCTACAAATTGTTGAGCATCCTTTTTTAGGCAACTCTTAGTAGATATACCCTTGTTGGAAAGAATTTGGAAGAAGAAAGCAGGAGGAGAAAGGCTGAATTTACAGAGAAGACCATCTTTATCTCTATATGGAAGATACATGGATTTGACAGATGGACCACTCAGTGAGTAAGTAATTGGCTGGATGGTCACACTCAAAGAGTTGAGGTCAAGGTCTCAGTGTCCAGCTGCAGATCAATAACAAGTGGAATTCCTCAGGGAACAGCGTTATTTAACATCTTTGTTGGTGGCACGGACAGTAGGATCAAGTGCAATCTCAGCTGAGTGGTGTAGCTGACACACTAGAGGAAATGAATGACATCCAGAGAGACCTGGACAAGATTGAGAGGTGGGTCCATGTGAACCTGATGAGGTTCAACAAGGCCAAGTGCAAGGACTTACACCTGGGTTAGGACAATCCCAAGCACAAATACAGGCTGGGTAGAGAATGGATTGAGAACAGCCCTGAGGAGAAGGACCTGGGAAAACTCAACATGAGCTATCAACGTATGTTTCCAGCCTGGGCTGCATCAAAAGAAGCATGGACAGCAGGTCAAGGGAGGTAATTCTCTCCCTCTACTCCACTCTTGTGAGACCTCACCTAGAGTACTGCATTCAGCTCTTGACTCCCTACCATAAGAAAGACATAGACCTATTGGAGTGAGTCCAGAGGAGGGTCATGAGGATGATCAAACAGCTGGAGCACCTCTCCTATGAAGAAAGGCTGAGAGGGCAGGAGTCATTCAGCCTGGAGAAGGGAAGGCTCCAGGAAGACCATATAGTGGCCTTCCGGTACCTAAAGGGAGCTTAAAATAAAGCTGGGAGACATTAAGAAAAAGTTCTTGACTATGAGGGTGGTGAGGCACTGGAACAGATTGTCCAGAGATGTAGTGGATGCCCCATTCCTGGAACTGTTCAAGGCTACGCTGGATGGGGTTTTCGGCATCCTTAGTTAGTGGGAGGTGTCCCTGCCCATGGCCAAGGGGTTGGAATGAAATGATCTCTGAGGTCCCTTCCAACCCAAACCATTCTATGATTCTAAATAACGTTCATTCTAATATCAGTTTAGCCAGATGATGTTTTTGACATATGGACATCTCCAGGTATGTTTCTAAAGAGGAGCTGTTTTCCCAGTGTGATTCACGTGGTAGACATAGTAACAAGAAAATCAAATCATGAAAAACTAAATGGTGGTTGAAAACCAGTGGACACTTGGAGATGTAGAGATGTTTGACTATGAAATAACTGTGACAGTTTTCCCAATGGAAAATTGGAATTTTAGAACAAAGGAAGAAACAAAAAAAAGGAAAATAAAAAAATGCAAATCGTTCCTAGAGTGGTAAGGAATGGCCTTTAGGCACTTCTATGTTGATTTTATTTTATTTTATTTTATTTTATTTTATTTTATTTTATTTTATTTTATTTTATTTTATTTTATTTTATTTTTCTCTAGTGTCTACCTTTTCTGAATGAGTGTGCAGCATTTCTATGAGAATTATAAATGAATATAGGATCTTTAATTGCCTATGGAACAGATGGATAAAAAATAGCAACAACAGGAAAAGCGAGGAAATGCAAATCCATTTGTATTAGTTAATAACTGCTTCATTCATTCTATAAGTCCTTCTGTTTACAAGCAGTGCCATATAATGTTTTCAGAACAGTTTACTGGCAAGAAAGTCATAAGGAGGTGGTAGGATGGGGATGGTTGTATTTCCTTTCGGTAAAGAGTTATATCAGGTGTACCATAAAAACAACCCTCATCACTTATTAATGAAGGATAGATTTATTAGAATAATTATTTCTGCATATAATTATTTGTGTGTGTATAGATTATGGTTAGACATAAAGTTACTACATTTTCATGTTATATGAAACAAGATTTCATTCCTCTGGAAGTGTGTACTGGGCAAGAATAGAAGAAAGTCTATTGCATTTTCACTGTCTAATACTACTTCTGCATAGTCATACTATAGTATCCAGTATCATCACTTTGTAAAGACTATTTTCTAATGAAGTGAATTGTTTAAAAACATGATTAAAAATTGTCATTTTCAAGCATTAATTTCTGTTGGGAATATGTAGACATCATTGTTTCCCTTGACTCAGAGACCATCAGGGTCTTGGAGAAGTGTTGTCCACCATAATAAAAGAAATGAAAATTAGTCATTGCCTGAAAATAAGCATGGTACACACAAGTCCTTGGGATGCAGGATGCATCTGAGAGAGTTTAGAGCACTCGCTGATGTCCCTGTGAAGTTAATCTCTATGATTTCTAAAAACCTGTAGTGATCCAACATAGATGTTTCCAATGACATGTCCCAAACGAAAAATATCAGAGCTTGTGTCCATCTTCAAAATTAATAATAATAATAATAATAATAATAATAATAATAATATAAAATGCAACAGGACTTCTTTTCTTCCAAAGGGAAAATCCATGGGCTAGTCATCCTCTCCTTGGTCCATGAGAACATTGTGGAACAAGTCTTTACAGAAGTTATTTTAGGCCCTTGAAGGACAAAAGGTGAGTGGAAACAAACAGAATGGATTTATGAAGGGCAAATTTCTCTGACATGAAGTGACTGGTTCAAAAGACAAGGGCAGAGAAGTAAATACCATTTTTCTGGCCTCTAGCAAAGCTTTTGACCTGTTCTGTCATAGTAACCCTGTAGTCAGCCTGTCAAAATATGGACTACATGTGTAACTTACAAATTAGGCAAAAAATATCAGACCATAGTTTAAAGGGTTTTTAGTGGTCAATTGTTCAAATACCAACTGGCTTCCATTAATGACTGGAATTTCTAAGGACTGGTATTGTATAACACCTTCACTGACAGGGTGGAAAATGGGATGTAGCACATTCTCAGCACATTTGCAAACACCAGACAATGAGGAATGGTGGGAGGGTTGCCTCTCAGAGGGCCCTCAAGGATGAAAGATGGGGCTGACAGGAACTTAAATTCAAATACCAATTTCAGGATGGAGACTTATTGACTAAAAAGCAGCTCCAAAGAAAATGAGTCAGCAGTCCTGGCAGAGAGTACATTGAACATGAGACAGCAGTGTTCCCTACAGCCAATGAAGGCCAACCACATCTGGCACTGTATAGTCTAGAGTGTAACCAGCAGGACAAGGAAAGTTATTATTCACTTATATTTGGCACTTGTGAGACCACATCTGCAATGTTGTGTCCAGTTTTGAATGTCCCAATAGAGCAGAGGGAACTATGAACTGGGAAGATAACTTGGGACCTGGAGTCTGTTGTCTCCATGCAATAAGGAAAAGGTGAGGAAACTGGATTTCTTGGGTTTGTTAAGTTTCTTAAGCTCAGTGAACAAAACAGATAGTGGGGGTGGGGTAGAGAAGAACTAATGGCAGAGGCAACTCTTGGACTTTATAACAAAATTTAAAAAATGTACTTATGGAAAAAAAGTATGCACAATAAGATTGCTGAAGTGCTAGAACAGTGTTCCAAGAGAAGTCTGGGAATCTCCATCCTTGGAGACATTCAACACTTGCCCAATGTCTCATCAGCTCTATCTAATTTTAAAACAAAACCATGAATGGGAGTTTGAAGGACTCAGAGATTCCTTCCAGTCTAAGGTTTTTAATGTTTCCATGATATATGGATTGATTTTTCAATGGCAACCTGGATATGAATAAAATTCTTGTTGTTGTTTTAACACTTACATGACAATGTTCAGAGGTAATGAGCAGACACCACTCCTGCTGTGTCAGAATACCTTCTTAGTGCTCGTTTGGTGGCTCTGAAAAATGCCTTTGAGATTTTCAGAGTGTGCAGATGGAGCTCAAATATTGATATATGTTTTGCAGACTATTTCCTCACTACAGGGAATAATAACCAGTTGCATGCCCTTATTGCAGTCTTGGAACATAATGGTGGCTCAAGAGAAAAGAGCTTTTTGTACATTTTGTCAGAATGAATCCATCTTGAAATTAAAATCAGCACTTTTTCTTTTTTTAAGAATACGCTTTTTATTTTCTATCAACTACAGCCTTCCAGATATATCTAGCCTATCATAAACATATATCTGTCATAAACATACAGATAAGGTGAGAGGGGCAAAAAATCATCATTTACATTTTTTTTCAGTGACCCCTTGACTTTCTCATTCTGAAGTTAGGTCAAATTCCTAAGAACTAAAGGGCATTATGAAAAACAAAACACCCTTCACTGGTCTGTCTGTACTATCCAGTAGTGTGAACATAACAGAAGGATGTAAAAGAATTTGTTCAATGATATTTTATAACTCACTGCTTTGAGGCTTGCAAATCCTGGCTCATAAATGGTTTGTAAATAATTTATAAAAAAACTGTTGTTCTCTGCAAGCACTGAGGAAAGATATGTACCTCATTCTGAAAGCAAAACATTTTCTTATGCTTTAAATGTTAATTCTTTAAAATGGCACAATAGTGAACTATGCAAAATTGTTATTTAGAGAGCAATAAGAAGGATGCATCTTGTAAAAAGAGTTTTATTTGTCCTTTCCCAGCTTTAGTAAGCAAGTTTTTACATCTAAAACTTTAATGTGGAGTTGGCACTTGACTGAATTTTAGTCAGCATTTTTCTAGTTTGACTATTTTCTAGCTTGCCAGTCAAAATAAACTGGAGTTGCAATCCACTGTCCATAGAATTTAATTAACCTCTCATTATGGATGTTCTCTGAATAAAATTAAAACTCAGCACTGACATTTTGTGGGGAAAAAAAAAAAAAAAAAAAAAAAAAGTTGTTTCTAAAATAAATATATAAATATACGTTACTGTTCAGTTATGTTTAGAAATAAATGCTAGCATTTTATATATTGGTGGCACTGTTGCAGCTTGTTGTTTTAGTTGATTCATTCATATTGGATGGTATCATTTCCTAACAGCTGACTAAAGAATTCATGAAGGAATTTCCAAACAACTTTGCTGAGTCTAAGTACTTGCTTACAGAATTAAACATTTGTTTTGATCTTTGTCCAAATTTACATTCATCTATAAGTAATTTTAAGATATAGCACCGAACACTTGGTTAGACAAAATTCTGCTATAGAGACTATTGCCAATCAAAGTCTAAAGCATAAAGTAAGTTTGTCTACCACAAAGAAAGAATGACTGTGTTCTTCACTATATAGGTACAGGGGAAGCAAGACAGAAGAGCAGTCACACGAAAAAGACAGACTTGTCACTCCCTGTGCAAAATCACATATCCATAAAAAGTGAATTAGAGCCAAAGAACCCCTGGAGTGCATTCCCTGAATTGTGTTCTTCAAGCTTCTCAAAAATAGGACTGGGACATTTTTTCCAAATTATATTTTGATTAAACATCATGTCTATTAGAAAAGGTTTTCCAGAGTGAGAAAGACTATCTCCATAGTATATGCATGTGACTAACCCATACAAAGCCAGTGCAGGGGAGAAAGATATTTATATTACAGATTTGCCAAGAACTAAATAACAAATAGAACAAAGTCAAAATAAATGAACAAACAAATGAATCAATATTTCAGGGTGTTCTTTCATTGTACAGCTTATACATTGTTCAAAAGAACCCCAAAACAGTAAAGCAACATTGGAAAATACACACAGTGATAAAAGATATGAAATGGTCTTCATCCAAGTACTAGATGTCTACAGACAGAGAACAGAAAACTTCCAAAAGGATACCAGAATATCTGGAAAATAATGAGTAGACTGGAAAATCTGACAGGGAATGATTGTTTATAGGACTCTTCAATACAAGAACTAGGAGACATCAACTGAAGCCAGCAGGTGGCAGATTCAAAATAAATAAATAATAATAAAATAAAAAAAAAAAAAAATAAACTTTTTCATAAAATGGTTACCCTGTGAACCTCTGTTGCATGATGTGTATGCACACTTCTGGGTAAGATTAAGAAGCAAATGGACAAAGCAAAGAAAGAAATCCACCAAGAGCTGCTAAATGTCAAGATCCCCTTGATGTCACCTGGGAACAATCAGCTTTTGGTGGAGGTAAGAGAGATCTGGGGAACTATCACTGCGTCACTATCAATAACTATCAGTCATTATCCTGTCCCTTCCCAGTATTCTTCCTTAGGTAGCTGCCACTGGCTACTGCTGGAAACAGAGTACTAACCTCACTAGTGCTAATCAAATGTTAGATCTCACCCAGTAACGCTCTTCTTTTGCCTCAACATACACATGGCACTTGTGCATTCATGTGTTCCCAAACTGAAAGATTTCATTTTTCATTTTAATGCACAGGAAACAAGTATTTTCAAGAAATGCAAATTAATGCAGCCAGGGTTGTTATGAGTTTGCATTCTTTTGTTATATATGGAGTGGTAATTAGTGTCGAGAAGATGGTTGATATCAATAAAGAAGGGGGAGATGTGGAAGTGTGGCCATGGGGGTGTGCAGGGAGTCTATGCTCTACCAACACGCACACATGAATATAAAACATTCTAAACATATAGAACATTGCTTTTACATACTAAACCCGAGTATGCCTATACATATGTACAATCAGAAAAGGTAACAAACAATCGTTTAAGTTCTATGACTTAACAATCTCCATTTTCCATTCCTTTTCTTGATTACAAACAAGTCTCCATTTTCCATTCCTTTCGAACAATATGTCTTGCTTTAAGTTTTCAAGCAATGCGGCCTTTGGGCCTTATGTATCTCGTTCTTCCCGGATCGAAGAAAAGCATATCCATCTCCTTTTCAAGGCCAACAGGGCCTGGGTCAAAAGGCATGTCCAGGTCACCAGGGGGCGTAACAGCAAAGGTCTTCGATGGCTGTAGCAGCAGAGGGACCGATGGCGTAGCAGTCGGATCAGTAAAGGAGCCCGCAGTTCCCTCACTATCTGGCAAACCACACGTTTCTGACTGTGGCCCCACATGGCTCTGTAAGGCCTCAGAGATTGCTCGCCAGGTGCTGAGCAATCCCACCACAACCTTGTCATTTTTAGTTGCAGAGTCCCACACCTTGACCTCAATTTGGTCCCATGTTTCAGGATCATAAACTGTCTGATTGTTAATAAGGAGAATAAGTTGTAAGGTTACTAGGACAGTCTTTGTTTCTAAGGATGTATGATTCCCACAACTGCTTACCAGCGAGGGGCAGTTGTGTGCGTGGGTCCACTTCTCTCAGCTTGAGCTTCTTTCCAGCTCCAGTGTGCCATTTCCAGCGACTTTCAGTACAAGCTTCTTTGAGCGGTTTGCTGAGTTTGGCCGAACCTGTCTTTGTGAGGCGATCAATGTGCCTGTTCCTATCCTGGTCTCCATCCTGCTTGCCTGTTCCTTTTCATTCCTTCTTTCTACTTCTTTATTGATGACATAACTTCATTGTGTTGCCTTTTTTTTTTTTTTTTTTTTTATCTTGAAGACAGGCTCCCCTTTTATACTCTTCACCCCACAGCAGTTCTTTTCAAAACAACTTTTCATTGGTCAAGCAACTTTGCATATAACAGAAACAGTAAACACCCAGAAACTTCCATGCCTTAATGGCTGAAGAACAAGAAACTGGAAACTGCATGGAGTCTCCTGAATCACTCTTCTTTGTTCCCTCTAAACTCTTTTACATTCCTGATGGCTTCATCATTAAGAGTCTGATGTTATCATCAACCACGGGGCTTGCCCACCTCCATGGCCACACTCCCACATCTCCCCCTTCGTTATTAATATCATCCATCTTCTCAACACTAATTACCACTCCATATATAACAAGTGGAATTGTCCGCCTCCAATCAGATCCATATTTTTGTTATGTACTTTCTTTGCTGTTATAATAGGAACTACATTACTGTCTGTCTCTGAATTACTATGCTTTTTGATGCTAAGGAGAGTCGTAGAGAACAAAGGTGGCTGCCTCATTTGTCATGTCTTTTTTCTATTACAACCTGTTTGCCACTATCCATCTGTCATCCACATGAAAAAGAAACTCCTCAGTCTCTTAAATCTGCCCTGAAACACCAAAAAGGAGAGTTCCAAGAACAAGAAGAAACTTGCTATTCTATGCAAGTTCTGGGATGCCAGAGTGCCTGAAAAATATGCCTTTCCACTCCAGTCTCTTCTAGACAAGTCCCTTCTAAAGTTGGGTTTTCCTTTCCTGGTCTTTTGCTTGCAAAGATGAGATAGCAATATCAACATGAAGGACAAATGTATTTAGAAGGCCAAGAAGAAAGCCAAAATATATGTCAGAAAATGGTGAGCTAGGCTGGTCCTGGCTTTATGAGGAAGACTTCCTTATGGAAGTCAAGTAGTCTAAGCTGTCATGCTTCTCTGAAATAGTGGTATCTGAGTTCATTAATGTCACCTGCCACCTCTGTATTAGACTTCAAAACATTTCTTGCACTGCTACAAATAAGAAATAGAGTGTGGGATCTGTCAAACCACACTAAAGAAAGCCATTCATCCTGTAGGAGTTAAACAATGAGAATCTTCTCCTTCAAGGGAAATTGCTCAAAGTATGTGTAAGCTAAACCCTAGGATGGGGTCCCTAGTTATGTGGTAGAATTCATGTTTGTCTTTGTAACATGCATATTTACTGCACTGTAGTATAACTTTCACTAATGTTCCTTCAATGTACTGAGAGACTATATATTCTTTTTTAAAGGATTTAAACAGTAAGAGGTGTGTCCACACACTTATACCTTGGAATAAATATATTTTCTTTTATGAAATTAAAAAAAAATATAATAAAATCCATATGTTAGAGCATATGGATATGAAAAACTGTGTACCAGCAGAGATGGTGAAGTTGAGAATCATGTTAGCAATTCTTCAAATTACAGATGCCCAGAATCACTGCTAAAACTCAGATGTTAGTAAATTAGGATGTACAGGAGACAGCCTTATCATCTCCACATCTTGCCAGTACCTGTATACACACTCACACATTTATCTATTCCCTTGGAAAATCACCTCAGCCTACACTGTGACCATAACAGTAGAAAATAAGACTACTGTGCTTAAATCATAATCCTACAATTAATGCAGCAGGGAGCAGATCCAGCATCATCTGTTATGTGTTCAGAGTAGAAAGTGGAAAAGCATTTGTAGTAACTAAAATATTGGTTAAGCTTCTTTTATCAGTCCGCAGCAAATTCCTTTCAAAGGTTCACAAACAAGGTGAATTCATTCATTCCTTGGTTGTTATTCTTTTTTCAAAGGATGCAGTATTTAAACTCCACTGTAATTAAATATGAATATGCTGAAAATCTTTGTAACATATTTTACCTGACTTGTTTCTACAGAGCTGTCATTACTAGCTGATATATCTCACCTCAGAATGGAAAATTGTTTTGTGAGATAACATTTTCCCTTCAGCTCCATGAAGCCCCAGTGGGCATATTTCTGGATGCATTTGAAAGCAACAGAACCAGCTGTGCACCTCCATATGTGAAAGGTCTGATCAGACCAATCTCATTCTAAAATCAACAGAATTGACAGAAAGATTGTTTTGCTATAACAGAGCAGTTCACAGCCCCAGTAGAGGCTGATGCCAAGTTTTTAAAAAGCTTTAATAAGCCAAGCCGGCCAGGAGTCAGAACATGATGTAGCTGTGTGGCATTGATGCAGCGCCTGACAACCCCAATCAGCAATAAATTAATTTTTACTAAGGGTAGAGGAAGACATTCAGAAAGGAGGAATGTGCCCTGATACTGTCAGTCTTATCAGCGTGATATTGCATTGACATTCTAACCATCAGCTATGAACCTATGTAATGGTTACAAATTAAGTAATGGGATGAAATTAAGAAAAGATAAATTTTAAAATGAGGAGCTGAAAATGAGTGAGGTCTGCAAGGCAGGAGCAATTTCAAAGACAACTGTAGGAAATCTGTTTTCCAAGACATTTAAAGCTACATAGGACCAAGAGCTGGAGAGTATACATAGATATTAATCTTCCTGTAGCAGGCATTTGTCCTGTAGTTTTATGCTTTATACAATATTGCTATTAGAGGAAGGTGAGAAACTTACAGCAATTTTTTTTTATTATTATTTTTATTTTTATTTTTTTTCTGGAAAATTTCAGTTCATCTCAACCAAAAAATTTCTGAAGCAATATATCAGTTTTGATGAAACATTGGTGGAGAACTGTTTCTTTATTTTAAGGGAGAAGTACAGGTAAATGTCTATAATGATCATATTCTCAGCAAAGGACATAGGGCCACTCTTTTTCCATGATGACACCAGGCTTTCTTGTGGACACAGATGTGTGAGACTAGAGAAAGAACATGCCAGAGGAGGAGCCTGCCTTTGTGTTTCACTTGCAGGGACAGTTCCACAGGTAGGAGAGGTCTCAGGTTCAGGGTCCTTTCCCATTGGCTTTTTTGCATTTTGTAAAGGTGAGACATCAGAGGTCTTTGTCCTGAGACACTTCTCACACTTCTAAAGATACACTTCTAATTAGTTGCACTAAGACACCCTGAGTTGTAGAGAGTTGAAATAGCACATTAGTACTTAAATTCTGTGTAAGTCCTTCCAAAGCACTGAAGTTTCTGGTGATCTGAAACCAATCTTTTAGTTTTATGGATAGAAACAGTCACTAATTAATTAGACTATTTATCCCTCATCAAATTAAGCCAGCCTGTTAAAGGTGCAGAATCAATATAATCCATATAGCAAATCAGCTGAACTCTCTGCATAGTAACCCACATTTTCTAAAAGCAGAGGACCAGTAGCCTGTTTTATTCTAAAGCAAGTAATAGGAAGAGATATCCCTTATAAATTTACAACCATATTTTACTCAGTGAATGTAAGGGACATTATTGGTAAACCCTCTTTTTATAAACATATACTCATAATTTTCATGATGGTATCTTGTACGTAACAGAATAGGATCCGTTTGCTTGCATATAATGCAATATTGATAGCTTGGGAAAGGCTAGTTCCTTATTTATGTACAGAACAGTGTAAAAGCCTCAGGGACTGCTGGGCTGCCAGTGATCTGGTGCAGGAGGACAAGGACCAGGTCCTGAGGAATCCCGCCTGCCTAAGTCCTATCCCTTATCCAGACAGAAGTTACCTGTGAGCCAGATACCCATGCATTTGAAATTCTTGTGGGCACGTTAATCAGCTGTGATCCCTACAGGGACAGTATATGGAGGGGACCAGGGACTCACTGTGGGGTGCCCCAGCCGTTCAATCTAAACAGGGTCTTAGTGACCAGCCCTTCTGGGTATAATTCTATTTTGATGTTCCTTAAATATCGTGTCACCCTGACACCCTTGCAATGACACAGAATGGCATGCAATGGCAATGTCTGCAGCAAAGTACAGTGTCTATAGGCACCTCCAGGAAGAAATTCAGTTATTCATCATGGCAAACTGTCTTTTGCCAAGAAGAAAGAGTAAAGCCAGACAACCTTAGAACAGAAAACATACCCTAAAACAGACTAAATAAGCTTAGTTGATCCTCCCCTTCTACTCTGCCCTGGTCAGACCTCACCTGGAGTACTGTGTCCAGTTCTGGGCTCCCTGGTACAAGAAAGACAGGGATCTCCTGGAAAGAGTCCAGCGGAGGGCCACAAAGATGATACCAGGCCTGGAGCATCTTCCCTATGAGGAAAGGCTGAGAGACCTGTGTCTGTTCAGCCTGGACAAAAAAATACTGAGAGGGGATCTCATCAATGTGTATAAATACCTGAGGTGTGGGAGACAGAGGGATTTGGCCAACCTCTTTTTGGTGGTTTGCAGGGACAGGACAAGGGGCAATGGTCACAAGATGGAGCACACGAAGTTCCACACCAACATGAGAAAGAACTTCTTCATGGTCAGGGTGACAGAGCACTGGAACAGGTTGCCTAGGGATGTTGTGGAGTCTCCTTCTTTGGAGATATTCAAGGCCTGTCTGGATGTCTACCTGGGCAGCCTGCTCTGAGGAACCTGCTTTGGCAGGGTGTTGGACCCGATGAACTTTCGAGGTCCCTTCCAACCCCTTCAGTTCTCTTATTCTGTGATCCCTCTGGTGGAGATCTGTATCTGGTTTTCTTGAATGACACTTGTCTTACTTAGGTTCCTTCAAGATCTTATATAGCTCCCATTTAAGAGACTCCATCCACTTTAGGTTCACAGAGCTGAACTTCTCCATGACCTAAAAGAACTTAAAAAATCCTTTGGATTATATATTTTGATAGATATCCTTTGATTGTGTATTTTAAAGAACCAAATACATATTTTCACTTTGTCCAGCTTTAGTGCTAATGAAGATATGAATATTCATTATCCTAAGACAGAGCTAGTAATTTAAATTATTTATGCACTTATAAAGAGCTTTTTCATAACAAAAATAGCTTTTATAATGCAATTCTATTATGTACAGACTATTTGCAGCTCTGAGAGCACAGGGTCAATAGATAGTTAGTCTTTTTTATGAGCATCTCACCACCTAGTGCAGAAAGTTAATGTTTTTCTTCCTTAGTCTTTTTTTTTTTTACCCCCAAAATAGTTATATATATATATATATATATATATACATACATACATATATATATACATATATATATGTATCCCTGGAATGATTTTTTTTCTTTTTTTTATCCCAGAATGAAGTGAGGATGTAATGGACTCCCTCCTTTAGCACAAGCTTTTAAAAAAGTGTGCTATTATTTATCAAGTTCCATGTGAAGTGAAAGTTACTTCTGTCACTGTCTGTTGTTTACACAGTTGCTCCTTTCCACAATATGAATTACAAAAAAGAAGATACATAAAACTTTATTGAATTAAAGAAGTAAAATAGTGATTAATCCATACCTAGTTGGATGTTACTAATGTGCTAATGTGTGTGCATCTGAATGTGTGTAAGTGTGTGCGTGTGTGTGCATGTATGTTCAGTGTTTTTACTCACGGATCTTAACAAAAGTCAGAGAATAGCTACTCCCAGCATAGTTGTGTAGGCACACAATTTTTATTGTCATCTTCACTGAGGTCTATACATCATAGCCACATAGAAAATGCACAGATGACAATTATCTTTTGAGCATATTAATCAGAAGAGCTGGTTTGCACTGTAATGTACAACACTATATGCATAGTCACCGTAAATTTAATTTTTTAACTAACACACACAAAGCTTACCATTTGCTTAATTATTCTCCATGAGAGGCCTAATAGAGAAGCAAACATCCTTTTGTCTCCTACAGATGTTAAAACAATCCTGTTGTACCAACAGAGAACACATCACTACCACACACGCTCAAAGGGCTTGACTCCATTGTCATACATGGGTATCTGAAATACATCTAGGATACCTGAGACATCTTCAAAGAGGTTTAATAGTAGGTGCCTGTACAAGCGTCAGTGATTTCACTGAGATCGTTTCAGTGTTGTCAGTGTAGGTATCTTACCCAGTTTCCAGCTATTACGTCTGAGGCTTCAAGCCTCCTTCAAGTCTTGTGTCCCATCTGCCAACCATTTATAGGTATCTTGGTTGTCCTTTGGTATCTTAGGTGCCAATAAGGACCCATGTTTACACAAATCTTTCTTGACTACAGGGGCAACTTAGATAGCTACTTGTGAGTTCGTGTATTTAACCCTGAAGTTAGGTGACACAGATAGAGCCATAAATTCGTTATGTCTTTCACAGAGAAACCAGCTAGACTTGCATGAGAAATATTCTGTGGATTCTGAAAATTAAACTTTTTATTCTACACAGATCATATAATACATACAAACTCTGGATTTCTAAATCCTATTCTATGATATAAATCGGAAAAATGACTTGCAATGTAAGTAAGCCTGGAGTGAAGGCTTAGTAGCAAAAATAATCACAGAATCACAGAACTGTAGGGGTTGGAAGGGACCTCGAAAGTTCTGGACACAGAAGAAAGAAGAAAGAACTGGACACAGTACTCCAGGTGAGGTCTGACCAGGGCAGAGTAGAAGGGGAGGATCACCTCTCTTGACCTGCTGGCCATGCTCTTTTTAATGCATGCCAGGATCCCATTAGCCCTCTTGGCCTCAAGGGCACAGTGCTGGCACAGGTCAACCTGTCATCCACCAGGGCCCCCAGGTCCTTCTCCTCAGAGCTCCTCTCTAGCAGGTCGTCCCCCAGCCTGTACTGATACTTCGGCTGTTTCTTCCCAGGTGCAGGACTCTACACTTGTTCTTATTAAATCTCATTTGGTTTCTTCCTGCCCATCTCTCCAGCCGGTCCAGGTCTCCCTGAATGGCAGCACAACCTTCTATCATGTCAGCCACTCCTCCCAGCTTTGTGTCATCGGTGTACTTGCTGAGGGCAGATGCTATTCCCTCATCAAGGTCATCGATGAAGATGTTGAACAAGACCAGACCCAGCACCGACCCCTGGGGAACACCGCTAGTCACAGGCCTCCAGCCAGACTCTGCTCCGCCGATCACCAGCCTCTGAGTTCGGCCAGTCAGCCAGTTCTCAAACCACCTTGCCATCCACTCATCTATCCCACACTTTCTCAGCTTTGCTAGTAGGATGTCATGGGAGACAGTATCGAAAGCCTTGCTAAAGTCAAGGTAGATGACATCCACCGCTCTCCCCCCATCTACCCAGCTGGTGACACCATAATACAAGGCAACAAGGTTGGTCGAGCATGATTTCCCCTTGGTGAATCCATGCTGACTACTCCTCATAACCTCCTTCTCTTCCAATTGCTTGGAGATGGCATCCAGAGCAAGCTGCTCCAATACCTTTCCAGGGACAGAGGTAAGACTGACTGGCCTATAGTTCCCTGGATCTTCCTTCCTGCCCTTCTTGAGCCGGCACAGGTGGTGGAGCCGGCTGCTCCACCACCTGTGTCAGAAAATTGTCCTCAATGCATTGTAGGAACTGTTTGGACTGCTTGTGCCTGGCTGAGTTGCTTACCCAGCAGATGTCTGGGTAACTGAAGTCCCCCATGAGGACCAGCACTCGTGATTGTGAGGCTACTAGCAGATGCTAGTAGAAGGCCTCATTAACTTCCTCCTCCTGATGTGGAGACCTGTAGTAGACCCTCACCACCGTGTCTCCCATACCAGCCCACGCCTTAATTCTTACCCACAAGCTCTCCACTTGTCCTTCACCGTCCCCCAGCTGGAGCTGGGTACACTCTAATTGCTCCCTCACATAAAAGGCAACCCCACCCCCTCACTTCCCCAGCCTGTCTTTCCTAAAGAGGACATAGCCCTCCATGACTGCGTTCCAGTCATGCGAGCTGTCCCACCCCGTCTCAGTGATCGCAATGAGATCGTGGCCCTGCGACCAAACACAGATCTCGAGCTCATCCTGTTTATTTCCCATGCTCCGTGCATTGGTGTACAGGCACTTTAGGGAAGTAGCAGGTGCAGTTACCTCTGGGGGGATGCAAGAAGAAGATATTGCCCGGGTGATCGGGAATGCTACCTTCTCTGAGGAGCCCTCAAACAATCCTATGGGAGAGCTCAGAAGTTTTTCCCTGTCTTCAACAGTGACAGCAGTGACAACTTCCCCCAGCCCTTCTCTGTCACCTTTAGCTCCCCTCCCTTCCCCCATCAAACCTAGTTTAAAGCCCTGGTAATCAGCCCAGAGAGCTTGCTCCCCAACACACTTGTGCCCCACTTGCTCAGTTGGTGTTTGTCCATAGCCCACATACCCAGCCTCTCAAAGGATGGCCCAAGATCAAAATACCCAAATCCCTGGTCAGGACACCACCCCCTCAGCCAGTCATTTACCTGTCTTGTTCTGCTCCTTCTATCTGCATCCCGGTCACCCAGCGGGAGGACAGAGGAGAACACTACCTGCACTCCCAATCCCCTCAACAACCTCCCCAGGGATGCAAGGTCCTTTTTAATATTCTTCATTTTTCTAATAGCAGCTTCCCGGGATCTAACCTCAATGACTACGAGAAGATAGTATTTCTCCAGTTTAATGAGTTGTGGCAGAGCCTTCCTAATGTCTCTGACACTTGTCCCAGGAAAACAGCACACTTTCTCATCATAATCATGGGATCTCTTCTACAAAGCATATAATGTGTTTCGTTAGAGGACAGGCACTGCTAAGACTGATAAGAGACTACAGTGGATTATCAACGTTATTTATGGCTTTCAGTCTCTGAGTCATGAGGTAAGATTAGTGGCACAAAAAGAACAGAGATTTCAAGAAATTCCATCCCATCTGGAAAACAGCATTAACAGAGTCTTGTTGGGAAACTTTTTGATACTGTAACTAACTTGAAAACATGTTGCCTTGATGTTGGCTTACACTTGGGAAAGTGATTTTAGAAGTTCTTCAAATCTGCAAGTGTCACAGTCCATCCAGTCAGGAATGAGTTGGCCTATTTCAGTGAGAGAAGAATAATTCCAAGAAAAAATAACAAACAAACAAAAAAAAAAATCATAATTTCTGTCTCCTTAAAACCTTTTGATTTTGGGCTCCATAAACCTAGAGTGGAGAGCTCGCACCTTTATGGGTAAAAGTTTTTTTTGTCTAAAGTAGAAGAAAGGTTCAGGAAGACTCCCCTACCAATAAATTCCCTTGCAGGCATTTTTTTCCTCTTTCCTTCCTGACAATTATTTCACAGCAGCAGAAGGTGGCAAAAGTCACTTCATTTTTTATTTTTATTAGTATTTTTTTTCTGTTGCTTCTTCTGGCAGGATCTAATCTAACGGTATGAAGAGATATAGGACACGTGGAAGAAAGGGAAGGGGAAAAACACTGAACAAAGTAATTGCAATACACAAAGAAGTGAAGGGTTTTATGTTCTTCATAATATTGTTTCTTTCTTTCCACACTTAAGAGTGATGTCCCAGAATGGCAAAAATGGGGGTTAGGTACTGTACTGGAAGGAAGGAAGACATCAAGTGGACTCTTCTCCTTCTATGGCTGCAAGTCACCAGAGAAGAGAATGTAAATCCACAGAAAAACACAGGTATAATGCAGAAACCATGAGAAAGAAAAGGAAAAAGAAAAGAAAAGAAAAGAAAAGAAAAGAAAAGAAAAGAAAAGAAAAGAAAAGAAAAGAAAAGAAAAGAAAAGAAAAGAAAAGAAAAGAAAAGAAAAGAAAAGAAAAGAAAAGAAAAAGATTGTCAGAACTATTTTTGTAATCCCCACTTTTGTCTTTTTGTAAAACTCTCACTTAAGGTGGCTGAAATTTTGTAGGCTTTATGTCAAAATCATCTTCAAAATTACTACTATAGCCATTGGCTTCTTGTCTTATGGATATTGCAGACAAAGGTAAGAAATCCAACAAATACTTAGACAAGGGAGAAACTTGCCAAACTGAGTATGTCCTATGGGACACAATTGTATATGTAGGAGTTGCTGGTATTGGAGGACAAGTTTGACATAAGAAACCAGGAAAATACAAAGCCAAGAATGCAAAGCTATTAGATACAGTTTGGGATGGTAAGCAACACATCTGTGCTTAGTTCTTTCTTTTTCTTTCTGTAGTGGGTTTACGTGGCAAGGTTTTGGTAGCAGGGAGCCATAGGGGTGGTTTCTGTGAGAAAGATCTAGAAGCTGCCCCATGTTTGGGAAGGGCCCCATTGTTTTCCAGATCCGAGCCAATAAGCGATGTTGTTTTTCGCCTCTGTGAGAGCATATTTAAGACAGGGAAAAAACGCTGCGCCACACAGCAGCCGGGAGAGTGAGAGGAGTGAGGAACAGCCTTGCGCCAAGGTCAGTGTAGAAGGAGGGGGAGAGGTGCTCCAGGCGCCGGAGCAGAAGTCCCCTGCGGCCTGTGGTGAGGACCATGGTGAAGCAGGATGTCCCCCTGCAGCCCATGGAGTACCACGGTGGAGCAGGGTTCCACGCTGCAGCCCGTGGAGGAGACCACGGTGGAGCAGGTGGCCCTGCACCGATGGAGGCTGCCGCCTGTGGAAGACCCCTGCCGGAGCAGATTCTGGGCCGGACCTGTAGCCCGTGGAGAGGAGCCCACGCAGGAGCAGGTGATCTGGCAGGAGCTGCTGCCCGTAGGGGAGCCAGGTTGGAGCAGTTTTCTCCTGAGGGATGGACCCCGTGGTACGGACCCATATCTGGAGCAGTTCTGGAAGAGCTGCTGCCTGTGGGAAGCCCACGCCGGATCAGTTCATCAAGGACTGCATCCCGTGGGTGGGACCCCACAGCACAGGGGACGAGAGTGACCGAGAAGGAGCGGCAGAGAAGAAGTGCTGTAGACTGACCATAACCCCCATTCCCCGTTCCCCTGCGCCGCTCGGGGGGAGGAGGTGGAAGAGGGTGGATGGGGGGAAGGTGCTTTGTTTTTTTTTTCCTTTGTTTTCTCACTTCTCTCGCTTGTTAGTTGTAGGCAATAAATCTTACTATCTCCTTATGCCGAGTCTGTTTTGCCCGTTACAATAATTATTGCGTGATTTTCTCGTCCTTATCTCAATCCTTGAGCCCTTTTCACATATTTTCTCCCCATTCCTCTTTGAGGAGGGGGAGTGAGAGAGCGGCTGTGGTGGAGCTCGGCTGCCCACTCGAGCGGAACCACGACAGTCTTTTTTGGCGCCCAACGTGGGGCTCGAGGAATTTGAGATAAGGATGATAGTTAGTAGAAGTAACGGGCAAAAATATGTGCAGGATGATTGTTAGGAATGTACAAGTTGTGAAGAATTTAAGAAAGCAGTAACTGTGATATGTTAGTGTGGTGAAGGGACGAGGGGTGGTGTGTGTGTGTAAAATGTCCACCTTGTCGGTGCTGTGATGATGTTATGTTTATTTTGGTGTGGTGAATTCTTTTTCTTTTTGATGTAAGTGAAGTTTGTGAAGGTTGTTGTGATAATTGTAAAGTAAGAGTATGTTGTGAGTAGTCTTAAATATGCTTTTAACAGAGGCGAGGGGTGGAATGTAGTGGGTTTACGTGGCAAGGTTTTGGTAGCAGGGAGCCATAGGGGTGGTTTCTGTGAGAAAGATCTAGAAGCTGCCCCATGTTTGGGAAGGGCCCCATTGTTTTCCAGATCCGAGCCAATAAGCGATGTTGTTTTTCGCCTCTGTGAGAGCATATTTAAGACAGGGAAAAAACGCTGCGCCACACAGCAGCCGGGAGAGTGAGAGGAGTGAGGAACAGCCTTGCGCCAAGGTCAGTGTAGAAGGAGGGGGAGAGGTGCTCCAGGCGCCGGAGCAGAAGTCCCCTGCGGCCTGTGGTGAGGACCATGGTGAAGCAGGATGTCCCCCTGCAGCCCATGGAGTACCACGGTGGAGCAGGGTTCCACGCTGCAGCCCGTGGAGGAGACCACGGTGGAGCAGGTGGCCCTGCACCGATGGAGGCTGCCGCCTGTGGAAGACCCCTGCCGGAGCAGATTCTGGGCCGGACCTGTAGCCCGTGGAGAGGAGCCCACGCAGGAGCAGGTGATCTGGCAGGAGCTGCTGCCCGTAGGGGAGCCAGGTTGGAGCAGTTTTCTCCTGAGGGATGGACCCCGTGGTACGGACCCATATCTGGAGCAGTTCTGGAAGAGCTGCTGCCTGTGGGAAGCCCACGCCGGATCAGTTCATCAAGGACTGCATCCCGTGGGTGGGACCCCACAGCACAGGGGACGAGAGTGACCGAGAAGGAGCGGCAGAGAAGAAGTGCTGTAGACTGACCATAACCCCCATTCCCCGTTCCCCTGCGCCGCTCGGGGGGAGGAGGTGGAAGAGGGTGGATGGGGGGAAGGTGCTTTGTTTTTTTTTTCCTTTGTTTTCTCACTTCTCTCGCTTGTTAGTTGTAGGCAATAAATCTTACTATCTCCTTATGCCGAGTCTGTTTTGCCCGTTACAATAATTATTGCGTGATTTTCTCGTCCTTATCTCAATCCTTGAGCCCTTTTCACATATTTTCTCCCCATTCCTCTTTGAGGAGGGGGAGTGAGAGAGCGGCTGTGGTGGAGCTCGGCTGCCCACTCGAGCGGAACCACGACAGTCTTTTTTGGCGCCCAACGTGGGGCTCGAGGAATTTGAGATAAGGATGATAGTTAGTAGAAGTAACGGGCAAAAATATGTGCAGGATGATTGTTAGGAATGTACAAGTTGTGAAGAATTTAAGAAAGCAGTAACTGTGATATGTTAGTGTGGTGAAGGGACGAGGGGTGGTGTGTGTGTGTAAAATGTCCACCTTGTCGGTGCTGTGATGATGTTATGTTTATTTTGGTGTGGTGAATTCTTTTTCTTTTTGATGTAAGTGAAGTTTGTGAAGGTTGTTGTGATAATTGTAAAGTAAGAGTATGTTGTGAGTAGTCTTAAATATGCTTTTAACAGAGGCGAGGGGTGGAATGTAGTGGGTTTACGTGGCAAGGTTTTGGTAGCAGGGAGCCATAGGGGTGGTTTCTGTGAGAAAGATCTAGAAGCTGCCCCATGTTTGGGAAGGGCCCCATTGTTTTCCAGATCCGAGCCAATAAGCGATGTTGTTTTTCGCCTCTGTGAGAGCATATTTAAGACAGGGAAAAAACGCTGCGCCACACAGCAGCCGGGAGAGTGAGAGGAGTGAGGAACAGCCTTGCGCCAAGGTCAGTGTAGAAGGAGGGGGAGAGGTGCTCCAGGCGCCGGAGCAGAAGTCCCCTGCGGCCTGTGGTGAGGACCATGGTGAAGCAGGATGTCCCCCTGCAGCCCATGGAGTACCACGGTGGAGCAGGGTTCCACGCTGCAGCCCGTGGAGGAGACCACGGTGGAGCAGGTGGCCCTGCACCGATGGAGGCTGCCGCCTGTGGAAGACCCCTGCCAGAGCAGATTCTGGGCCGGACCTGTAGCCCGTGGAGAGGAGCCCACGCAGGAGCAGGTGATCTGGCAGGAGCTGCTGCCCGTAGGGGAGCCAGGTTGGAGCAGTTTTCTCCTGAGGGATGGACCCCGTGGTACGGACCCATATCTGGAGCAGTTCTGGAAGAGCTGCTGCCTGTGGGAAGCCCACGCCGGATCAGTTCATCAAGGACTGCATCCCGTGGGTGGGACCCCACAGCACAGGGGACGAGAGTGACCGAGAAGGAGCGGCAGAGAAGAAGTGCTGTAGACTGACCATAACCCCCATTCCCCGTTCCCCTGCGCCGCTCGGGGGGAGGAGGTGGAAGAGGGTGGATGGGGGGAAGGTGCTTTGTTTTTTTTTTCCTTTGTTTTCTCACTTCTCTCGCTTGTTAGTTGTAGGCAATAAATCTTACTATCTCCTTATGCCGAGTCTGTTTTGCCCGTTACAATAATTATTGCGTGATTTTCTCGTCCTTATCTCAATCCTTGAGCCCTTTTCACATATTTTCTCCCCATTCCTCTTTGAGGAGGGGGAGTGAGAGAGCGGCTGTGGTGGAGCTCGGCTGCCCACTCGAGCGGAACCACGACACTTTCCCACTCTTTTTTTTTTAATATATATATATATATATTATTATTATTATTATTATATTTATTTTAAATTTACATTCAAGTATGAAGAAAAAAAGAGGTAACAGGCTCAGGAGTAAATCAAATAGCATAGATGAGGGTACTGACAACTGGACAACTGACTTCTTGTACCTAAAGTAAAATGGCTTCTAAGTCTCTAAGGGAAAGTTTCTGGGAAGCTGGCAAAACTGTTTAATGCACTGTCTTCTTTGTTGCTCTCTCCAAGGCATGGGAGCCTCTGGTAAAAAGTCTTGGCTTGTGGGATTTTGGTGTTATACTTCATCAGCCTTAGCAATCATTCTGTATATTTCCGAGCCATTTCCACAACATAATTTCTCTTAGGGCAAAAAGGTCTATCACTGAGACCATAATGGGGTAATCAAGGTTACAACATTCACAAACCAATACCCATGGGCACAGATCTAAATATAAAGCATTGTCCTAAGAGCTATGGATGTTGCAAAAAGGAAACCTGCAGGATATAAATCCTTGAAAACTTTCATTTTAATGAAGCTCATTTTAAAGATTTAAAGAAAGAGATTGCCAAGGTTTCTTCTAGCTGAAAACATTTATAGATCAGAAGAAATTCTAAGGGTATGACCAAATGTTGTAGATTTATACTGCAAGATGAATTTATGCAGATTTCAGACATTAACAATAAAATTGAATAATTAAGAGACTTGGAACAGACTGTGTGGATTAACACATCTTCGTGTCATTCTATGGCACACTGCATAAATGTATAAATTTATTAAATCAAAGTAAGCTGGGATGGAAATGTTTTCAAACCACAAATATACCTCTGATCGAATGTTGTTAAAAAGTGGAAGTGTCATGCTCCTGGGTTCCCAGATCTGAAATACATTATAATTAATGATAAACTCCTATGTTATTTACATTGCTCTAATGGCTCTAATATTGTGAGATCTACTGAATGCAGTAAACTAATTAATTAAAGAGCTGTCTCATCTGTTTTTGCCTATAAAGAAGAAATGGGTTCCTTGAAAATACTTATGTACATACTTTTGAGTTCTATGAGGAAAAAAGACTTCTTTTTTTTTTTTTTTTTTTTTTTTAAGACAAATTTGTTTTAAAATGTGGAAGTGGATTTCAGTTATTATTGAGTGACATGAATTTTCCAAAATCCGACTCACTTTTAAAACCTCTTGTATTGGATTTACATGACAAGATTTTTGTAGATTTTCTACAAAGATTTTCTACAAAGGCCACTCCTACAAGGGCAGAGTGGCCCCTGCCTTTTTTGCAGGGGTGGCCACTGTCAGCACAGCCCAGCAACTGCCTTAGATCAGATCAGAGCCAACTCCAGCTAGCTCCAAAAGGGACCCACTGCTGGCCAGAGCTGAGCCATAAGCGATGTTGGGTGGGCCTCTGGGAGAGCAGATTGAAGGAAGGGGAAATCTGCTGTGCTACAGCAGCTGGAAGAGAGGGGTTATAGCTGATAGAAAAGCAGTCCTGCAGCCCCAAGGTGAGTGCAGCAGGAGGGCAGGAGGTGCTCCAGCATGCAGCACAAGTTCCCCTGCGGTCCGTGGAGAGGCTTCTGGTGGAGCAGGCTGTCCCCCTGCAGCCCATGGGTCCCACATGGAGCAGATCTCCACGCTGCAGCCCCCCCATGGGTGGAGGAGCCCCCAGTGGAGCAGGTGGATGTGGCCTGGAGGAGGCTGTGGCCCATGGAGAGCCCCCGCAGGAGCAGGCCCCGGGCTGGAGCTGCAGACCATGGAGAGGAGCCCACGCAGGAGCAGGAGTTCTGGGGGGAGCTGCTGCACACCCGTGGGGGACCCGTGCTGGAGCAGTTTGCTCCTGGGGGATGGACCCCATGGGACGGAGCCGTGTGGGAGCAGTTCCTGAAGAGCTGCAGCCTGTGGGCAGCCTCCGCAGGCTCAGTTCGGAAAGGATGGCATCCCGTGGCAGGGACCCCATGGGGAGCAAGGGCAGGGAGGGACTGTGAAGGAGCAGCAGGGATGGAAGGTCATGGACTGACTGCAGCCCCCATTCCCCTGTGCTGCTCGAGAGGGGCAGCGGGGAGAGGGTGGATGGTGGGGGAAGGTGTTTTTAATTCACTTTTAATTCTCAGTGCTCTAGTCTGTTAGAAGTAACCAATAAATTACATTAATCTTGCTACACTGAGTCTGGTGTGCCCATGACAATTACTGGCGAGTGTTCTCTTTGTCCTTATCTCAACTCTTGAGCCCTTTTCCATCGTTTTTTCCTACTGGCCTTCTGAGGAAGGGAAGTGAGAGAGCAGTGTGGTGGTATGAAGGTGTCACTTCATACCACCATAGGTGTGACTTGAAGGTGTACTGGTGGTACAGGTGTGACTTTTCAGAGTTTCACAGCACCCAAAATTTAATCTATACTCTCTGTGCAGACTGAGAAAATTATTAGGTCTGATGTCCATTTCAAGTATACATTGAGTGATGAATCGTTAATCCAGCACATCTAGGTACTAGGTGGAATTGTTGCTGCAATAATTTCTATTTTACTGGCTTCCCAGATGCCAGTTTGTGGATGCAGTTTGAGTTCTTATAACTAGTCTATCTGTCAAGACTACCTTTTTTTTTTTTTTTTTCTCAGTAGAAGACATTAAACTACTTGTTCCATAGACTACTTGTTCCATAGACTGCTAAACTAACAAAGGAGCACTGTAACATTCAGAAGTTACATCGTGTCTTTCTTGTTTTTTGTCTAATGAGATCCTTTTGTCTGTCCTGGAGCCTCTCCTACTACAGCCTTCTCCGATGGGCTCTCAAAAACCATTCCTTCACTGGGACTCAACAGAAGAGGTATAGCTCATCTCATCACTCTGGAGCAGATGAAACACATATCCAACATGAAATATAAATCCCTTACCAAGCAAATTAATGGAAATGGGGAAAAGGGAGGTGGACGGAGAAAAGGGAAGGGAAGGGAAAAACAACAACAGCAAATATTGTTGTTGAATATGTTACAGTATAAAATCAGTCTCAGCAACTGTTGCACAGATTCCTCAGAGACTGAACTGGGGTGAATAATCTTTTTTTCAACATTCATCATTGCAGAGCATTGGTTGCTGGATGATCCTGAGTAAACCTTGGGCTTAATTGACAAGAAAAGCACAATAATATCACATTATCTGTTCCTCACTGAATGTGTTAGTGCTATAGTACAGCCAGAAATCTACTGCTGTCATGTTAAGCCAAAGCCATTAAATATAGTGTTTCCAGATGGTTACAAGGGGAACAAACTCGTCTCTTACTTCCTTTAGCATAAAGCAATACTAATAGTAGGCACTATTTGTGTAAACATTGGAGACATCATTTTTTTCATGATTCTGCTGTAGGAGTCATGGCAACCAGCTATTACTAAAACGATGCTTTTATTTTGGCTGTTCTCAGAGAAAATGAATTTTGGCAACATAAGGTGCTATACACATAAGTTTGAGATACTATGATTAAATAAAAGTCATCATAATCGCTTCAACTGCATTGAAATAACAGGAGGAAAATAAATAAAATTTGTCATATGGGAAAAAAGTCTATAGGGAAAAATTATTTTCAGACTTCTCACAGGGCACAATCAACACTAAAAAGCAAAAAAAAATTAAAAACTATTTAAAAAAATCACTTGAGAACATGCTTTCAAATTAAATTATTCAAATTCCTTTCATAATGAAAGTCTCGTAAAATTGAAATGCATTCATCTCTTCTAGTAGTATTCCACAAAGATTTCTTCTCGACTGATGAAATAGACTTTGCCTCGAAGGACTGTCACATTAACAATCTCATGCATTCTTTTTATGGGAACATGCTGCAGAAACAGTCAAACAGAAGAGTTCTGTTGTCTGTGGAGATTTAGTTAACATACACAGGGATTTAATAAGGACTTGCCAACATGAATCCATACTAAGATAAATCAATTTAAGAAAATAAGTAATTTTTTGGAAATGAGGAAACTCATGAAGGCTTAATCTTTTGTGCTCTGTTTTACTTGGAGTACAAGTACATTCATTACACAACCTCTATGTTTTGGTCTGCAGAGTTGCAGAGAATGTTGTGCTGGTTCACACAGTTTTCTTCCATGTCCCCTCACTGGTGGATCTGAGTTCAAGCAGATTTTCTCTTTATATAGGCAGAAGTCCCTCCTTTGGTGATGCATAGCAGTTCAGATTATTAATAGACAGCTAGTGAAATTCTCCCTTTGCCTTCTGTTTTGTGAGACTGTAGAAATGCAAGCACCATACCTCTTTAGCTCTTGTATTATTTAGTCAGTGTTGTTTAAGATGTGGACCACAGTGACTAGGACCAAAAATCTTTAATAACATCCTAGTACTACTTTATCTCATGCTGGACTTCATACACTGGCAACAAAACCACTCACATACTCACATGGCATGATTTCATTTTCCTGGAAGCAGGGCACTAACACTGTGGAAAACTGTAATATTTTGTTTGCACACTGCACCTGCACAGTTTGTTAATTTAATTATTTAAGAGGAAAGTAACTACATTATTTAATTTCAGGCTGCAGACTTGAAGCCTTTAGGCTACAGACACTTCATTGACATGCTAAATTAGGAAACTATGAGAGAAAGCAGCCCCCCACCTCAAGCATGAAGCTTCAGCTGAAATTTTAAATGGACCTTGGCAGATTGGCTCTTCCTCTAGAAGAGGCATTTACTCCTGTCTGTTCACAGTTAGACAGCTTGCTCATTTATTTCAGAAGGACTGCTTCAGTGGGTGACTGATAATTTAAGGCTGCAAGCTTGGCTGACTGGATTCCAGCTTAGGATCCTGACTGGGACACTTCAGTTCAGTGAATAAATCTCAGACTGTGACATTAGTACCTCTTCCTTTTTTCCTTCCTTATATTTTTTGTGTATGTGACTTTTTTTTAATTTATATTCTGCTTAAAGCTCTTTTTTTTTTCTTTATTTAAACCTTGTAATCTGCTTTTCCTCTTTTCCCATTTTTCTTTTTTTCTTAAATCTCACCTTGCCCTTTTGTGTAATGTCATGTGGCTTTTATTTCTTCTTGGATACAGTAGTTTTATTTGAGCTGCTTTATCAGTGGTATGAAATTTGTGCTTGCACAGTATTTTCAATCTTCATCTAACATAGGAAAATTGCTTAATGAATCTCCACAACTTACCTATAAGGTAAGGCTACCAAATGTTATTACTGCATTCTTCTTATTATTATTTTTAATTTTACTCACTCAAAAGGCCAATATGTAAAACAGGGCCAAAACAACCCTCCTTATCATATTTAGCTTTTTTTTTTTTTTTTTTTTTTTTATTTTACTTCATCATTAATGTTATTTTGTCTCCTCTTTTTCTTTAACCTTATTTAAATCTTTATCTCTACTTTAATTCTATTTACCTTCTGGTTATCACACACAGAAGTGACTGTTAGGGAGTTATTTTGATCGATTTAATATGACTAGCTCCATAGCTGCATGCTATCTGTTATTATCGATAGCCATTAAACTACATTTACTTGGTTAGAATTATTGTGTTTCAGAAATTGCTGTTATTCTTTTATATGTATCAAAAGCACCTCTTCTTTTATTTCCATTTAAAATACTGGTTCTTTTATCTTTTTCAACTTTTATGCCACCTTTTGAGCAAAGCTTTTATAAATTGAGTTTGAAGTATCTCCTCAGAACTCTGCTATTAGTCATACAATGGAGTCATCCCTGCTTTTTTTTTTTTTTTTTCTTTTAAAGGAACAGAGCAATATTGCTTCACAGTGGTACATGATATACAATTCCTATGACAAATAAAACCACACTACAGCACCATGGACCTTTAATGTTCTGTTTTGCTTCCTTTTGGATGAGCCAGGAAAAGGACATAACCCAGTGTTTTCAACAGTCACATTGATAAAGGCAGCCAGAAGACACATGCAACTTATTAGGAACATCACACTGCAGAGAGTATTCTTCACATTGTGCTTTTGGGGGTAAGGAAGTCAAGTCATATTCATTCCTTATTTGCCAGAAATAAGAGCAGGAATCTCTACTGTTGATTCTTTCAAAAAAAGATGTGATAATTAAAGTTCTATTCACATTTTAATAAAAAACAAAATCTAAAGTAGTTGGATTGTGTAGGTCTGCAATTATGTAATTTCACACATAAATTAAATTGTCTTATTACTTATATTTTCTATTATGCTAATACTAGTATAAATGGACAAGATAAAGTCTAATCCAAGGGTTAATCTGGAGTCTAAGGGTCTAAGAAAAAAAAAAATGGGCAAAGAAACTGAAGCAAAAGAAGTGAAAGAAGTGAAGTGACTTATAACATACAGGTCAGCAAGCACCTCTGATTTCAGCAGAAATTTTCATGTCACAGACTGATAAGTTCTTGTTATAGCTAAGGCTGTCTAGGGGAATTCATTCAATTTGCATTTGAGATTATTTCCAAACCAGATGATTTTTCTGCACACTGTTTTGGAATCATGTTTGGGCACACCTAGACTTAGGCACATCACATTGTCTGGACAAATGCTTGTGTGTGTGTGTGTATCCATGTGCATGCATATTCTAGTTCTGTTTCTGCCTTCTTAAACTCCTTGTTTATGGTTTTGGGTAAAGAATTTTGTCTAAAGAGAAAAACAAATTAAAAAGCTCCCCAGGCACCTTCTACAAATGCACACTTTTGAGTCAAATTATTGTAGGCGTTGATGAAATGATTTCTACAGAAAGTCTGTGTTCAAAACACTTGGATTTTTCTCCAGAGCATCCCATGTGTTCACTAGAGGTTGTTCTTGAGTATCAGCTGGCCCCAGACGCAGCTGCATTTGTGGCCAGTTAGTACAGTTAACTGCTTCCTTCAGGGGCTCCCCAGCTGCGTTCCTGTGCTGCAGCTTGCTGTTTCTGAGTTCTCTCACTATTAATGCAGCCACACCAATTTCTCCTCCTTCATCTTCTGCCCTGCCAAGACAAGTACTTCATGACATTGACCATACATTCTTCTGCTAGTGATGTCTCACAAATTTTACAAATACATCAGTTACAAATTGTTCAGATTCTATGTTGAGGGACACAGAAGAGTCTTTAAGAGAGTCTGCAGCTTTTAGTGAAGCAAAACACCATCTGGAATAAATGATATACTTGCCTACACAAGCCCACTCTACTTGCTTCTACCTCGCTGTAGAACTTCAGCATCTATATCTCAGACGTATTTATTCCACCTACTATCCGTGGGACTATCTCACTTAACTTTAGCTACCTAGAAGTCAGACATCTGGTCTAAGCTGGCAGGTTGAGTTCCCTTTATATTCAGCAGAGAGTGACAGGCCCTCTGGATGAGGGTGGGATGGAGAGGAGTTTCTGCAAAGATCCACTCTGATGCACAGAATTACCCTGAACGCCTAGCTTAGGCTCAATACCTGCAGTAGAGGATGCCATGCACTACTGCTTTCTAAAACATTTTTTAGGTAAAACTACTGGTTTCCTTTCCGTATATATAAGTGAGCACAAAAATGAGATTTACTATAAAGGTGGCAGAAATATCTCTGCTAAATAATATGTGCAACCATTTTTCATTTGTTTTCAAAACTATTGTGGAACAGTGACTAGCTTGTCTAGAGGAAGAAATAATATGAGAAAAATAATAGGAGAAAAAATGTTTTCAAAACTCTTACCTGGGGTCTTTTTCTGACTGTATAGACCATTTCCTCATAGGGCGATTCAAGCCAAGTGGGAACAATTCAGAAGGAATGTGGCATGTTCCCTGCTTAGCACATGCATGACTATCCTGTTGTTACCAACAGCATGATTCCCATTTGCCAGCCTTTGCTTTAAATCTTCATTGTTTACTTGCGGAGGCAAAATATTCCATTAAAAAAGTTCTTCTAAGAAAAAAGAAACATCACTGAGAATTTTCTCTGGCATCTGTGAGGTTTGGCTTCCAAGTGGGAGCAGAATGCACAGACTTCATTGCAACATCACTCAAGGGCAGAAGGCAATCAAGTAACACAGTGAGGGCTATCAGCCATGTGAATCTCACTGGGTTATATTCCCTAAAACGGAAATCTTAGATCTTCTTAACAAGTGCTAAAGAAAGAGCTAATTAGGAAATATTATCTTTTAACTATTCAAATTTCTCTGAACACAAAGTCTATCTATTAAAAGATCAAAGGGTTGCATTCTTTTCCCTCACTGTATGCTAACTTTATTGGGCGTATTAACTATGTATGTGCAGTTGCTTCTTTTATTATTATTATTTTTCCATTATTATATATTGTCATCTTTTCCTCTCTGCTTGTGAGATAACTTGTTTTATTTCAGTTTCTTTCTTTCTGGGCAATCATTTGTAAACAATAAGAGTTAGGATCACTCTTAGGTGAGTACACTGCATTTTTCTCCTGGTCAGAAAATAATGAGAAATTATTCCATCTTCCACATTAAAGAAAGGCATTTGCAGAATAATCCAGAGAACACCATTCACACAAACAACCAAGAAGGCTTCTTCTTTTCAGTATGATCATTATCTATTGGTCTGAAGGTGGTGAGAAAGAGACTCCACACCCTATATCTCTGGGCAGCTTTTTACTAGCGGGATAGCTTAGGCATGGAAGGTCCCCTGGAGGAAATCTGGGACCCACCAACCAATGTCCAGGCTGGAGCTGTCACAGGGTCAAGGTCCCCTGCAGAAAGGGGGTCTCTACTGGAACTTGCCTCTGAACCTGCCCCAGCTATCTTCACCAACATCAGAGACTGCCAGAACCAAGGGTAGCTTGCAGGGTTCCACCAGAGAAGCACAGTGATGCTGAAAGTTTCACTTGGCTCTTATAAAGCCACCTTCTGTCAGGGCTTCATACATGGGGAGTTTCCATTAATTTCAATGGCAACGTCTTCAACTTTTGGTGCTGCAGAACAGGAGAATATCTGAATACACTACAACACTACCAGTGATGTATTGTGTAGTGCACTGAAATGTAATTACACCAAAGAATTCTGAGGAATTTAACAACACAAACGGCAAACTATGTAATGAAGGTATATTATAGATCTTTGTTTTCACACACACAGCCACAGTCAGGCCTTCTGATGAATTTTTTGAAATCAACAAAAACTGACAAAATACAAGAGCTTCATTCATACGCTTGCAAGCATATTATTTTAGAATATCTTTGTTGGATTTTTTGTACCTGTGCATTTTGGCTGATCTGCTCATGAGCTAGAAGACATGAAAAAAAGAGAGTCTTATACTTTGGAAAATGTCCATCAATGAGGAAAAGAAAGAAATAATGACAGGCTGGTTCTCTCATGATAAATCTCCTTCTGATGGCATTGTCTAGCAAAAGTTCTGCAAATCCAAACATATTTTGATTAACATAGCAGATAGGGTCAGAAAACAAACAAACAAACAAGCAAAGAAAATAATCAAACAACCAACCAATAAATAAAAAAATAAATAAAGGAGAAATAAGGATCGATTCAAATTACTTTTTCTGTATTACATAGCTAAATCCAAATATCAGAAACTTAATAAATAATCACAATAAAATTAAAATCTAAGACAGCATTTCTCTGTGCTATTGCTGCTGCTGAATAATTTGCTTTCCTAGTGAGATATTTTGGGTAGTTTTCAATTTAAGGAGAGGCTGTAAACACAGCTAATAAAAAGCTCAAAGTTACAAAGTAAGAAGATTCCAAAAACAATTAATAAGGATTTAAAATTTAACTGCAAGTTAATACACTTATGTACAATATCATTTTAATGCTTATTATTATTATTATTATTAAAATAAAAATTCAGCTACAGTGGGCTATTTAGAATAGGGGCTATTCATTTCTTTATATGTTACTTTTTTATTTTATTTTCGTACAGCTCTATTTTTTATCCTTAACAATAGGAAATATATTTCAACACTTAAATATTAAGATTTTTTATTTAAATATTAAATAATAGTGTTCCTCCTGTGATTATTAAACTATTTTAAAAGATTATTTAAAATAAATAAATAAATAGTTTCTATCTGGTTTAAGACCAGTTTAAAATTTTGACAGAAATCATAAAGATTTAATATTTATGTTACATGTTTAATTCTTAATGCCAAAAATTCCTTTTTGGATTGTTAAGCTAGTTTAAGAGGAGGATTAGTGTGGAATACTTGAATTTAAAATATCAAAATTTCATGTTAATTATGCAGTGGTATGCCATACATTCAAACACAAAGACTAAGAGCAAAAATTCAGAAAATTACTTGAAACATCATTACCTTTGTCAAACTGCCTGGAGCAGAATATGGACACTTAAGAATAGTCCCTTGTTTAAATTCAAAAAGAATTTGTAGCAGTTCAGAAATTTAAAGATTATTGGGGATTATTACTCTGCCACGACAAATAGTGTTTGCTTAGGAACCACCACTAATATTTTCCTTCAGGTCTTTGAATTCATTTTGAGAGACAACATGCCATTGAAAGAGATTTAATCATAACCTGTAGACATTGAAGAGCAGAGGACTGTCCCTATGGCTGATAAACCTCACCATTGAAATATGTTTATTTCTATCACTGGGGCTACCAAAAAAAAAATCAGACTCTGTTTATGTGAATACTCCTGAAAGGGATAAGCTTCACTGGCCCCAGTAAGACAGGATAACTATGTGCTGTTAATGAAACAGTATTTGCACATAGTGCAAAGGACAGCCCCAAAAAGAGCTGAGCTGCTCAGCCCATAAAGGGCTGTAGCTGGCATTATGCTGAGCTCTTCACTGTGCTCCCTCTGCTCCAAGGGATGGATATCACAGTGGCTCTGGATGCTTCTGAAATATCTATTTCAAAGAGACAGTGTTAATTCTGCACAGGAAAAAAAATAAATAAATAATAATAATAATAATTGCTATAATTGTTCGGCAGAGACTAATCACTAAACATACTTGTGAGTGCTCATTAGCCATCTTTTTCCAGTGTCTCATTTTCACCATTGAATCTTTATACATCTATTTTCTGTTTTAAACTTGGTATTACCTATCTGCCAGCTTTTAATATAAGGAATCACCCAAGTTCCAAATATTATTATAATATTGCATATGTAAAGGAATTTGTAAAAGAAGATTTATAACTAGGCCAATGAAGTTCAGGTTTGGTTATATTTGCGCTACTGTATTTTAAATGAAATGGTAAAATAAAGTAGTAGGAAAAAGGAAAGAAAGAAAAAGAGGAGAGGAGAGGAGAGGAGAGGAGAGGAGAGGAGAGGAGAGGAGAGGAGAGGAGAGGAGAGGAGAGGAGAGGAGAGGAGAGGAGAGGAGAGGAGAGGAGAGGAGAGGAGAGGAGAGGAGAGGAGAGGAGAGGAGAGGAGAGGAGAGGAGAGGAGAGGAGAGGAGAGGAGGAAGGAAGGAAGAGAGAGAGAGAGAGAGAGAGAGAAAGAAAGAAAGAAAAAGAAAGAAAGAAAGAAAGAAAGAAAGAAAGAAAGAAAGAAAGAAAGAAAGAAAGAAAGAAAGAAAGAAAGAAAGAAAGAAAGAAAGAAAGAAAGAAAGAAAGAAATTACTAGTAAAGCTAATTGTACAAAATTAATAATAGTCTACATATCACTGCAACAGTGATAACCTGTATTTGACATATTCCCTGATTGAGCTGAACTAAGGCTCACAAGTGTCTGGAAGAACTCATTACAAAAATATCAACCCCTGCTTCAAGCCACAAAGCTTGTTCATGTCATAGCAGAGAAGAGAAGAGGAATCCAGATGTTTAATTAGAAGCACAGCATACCTCTACAGAGACACCACAAGCTGCATATACTGACTGGCTAAAAGCCAGTTACATCTTATGGGCCCTTTGCAATAGTGATATTCCCTTCAGATTTAAAGCCATAAACGCTCTGGAATTGTGGCATGGGAAGAGTGCACACACTGCAAACTTGTTGCACTGCAAGGAATCTGACAATCTCATGAAATGTGATGGCATTCATGGAAGGTCTGCTGGAGGATGCAGCCTCAGGGGTGACCCCTTTCGAGCCCCCTCTTCCTGCAAGGACACAGCATCTGGAGTGAGTGCAGCGCTGCTGTGAATCACGTTCCACCTTTACCTCAGGCCTGGTGGGCTACATAGAGAAATACACTGGCTAGGCTTAGGCAGGTACAAAAATATCTTATATTTATCTGTGCTTTCTTGCTTTCTTGTGTTTCTCAAACAAATAAAAACATCATCTCAAAACATTTAGGACTGGCCTACACACTGTGAATTTTCTACTTGTGTAGCTTAGATATTTAAAGCATGTAAAGGCAATCTTTACAGAAAAAATTCATAAAGAGATAATGGGTTGGAATATTTTTGCCTGGTTTCTAAGGAAATGAAGCTGATACAGTCTCTCTTCCTATTAATTCTCCCACAGTCCCCATAACTTCTGAAGCTGTCAGCCAACATCAACCACATTTGACAGGTACAGATGTCTCACATTTAAGAACACAACAAATGTACTCCCAGCTCACACAATTGCACATCTAGCCACTGGAATTCTGCCTTAGTCAGTGGAAGTGGGAGAGGCTGTTTAGGGAGAGCACAAATACCCCTTTCCACAAAATGCACTATTGTAGATGCATCATCCTTGCCTGTACCTTGTAGCAATTTATAAATAAACTTTTGCACATTTTGTGAAAACCAGCAGGAGGGCAGAAGAGAGACACACAAATCAGTGCCTCCTCTAGCATGCTTCTGTGCAATTTAATGTGATTGAACCTCCCTAGCAGCACTTAGTCAGTGTGTCTGTACTGAAAGCCATCTAGCACATGTGTGTTTTGAATCAGGTCAAAGCTAGCAGAGCAGTGAAAGGCAACTAAAAGGAGGGTAGCTGGTGGACAAAAGCCACAGGAAAGTCCTACCACCCTGGGAATAACTTGTCATGTCTGTTTATTTTTGCTTCTTATGTTCCTTATAATATATATTCATTGCTTTTTCTGTGTCGTTAGTATTCAGTGTTTGAGGCATTTTTTCCCTATTAGAAGAAGCCGATGATAAAATTTATTTATTTATATACATATTTATTTTATGTGGTTTGGTTTATTTGTCTGCACAATCTGACTGTTTCTTTGGATACACTGACAGATAGGGGTAACAGCCTCTCTTCTCACAGCACTAGGCCTCTTCTTCCAGACACAGGAAGAAGGAGTTTTCCTTCTTAAATTCCTGTCAGGGCAACTTAGTGCATTTTCTGTTTGGTTTTTCAATTTTCAGCTGTATCTGTCTCGTCTGCAGCTATAACCTTTCCCTGGTCATCTTCTGAACTTCTGACTGGTACATCTTCTGACTTTGCTCATTGTTGAGCAAATTCAGTTGTTTAACTGTCCTAATTTTGTGAGCTCTCGTGAATAAAGAAAATCTTTATTCAAACCCTGTTTTATGTTCCAAAACAAGCCTGCTTGTAGACACCTACTTTCTCCAAGACAACATCACTCAAAGATTTGATGCATTTTTTTCACTTTCTAACAGAGCTGAGCAGAACATCCATAGTAAGTGCAAAATACCTTTCTAACTAGGTGGGGGTGAACCCTTTAAAAAACAATCCAGTTTTCAGCAAGTAATACCCTCCCCTCAATATTAAAAAGAAAGAGAACAAAAGCCAGAACAAAATGCAATATATGTTTTGTAAAGTGCCTTCTAACTCATTTATCTGAACACTTACTCTCACTGAGCAAGGAGAAAATTAAAACCAATGACTAAAATCAGTGAGTATTTGTAACTTAGTTGTGAGATGATGCACAGAATGAAGTAGATGAGAATCATCTTGAAACTTTATCAACAGGGGAAATACTTGATATGAAGAATGACAGTAGAGGTCTAATGACAGAAAATAATATTGAAAATAATATTAGTAGAATCCCCTCTCAGGAGTTATGTTATAGTTTTTATTCCTTTATGGAGCAGAAAAAAAAAAAAAAAAAAAGAGAGAGAGAGAGAGAGAGAGAGAGAGAGAGAGAGAGAGAGAGAGAAAGAGAGAAAGAGAGAAAGAGAGAAAGAGAAAGGAAAGGAAAGGAAAGGAAAGGAAAGGAAAGGAAAGGAAAGGAAAGGAAAGGAAAGGAAAGGAAAGGAAAGGAAAGGAAAGGAAAGGAAAGGAAAGGAAAGGAAAGGAAAGGAAAGGAAAGGAAAGGAAAGGAAAGGAAAGGAAAGGAAAGGAAAAGGAAAGGAAAGGAAAGGAAAGGAAAGGAAAGGAAGAAGATGGATGTAAAGAGAGTAGGTGAAATGGCAGAAAACATGGAAATTGTACATTAGAGAACGTTCCCACAACACTAAAGGGATGCTGTGGGTGTGGGTATTTCAACTTCTCTCATTAGTGATCTTCTGTGCCTTTATTCCCATATGTATCGGGGTATTTTTTTAAGGAATGGCTTAGAAATATCTTGTACTTGCAGAATAAATGGGAAGACATCACTACATTTTCAAAAGGACTCCTGCCTTGGGTTCCATCATTCTTTTGGTTAAGAGGAAGGAAAAACAGGGATTTGTGATCTGAATATCAAAAATTGGAGTTGTCAGCTGGAGTGACCCATGACATTGTCCATAACAGCTGATGAGGGTGGATACAATAGCTGATGAACACGGACAGAGGTGCTCCCTTTGAATGTAAATCAGGCCTGTGTCATAGATGTGCACCTACAACTCATCTTGCTTCTCAGCTGGCCTGTGATATGCTTTCCATACAGTCAGATACTGCCTGTCCTCCTAAGCTTTCCTTCCATGTCCCCTGCCTGGCCCAGGAAAGGGGGGTGGAAAGGGCTATACCATCCATAGATTTACCACAATTTGTGCTGACACCTGAGCAAACTCTGACCTCAGAGAGAAATAGCTCAAATCTCATCCAGGAGCAGTGCTTCTGCCTGTTTTCCAACTGTTTGAAAATATTGGTTGCATATATGTGGCAGTACGTTGGCAAGACCAAAGTTTTCAACAGGTTATTAATTAAACAGCAATTACTTATGTAAATAAGAGAGTACAGAATTTGTGAGTTGTTGTACCTGCCATTTAAAAATGTCACCTAAAATTTGGTACTTGAAATCCCTCCCCAAGGGTACAGCTGAGTCCCCTGGTGTTTTTGATGAACACACAGTGTAATTGATTAGAAGAACACTTCCTTGTTTCCTGCCAAGAGCCTTTTTTCCTTAAATGATATGCACCAATTACCAGGTCAAGTCAACACTTGCTTTGACTGAATCTATGAATCTGTATTACATTAAGCCAGTACAGCATTTTTTATCTACAGCTACCTTCAGAGCTGATCAGAAGTGTGGACTGGTCAGGTGAGAGTGATGCAGTAGTTCTGTGTCATTCCTCTCAATTACTGTGGGAATGGGTCCTGTGTGCTCAGTGGCCAAAGCCCCCCCCCCCCCCCCCCCCCCCCCTTTTTTTTTTCTAGGTGCAATTTAGGTTGATTAAGCACTGTGAGGACCAAAATGTCATGAAGTTCATTGGTTTAAATAATTATCTCCCTATGGATAGCAGCTATGAGAGGTGATGGTGGAGCATTGAAAGTGCTAATTCCTTGCTGTTAACACTTCTGTTTCTTTATTTGCCTGTAATACTAGAGCACCGAAGAGTTCTGGCCAGAGTTGGATAGCTATCTTAAAGCCTGGGAACTGCTTATGAGCTATTTCCTGGGCAATGGAAATCTCTTTCTACCTGGACTGAAATAGATCTTTCCCTTCTACAATAGCATAAGGACTGAGCTTCTTCCTCAGGCTTTCAATGAGATTCATGAGGCTTTGAAACAATTGGGACTTATAAGTAAAATGAAGGGCATCAGTTTACTTTTTTATTTATTTTTTTAATAATTATTTTTTTATATTTTTTTTACAAGGTCTGGGGAAAGTTCTAGTTGTACCTCAATAGAAAAACACAATAGTATTTTGACATGTCAATGGCAGTTAGATATGTAAATAGATGTGTAGTTATGTGCCAGCTATAAATAAATGTCTTCCATCCATCAAGTAAGCGTACAAGCATACTGTCACTGAAAAAAATACACATTGCATTAATGTAATCTCTGATGAAATAATGTTTTTCCATCTGTCACAATTTTTACCATAATAAATGGGAACTGTATGCAAGCTTTATTTTAATGTATGATTTAACACAAGGCCTTTTACATCATAAGTTCTCTGTAAAAACAATCTTTCAGTGAAATATTGACCATTTATTTCAATGTGTAATCATTAATAATATCTGCACCTTCTTTCAGTAAAACTGAGGGAGCTTTTGCTCTAACTTTTATGGCAAAAACTGGCACAGCACCAAACGAGCCTCATCTTCATGCTTCTGGGAGGCCCAATTGGTATCATAGAGTCATGAAATCATAGAATATCCCGAGGTGGAAGGGACACATACAGATCAATGAGTTTAACTCCTGGCACTACACAGGTCTACACAGAAATTCAGATCATGGAAAATTCATGAGGTTCAGTCACCATGACTTCCCTTGGAAGAGCAATGAAGGGATGTGGGGAGCAAAGAGATTTCTTTCTTTGGTCAGTCTGGGTAGGACATAAAATGGAAGGACAGGCTGTAATGGTATGCAAAGTCTTCTATTCCTTCTCAGTGCTGTTCTGAGGAGTGGATTCCCCCCTCCTGCCTCTACAGCAGTATCTTAATGTGTTAAAACAATTGCCAGTTTGGTGTCTTTAACCATGAGCTAAATCTTAATTAAATACCAAATGTTTCCTCAGTTCTATTGTTCAAAAACTATCCAGGAACTCTGGTAGATTTCTCATGGTTAAGCTGTCTTCTCTATGTTACAGGATAGTACTCGGTGTATACCGTCCTGCTGCAGGGCTGGTGCGTCTCACAGGAGAGTTACACCAGGAATTGACTTTATCTCTTATCTTGTAGACTTTGATGAATGAAATGGATTAATTTCCAATAATATTCTGCTATTTGTTTTTATTGTTCAATATCTTCATCAATGACCTGGACAAAGGAATAGACTCCCCCCCCCCCCTCAACAAATACGCGAATGATACAAAGCTAGAAGGAGTGACTGACACACCAGAAAGCTGTGCTGCCATTCAGCGAGACCTGGACAGGCTGGAGGAACAGGCTGTACAGAGAGGAACCTGATGAGATTCAAAAACAGCAAGTGTAGAGTCTTGCACCTGGGGAGGAATAATCACACACATCAGTATAGGTTAGTCATACAGACGTTGTGCACACACTCTATAAGTAACATATTGAAGTAGTGAATGGGACTAGTCCTAGGACAGAGTCCTCTTGTAGACCCCAGGATTCCCAGGAAAATGAGCCATAGATAGCTGTACAATGACATGTAATATCACAGTTGTAGGGAGGATGAGAGCAATGGTTCAACAACAGCTATAAAAATAAATAAATAAATAAAACATGGTAGAGCAACAAGCCACAGAAGGCTTTAATGATAAATAGCTTTTATTTAACCATAAGAAGCATATGTGATAGACAGACTTACTATTTGGGAAGTTGAATTTTTAAGGGGTGGGATACAAAGAAAATTATGATTGATGGGTTATCTCAAATTAAAATGGCTTCAGTTTTGACATTTTGTTGCTCTTAGTACTAGAAACACCTTACAAGATGCAGTCACCATCTCAGTGGATGGATAACAAACTTCCTTAGCTACTAAATATTTGTATTTTTAATTGCTGAACAGAAAAGATAAGTTTCTGCAGATTCTGATCTTGGTTAGTATGGGTTAAATCTAATGTAACTTTACTGAAGTCTTTTATTTATGGTGCTGTAACACAGTATGAACTATGACCTCTGTACTGGTAAAATCAAGTGTTTCATCTGAAAACTTGTTGCCAAGTATTGCATGGGAAACATTCCAAAATCAATAGTCTTTGTAACATTACTGCCACTTCATATACTGCCACAAATCATATCTATGCCTCACACATGCAAAACAGCCCTAAATAAGCTAACATAACTAACATTTTTATTTTTTATTTTTTTTTAGGCAGAAAATTTGTAATAGAAAGGAACTGCAGAAACAGAACAGTTGCTGGTAAGTTTAAACAGTAATATAATTCCATAGTTATCATTTTTCATCAAACTCATTCAATGTTACTTGGACTGAAGCTGCACTGTCTTGATTTAAAAAGTCATTTGTTAAAAATTTTTGAATCAAGTATTTTTCTTTAGTTTATCTAATTACAGTTATTGAGAAACTGAGTAATAATACAACATGGTGCACTCACTAAGCCTAGAAACCTAGGCTTACACTTAGATGCACAGATGCATAAATTGACAATAAACATACACCAGGTTTAGGGAATGAATGTAAGTTTTTAGTCTTGTTGGCAAAGGGACTAATCTGAAAGCAGCATGCCAGCTTTATATGTGTGCTGTATATACCCTCTAGTGCATACAGAGTATATGCTAACTGTACTTCTCACTGCTTAAAATGGTCAAGATTGTGGCAGATCATAAAACTGGGCAATGCAGCTTGCAAACAGCAAGTGGGTCACTGCATATTTCCAGCTCTCCCTCTGGAGAATTTCCATCTGCCTGCTTGGCTCCCTGCCACCTCCTGCCCAGGAGCAGAAGAGCCAGGAGGGCTATTGCAAAAGGTGGAAAGAGCTCCAACTTCTGCTCCCATGAGCCTATTCTTACAGAAGAATAAAATAAACTTCTTTTTTTTTTTTTTTTAAAAAAAAAAAAAAAAAAAAAGGAGAGAGAGAAAACATCTAACAAAACAGCTTAACTCCTTTCTAGCAGCACCCTGCAAAGAAGCACAGGATGGAGACCCCCATGAAGGAAGCAGGAGGAGCAACCAGAACCACAACTGATGTGAGGATGAAGGACTGAGCGAAGGGAGAAGATGGAGTACAGGCACAGAGGAAAACATTGTTGTGGGTTGCCAAGATAGGTAAATGCAGTGGTGGATGTTACCACACATTTTTTTCAGGCTACTTTAGACACTGGGTTATATGTGTACACACCCAGCTTCCCTATCCCCAATTTCTCCCCAGTGCAGTACATAGGTACTCCCATTAAGAGCTGTGGGAAGTAGACGTTTTTCCTGTGATTGTAATCAAGGCAGCTGAACACCTTCCTCTTCAAAAGTTGTATGAATTTAAGTTTCCTATTTGGTCTCTTCAGCTTTTCTTCTGGCTCCTGTGCAATGTTCCACTTAATCTGATTTTCTGTCTTAGTGATTTTTGTTGATGTTATATTTAACATTAGGACTATTACTTATGATTTAGTCTTCTTAGCCATGGTTAAAAACTGGCTGTCCTAGGCATATTATGCAATAACAGTATCTGGAGCTTAATATTCAGGTATCCCTGTAATGATCTTATGGGATGAATTATGCCCTGAGTTAATTAAATTACTTTTCTGTCAACAAGTAAAAAGTCTGTCTCTCCATCTAGAGTACCTAGGACCATTGTTTTCTACTGGCAGATGAGGCAGCTTGATGCACTGCCTTCAGCAGGATGTGACAGATCCCTCAGTGTATTCCTCAACTGCAGCTCCTAAAGGATCCCTTGTAATATGCTGGATGCTTTTGTATATCTGTTGCTGCAGGATATTAGAATTTACATCACTCTTGGTATAATGGAAGCAAAGTTAGTTCAAGAAGACTGACTTCAAGCAAATCATTCTGAAAACTCAGGAGGCTGCTCAGGTGTTTTGTTATCTGCTATCTGAAGTCTTGTACTGACAAGGTTGCATTTAGATTCTTTCTACTGTCACTTCTGTAGATGGCACATGGTATAAATAAAATTAGCCTCAATTAACCCTCTTTAGAATATATCTTGAGACTTTTAACATTGTTCCAAAATTGCCTGAAAACACATTACATATATGCTAAGTAAAGATGTAGTGCAACAAATAATTTGAATATTTCATAAAGTACATGTAAGTTGATGTTTTATTTAGATCTTGCTTATCACACAAAATAAAAATGCTTTTATTTAGAGGGATTCTCTGCTAGGCAGGTATGTCAGCTGAAACCAGTCATTTAACAACATTTTTAAAGCAAATACAGTGCTCCTTCTGTCTGTGTTTAACTATATATGCAAATATGCATATGTGTGTGTGGCTGAAACCATAGCTGTGTTTTTCTGTGATTGTGAGTTTTAAAATCCTGCCATCTATTTTGCTTCTGTGATGTCACTTCAGGGACATTTTATACTTTCAGTAAACATTGCCTTGAGGTTTTTGAAAATATACTGCTTCTTTAAACCAAGACAGAACAGATGGAAACTTCATTGCTTAAACAAATGGCTACAATTTTCTTCAGGGCACAAAACAGTATCATGAACTTGACCGAGAGCTTAGGAAGCTTCCAGAAGCTTTTAATCTTTCTTTACTGGAAAGAGGACTGAATTAAACATTTTTGTTCAAGAAATGGTTACAGAAATCTCTTTGTTCCTTTTCTCCCTTTCCCCTCCCCATTTTTTTAATTTTTTTTTGTTGTTGTTGTTCCTGCTTTGAAGCAAAGCACTAGCATTCCTGATTCCAACAATCTTTTGGATTAAATTGTTATGAGAGAGATTTTACATGACAATACATTTTCTTGTTAGCTGTTGAAATTTCAGTGTAGGCCCAACAGCCTAGACATTTTTCAGCAGACTTCACATTGCTTAGAAAGTTACCAACACTTGCAGTTTAGTTTGATGAAAAAGTGCTGTGATGTTATGATATGATCTGTCAAAAACTGTTGCATTTGTTTGCCTCCTTGAAAAGATGCATAGAACTAACTCATGTCTATCCTAAACAAGGCAGAAGCAGGACTATCATTTTCCCATAATGTACATTAATGTAAATTAATCCTCTAAGTCAGGGTCTTTATTGATCTTGATTCAGAACATGCTTGTATTTTTGTGGAAGAGAGAGGTAGAATAATCCTAGTGCTTTTGTGGCTGTTTTAATTTAAACTGCACTGATAAAACACATCTATAATAAGGTCTGTTGTAGGAGTTCCCAGCCCTGACAGTTATCTGTAAATTAATGGGAGTAGTATACTTGCTTGTTTGGAAAAGTATGTACAATAGCCTAGAGCAGATAACAGAAGTCACATCTGCTGGAGGATATTTGCAAAATGTATAGACGAAGGTAAGCCTTTGTTATGAGCTGCTTATTCTGGCAACACAGTTGTCATGCAACTAAGCATATGCAAGAATAAAGCACGCAGTTCAATTAGAAAAATAACCTTAATATACTTCTGGGAAGTAACCTTAATGAGACTAATTACCCATGGCCTAATCCTTGAGATGCTCTTTCTAGAACCGTGTATATAAACTTCATTTTGACAAAAGTCCAGTCTTGCATTCCTTGCATCCACAAAACATCTACACAAGGTCCGCACAGATATGTTTTGTTGGCATTGCTTCAGCACCTGTAAGTAATGCAGGCATAGATGAGTCCTGAGCATCATTCACATACAGCACATTGCCATAGTGAAATTAAAACTTGTCCAACAATGTTTGTTTGTGCTTTTTTGTTGTTGTTTGGTTGGTTTTGTTTGTTTGCTTGTTTCCCTCCATTAATAAGGTTTGAAGGTGGGAAGGGGGACATGGCAGCTGTATAATACCTGTGTTCAGATCTTGCTCACTTCCTGGAGCTGACAAAGCCAAAGCCAGCCAGCTCTGGTTCTGCTCATAAAATCAGGACTCACTGTAGTGCAAAAGTAGAGCATGATTCTGCAGGAAAGCAGTTAAACATCTAGACAGAAGGCAACAGTAAGGCACAAAGGAAAAAAAAAAAAAAAAAAGGAGTAGAGAGTATTGGTGGAACAGTGTGGGCATGCGTGGTCTGGAGTCAACCTAACATGGTTGAAATCCAGTCAAAGATTTTTTTTGTAAGCATCTCTAATGAGGCTGGAAGAGGAACAGAAAAGAGGAGGCTGAAATGACGCAGCTTTTTTTTAAAGGGAGCTGCTTGCAAGCATAAAAGACAAAATGGAGGAAAGTTAGTTTGTTTGGAAATGTAACAAGTGGGTAAGGGAGGCTGGTAGCATAAACCAGCTGGCAATGAAAATTTGACCTCCCAGGACTTATAGGACTAGGGATAGTGTCCGAAATGTTGTGAATGTGAAGATAAGTTACTTTTGTCTAATGCAGTAATGGTAAGCCAGTGAAAGGGCTATATAGCCAAATATCAGGTGTCCAGGCTTTAGCTGGGATAGAGTTAAATTTCTTCATAGTAGCTAGTATGGTGCTGTGGTTTGGATTTTTAATGAAAGCTGTTGATGACACAGTGATGTTTCAGTTGTTGCAGAGCAGCGCTCACACAGACCAAGGTCTGTTTTGCTCCTTGTGCTGCCCTGCCGGAGAGGTACCTGGGGGTGCACAGGAAGCTGGGAGGGGACACAGCCAGGAGCTGACCCAGACTGGCCAAAGGGATGTCCTTATACCACATGGCATCATGCTCAGAAATAACAGCTGAGGAAAGCAGAAGGAGGGCAAAGATGTTTAGAATTAGGTAATGTGTCTTCCTAAGAAACCATTATGGATGATGAGCCCTGCTTTCCTGGAAGTAGCTGAACACCTGCCTGACGATGGGAAGTAGGGAATAAATTCCTTGCTTTGCTTTGCTTGCACGTGAAGCTTCTGCTTTACCTAGTAAACTGTCTGTGTCTCACCCACCACTGCTCACACTTTTACCTTTCCACTTCTATCCCCTCCATCCAGATGGGGAAAGTGGAAGTGAGTGAGTGAATGGCTGTGTGGTACTTAGCTGCTTAACAGGGTTAATCCACAATAAATTACTTAAGTGTAATGCAAGATAATGAAAGGGCTATATAGACAAATATCAGTCTAGTTGAATATTAGACTATCATTGCAAAAGCATTCTGCATGGATAGGAAGGGGACAAACTTCATTTATTCAAGCAAGAGAAAAGGATGCTGCAAGAACTGTCATAAAATGGCTAAAATGAAGACAGGCTGAGGGAGTTGGGGTTGTTCAGCCTAGAGAAGAGAAGGCTCCAGGGAGACCTTATAGTGGCCTTCCAATACCTAAAGGGGCCCTACAGGAAAGCTGGAGAGGGACTCTTTGTCAGCAGGTGCAGTGATAGGACAAGGGGGTTTTAGACTAAAACTAAGTGTGGGTAGGTTTAGATTAGGTATAAGAAGAAATTCTACACTGTGAGGGTGGTGAGGCACTGGAACAGGATGCCCGAAGAAGTTGTGGATGCCCAGTTTCTGGTGGTGTTTAAGGCCATATTGAGCAACCTGGTCTAGTGGGAGGTGTTTCTGCCCATGGCCGGGGGGTGGAATTAGATGAACTTTAAGGTCCCTTCCAACCCAAACTGTTCTATGATAAAATGTTGTTAGTCTACATGAATTTTACCCTTGTAGATGAGACATTATCCAGAAAGAAACTTGAGCAAATAACTGAGCATGTGTACAGATCTGCAGATAAGTCAGTCTATGACAGCACCTTCGCTATGATTCCAAGTGACAGGCAAGTTCATGATCTGCACAATGACCAAAAGAGCAGTAGGATAAAGATATGTTGGATAAAGACAAATACTGTGAGTTCAGCCATTTTTGAGCTTTAGGCTTTGGCTACTCTTCCAGTCAGACCTGAGAAAGGGGTCTGAGATTTTTATGTTGCTAGATTTATGCTTATTTATACTAGGTGATTATCTGGCTCATTAAGACATAAACTGGACAATGTAAACCTTTCCTTAGATGAACCTACATGTAAATTCTGTACCGCATGAACAACCATTCAATCCAAGTAAACCACATCAAAATATACTAATATACATACATGTGTATTATATACATTCTGTTATTGTGTATTGTATAGAAACATACTTGTGTGTGTATGTGTGACCATATAATGAATACTATATATTCTTCAGTGAAGGCTAGGCTATGCACAGCATCTTCAAAGATATCTCTGAACATTTCATTAAAATGCCCCACACAATTTATTTTACTTAATGGTTAGATTGACTCTAGTTTTTCTTGAAGTCAGTGTGGTCCCATTTCCAATCCTAGTTTAACTAATGGCTAATTGGGTAATCCTGAGTAATATACTTCTCTGCTTTTTGCCTCAATTTCCCTCAGTCTGTAGAAAGAGTATAATAATATTGACTTCACTTGTAGAAAGTTTTGAGAATAAATGAAAAACGCTTTATAAGATGTAGGCTTATACAGCAGCTTTTTCAATGGATTGCAATTGTATTTTCACATAAAGAGCATGTTATAGGAGATGAGATTTTTTGTCATCAATTTAAAAAATATCAAATTGAAGTAAAGAAAGGAGAGTTCATATTTCAGTTTTGCTGAGACAGAGAGAGAGAGAGATAGGAGAGAAATCTTGTTCTCTCTCGTGTACTTATTTCTTGAAATGTAGCCAGTGTTCATACTAAAGTACTTGGTTTACCAAAGCCAAGTCTCACTCATTCAAAGACTCCTCAGTAGTCAATGTTCTAATGAAAACTTCACTTGCATCCTGAAATCTTGTCATTTTCTCTTTCTCATCTATCATAATTTCCTGTCACCTCAAGACCAAACTCTTCATTGTCTTTATGCACAAATTCAACTCAAACAGACATTTTGGGTTTAGGTTATGATTGAGACCTTATGAGATAAACATTTATCCCTCCAAAATCTAAACAAATGAATTTCTTTGACAAACAGACTGCTTGAAATGGCATGTCAGCATGTATAATAGTGGATGATATATTCATTTTCTTTCAGTCTGTTGCCTGCATAAGAAAGCATTGGAAATGGAACCAGCAGAATTTTGTGTGTAGGTGGTGATGACAGAAGGGATAGAAAGGTGGCCAAAAAAATCAAATTTTTCATGTTTTTAATTTAAATAACAATACAAAATTCAGCTTCAGGGAGTAGTAACAATTCATTATACTGTCTATAATCTGTGAAAAGTACTAAATGTATCTCAGTGAGAATTATGAGCTTAATTCAAGGTCAAGGAAGTCAATGAAAGGACATACATTTTTTAGCCCATTAGCAGAAAAAGCCAGAGCTCTCATGCTCTTTAAACAAGCCATTTCAACAGCAGCAGGGGGAAAAAAGAAAACAAAAACAAAAACACACACTGTAGACTTCATACTCTGTGCAAAGGGTAAAGAAAGTTACCATAAAATCCCAAAATGAGTTCTTCAGCTTACATTAAATAAAAAGTTCTTTTCATTACATTTGTCCAAGAGCTTGTCAAAACCACAGTTATACGACCTTCAGAGCCTACATAGCATTCCCACATGGACTGCAACATGCAGACATATCAACTTACTCAACACCAGTACAAACCCTTCTTCTCAATGAAAACATTCTCATTACTCCCAAAACCTATTCTCTTGCAGAAACATGAATGAACAATTTACTCTTCAAGAAAAGAATAGTGTGCATTCCCATTTCATCCCTATGGCATGGACATATACTCACAGCTTTACCTTACTATTTGTGACCATAGGTAACAATTACAAACACTTTCTATAAGCATCAGCAACATTAATCTCAAGAGCATTTTTGACTGTTCTTTTTTTTATTAAGTCAATTTTTTTTTGCTGGGAGACCTTTATAAAGAGAGGCCAATGGTGTCTGCACTGCAATTGCCATTTGGGATAGGAAATCTTCCACTTTTTATGAAATATGCGAGACCAATTTTGTCCCCCTCCTCTCTTTCCCTGTGGCATACAAAATGCTGGAAGCACAATGACTTTTATGTCTCTGAAGAGAGGAATAGAGGCAAGTTATTAAGACATCTGCCTGTTTTGAGGGGTTGGGGAGAATCTTTGGTTCATCTTATTATTAAATACCAAGCAGTGTTTTATTATTATTATTATTATTATTATTATTATTATTATTATTATTATTATTATTATTATTATTATTAATGCTTAGAACTTGTTAATATAATGCTTTTCATTTTATGTTGTATTTATAGTAGTCCCCTGCATCATTCATCAGTATGTACAGGGCTTGAGTTCATCAAAGAAGGAAGTAAATAATAACAATTAATCTGTCCAATGTTACTTAATAATAGCATGAACTACTCCATAGAGCCAGGAGTAATCACCACTAAGTGTATTATACAGCAGCCGAGGAAAACTGATTTATAAACCCAGCTGTCAGGCTGCAATCTAGTGTTGACTGCATCATGTTATAGAAAGCTCTAGTAATTTTGGAAATGACCTTACTGAAGAGAGCCTGCTGTTATCGGTAGCTACATCTCCACACCTCTTCAGGGAATCCTCAAGAGCTGCCCCACAACCCTTGATGATGTTCTTCATTTCTTCTTCACACATGTACTCCAAAGGAAATGTCCTTGGGGATGTCAGCTTCTACAAGCTTTTGCCTAATACCCTCTTGCTGCACAGGACCTGTATCTGTCACAGACTCTCTGATAACTGTCCCTTCATTTGCACCAGACCTATAGGAAGGGGCATCTTTTGGAACCCCATCTAACATGGCCTGACAACACCCACACTGACCTGTGTTCTTTTTGGATCCTGGAGGTTTAGCAGAAATGCCACACCATCCCTGGTCTGTGATCAGAGGAAAACCTTTCTGGACAGAACAGGGTTGTGGCCCAAAGTCCAGCAGAGAGTGGGTACTGTCATTTGGAAATTAGCCATGCTACACCCTCACATGACATGTTACCAATTGATGCTTCTCCTCAGCCCTTGCATACTTCTCTCATTGGTTTTATCTCCCCTTCTTTCCTCTGGGTCCTCTATGTCTTGCATCTCCTTTTGTGTCCAATATTCTGAAGCTGCCGTCACCTTACCTTCGTGCTAGGTGACAGGTTGGATGTTAGGAAGAACTTCTTTACCGAAAGGGTTGTTAAGACATTGGAACAGGCTGCCCAGGGAAGTGGTGGAGTCACCATCCCTGGAAGTCTTTAAAAGACGTTTAGATGTAGAGCTTAGGGATATGGTTTAGTGGGGACTGTTAGCATTAGGTCAGAGGTTGGACTTGATGATCTTGAGGTCTCTTCCAACCTAGAAATTCTGTGTGATTCTGTGTGTGACAATTTGGGTTCTTTGGCCAGCAGGCTACCTCCGTATATTCCTTCCTGCTGCCGCTGTTAGCAACTCCTCTTTGGCATCATAATCATGTCTGGCAGCTGAGTCTGGGCTAGGAGATGTCTTGTGGGCAGTCACACACTGCCCATCAGCTTCAGGACAAATGAACTGCTTCCATCTCCTCAAACAGAAACATGTTGGCTTGCCCAGGCCATCCGTGCTTCTGCCTGTCCTACTTTTCACAGTAAGCAGTGTCCTAACAGTGTATGGCTTGGCCTCCTGCTAAGAAGGGGTCATATATAGTTACTGGCTCAACTGTAGCCTCCATGCAGAGGATTTCCAGAAGGTGGGTGTACCAATAACATCATCTGGTCTTGTGAGGCATTCAAGAACTCCTTAACAGTATGATTGTAGACTCATCAAGGTGCAAATCAGGGTATCATTTTACTAGTCAGGGACGTGCAGACTACTACAAAAATGTCATCATTCCAGAGAGGTCAGGTCTTTTGTGGCACAGCTGGCATCTTTCCTGGCTTCTGGGAGTCACTAATAACCTTATTTGAATGGTACAAAAGCTGCAGTTTCTGAAGAGGCACAAAATACAATTTGGCATCAGGTCATGGCTAGGTGAACTGAAAACCCCCCAAGCATCTGTCTGGGAACTCCTTGTCAGACAGCCAGGCCAAGCACACTAGGGTGAACATGACAGCTGAGCATCTGAACAGAAGTTTGGAGGGTGCTCCTGTGGCTCACCAGCATGAGCAGTTGGCAAACTTGGGATTTTTCCTACAAAACGTGAATGCTTTCTTTTGGAAGACAGTATTTTGAAGAACTAATGAAGGACTACAGCGTCACAAGTTAATGACTAAAAATAGGTAAGGATAGCTCTCTTAGCTTATGAAGATGGAATGACAATGAGAAAGACAATGCAGTTATTGCTATGTGACTCATCTGTGACAATAAAAAAAAGAATAACTTACTTTTCAGACAATCTATCCTAATTGCTGCTATTCTCACACAAAAGCAAAGTTTCTTAGGTTTAATTTGGAAAGGAGAAAGTCTGTTGCTTTCTGCTGCATCATCAGGAAAAGTTCTTATTTTATTTTGTTGTTGTTTTGAGATGGATCAGCTTGAATAGACAATATGAGATCATACCCTGTGGCTTTTTTGCAAAGGTCTCTCATTGGCCATTTCACCCAGTCACCCTGGGTGTTACTCTTTTGGTTCTTCATCCAGGTGTTTCTCATTAATTGTGCCTTTTTCTCCAATTCAAACATATTTTTTTTCTCCACTAGAATACCTGTCTGTGCTGAAGTCTGTGCTGCCTGAGACAGCAATGTATGGTATATGTAATGTAATAATAATGTAATGTATGGGTAGGAAGTCAGAATACCTAATTTCCATTCCTATTTCTGCCAGTGACCAGCTGCATGACCCAAGATACCAGCCCCTATATACTCCACACACACATGCATTTAGTCTTAAATGGAAAGTTTACAATGTTAAGAGGTGTTTTTGCTCTATAGTATTTGTAAGTATTTTATGTACTACGAACATAATACAATTTGGAATGAGGTTAAAATTTACATGCCCTCAGCATCATCCCTTTTCCCCTATCAATTAAGAAGCATTGTATATACTCAAATCCTATAGCTTTCTATAAGCATCATACTTTTTTATGTATAACTTTTACGGATATGTATAAAGTTATGTATAAGTTATATACATATATATGTATATGTATAAAGTTATGTATAACTTTAACAGATAATTTTTTTATCTGTTATCAGAATACAGTTGCACATGCCTATTGATACTACCTATCTCTTATCAATTGCTCCCTCATGTGGGGATCTGTTAATATTATAAATAGTTAACATAAACTTTTTTTTTTTTTTTTTCCATAACACAGAAAATCAAGAGTTTTCTAGCTAAAGATTTATTTTGCATGCAAATATGTGAATAATTGGGTCTCATAAAGGTAACCGCTCATTCTCCTCAAGGAAGCCACCGGGTTCCACAGTAGATGTTTTGCAGTAGTTATGTGTCTGTGAAATCCGCAAAACAAGCAGCAACTAGAGCATTAATGCCACAACAATATTGTGTTCAGGGCCATAGTGTCTGCTGCTGTGTTTACAAATGGGTATTTCCTGTAGATGTGGCACTGAATTGTGGGTGCCACAACAAAAGTTCCCGGCCTTGTCTTTCCCATCAGGTGCACTTACCCAATAATGAACAATAGCTGCTGTGACTTTTTGTATTCCAGTCTTGTTATCTCGGCACATATGAAAGAGCTTGTCAAATTTCAAAGCAAAAAAAAAAATAAAAATAAAAAAGCCACAATTTTAAGACTTGCTGCAAACTATAGCAGCATGTCTTGTGAGCAGATAGGATAAACTAGATATCTAGAATGCCAGATCAAGGGATCAGCATAATTTAGTCATTATTTCTGATCCAAACCATCACATGGAAAGATTAGGCTTCAGTGTCATCTAATGGATCAAAATATCAGGTATATACCTGCTTTGGATCAAAATGAGTGATTTAAGCAGGAAAAGGACCGTTTACATGTTAGTTTCTTTCTCCCTGTAAAATGTCTTTAGATTTTTTTTTATTTATTTATTTATTTTATCATTAGGTAAATCTCTAACTCGCAGACTGAATTCTTTTAGGGATTTAATTTTCCAACAAATTATATGTATTTATAGAATACTTGGCAATAATAATAACAGTAATTAATGAAGGTCTTTATGTATAATATCATTCCATTGCATGAAACATCAGCTCTAATAAAACAAGTCTAGTGAGAGATTAGATAAGAAAACCTTGAGTATTGAGGTGAACTCCCATATTCTATGATACTATGATTCTAAGTATAGAAAGCATACAAAATTTGGCTTACAGTCAAGGTTATTGAGAGGGTACCATGTCCTACAACAAGAATATATTGGATAGATCAACATTTCTATACACCTTGGTTTATTGTACACATTGGTATACAGTCTGTAACTTACATAATAATTAATTCATATAAACTTAGATATAAATATATAAATTAAATTAAAGATTTTAAGGATATTAAATAACCTTGATTTTGCCCTTTGTGTATTTTTTTTTTTAAGTGAAATCCATGTTTTCTTCAACCCAGTAAGACATGCCATATTGACACAGTGTGTGGGACATTTCAGGTTTGTTTATGTGATGGACAGCTTGTATGAAAATTTATCTCACAGATCCAATCTGTGTGATACTGCTCAGGTAGGAAGGGAAAAACTGAGAATGACCTCTGAGTATCATATCTTCTTTTAAAGTCATTGATAGCCTCTCTTCTTTTCATTCTCCTGTGCCTTTTTCTCAGTAATGCATAAAAGCCTGGAATAAAATCTCTAGTGTGTAATGCATAGCTAATTTTATTTTATTTTTTTTACTCCAAACCCTAGCAATTCAAAGCCAAGTAAACACCAGCAGGCTGCATTCACTTACACTATGCATGTTGATGCTAATTGCAGTTCCCTAAGCATTTTACATTGTTTGCACAAAATAGCATTGCTTTGCCTTCAGTCAGTTCAATGACAGCTGGAATGAGTTTATCTCACACTGCTTAGTGTCAGGTGCATTCTTACAGCTTTCCTGTCTCCTTTTGAGGGCTAATTAAGGCATTCTTCTCCCTTGTTTAATATTTACATTTAAACAGCTGCATCTCATTTGGATATAATGCAAAGATGGCACCTGGCTTTCTTTCCCTGAGTTAATTCTGGGATCTTTTCTTTCCTCCCCCTCCCTTCAATAAAGATCCAAAGTGGTTATTTCTGTGCTTATGTAGGGAAATGAACCAAAGTGTCTGTAAATGGAAAGAGCTGCTATTCATTCACAAACAGGGTGCATCTTCCCAGGATTCTTCACAGCAAGTCTCCTTAGGATACCTTGGGTGAGAGCAGAATGCAAAGCAGCATCCATGAGGCTTTTATCAGGCTGCTGCTTTTGTTGGGCCCAGGTCTCTGCAGGGGCTTGTTTATTGTTCCAGTTGTTTTTGCATTTTTCTTTTCTCCACATGAACAAAGAGTTTACAGGAAAAAGAAAAGAACAAAGCCTAAACATTATGGCACTCGGAGCACGTGGCAAATGCCCACATGGACAATTCCATAAAACCTCTTACATCTTAGCAGAAAGCAGAGAGGCATAGCCTGCTGTGCCTTCAGAGGTCCCCAGAGGTTCAGGTTCTCCATGGAGAACATCTTTATCTGGAGATGTGATGGAGAGAGCAGGCCTGGATTTAGGAACTAAGTGTTTTGGCAGAGTCAGCAGCTCCATTCACAAGGACCCTGGGGCAAGGTTAGAGCCTGGCTGATGTATTTACAGTAATACCACCTTTTCTGGTTCCTTCTGTAATTGTTGATCTCCACCTATCTGAGTTCTTTATAAAGATCCTGTCCAAGGATCTTTGAGAAGACTGACGGGCAAAACCTAACTCCATGCATCAGTGTGTGACAAATATCACCATCTTTGCTCAGTTGTATATGGTAATTAATTTAATTTTTGTCAGTAAATAAATACCAGAGATAGCAGATATTAACTCTACATTTTACAGCAATAGTGCACTAGGGTGTGATAATCCAGATAGCCAATAGTCATGATATAAATGCATAGAGAGAACTAATGAGAGAGGAAAGATATACTGCAATCATAAGTTTAAAGGCCATTGGTTTATTGACACAAGTTAATTGCATCTCCTTCTGACTATGCAGTTGATTTTTATCTCTCTAAGGGAAGGGGGAAGGCAAAGGCTTTACCCACCGAAACACATTGAAACGGGAAAAAACTGAGCCCAACTGAGCGTCGTTGCGGCGGCCAGCCGCTGGAGGGCGGCGGGAGACACCCTTTGCCTGGTGATATTTGGAGCTGGGGGCTCCGTGCTGACCCTGGGGGCTTTTTCTTGCCCCGTCGGGAAGGGAGCAGACCGCAGACTGGTCCTTCCTTGTTTTGTGACGGGTCTATCTCTGCACTTCGTCCTTGCCTCTGGAGGAACCAGACCTGCAGCCCCTTTCCCACCCTTCTCCCGTTCCCATGTTCCTTATCCTGTACCTGCTTTGTCAACCCTAGTTCTCTCCTGGTATAATGGCTCCAAAGAAAGCCTTTTCTCCCAGCCTAAAGAGCCTTAAGAGATGTTGGGTCCCTTGGCACAGGGACCCAGGCAAAACTAGGTCTATAACAACAAAAGCTGAGGAAAAAAAGAAAAATCCTGCCTGAACAGTGCTCTGTGTAGGAGAGTACAAAGGACAGGACTTTTCAGAAGATTTAATTGTGAAGTGATGGCAAGTCTCGGCATGTATAATTTGCATTTTTTCCCAAAAGACTTGTAACTTGGCAGGTTTTCAAAAATGACAAATGGCACATGTGGTCTTGGAGGCCAGACCCTTCCCATCCAAATTTTAAGTCTATGTATGAAATTATAGGACACTAGAGCCTCTAAAGAGGAAGAGCACCAAGGGAGCCTTCGCCTGACTATGTACAAATGTCTTTATCTGAGGATGCAGTCAGTGAACATTGAGACTACCAGAGACGGAAATAGACAGATACTTCTTATAAGACAAACTAATAAAATAGTACAAATGCCTATTGAAGCTACTGCTCATTATAAAAACTATAGGTATCTAAAATACAGTGAAATTACTTTGATAACATAAAAACTCCTTTCCAACCTTTCTCAAAAACATCCATTTATCGAATCATTCTATGCATAGAAATGTGATGCCTGGGTATTAAATATTACCAAACCATTCTTTATGGAAAGAGACAAACAATCCTAAAAACACAAGCTGCTCCTTACTACACAGAAATTTTATTATTCATTTTTTCAACTGGCAAACATCAGCCTTTTATGTTATAGCAGAAGTACGCTCTCTCTGAGGAACAGGACTGCTCTGAGCACAGCCTGTTGGTTCTCATAACACACTCTGCATATTCAAGTTTGCAATTTCCTCAAACATAATAATGATACAACCACATGGGAACTAGCTACTTTGTTCATTATTTAAAAACTGAAGACTTTTAAGCACTTTGTCCTTGCACAAAGGATTATGACCAACTTGGACAGTATGGCAATGTTTGGAACAAGGAATTGGTGTCATTATCACCTTCTATCATGATAAAATAAATAAATAAATAAATAAATGAGGTGGTTAGCACTTTGTTCTGATTTTAATGGAATTTTTCTTCACTGGAAGAGTCAGTTCCATCAGAACATAAACTTGCCTCAGGAACATATTGATTTTAACAAACAAGTATCAAAAGGCAGTCTTTAAATCTCACAGCTTAATTCAAGTGATTTTAAAGTGCTTCATGGAGAGTAACTGAATAATTTTTGAATTTGAGTAATTGCATTCAATAAATGTTTCTCTGAGAATGTAAAAGCATTTTACTTGGGTTTGTAAATTTTCTTCCACTTCAGCTTGTGGATTACAATTTTCATACTGTGACTGTGCTTTACATTTCTCTCTATCCAGGTTGGCAGGCATCTTTCACTGCAAATCCATCCTTTTATTATTAATAATGGACCTTGACCTGTTCTCTCTTTCAGAAACAGTTCAGCCTGCATCAAGGCTGCATCAGGAGGAGATAATACATGGTTTGATCCATGTTAAAAAATCATGGTGACATTTTCTTTGAGCAGCAGTAGAGCTATTCTGTGGAGCAGGAGCTTAAATCCCAATGAAAACTTGACCAAAAAGAGCTTTTGAAAAATTGTTTTTCTTACAAACCAAAAGAAATATTCTTGAACCTATTTCAGCTCCTAATGTTATATCCTCTCCCCACACAGCAAAGTTCATTCCTCTCAACAGCTATGGGGCAGGAGGGCTGCCAGTGCCACAACTATACTGCAACTGATTATATTCAGGAACAGGAGCACCAGGAAGGGTCAACCACTGAGCCTGAGAGGAACAACCACTGAGCCTGAGAGGAAGCTTGTCCTTGCTGTGACTGTTTTTCAGGCACCCAGGTTGGGGGGTAGGGGGGGTGGGGGGAAGAGAGAAGCAGGTTTGTTTGTTGGTTTGTTTGTTTGTTTGTTTTTAATAGAGAATGGCAAAAGCAAGATGGGGAAAAAGGAAAACAACAGAAGGATACTGCAGTGTAAAGGCAAGCAGTGGTTTGTATCTGGGTAGGAAATTAGGAGTTAGAGGGAAGGAAGATGGGCAGAAAGAGAGGAAGAAATATTGCAAACTGGGACTAAGAACAATGGGATACTGTACAGATAGCAACTGATGAAGGTAACAGGAGATATGTGTGATACTGGGGAGATAGGGCTAATATCTATGGCTGTTCATACTTTCTGATAAAATGCATGGACAAATGACTGACAGAAAAAAAAATCCTCCCCCCACAAAAAAAAAAAAAAAAAGAAAAAAAAAAAAAGAAAGAAAGGGGGGCGGGGACTGCATTTTTCACCGAAGGATAAAGAGGAGATAAATAAGAAAGTGCAAAATAGAGAAACACAAACTAATGAGGATCAGTCAGGTGGTAAATGGAACACTCGTGTATACTTTCTCCATTACTTTGTCATAACAGAGGGACATCTGGGGAAACAGAAAGGCAGCAGATGTAAAACCAGTAAAAGGAAATGTGTTTTTCCTGCTTGGCCTATAGAACATCTTCTCATGAGGCAACAACACAGCCAGGAGCTCAGCATGACTCAAAAAGGGATTGAACATTTGCATGGATGAGACCATGCAAAGTTACAGGCTTATAAACTGTGAACAAATTTAAATATTTGGAAAGGATGGAAGCCCCCTGCCTCAGGATATTTGCCAGATTTAAAATGAAACAAGAAATAAGCTTCTTCCTTGGGAACAGCTTGTGAGATTTCCATCCTCCTATTACTCAAGGCAACTTTATCATATAATCCCATTAAATGACTCTTCTTTTTGGTGTTTGCCTATATTTATTGTCAACAATCATATGTACTTCGTGCAGGTTGTCCCCTCATATGCACATTTCTGGGTACATTTGGACAATTCTAGTGATGAGCTGGTCACTGACAGGCAATTCTTTTCTAGATGTGTCTGAAGGGTCTAAGGACCCCTGATGACTCCTGCCATAGGGACAGGCCTTAAACACACCGTGCGATTCTGGCTGGTACCCAGTTAGAACTGCTGCCAATAGCACTCTGGAGCAGGTGTTAATTGTGTTTTAGTTCAAAGCCTGGTGTCTCTCTTACTTAGGACTGGAGATCTCATGCTGGGGGCAGACTGCTACACAGATGCCTACTGCTGTGGGTTCCTCTACCTTACTCCGGAGAAAACTTAACCCGACCCCAGGCAGCACACTGGCCCCTCAGGCACCATATTCATGCCCATATGGCAACATATGGCCAAATTCACAGTACGAATTGATGTCTGAGGACCATCACAGGAAAATGTTATTGTAGATAACTCAGTCTTCCCAAGCATGAAATTTCAGGGGTTCAGATTCAGCAAAGAAACAATGTGAGTTCTGGGAAATGTGTATGCTTAAACTATTTGTTATATCAATGTCTATCATTCCAGCTCGCCCACCTCTATTTCCAGCTGCCAATTGCAAACCATAATGAAAGACAAATATCCTTTTCCCCTGAAAACAGGCCAGTCAGTGCTTCAGAATGATATATGGGCTCCTTAGTGTGTACCAGTACAGATTATACTCTTGGGTTAGAGACAGCACATTCCACCCCAGTCCCACAAGGGTGCCTACAGCAGTGTTTCAGTTTAGATTAAGTTTGAGATTTTGAAGCAAATTTACTATTATCTTTATTTACCATGCTTTGATTTTCACCACAAATCTCAGGGTGTGTGACCTGGATTCCTTCAGGATGAAGCTGAACTAGAAGATGTACTCCCGGGAGCACGCTTAATGCACAGCAGCTGTAAAAGGGCTCTCAGGTCATGGGATCAGCTTAGTCCTAATATAAAACCTCTGAAGTGTGCGTATTGTGGATGTCAGGCCCTAAACATTAACTGTTATTTCTTTAGATCTTATTTGTTCATATTACTCAATAATGTAGCCATAGATCACTAGGCTTTCCAGACAGACGTAAGTGAACTGACTATGTAAAAACTACTGTCCGGATGCTTTTTCAGATGCTTTATTCCCAGGAACTCAGAAAATTACAACACACTGATGGTCTATTTTTCTTCAGAGGTACAAAGGCATTTATCAACATGATATCTAATCACTGTAAGAGTGGAAAAATAACAGTCCTCTAAGATTGTGTGCATTATTTTAGGCATCCAGTTTCTCTCTCTCTCAATCTCTCTCTCTCTCTCTCTCTCTCTCTCTTTCTTTTCTTTTTTTTTTTTTTTTTAAACTCAAAACCTCTTATACTTATGATTGCTATCAGCATTCCCTTAGCAGGTAGTTACATGCCTAACTGCTAAATAGGATCTTTAATTTTGGTACAGTGCTTGGGGGATGCAAAGTATTATGTGACTGCTAAATATTATTAAGCTGAGAAGGCTGATTAATGAGGACAGCAGTCTGCCTTTTAGCTCTAGGATGGAAGGGGCTATAATAGCTTTTCATGTAAAAACCTTGTGGTGAAATCCTCTTTTTGTGAATATCACAAGCTTCTGCTCATTTCTTTGTATAATGCCATTGGAGCCAAAATATCTTCTATCTTTAAGTGATTACACAGGTTATAATAAAATGCTGAGGTGGATGGACGGCATAGTCCTTTATAAGGTAAAGAGACACACTGGTTCTCTGGAAAATAGTCAGGAGAACCTTGACTTCTCCTTATTTCAATATTGATGACATTTGGAGTTTCTATTGTAACAGTATAAGTGTTTGAAATTTCTCTAAAATTCACTATTCTTTATACTCTAATTTATAAAAAACAAATTCTAACCTTCATGGTTGTACAAACATAGTTTGAAAGGATTAAAATATAACTAGCAAATAACAAGGAAAAATATATATTGCCTTTAAAAATTGTTATTTCTATAACAATCTCAACATGTTTTAGGCCCAATTGCTTGTGAACAGCACTCCAATGTCAGCTGGCTATGAGGAAATTATTTTAATTAGCTCCTCGCCTTTCAGCTTGTCTTTTGATTTCTAGAAAGGAAAACTCTTCTAGAAAGGAAAGCTCAGTGCTCAGACCACTTCTCAGCAGTTTTAAAAAGAACAAGTGGGCACTGTCTGCGGGTGCTGAAGTCAGAACCAGACCCATGGGACTGATACCCAAGCATATTCCAGTTTTACCCTAGCATTTTCACTGGCACTGTGGAATTGCCTCAGGCATAGACTGATGATGCCAGGAGGATCAAGGAGAAGTGCACTAGACTACACTGTTAAATTAAGGTTATTTGACATTGGCAGAAGGACCCTTCACAGAATGTGAATATGTACCTATAAGTCTACATTTATGGACAGCTTCTCAATATTAAAATGAAGTCAAAAGTTCTCCACATGTCTGCAGATAGAGTTATGGAGGGCAACTACTCACAAGTTACCCACCTTATGTGCAAACAGGCTCATTCAGCATGGAATACATTAGGCAGAGATTTTATTCCTGAGTAGTTTTGTGTAGCTAGACCATTCATGAGGACAAGATGAAAGCTCCAATATCTAAAGGGTAAAAAATATTGGTGTCTAAATTTGGTGATGACTCAGTTTTAATTCAGCACTACTGGACTAGAAAAAAAATAATAAAAATAAATAAATTCTAATTTTCTTTAAGAAAGGAGCAATAGCAAATCTATTCATTGAAATTGGGTGTGTGAGGAAAGTATGTTTTCACTTATTTTAAGGCCAAGACATTTGACACAGTCCTGTGATAATGCATGATTTTCCAAAGATATTCTTGTGTTACCACTTTGACTTCCAATAACCTCTTATCCTCATTGCTAAAAATTGATTGGATATTTCAAGCCTGAACTGATCTGCATTCACTCCAATATTCAATTCACTTAAGTTTCTGCTATCAAGTTATCCTTAAAATTTCTCTTGGATAAGTTAAAAAGGGTGAGTTTACTACAATTGTCACCAAAAAAATGCCATACTGAATTTACACTCCAGATCAGTCATGGAGCCCTTGACCTTCCAATGGGTTCTTGGCCACCAAACAGACCCCAAACACCCCCTGCCTCACTGCTTCCCTACAGAGTAGCAATTCTAGACCTGTATGCCTGCTCAGTAGTACCTTCCCCATGCATGTTAGCTCCCTCAGATATAACATCACACTGATTGCTCAATTATCAACTTAACTCTGTTCCAGGCTGCTGCTTTCCACAGCACAATTCCCAACACTGCAAGTTCAGTCTATGCTGCTTACAAATGTATGATCTTGCACTAAACTGTTATAAGTTTTCTAAACTAATACAAGTTTCCTAGCAAGGGCTTTTAGCTTTTATATCTTCTCCTGGAAGGTATAACTCTGTAAATATTTCACAGGAATTCATTTTTAAAATGGAATTTAATTTATATGTCCTTAAAGAAAAAAAAAAAAAAAAAAAAAAAGTTTCTGGTCTAAAGCTTTCTGTTGTTACCATATAAATTAGCTAGAAAACAAAGAATTTGTGGTAATGTCCCTCTAATGCTGCCAAGAAATATATCTTTAAATAAATACAGGTCTCATTCCAAACCTTGCTTTGGGACCTCGGGTAGCCATGAGTCAGATTTTCCATATTACTATTACTCAAGCTGTTCCAGGGATGCCAAGCTTGGATGTTGCTACATAGCCCAAGGACTAAGTCATAAACCTGGCAGTTTTCAGTTGAAATGGTGCTATACTGTTTCCTACAATCACCATCCATCGGACATACATCCAACCTGCCACAGTGTAGGTAGCTTTTTTCTTTTGTATCATTTTTTGGTGAGCTTTTTGTGAGTGTCTAGTATGTCACATAGCTTCTGGTTTTGTAGGCTCAATAAAACTTGCTATTGTATTCTACAAATGGCATCATCTGGCAGCAGCTGCTATCAGTTCTTAGCAGTGCTGGCATTCAATTAGGCAATGTGAAAAAACATTTCCTGTCACCCATATTAGTGCAGCAAGGTATTGCAGCAGTAGGAACTTATTTTTGGCCTTCCCATTGATAATAAGAGGAGAAATAACAGGAATTTTCTTTGGGCTTTAATTGAATTGATGTAGTTCTGATTATCAGGATCTGCAAACCACTTCTCCAGTGTGAGGAGGATTTAATCATTCCCAGAAAATAAATAAATACATGAATAAATATATAAATAAATAAGTTATGCAAATCTGAGGTATAGTAAGTATACACATGGGCTAAATATTCCTGCAGTTCATAAGCCTGTACTCCGTATTGTATTACAGAAACAAACAAACTAACTAACTAAACCAACACATCAGAGGAATATAGGAAATAGGGCTTTATCTGGCAGACAAATGTACACCGTGTAGCCCCACATGCTTGTCTTTGAAGCCTAAAGATGCCAGAGGAATTCACAGCATTGTAATTAGAGATAGAACAAGGACACTGGGGCACTTCACAAGGCTTCAGCAAAGCACAGATGGTTAAAAAAAGAGGTTCCAGATTATCTCCTGTTTGACATGGACAAGCCACTTTTCTAAAGGCTACATCTAATACTGTGTGGTGGAGATAAAAGAACAGCAAGCATCATTGCCACAGGTAGCACCTCATCAGATTTGTCATGTGCATCCCCAATCCTTTAATCATTATTCAGATACCACATACATATATCTTAATCGAAATTCTGCCGAAGTTAGATTAGCTGCTACAAAATCCTGAAAAATTAGATCAAATGGTCTGTGCAGGAATTCACAGAGCACAAACAATATCAATAACATTTGCATTGTTAGCTGAGGCAGAAAAGCTAGGAGCAAGAAAACAATAGGGAAGCCACTTGATCATGCCATTTGCTTTCTCAGTATACCCACTGCTGCATGGGATATTTTCTGAGATGTTCCTGCTGTGTTACCCACTAAAAGAAACCTTTCTGGGAACAATATCAGGACTGAAAAGAAACAGTCTTGAAATTGTGAGGATTTGTAGGCAGTCAAAATGATTGCTGTTTCATGGTTTACTGGCATGTTATTTATATTCTTTCTGTGGTTGAACTTATATTTAACAGATGTATATGCAGTACAGCACTTCTGAATTAATTAGCATACTCCAAAGTGCAGGAGTGACTATGACTGCTGACTCACAAACCTCATATCAAGACCTTAGGTGCCAGAGTCCTGTTTCTTCAAGACCTGAGAGAAAGGGACATGTGATATTACTTTACAAGCAGACAATGACAGCTGCTTCCCAAAATCCTAACTCTGCTGCAGAATAAGATCAGGCTGAACGTGCAGCCAAGATCCCAGTAAAATCCACCTCATCACATCTTCTGGCCTGCTGCTTCCTGCAGCCAGAGATTCGGTATTGTTCCCATGTTTATACAGCCCCAGCTGAGTCCTCAGCTCTATGTGGCTCAAAAGCCTAACCAAGTGAGCATACAAAGATACAGACAAAGCAATGTTCCTATTTTAGAACCTTCTCTACTAAGCTTAAAACAAACAATACCAATATTAGTACTACTACTAATAATAAATAATTACCAAAGTGGTGTAACATCTCATAGCATTTATAAACTGACAATAATTCAAGCTGTAGTGAGCCCACTTTTGCCTGTGCTCTTGTATGCTGGATTACTGTGATCAATAGCAAAGAGAAAATTGGTTTTCTGAAGCATATGTGGGGAATATCTACCAAGAACAGGTTAATTATGGGTATCTAGACTCCCTTTATAATCTGTGAAAGACAATAAATACTTTTAGGAGTAATTCATAGGTCTTAGATATCTTATTTTTTCTTAGACTTGGATTAATTGGACACTTAAGGTTTTATCTACACACTATAAATGGGGGTGTGTGACCAGATAAGATGTTAACAGCTATATTTAAGGCATCTGATATCAGGTGAGATGAATCCCTCTTAGGAATCCAGCTTCTTATCTGCATTAGCTGTTTCTACATGTATGACGTGGCATTTGACTGTATTAAAACACACTTCAGATAGGCCCAACTCACCAAGTGGTGTGAAACTCAGGGGTAGTCTAATCAATCTGCCATTATTGTTTATTTAGTTCCACTGTTTTCTGAATCACTGTGTATATTGGCTATACAGAACTGTGCAGAATAGTACTGGAACCATTCCCATTTGGTGATGACTCCTTATGATTTGCATTAATATTTGTAATATTAAGATGTAACATTGCTTTTTCAGTCAATCCCAGCCAAGAACTGAGCTTCCTCCCCTGCTCTATAATGTTAGGAATACAGACATGGTTCTTGGCAGCTGTTCTCCTTCAGAGTGTTTCATTAACAAGATTATTACTCAAGGACCTCTCTTTTCAAGAACCTACATATGAGGTAGCAAAATGGAACCTCTAGGAGTTTTTGCAATCTCATCTCAATTACCACATCAAAGGTAACAAGACAAAGTGAGCTCCCTAGTGTAAGCAACAATTACATTTCTTCTAAATAATTTTTAATGTTTTTCAAACATTTTCCCCTCTTCTCAGTATTTCACAATTTCTAATATATAAAAGCTGTTATTCCCAATCAGCACTTTACACCATTGTTAATGACACTAATATTTTTTTTGTTTCCAGTATGGCTTTAGTCCTACATCCCTCAGAAACACTGTGGAATGTCCCTTCACTTAGCCCAGATGGATTAAAAGTTCATAGCTCCCTTACAGCCCTGCAGTCAACAGGAAGCAAATGCCTAAGCATTTGGGTCATAGGTTTCAGCAATACAAGCCAACCCCCAAAGTAAGTGTTATTCAGTGCAAGTAAAGGATGAAGTCCTAATGTCTTCATAGATTGGTCAATTCTGAGAAGCCCTGGAGTAATCAAGATTTTCTTATTTCTCAGTTGAACCCAAAGTATGAGAATTAACCATGATGTTAAAAACATTGGGCCAAATTCTTCTTGAGGACACCAGTACAAATACAATAAAAATTTTATCAATTCCAAATTAAGATGAAAATATAAGCCTCCTAATGAAATTCTCATACAAACATCAAAACACAAACAACACTATCATAGCAAAACATTTTCCTGACCGTTTCTTTGTGTTCCAGAAGTAAACATTTTAACAAACTGAAGTTATCTGTTCAGCTGGGGAAAAATACATGGTATTTGCATGTCATAGAAATGTCATGTAACAGTCATATTTCTTATTATGGCCTATGTAAGTGCACAAGCCACATTATCATGTCAGGAGAAGACAGAATGCCATTGGGGTCAGATCTATCTGTACTGTACTGATGACCATCACGAGGCGGATCAGTGACAAGGTGCTCTGAACAAGCAGGCACAGAGGAATTAATCTAAGTGAGAGGCTGTTTCATCGGTTTCTCTGTACCATTAACACAGCATGCTGCTAATTTTGCCAAGGAATTAAAATGACTGTGTTCAAGTGGCTGCTAAATTGATCCAGAAACCTTGCATATCTTCATCCTGTGCACCTTAGGGTATTTAGCATCAACCCTACAAAGAGACCTTTTTCTCCTCAGTTGGGTAACCCTACATGAAATGGCTTTAATTTTCTGAGTTGGTGTAAGGACATAGACTGCATCTCTGGCATATTCTCATGATCCTGTTTCATGCCACAGCATGTCTGAAACTACCCTAATGTACAATTTCAGCACTCTCTGTCTTGGTAGGACTGGGCTACAGCTAAGAGCTACCCACCTCATTAGCTCAGATAAAATTCGTCATGTTGTCTTAGTAGGGAAAGGTACACAAAGTTATGGTAATCAAGAGATTAGCAAGTGTCTGCAAATGTTATTGCTTTTCTTTTGATCTATGAACAGGATAACCAAAATTCCAATTACAAAGTTGTTTGTTTGTTTTCATTGTTTTTCTTTTAATAAATAAAAGCACTAGAAGGGGATATAAAACCTCAAGCTGAGGACATAAACCTATATTTTATATTAATGCTTTTCGCATGCATGATACTCCTTTGAAATGCTTTCCATTTGAGTATCTGCATACAAATGTTTATGTGTGGACTAAACTCCCATTACAAACAATGGAGGTCTAGGATTCATCAGTTTCCCTCAGATAAGTGTCTGGTGATATTTGAGATGCCTCACGATACTTTGACTCCCACCTTGAATCATAGAATCATTAAGGTTATGAAAAGACCCATGGACATCTTGACTGGTATCAAGAGCCAGGTGGGTACAACGGTCAGCATCCAAAGTGGTCTGAGTAAGCAGGTAAAATCACACCCAGACTTTGACTGTAACAAGCGCTTAGACACCTCACTCAAATGTAGACAGCTACATTTAGGCACCTATATTTAGTGTTTTAGTGGCACCGAGTTTCCTGTTTTCCATCCAAAATCTGTTTGTGAGACTGGATCCTCTGCATTAAGCTCACTAGAGACAGTCAGGAAACATGACAGCTACCTAATGATGCCATTAGTGAGAATCACGAAGGCGACTTCATATTTGCCACATGTGCTGTGCTGCATGCTTTAACTAATAGATGACTGTGTTAAAAAAAAATAAATTAATGCAGAGCCAGCTATGAATGGATTAGTAAAAGGTACCAAATACTTTGTTACCAAAGTGTAGAGGAGAGGCAATGCAAAGCAGGGGATTCAGGGTACGGCCGCACTGCACCACACTGCCTTTCTCATAACTATTATAAAACATCCAGTTTAAGGCTGCTCATCTATTCAGTGATCCATAAAGTTCAAGTCATTTTTTGTTCTTCATATCCATGAGCTTGCTATTTTTGAGATACTTGCTAGCAATAAATAATGCCAAATTTTAAGGAGATTTTTTCGTTCTTTTAATGCCTGGAATAGTCATTTTATAATATTTGATGTGAGAGTAGTGTATTAGTCCAGCAGAAAGACCCTGCAATAGTAACCAGCAAAAAGAAGAAATTGAAGCCTGTGATGAGGTGAGAAGGTATCTGGAGGAGCCTTGCTTTGAAGTATCTTTCCAAAGCACAGCTGTGGTGCCCATTGGCACAAAGCAGCTACCCCTGAAGCTTGTGAATTCCAGGCAGGTGGGCAGGCAGACAGGTCTGGGATACTGGGGTTAAGTGTGCACAGGAAGTGAGTTAGGGTACCAACCTCAGACTCTCATTGGGGATTACCATAAATTGGAAATATGGCCCACAAAGCCTGGAGTTTTACAGCTAAAAAGGGGTATCTGAATTTTGTACATCACTTGGTGACATTAAAGCCTTTCTGCAACACGCTGACTTACCAAAAGTAGTATATACATTTTTAATACTCTGTAAGCTACTTTTTATATTTTTCTTTGTTGCAGATTGAAAAAGAAAAAAAAAAAAAAAGTCATTGTAATCGTTAATATACTTTTACTTTCTAAGATCAATAACTGGGTTTGCTTTTCCCAAAAAAAAAAAAAAAAAATCAATGAAAGGTGACATTTTACCATGGATTCTTTTTCTTCTGGAAGAACTTACATTTCCAAAGGAAAACTATCTCTCTTAAACTTTATGATCAGTTCTTGAATTTTACAAGAATGCATCAGAGCATTAATGTCACTGCCCAAAGAAGTATGTTAGAAAATAAAAAGTCTTTGGCATATCAGCTACAGTCCTGAGGCAGAAAAATAGATTTTCTTGCAACAGAAAGCTGTCAGTGATAAGAAATTAACTGTGCCATTTCTTGAAGTAAATCTTACTACATTACAGCCTTCAAAAGCTCTTGACTTAACTAGCTAATCAGTTGTGGGCATTTGAATGTTTTATATAAGACTATACTTTCCTATGAGGCTCATGGGTTTTGTAGTTATAGTAATTAATGCATTTATTGATGTCCAATAGCTTAAGAATTTGTATCTGTTTTAGTAATTCTTCAACTATTAGTATTAAGTTTCTATCACATAAGACAGTTTCTTTTCAGCCCTTAGCTTTAAAAATGATTCCAATACATTGCAAGTTATGTTACAACAGTTTTAACTTTTTCTCTTTATTCTAGGCAAGTAAAGCACTCCAAAGCTGTTATCTTCAGGACTGTATTTCCCAGAAATAACTTTATCCTGTTGCTTTTATACAACTTAGTGGGAAACATCATTCTGTTCCTCCCATTGTTGGGTCGTATCTCTGCCTCTTGGGAAAAACCTTTTGTAAAACAACACAGGTGGAGGACTCAACCCTGGAATAGTGCCCTGGAGCAGCATGTTACCTTCCTTCCCTTCGGCAACGATGGGCTGTTTTAAAACTGTCAAAGTCTCATTCTCACTTCCAGCTGAGCTAGAAGAGGACATTTCACAATGTGCCAGCTGGTGTATGTCTTGGTAAGCTTGAAAAAACAGTTAGAGGCCAGCTCAGAGAGCCTTCGCTTACAGCTACAACTCCTTGCAGCCTGCTCACAGTCCAAAAATAGCTTGGAGTTTGATAACTAATATTAATACAATCTACAGAAAGGATCATTGAGTGAGGAAGACACATTAAATTGTTTCATTCTTGGGATTTTGATAATTTATTACTCAGTATAAAAGCAGAGCTCATAATAAGTATGATTCATAATGAATAGCTTGATCTGTTCTATTCATATCAGTGACTGGTGTGACTTCAGTTCAATTTATATACATTATAGCTGTTTCAATAAGCACAAAACCATGAAGAGTTTCCTGTGCTGTACCAAAGAGTCTAGTTCTGTAAAATAAGGACTCACGGTAGCGATCACAGTGATTCCAGCAGGATTTCCTGAAACAATGATGACTTGTATGACGAGGTTTTAAGGGTAAACCCATGACTTCAGTTTGGCTGCCACTGACAATTTCCCTCTCAATATTTCATAGACAGTCTGACAGAGAGATCCAAACATATTTTCTTTACCTCCCCAGGGATAAATCTTAATGATGTACACTATTTTTACAATCTTTTCTAAATAAATAATTTGATATGCACACATTCTTCTTTTGGACAGCAACACAGATGTATGAGTGGCACATATTTTTCTGTTTCTACAGTGTTTGCCTTGCTTTTCATTCACCTAGCCCTCTGTGTCCCAGCCCTTCATAGCTTTCCAATAGGTAACTTTACGTCAGCATCTGATGGACGCAAAACCTACTCTAGATCACTATTTCCCAAGACATTTGTTCCTGGACAAAGGCAGCCAAGTCCAAGTACCTACTCTAAAGGAAGTAAAACAACTTCAACTTTTAAAGGTGTTTGTCCCACATATTGCATAACACATACGCAATACATATGTCCCACATATTACATAACAGAGGTCCAATAAATTCTTTCTTAAACAATACAACTCTAAGATAAGTGAGTTAATCTAAAGACAGTACCACTTGTATTTTTTCCTGCAAATGAAAATTGGTATGAAATATCCAAGTCCAGGTAGGACAAAATCAGGGTACTAAAAAGAGGTAGCCTGGATTTTGTCCTTTCTGCATTGAGATGACAAAGCCAATTCATTCAAAATATGTAGGAGGAGAAGAACAGAAAGGTTTGTGATTTGAGCAGCCATGAAGTGATTCCAAAGCATCTGATTTACTCACCTTACATTAAACTCAAAGAGGCAAAGAATTTCTTCTGACATCTCCTCTCACCTTTCAAGGAAGTAGGAAAAGAGATTTTTTTGCAGCAAAATGTTAAAAGGGGGTATTCAGGACCAGTTTTGGTGATGCCCTAGCTAGAAACAGGCTGCTGGGCTGGAGGGATAGAGCAACCTATGCTGGCTGAAGGACACTAGTTTCTCCTCCAGGCTTCTCATCCCATCTGATTGCTTCCTCCCTTTGGAGAGGTCTCCTGTGGTCAGGGAAGGTATTTTTTTACCACATCACTCCATTTTGCCTTGCTTTCCTTTTTGCAGGCTCTGTAGGTCTGGGTTGGAGGTGTACGTGGCCTCTGCCAGCAACACCAAGGTTGAGCACTCCTGACACCTTGCAGATTGATCAAAGGTAAGATCAAGGTCACTTTATTTTCAGGAGGCCTTTGCTGTTTACTTTGAGGGAGTCAAGATTTTATCCTAGGAGAACACAGATCTGATTACATACATAATATTATAATAATATTTATATATATATATAATTCCTGCATAATTTCAGGTTTATTTCCTTCTTACATTACTGGTTTTATTTATTTATTTATTTATTTATTTGTACTTTTTACAACATAGTGCCCAGTCTGTCCTTGCCTTTTGGTGTCCAGAGAGATGTAGTCCGATTCCTAATGTTCTCAGTTTTTTATTTCTTCAGTGAGGACATTTAAAATCAGAAGATTAGCCCAAATGCTAAGAGAAGCATAAGGAGCAGCTGAATGCCCCAGGGTGCAAGGACAGGCAAAGGGGAAAAAAAAAAAAATAAAAAAATATCAGGGTTCAGAGCAGATTTAGTTTTTGATAAATTGTTTGCCTTTGTAATGGTCAAAAGAATATCATAGTGGTCTAATGGAATTCAGTCTTACCCTTGATGTCCTCAAATATACTTGAGGCAGAGTCAATTTCCTTTATATTTAAAATATCAAATTACGTACTGTGCTTTTTTTTTTAAAAAAAAAAAAAAAAAGTGATCATGAGTTGTCAGTGTGCAAAGATTTTTCAGATAGGACCTCATGGCAGTGCTGCTCTCTGCTGTTGGAAATTTTGTTTAGAATTATGTTCTCCAGTTTTATTTTTCAAGGTTAAATCGACCTTCAAAAGACTGTTAGCTGTCCTTTTTTTACCATTTGACCAGAGGCTTTTACTCTGTCTGGACAAGCAGAAATCCCCAAAGTGTTCCTTTTCCATGACAGACTTTTCAGGTGTCTTTTCTGAGAAGTTCTGCCTTAAAATTTGATTACTTGCCTTCCTAGATAAAAAAACAGTGTCTGGATGCTAATAGAGGAATTGCTAATGTCGACATTGTCACTTCTGAAATGTATTCAGCTAATCGTGCCTTTTTGGTTAATACACTTACATGGAACTAATAACATAATCAAATTAAAACACTGAGAGGTTCCATGTAATAAAATATATCCTGCCTCACTGTGTTTTTAGTCTGACCTTGACAGTGAGTTTTCTGCTTAAATCAATTAGTTAGATGGCTACTGTTCCCTCTAGAAATTAAGTTCTCTTTTGTGATCTGAGGGGTGTGTGAAATATTGTTTTGGCATTTTGTCAGACTTTGTAAATCATTGCCACACTGTGCTTTTTCTTTTTTTCCAGCGTACTGGTGTAAGGACAAATACCCAGCGCAGATGGGAGTGAGGTGGGCTGCTAGGTGAAGTGGGTAGGATCCATGTGAACAGCTATGAGAAAGCTAAAGTAATAATGAAACAGGACATCTAAACCACAGAAAACACACAGATGCATCCACATAACCAAAATGAGAACCTGAGACATGACTAAGGACAGAAAACATACAACTTTCCCTATAGAAGTGTTCTTTAAGCCAAAAATCCAAAATTATTATATTGGCTAAAAAATAAACAAACAATGCATTATAACTTGTGAAGTTTCTTACAGCTACTCAAGGCCACTGCAGTGAAAACATTCACAGACCTCTTTTCACAGAATCACAGAATCACAGAATTTCTAGGTTGGAAGAGACCTCAAGATCATTGAGTTCAACCTCTGACCTAACGCTAACAGTCCTCACTAAACCATATGCCTAAGCTCTACATCTAAACGTCTTTTAAAGACCTCCAGGTATGGTGACTCCACCACTTCCCTGGGCAGCCTGTTCCAGTGCCTCACAACCCTTTTGGTAAAGAAGTTCTTCCTAACATCCAACCTAAAACTCCCCTGGCGCAACTTAAGCCCATTCCCCCTCGTCCTGTCACCAGGCACGTGGGAGAATAGACCAACCCCCACCTCACCACAGCCTCCTTTAAGGTATCTGTAAAGAGCAATAAGGTCACCCCTGAGCCTCCATTTCTCCAGGCTGAACAAGCCCAGCTCCCTCAGCCGCTCCTCATAGGACTTGTTCTCCAGGCCCCTCACCAGCTTCGTCGCCCTTCTCTGGACCCGCTCAAGCACCTCGATGTCCTTCTTGTAGCGAGGGGCCCAAAACTGAACACAGTACTCAAGGTGAAAGTACTCGACTTTCTTCCACAGTCTTAAAAATTTTGCCATAGTTTCTGTGAAGCACCGTGAGGGAAGACGCTCCCTCACAGACCTCACAACGTGGCAGTCTCTAAGCTGGCGAGGCTGTGGGGGAATGCAGATAGGGATATCTAAAGATATTCTCTTCTTTTATGCAATATATCTTGAAGCTCCCATTTGCTTTCTGCTTATTTTTAAGCTGGTATTTTCCATTTTCTTTGGCAGCTGCCACTACTAGCAGCTAAGAAAAATTTATTTTAGGCATCAAAGAAGCTATATGTCCACACAGATAGCTCTATAAGTTAAACTCACTTCTCTACGTTCTTTCAGAGGAATGTGCAAAACATTCATTGTCATAAAGCATATCCACTAGAAAATTAGATTTATGAAGCATCAAGCTTTAAACTAAACCTTCAAACTGTGATATTTTAGAAAATCCCCAGGCTGGACACAGAAGTCAAGAAGTACCTTTACACTGAAAAACTTAGGGCTAAGATAGAACATCTCATTCATTTCTTCTCTCTTTTTAAACCTTTTTATTTTTGGAGTAGCTCCTAACGTGTGACCCCATCATCTAATGTTACATAACCTGAAACAAGCCCTTTGTTATATTGATTGTCTCAAGCCAAAGACATGAGGAGTATTTCTACTGTTGGATCTGCAAGGTGAATGACCTTTTTCCTTTCCTGTGCTGAATTTCTGATACAGCTGGTGCAAACTCAGTACAGATAGTAGAACAGTAATCTGTTCTTACAGAAAAGTGCAAAAAATGCTGAGATAGGAAGACCATTTTTCTTATCGTTATTTTACATGAAGATGCTATGATAGTAACAGCAGGATATGTTAACATGCACAAAGATTCCAACCTCTTTAGAATCTAACCCTTTATAGAAACTTTTTTTGAAAGATGCTTTTCACCACTGAGCCTTTTTGAAAAATCTTTAGAAAGGAAATCTAAGAGAGAGTTTGATCATGCATTTCAGAGACTGCTAGTCTGAGCAGAATTCCATATGCTGCTATTTCAAAAAGGCAATAAAATCCAGTTCATATTTCCCATTTTTCATTAAAAATATATAGAAACAAATGACACTGGAGAGTCATATAAAGGTTCTGCCAGTGAAAATTTCTTTCTTTTTTTTTTTTTTTTCCTCCCCATCACTTATTCTGTATAGGCCATATATTTTACAGAAAATAATTTTGAAATATGTCAGTTCTTATAAAATTTATGAAGATTTTTCGTATCCTTTTTCATATCCAAACAGACGTACCTGGTACCATGGGTACACCTCTGAGAGAGGAAGACCAAAAAAAAGTATAATCTAACCAACATGCTTTAAAAATTGTAAACATCTATCAAAAGCTTGGGTTTTGCAAGTAACATACACATTTAACTTTATTACTGACTTAAATGAGATAATTATAGCATCAGGAAGTTTTTCAGATATTTCATTATAGAGGAAACAATCAGAACATTAAAATCTGTGATACAGGCAAACATTGACTACAGGCATAACATTGTTAGAGTGCTCACAATATGCAGCAGTGCTGGACTAGTTCATACTTCACATTGCTGTGGTTAGTGTTGGAACACAGTGACTGAACAAAACAGCCTAAAACTAAAGCCGAACATAATGACAAAATCTTTTTCATGTGAGCCTGGAGTCTCTAGAGAGGCCAACGTGGCAAAATTTTATGAAAGACAGGATACCCTACACCATTGCTCATCAAAAGGATTTCAGTTCCTTTCAGAATTTCCATAACTTCATAGATGTGCTTTATGGAGCTTGTTTGATTGATTGCTTTGTTTTAGTTTTATTCAGAGATTTGCTTTGCAGCCTGGCAATTTATGATTACCACATAAAATACTAACCAACTACTTGTTTTTTAGTGTAGTTCCTGGCTAAGGACCTCTTACTGCAAATACTCATACTTCTGTTGTCCCATTTGGCATATAAATAGCAAGTTACTCAGCTCCTTGGACAACAAAGATGTTCACAAAATCATACACCAAGAGTCTGTTTTCCCAGGTCTTATGAATGATTTGAACTTCAAGAATAAAATTAAAAAAAAAAAAAATATCTAAACATCCTAAAAGAAACTCTGAAGGCAAGATGACCCTCACTTTATCTTACAGATGCTGCTGCCTCTGCACTAGGTAGGTCATCCATACTTTATATATATATCACATGCAATTATTTATATTAGAGAAACATATAGATACTTCCAAGATTAATCACAGATTGGGCTGAGTATTCATCTATGTCCAAAGATAACCCTGCCCCCTCACTCCCAAATTTCATATGTATATTATTAACACAGACAGATTGTTCAATCAGAAATATTATTCCCATGAGAACTCAAGCAGAATTGACTGCACAAAGCTAGGAGTAAAAACCAGCTGTCCTCTAGCACAGGCTTGTGCCTGCATCACAAAATTATCTTCCCTCTTTGACACTGGATTTGAGGTGAAGTGGCCGCTGCTGTGCTGTCAAGCTCTGATTAATTACCTTGTGAATTTTATAATTCCAGGGGCTTGAGTAAGTTTGTGTAATTTGTACATAGTGTACCTAGTAAATAAAGAGTACACTGAGCTCATGAACAAGCTCCTGTTATTGTTGCACAAAGCTATCTAAACAGAGTGCTTGTTTTTCAGTTCAGCATTGTTAATGCCTTCTCTATTATTGTGCAGTGCAAGGAACAGAATGCCTTTATCTCTCTTGTTGGCTGCAGGCTTTCAGCGGAGTTTGAACACATACTCTGCTCTGCCAGTACAATCTGGTTTGAAACTTGCTGCAAACAATCACAGGTTGAAAAATATTTTTAAATAGAAACTTGATACATCAACCAACCTGACTCATCAACAAACCAGTTTCCAGATAGGACTTGTTGATCTTTGCTTTCCATCACAGATGTTGGAGTCAGATCTCCGTCTGCTGCAACGTCTTCTGTGTCTCTGTGTAGATACACCAAGGTCACCTTTTCAAACACATCCCAGTATTGCTCTCCTCCCAGTCCTCCCCACCACCCAGAAAGACTGGTGTCCTTGCCCTGTCCCCCTTCATGCCATCTCCATTAATGCAGCACTGGAGAAGTGGCCCTGATGGATGAGTGGGTCAGCAAGGCCAAAACTTCTTTGTACCCACCAAGCACTGACCTCCTGCGGACACACAGGCTAGATGGAAAGCTCTCTGTGTGGCTCAGGAAGGATGAAAGGAAAAAGTCCTACCAGTCTAGATAGAGAAGAGTGGGGGATGATGCACAAATTATTTGGGGTTAAAAAATTAAAAATTAAAAATATGTACCCCACCTCCACCCCCCCAAAACTCTTCCTGGACACTTTTCCGTTGAAGATCATCTGGATTCAAAGGCTGATCCCCAGTGGCGTTTTGGCCAAATGATCTTTCACTTGTCTTGCACCCTGTTACGGTGAGGGGCCTTGTGTTGCTCTGATGGGTATTTAAAAGTAAGTGGCATCAGCACAAACTTGGAGTGACTCTGTCAGTACCAGCAGTATATGTGAAAACACACATTGAACTCATTTTAACCTAACTATGACCCTGTCTCTTTTCAATAGAAGCTCTCTCTGCTTAATGAGTGCCTAAAGAATTTTCCAACAAGCCAAGTGACTGCTTAACCAGGCAAAAGGCATAGAATTAAATTCCAGTGGACATTTTTCCACAGGCCACAAGCGTAAACATCCCACTACCTACTCTGAATTATATACTTTAATTCTGTATGCATTTGGTGAGTCTCTGTTGTAAAGACTAGGAATTGTACTGATAGCATGATGCTCCTGAATAGCCTAGAAGCTGTCTTCCATTTCTGTATTGGTGACAAGAGCACTCAGTGGGCTGAGGTGCATTTCACAGCTTTGCATATTGTAACTTCAGACTTAATTTATCACTTCAGATACACATGAATGAGGATAGAAGACAGAAATGTAGTAGAAAGCTCTTGCAGCCTTAACTTGTGCTTAACAGGCTTGATTGCGAAAGAGAAATGCAAATGGCCTGAAGAACACTATTTAGCAAATAACAGATGAAGTAGGAGTGATGATTTCCTCTTGGTTTGCTAAGGAAAAAAATAAATAAATCCATGACTGTATTCTTGTATATTTCTTTCCTACTACTGGCAGGCTGTGTGGGGGACTCAGGTCAATAACTGTGAACTTGTAATAACTCTACATCATGGGTGACTACCATCTTTCACCTTGATGATAGATTACAGAAGGTGATTACAGAATCAGGCCCAAACAATTTTAAGTATAATTTCCTTTCAAATTCTAATGCTTTAATCCACAGACATTGATCAAACAGTTTGACAAGCTCCACATTTGAGATAAAGGCTATGGACTTTCAAGGGAACTTTCTCCCTCTAAAGTTTCAGAGGTGAGATTCATAGTTACATGCATATTTCAAAGGGAGGGAAAAGTCTGAAGGTATCTTTTGAAAATTAAAAGTTTGGCTTACTTCCTCCCACATAGTAAGATTAGATGCTTTATTTGTTTCCATGTGACTTCTAGCACACTTTTATATAAGAATTCTGGACTAATTCTCTGTGCTTTTTTACTTACACAAAAATTAAAAGTGATTTCATAAAAAACCTTTTTTTTGTCTCCCTTTTTTTTTTTTTTCTTCTGTTTCATCCTATACACTTTGAGCTGAAATCCTTAAAGAGCCAGCTGTCAAATAGTTTGAGATTACAACATAGGCTGTTAGAGCAAATAAGCAAATCAAATGAAATGAGAAAAGTGCATAAATCCTTATTATTTACATTGTTTTTTATACCCCATTATTTTCTACTTGTTTGGCATGACTTTGTTGGTGCTACTTATGTTTATTCCTCACCTGAGCAACAGCTACAGGCTTCTGTCCTTCAGCAAGTACTCTAGTATCGGCTGAGATTTACCTGATTCACTCTGGATGTCTGCAGTGCATGTCTCCACATCTGAACTAGCCATCACAGTTCTTTTATAGTCAGTAGACATCTGGTTAATGCAGTCAGTGGAGTTTAGATGCAATTCCTGTCTGCTGAGGTAGTCAATAAACTTTCCTTAACTAGAACTTTACTATTAAAGGAGAGCAGGACAGTTATGTTTAAGATATACAAGTAGATCCCCAATACACAAACACATTGACCTAAGTTTAGATGTCTAGAGTCATTTTAGGTGCTGTGGTATTTTCCCTGCAGCTTCTACAGCCATTTCAGAGAGGTGCAAAACTGAGATAGCAGCAGTATGGAGATGTTCATGACAGTGTACAACGGCTTCAAACAACCACAGACACCTTTGATCATGCAACTGCATCTAGGCCCTAAAGTCAGGTGAGATGAATCCCTCCTATATGGACAGGAGAAAAAGTGAAAATGCACATGGCTTCAGTTTATGCAGCTTATCAGTTTATGCACACAGAGTCTTCATGTCTCACACAGACCTGAGCCTGTGCCACAGTGCCAATTTCTGGCAATGCCCATAAAAATGTAGTGGAAATGTTTTTGAATGTGTTTCTGGTTTTTGTGATTGTCTTTAGCTATATGCATAGTGCTGGATTACCTGCAAGACATAGTTATGACAGGATTTGTGTTGTCTTTGGCTGTGTACAGCCCTCAGAGACTGCCACTGGCTTCAGTACCATCTCATCAGAACAAGGCAGGCAAGAGAGGAGGAGAAACAGAGGCATCAAGATACATGATGGATCCAAAAGCCAAGTATTATGTCATCAATCAAAAAAAAAAAAAAAAAAAAAAGGCTTTCCTGAGTCTAATCTGAAGCCCAGGCTTTGGGCCACACAGCTTGTTCCTACCTCTTTTCTACCAATTTCCTACCCTTACCCTTTTCCTGTCCACTCACATACATACAGTGAAACAGGAACAGAGATTTAAGCCCATTCTTTTCATTTTTCTAACTTTCTTTCCTGGCGCTGGCTGTACACATACACCCACTTCTTGTTTCCAGGCTGGGACATATTCCTTGAGAAGCCAGCCAGTTCTCCCTCTGTGCTGAGCCCTTCCTGGCTGCCTGCTGCTGTGTTTGTCTGTTAATCACACTCTTCCCTGCTGTGAGTCCCAGCAGGCTCACTGCTGGCACAGGTTTTCACGTTTTCTATATTGGATAATTACATAGAAGGGCTTCACAAAACCAAAATTGCCTTTCTGTAAGGATCTTGTTTTTACAGGGTGCTGCAGCAACAGCTGGACTTCCAGCCATGGAGCCACAGAAAAAAACACCAAGCCCTTTTCCCCTACCCTTTGGCAACCTGAACTCCTCCTGCTGAGCAGACTCCCACTGCTCAAGATCATCCCCCAGCAAACCTTGATAAGGCACCCTCAGACACACTCTGCTCCCTCTCTACCTGAAAAGAAACCTGACTGCTTGAGTGAAATAGAGAAATTCACCCAAGCACTGGAAAACCATTCATTGGAAACCTCCAGAAGCACCCAAAATGGAACTTCAACCCCTCTCTCCAAATTTTGATGTCACTCATTGTCACAACTGATCTCGTTACTGAGGCAATGCATGCAGATGAGAATTTCCTCAGAATTAACGTTATAGAACATGGTAAAACATTGAAAGTTTGATACTAAAGGACCTTAAGCAGGTTTATATTCTTAGATTTACCCATGACCCCTAATCTGCACAGATTGTGTGATGTACAAAAATTTATGGAAAAAAAAGGAGGGGAATGTTAGGATTGAGTTACTCCAGAGAATTTCCCATCCCACCACAGTATTAAGAAGAACAAAACTTTTTTTTTTTTTTTTTTTTTTTGACTATGTTTATGATGCAAAGGCATGGAGCATCCAAAGGAAAAGAGGGCTATCCTATTTATTTTCAGAATTAACCTCAGCTGCTGAGTGCACTTTGGAAGTGCAAGGAACAACAGAGGACAATATTGAGCTCTATCTGGAAACAAAACAGGAATAAGAGCTTGGAAGATGTCGAAATGTTTTGTGGCCACCTCCACTGCACATCTCACCCAAAACATGACCTCTGGATGTGCACAGCCTCCCCAGTAATGCACTAAATGGATCTGAGCCAAAAACTTTCAGTCCCGGAGGCAGAAGGCTATCTACTAAGTCACAGTGACACTAACGTCCTTCATCAGGACCCAGGATGTTAAAGGCAGGGACTGTTCTCCTCCGAAGTGCACTGCACTCCATTCTTAAATGTTTCCCATTACCTCAATCTACCATTTCCTAATCTTTTCTGTCATTTATAAAGACTTTTCAGGTTTGTTATTTCTGTGTATTTTAGTGAATTTCCAATGAAGACAATTTTGTTTGGCACAACAGAATACACACATATGCAATGTAAATTGTGGTCAGTGGGTGTAAGGCATATCAGCAGGTCACTTGACTGATAAATTTAAAAAATCTTGCTCTTAAATAATTCTCTATTGTGTTATGCTTAATAGAGTAGATTCAGACTTTATGTTTAAGATACAGGAACAATATTAAAAAGGTGGCAAAATAAGAACATGTGAGAAATACACTGATTTTTGTATAACTAAAAAAATTAAAATGAAAAACTACTTGCCCTCCTCCTGTAGCTACCTTCAATGTGTCAGCTGTTTGAACAAGCTGTGTGGTTTTGAGTTATTATTCAAGCATCCCTTAGTTTTCTTCCACCCCTTCTCTTCCTGCTGTTTGCAACACTGAGCTTTTCCTGCCCAGCTGTCAGATCAACAAGCAGTCAGAAGGCCACGGCTGAAGTCAACAAAAACTGAGCTCTTATGCCAGGGCTTCTCTATTTCAGCATTTCTTAATATACACATCACATAGTCCTGATGCAAATAAATAAATAAATAAATAAATAATAATAATAATAATACAATGGGTATCACAGAAGTAATAACTCTTATATAATCTAAGATTACGTACATTCAGAAAGATGATTATGGTGCTTGCTCTCACTGTATTACTCACTGTTATATGAGTAATGCACTTTAACAGCTATAATGCAAACAGGGAGACTCACCCCTATCTCTGTCTTGTGAAAATTCTACTTTCTGTTTCCAGGGGTTTTGTTTGTTTGTTTTCTACAGATGTCTCAAGTGAACCACATTGACCAAATTGCTCCATTTCATTCTGAATGATTCAAGAAAAATCCAATTTTTCAGTTTTCTTCTTTGCAACTAGTTAGGAAGGCAGTATTTGGTTGTCTAAACTGCTTCCTCTCCGCCTCCCATTTTTCTGTTCTGCTTAGGTTTTCGTATTGCTGCTAAACCAGAAAAAGTGGGCTTTTTTGTACAGTTCTACTCTTTAGTTAATGAGCGAAGCATATGAATTAATGAGCTTACGATGCAGCAGGGAGACTTCAGATGTGGGCAGAAATGAAACCAAAAGAAGAGACAGTCAAGCTAAGAAGATATTGGATAAAATGCGAGTAGGATGCAGACTTATGTTTGTAGCTGAATTTCTTCCAGCTATGTTTTTCTTCACCCACCTGGACTTAATTTCTGTTCACAGTTTATGTTCATGGCAAAACAAATTTCAATTTCATGCATCTGAACTTGCTTCTGTAACTGTTTATTTGATAAGTGCTTGCATGCTTATCCAATCAAAGAACAAATACAACTTTATATCATTTCCTTTTGGTCTATAAAATTAAATGGCACAGCCTAAATTACCAAGATGAACTAGTTTCTAAACCCCAGTCTTGATATATTTTGAGTTAGGTACATTAAAGTGACAAATGAATACAGTTAAATAAGATGTCCAGAGAAGTTGTGAGGGAAAAAAAAAAAAAAAAAAAAAAAAAGGAAGTTGGCTAATATTATATAAATCGAGAGCAAATGACTTGTCCTTTTTTCATAAAATCTATGAGCTAAAAGCTCAGCTATTCATACTCACCACAGAAACACTCTAATAGCATACAGTCAAGGCTGAACTATACAGCAACCCTTTATGAATGCTTCAGCCACTATAGATGATAGTACAGAAGTCCTTCAATAAAGTCCTTTTAATATAAGCTTTTGGGGCACTAAAAAACATGTAAGAGACTCATACCAACATAAGAAAATACTCTAAGGTTATTTATCATAATTAAGGGAATAAAGATAATAATATCATACTTCTTTTATCTTCTTGACTGCACTAAAAAAGGAGCTAATTAAAGATAGAATGATGGAATCCATATAATTTTCAGTTTTGCAACTGAAATCACACTGAAAAGGCTGAAAACGCACTGAGAAGATTGAAAAGACATGCAGAAAGGCATCTCTGGATCGTCATCATTTTCTCAGACAACAAAGAAGGAATATTAGCTGGTCACATTGAAACTATTGATTTCCAGAGTAGTAATGATACTAGTAATAACTAAGGATTTTCAAGGGAATAGATTGGATTTTTCTCAGAGGTTCCTACACTTTAAAAGACCAAGCATGCGTCTGACTATTTCATTGTTGGAAGAAGGTTATGCAATGTTTTGGATTTTATAGAAGCCCATATAGACTCTACTGTACTTTTACAGATTTAATGAGTATCTGTGGATCCAAATTCACAAGGTATGCTGAACATTACAATGCACAGAACACAAACATCCAAGGGAGAGACTGGACCTTCATAGGAAAGGGGGAAAATAACAGACACCAGGTGGCAGGAAAGGAGGTGCACTGAATGAGTTCATCTATTATGTATACTTTTACCACAGAGAAGGCAACAAGACCTACACTGCCAGCAGTTACAAAATATTTAAGGATGTAAGAGTTGAAAGGAAAATACAAAATGGGGAATGTTTTGCACATTTACAGGGCAATTAGTTAATATTCTCAATAATAAAAGGGTAACAAGAATTTCCAAAAATTGTGAATTTGTCATCTGTTCCAGGTCTACTAAGAATAGAATGCAACAAATATTCTCTAATAGATTTAAAATATTTTTGATTATTGTAGTTTGGACCACTATCTTTTTATGGATTAATGTTCTTTAACCATCCAAACTCTTCACTGTGTCTTTATGAGTGGTTAAGGCTGGATGGCCATTGTGTTTCCTAGTGGCCTTGAAATCAGTGAAGCTCAGCCCTTCCATCACGGATTTCACAGACAAGCAAAAGCTGTTTCCAGCTTCGTCTATATTTTGGTCAGTGCTTGCAGTTCTATTCAATATAGCATTTCTAATATAACACCTTTCTCCACAGCAGTTGTCCTTCACCTCATTTCAAACATTTCCAGTGCAGTGCTATGATAAGTGACCAATCTGAAATCGTTATAACTACTGCAATGAGACTGTTCAACTGGAACCCCTTGGAATTTAGTACTTCCAGCAAAACTTGACCATACTATATTAGCAAAGAAGAATAGCTCAGGAGCCAATGTCATGGTCAAGGAAGGCAGAGTCCCTTTCCTGTCTTGGGCTTTGATTTTGGCACATGACCATTTCCTGTCATTATGTTCTCTTGATAAAAGGGATGATAATCACTGCCTCAGAGGAAAACATCATAGAGTGTGACATATGCAAGGCACTACCTGAGGACCATGTAAAGACTTAGTGTAGATTGCTAAGAAAACTTCCTTATAATGAAAAGGGAGCTGTCACAAGTTCTGTCCCATTTTCCAAGTCAACCTGGAATTGTATATAGGCATAAGGAAAAACAAGAGTATTAGCACCATAAAATATTTGGAAATATCTGAGAAAAGAGTCAGAGAAAGAACCTAGTATGTTATTTCTTCTCTAATGTCTTTGATTAGACTAACTTACATAATCATACAAAAGGGAGAGATTTGATTTTGGGCACCAACAATGTTCACCAAATTTATAAAAAGCAGTATGAAACTCCACAGCTGCCGCACGGCTAAGAACATTTGCTCTGAATCAAAGCAGGTATCAATCAGTCGGGTAGGAAAGGGAGGCTAATACTTGCTCAAACTATAACAGAAAGGTTGAGGAAGGGGAGTGGTAGTTATGGTCACTTCCATGAAAGGCTGATGATAAAGGTAGTCAATACTCTTGAAAGTTCTGTTTAATTGTGGGAAAATAACATTATTCTCTGTAAAAATATGATGTGCAAAATATTGTGTTTTATCTTGCTTACCTGAGAAGATCCTATATTTTAATTTTCTTACTGACTTACTCACAGTTAGAAATCTATGATTTTGTAACCATCAGTCTCCATGAACTATTATTACCATCATCACTATTGTCAACACGTCACAATACAAGATCTTCTATCTTCAGATATAACTACATTCTTCCCCATTAGTGCAGTTCAACAATGTAAAAGTTGCTAAAGTCAGAGGATCTCTCTCAACCAAACATCTTTAATATAAGGGGTCCGGTAAGCAATTCTAGATGCTATAGCAAAATATCAGCACAAAGTAAGAGAACTCTTAATTATCAAGGAACAAGATCTGAAGAAGACAGAACAATATTGTATGCACATAGCTTTAGTCTATGTCAAAACTGTAAAAAAACTCTGGTATATAAGTAGGAAGTCAATGTCTATAGTGAAAAGCATTACCAAGCAGAAAAACTTCTATAAATTTACTATCTTATACTCTCTCACATTCAAAAGCAACTCCTACATTCAAAACAATTTCAATACCTTTTGAGCATTTTACTGTGAGTTTTCTACACCTAACTTTGCTCCTGAGTGGCATATTTTGGTTGTACCAAAAGACTCATGCTTTGGGTTATAGATACTGGATGCTGATGCTACCTGATTCCTGCTAGTGTTCTGCATCATTTACACTGGTTTAAGACAGGGAAAATGAGAAGTATTCATCATGATGGAAAAAAATATTTAGAGTCATCTCGCTTCCATTTTCCTTTATGCCTCCACAAGCTTAGTGAGACAAATAGGATGTAACTAAATGGTGTTATCAGGTCAAACAGACTAAATGTGATTATTCATGAAGCAGACAATTGTTCTGAGAAAATCTCATTGACATCTAAGCCTGGCAGCTTAACATAATGAACGTCACATATTGAAGAAAGAACCATTAAAACACTGACAGTGCACCACTTTTAATGCAGAAATCATTGGAAAAGGCAAATAACACACAGATTTACTGCAAGCCCTACATACTTGAGGTATCACCTCTCTGAAGTCGACAGGCTCCAAGTCTGGATGCAGGGCAACCTGGATTGACAGAAATGAGACTTAACTGCCAGTCCTGGCCACTACTGTAGCAGGATGCAAATAATAGAATAATTGGAAGGCACCTTTGTAAACTGGAAGAGAAGAAAACAGAACCCTCTCAAAATTTCACTGTAAACCTATGCCTAGTTTAGCAGCTGTGTGGAATGGGATGGAGCATGACTTGTAAATCTGCAAGAATTAGAATAAGAAGATGAAGATCCCACTCATGTCCACCATCTCTCTTCCGTTCTCAGATATGAAAGTATTACTTGCCTGTGCAAAGCCACAGTTCTTGGTACCAAAACCGCTTTCACAGTCTGATACAGTCCCTAAGCAATAACATTTGAAGTGTGTTGACATTATAAATTGCAGTATCCTGAAATGGTTATACTGTTCATCATTTCGCCACCACCACTCTCCCATTTGGTGTCTTCCTTAATGACTTCAATCAAAACTGTTCTTAAGAAGTAACTGCTAGACTTGAGGTACTTTAGAAGATCTAGGTCCTTCTGTTCCCTTCCACACAATGGAAGCAGAAGGAATTAGATGGTCTTCTATGAACTGTTCATCTGTGTATTACCTGACATTATATTCTACTTTGTGACCAAAATACTATTATTTTATTCACAGTATTTTAAATAATTCTATTTTTTCTTGAATTGTACATTTTAAAAGTGAGCTACTGTCCCCTAAGGTCAGGAAAAGGAAGCTTTGATAGCCAGCGACAGCTGCAACATAGCTGATATACTACGGTCATTATGAGTTTGTTTTAGCCATGAATTAAAACTCTGTTGATTTACGTATTCATGCATGTCTAATTCTGCTGCATTAGCCAGAGAGTTTTCAGGCATCTGTGTGCAATATCAATATAACTTTCTATTTACTTTTCGTATGAAAATGTGGAAATAGTTTGTCAGTCTTGATTTTTTTTCCCTTTAGTGTTCTGTCTTGCTTTTTGCCATATGCTCATTCTTACATCCCACTTTCCAATGCCACTTCATTTTGGCATGGCAATCACCTCAACTGTCATTCACAGGAGGTAAGAGACCCATAGGTACTAAAACTTTTCAATTTGCATCACTTTGGAAGTTTTACAAGTCCATTTTAATTTTAATCACATTTCTTGAACAGTGAGTAAAATTACATAAATTACATGTTAATCTGGGCGGGGGGGGAATGGAGTTACCATCTCCTGATGAGCCCATGCAACTCTGACAAAGTCAAAGCAGTTGCCTGAAATTTAAATCAGATGAAACCTTGATCTTTACTTTTCCTTTTACAAAGAGGTAAGAAATGGGATATGACATGTAAGAACAGATTTCTTGCACAAACTGATGGATGTTTTAACCTTTTTACTGTCCAGGCATTGAGTAAATCCTTCTCAACACATAAAATGTTCATACATAGTATGAACTCTAACTGAAAATATCAGCACTAGTACTATGAAGTAAGTTAGAGGATTCACCACATCATCCAGATGTATCTTGAACTACTGCCAGTTGAGAAAAAATGAACATTTCCACAGATCTAAGATTTCATGCTAGATTTCATTATATTCCCCATGAAATCACTGCAATTACTGGCTTTGATGATTGCACAGTGGGCTTTTATAAAGACAATAATTGCAACTCTGTAGTATGCAGCATAGACATATGTCTGTCAGATGCCAGGTGGCTGAATGACACCTGTTGGTATCCAAATAAGTACAACATATTTAACACAGTGTATCAGTGAGTCACTGACCTTTGGCAAGGCAAAGAAATTTAGGCAAGGAATTAAGGAAAAACATTATAAAATAATGTTATATTTTCTGATTAAAGTAAATGTGAAAATATGAAAAAAAAGTAAAAAAAAATAAAATAAAAATAAAAATAAAAATAAAAATAAAAATAAAAATAAAAATAAAAATAAAAATAAAAATAAAAATAAAAATAATGATGATGATAATGATGATGATGATGATGATGATGATGATGATGATGATGATGATGATGATAAGGTAAGCATTTTAATCATCACTAACTTTTTTAGAATTAGTATTTTTTTTGCCTAGGAGGAATTAAAGAGAAAAAAAAAAATCTCATGAGATATTAAAAGGCTACAGAGAAATTCCCTGAGGTGGATTTTAGACCTTCATGGAGAACCAAGACAGAAGTGAAAGGACAGAAAAAGTACATGTGGCACTTGGTGCTTCCTTCACCACATTAGCTACAGAGGGTATTGCTAAAGATTTTATAGCTGTATAGACCCTATATAGCTAAAGTAACGTATTTCTAAATATAGTTAAATATTACTAAATATATTCTAAATAAAGACTTTGAGGAGGCAAACATGAGGCTAAAGGTCCTCTCTTACATGGCTTATGGTGTTTACTTTGATAACATTTTTAACTGACTTTGACTTCTTATTGTCTGGCACTTCCATGCCTCAAGTGATTTTTTCTGCAAATGGATTAACAAAATCTGCAGTTTGTGATAGAATAGTTTTGAATAGTTTCAAATCAAAGTATTCCCTCCCAAGAATACCTAGTAGAAAGAAGTATTTTTAAAAGTTACCGTAGGAAGTAGTTTCCTTGTTCAAGTGAAAGTCACTAAAGCAAAGCTGTGAATGAATGGGACTGCACGTAGCTCACTGCTGTCAGCACAGTAACATAAAAAGGACTGTTTTCTACACGCCATTTGGAAAGGGAATTATAGCTTCTGCTTTCATATTCTCTCAAGAACTGATGCACCAGAAGATAAAACCTCAAAAGGTCAGGCTGGTCCCCGCAACAGATCTCCAGCCCTTGATTAAATAAAGGCCTTTAATGAACCAGAATGAAATTAAAAAAAAAAAAAAAAAAAAAAAAAGGACTTCTGTTCATTTCTTACGAACCTTGGCCATTTTCTGGCTGCTTGATTACCTTCATTCAAGACTGTACAAATATATATATGCAATCTGGTAACATGTTACATTGCATTTACCTTTTATATTGTTCTCTAGCAGGTTCTCAGTCCACGGTCTACTTCCAAACTAAAAGGTCAATGTTTAAATCGTGGGATAACTGTATTTTTTTTTTTAAGATTGTAAGTTATAGCCTTTAAATATAAGATGCGCTGTATTATGTAGAGCTATTTGGTGTGGCCAGTAGAAATTTTATGCATCCATCCACAAGAGCTGGAAATTTATTTTCTGCTTGAACTCCCAAGGTTGCTCAGTAATTGTAAACTATCACAGAAAGATTATATTTCCAAGGATCTCAGTAAAGAATAAAATTAGTTTTGACATCTTCTTCCCCCCACTTCTCCTTTTTCTCAAAGAATATTGTGAATTTTATCTTGCATTAAAAAAAAAAAAAAAAAAAAAAAAAAACAAAAAAACACACAAAGTGCATAGTAAACACACTAATTTGTATTTTTTGTGTATATACACATATATGCAGCTGTATATGTAAGGGTAGAAATGAATGAGGAAATGAATGAGTTCAAAAGAAAAAGATATGGTTTGCCTGTTAAACATAAATGACTTAGATATGGATCACAGACGTGGTCACTTAATTGTATCCAAAACTTGGCTCAGTGCTTGGCCTTTCCAATACTTTGGTGATGTTGCTGACTATGTTAATGTACATCTTTTTCCAGTTCTCTTATTTTTTTATAAATTTGCTACATTCAAAATTGGACTAACTTTTTTAACAATCAAGCTGTTTCTTCAGATGAGTAAAGCAGCAGAAATCGACATTCCAAATGTACTGTTAAAATATTTCAAAGGCACAGGGAGAGCATAGTAAGTGAAGCCAAGCCATTGCAGGACAGAGAGGCTGCACAGATATCAATGCCAGCACTGAATGAAGAACTATAAGCAAACAAGTCAGTGCATCACTGTCCTCTGTGTAATGCTTTTCACTTGCATTAATCCATCTGGATATAGCTTTTGTTGCCTTGGTTGGACTTGTTTCAGCTACCTGGACCAGTTTAGTCTGATGATTAAGCATTTCTAGTCTATGCAGTAGTGTGCAGTACAGTCCATCTTCAAAAGTAGCAGATAGGATAAAAACAAAAAGGAGTTATGGGATTAATTTATTTAGGTGATTTTTAAAAGCTTAACACAATTAAAGGACTGTATAATTTGTTCAGCACATATTTGAAATACAACCATGGTTTTATTACCATGGTTTTATTCTTTAACCTCAAGGAAAAATGTTATTTATATCCAGAGAAATCTGAAATTACTTTTGTGCTGAAATTATGAGCCTATTAATAAAAAATTGAAGAGATCGTCAGTAAACAGACTACGCCCTGTAATGATCATTTTGTCATTTAGAGGACTCAAATCTCCAGTCGAAACTTTTTCCCCCCCTTTCTCCCATTTTTAAATAATTATTCAGTCAAGGTAATTTCCCTTAAAGTCCAAAATCCAACTTTAATTTTTATTTGCAAGAGTAAAACAAATCAATTTGCATGCTGAAGAAAATTAGCTTCATAATATAGGTTCAAGGCTAATAAAGTTTTCTATTTAAGAACAGTTTTATATTAATCATTATTTCATTTTTTTTCTCCTGTTTTTAATAAAATTTTGTTATTGATATTAAACGATTTAAAATACCGTTCTTCATATGCACCACTATATTTGAAGTCCTCACTCTGCAAGCGATAGCAAATCATTCAATAACTACATATCGCCAAAGTCCCAGTCAGTTCAATGTCAATCAATACAATAACTTGCAAGAGTCTGTCCTGGGAAAAAATATTCATCTATCTATCTATCTATCTATCTATCTATCTATCTATCTATCTATCTATCTTATCTATCTATAATCTATCTCTACCTATTCATTTCCATTTACAGCAGTGCTCAGTAGGATTGCAATAGTTAAGTCTGTGTTATAGTTTCCTTTTTAAATCCTAGTCTTGAAGGGATGAGACCTCAAATACAAAAATTCCCACCAGGCTGGTTTGACATATGGTTTCTGACAACATTGCAAGTGCAGCATGATGGAAGGAAGAATAGTTAAAATAACTTTCAGTCTGAATCCTGTACAAACCTAATACCACCTAGCAATCCAAGTCCCTGTTGGTAATGACCAAAGTAATTAGTCTTGTACTGTTTGCATTGCAGTGGATGTCCCTGCAGGAGTCTCAGGTATAGGCCAGGAGTTCACAGTGGTGTGGTGGTTTTACCTTGCTGGGCAGCTGAACTCCACCACACCACTCTCTCACTCCCCCTCCTCAGAGGAAGAGGGGAAGAAAATGCAATGGAAAGGGCTCAAGGGTTGAGATAAGGATGGGGAGATCACTCAACAATTACCATCACAGGCAAAATAGAGTCAACATAGCAAGATTAACATAATTTGTTGTTTACTTCTAACAGACTAGAGCAATGAGAACTAAAAGCAAACTAAAACCACCTTCCCCACACCCACCCTCTCCTACCTCCTCCCCCTGAGTGGTGCAGGGGAACAGGGAATGGGGGCTGCGGTCAGTCCTTGATGCTTTGTCTATGCCGCTCCTTCATGGTCTCTCTCTGTCCCTGCTCCACGTGGGGTCCCTCCCATGGGACGCCGTCCTTCCCGAACTGAGCCTTCGGGGGCTGCCCACAGGCGGCAGCTCTTCAAGAACTGCTCCCACACGTCTCCGTCACACGGGGTCCATCCCCCAGGAGCAAACTGCTCCAGCACGGGTCCCCCACGGGTGTGCGGCAGCTCCCCCCAGACTCCCTGCTCCTGCATGGCCTCCCCTCCATGGACCCAGTACTAGTGGGAAAAATGTGCAAACCCAGGAGGAAGAAGATTTCCTTCTTTCTGGGCTTTGCAGCTCAGTCCCTTGGAAATTCCCCCCATAAAGAATTGAAAACTTCTCTGTAAAAACATGTAAACCCCATTTGTGGTGGGGGCAAGGAGGGAGATGAGAGAGAGAGGATACAGTAGTGAGACAAGAGCAGCTCAGAGATGAAAAAAATTAGAAGAAAGTGAGTCTTATGCTTTCGCTGTATCTTGGTAGGACTGACTCTCAAAAGTATGCAGGTGCCCACGCACACAAGCTGACATGCAGGGAGATGTTCAGAGCTCATAGCTGTTTGACACCCACATCACAGCACCCTCACCACCAGCAGGCACTGAGGGTCAGGCACAGGGAGCTTACCTGTTCACTCTGACTTGAGGAGGAGATAGAGCTAGCCATGAATCCAGCACCATTGCTTCTCACACACAACATTCTTTGTCCAACGCCTGTAAAGATCTCTGTTTCTCAAGATGGCAAGGTACCTTCTTTTGTGTAAATCTTGCATGTTCAAATTTCTCCATATGGGTTCAAATTCCTCCATATGTGTGGTATTTGTAACCACCTGCCTCTCAATTGCATCAAATAAACTGTCTTCATTTTCCAGATGCTCCAAGACTGTTTCTCACTACATTTTTGGAAAAGCACTTTTGTGCCTTCTCCATGACTGGCATTCTTTTAAGGAAGGAGTTTCCTATGATTATCAAAGCTATTTCCTTATTCTAACAAGCCATTTCCCTATTCTTCAAAGTTTCAAAGTCATGCCTGAAAACATTTGATCCTGGCTAGGTACCTCCTTAGTCTATCAAAGCAAAATTTCACTGCTTTTTTGCACTCTTTCACTTTGATCTTGCATCACAATATTACAAGATGGAGCTCTCAGGAGCCCTCTCCTGAGGCTGCAAAGCAGTTGGGATCTGAAGCCATCAGTAGGTGCTTAGGTAGTGGCACTAATATAATAACACTATCTTCCAGGCAGCAGCATTGTGGAGGAGTTTCTAAGGCTTCTAGCTGATAGTGTGAGGTCCTCTGAGCCATAACATGAACAGAAATGTCACTTAAAAATTACTTAAACTGCCAGTCCTACTGCAAGTGAACATGCACTTTGCTCCCTGTATCTCACTGACTTCATCTTGGCCGGAATATATGACCTAATCTGTGTAGTTAATGCATTAGGAATAGAAGCCAGTTCTAGCCAGATGAAGTTACAGGAGGTTGAAATGCAATAGATAAATCATCAGTAATTACAACTTCATATCTCATTTACTCTAGAATAACAAATGACTCCTCAGTCTCAGGTAGTCTAACAAGTCTTCAAGTTGACTCCTTTTGAACCAAACCCTGACTTTTCTTTCCAGCTCAGTTATTAACTTGATCTTTTGTGTTGCATTTGTTGTACCTGGAACATCACCAAAAAATGGTTATTGTTTCTGTAATCATAATACTGTAGTCATCAGTATTTACTTATTACATTACTTCAAAATCTCCTTGAAGTTCTGTGTTCTCACTGCATTCAAAGAATAACATGAGATCACCCCCTGCCCCAGACAAGATTCAAGTCAAGTGTCAGAAAGCAAACACCAGTCGTAGCAGGACAAAATAAACAAGCAAAAGTTAGGAGCAGCTCCCTTAACAACAACATGTTTTATGAAGTTGACAAAGCTGCACAGAGGCTGATCAGATCGGAAACAAAACAATGTACCATTCAGTATTTTACCCCGAAATTTTTTTATTTTTTTTTTTCACCAAGTGAAATAATTTCTCTTCTTCTCCAAAGTCTTTCACTTGACAAACAGTAGGTAAACTAGATAAATTTGCATTACATTTATTTTCCATATTTATCCATATGAAACGTAATGTTGTTGTAGCTATGAGATATAATTCACCACAACATAATTCTATGAAGATGTGAAGATGTTCTCCACACATCAAAAACCAGTTTGAAACCACGTGGGTCTGATTGCCATTTGCACAAACACCACTAATTGCCACTTTGGCAGTATAAAGGAACTTTGAAGTGGGTATAAATTCCTATTCTACATTCTTATTAAGGCTCCTTTCATCTGTCAGAAAGGTCTAAAAAAAGGCAATGGCCATGCCTTCACAAACTTCTCATGTCACCATAAAACACACTCAAACTCACATTAACTATTTATCTCAGTGTAAAATTCAGAGCACTTACAACTCAAGAAACTGCATAAAAGTAACTGTGCCTTGCTTCCTCCAATATTTTACACCAGGGTAGATGTGTATTAAAAAAAAAAAAATTAAAAAAATGCAAATTATTAACAATGAAAATTTGGTTTTCACATAAGGACAAAAAAAAATCTTCAATCATATTGATTTTATTACATTTCAACAGGGTTTCAAGTTATTATCCATGGGTCTGGCAGTAAAGTTTTCTTCACTATACAGTGGCAGGCTTTTTAATAGTAAAGTACTCATGTAATTCATTCTCATTTTTATTCTACTGGCCCCCTTAACAAAAGCAGATATATGCCTTAAAGAGGAATATATGATTAAAATTTTCTGAAGCAGTCCATAATCAGAATCATAGAATCACAGAATCATAGGATGGTTTGGGTTAGTAGGTGCATTACTGATCACCTAGTTCCAATGCCCCTGTCATGGGGAGAGATGCCACTCACTAGATCATGTTGCTCAACCCCTATCCAACCTGTCCACCCAAGGACAAATACATGTATATGCTCTTGCAAGAATCACAGGGCTGAGTCTGCTGTGACTCTTCTCTTTTCTGTCCTCATGATGTTCTTTCCCTGGCCTGTGTTGTCCTCTAACCACCCTGGAAAGTATCCAGGACACAAAGCGCAGTGGTGTTTCCAAATGTCCTTTACTACCCAGAGGATACTTTGCTGGTTGCACCACAGATCCCTACCATTATTCAGTCACAGCTGAGACATGACTGAAAGAACAAAAGAAAAAAAAAGCAAGAGGAGGGGATAATGTCATTTAATTGGTCCTAAAATTCTGCATTAAAACTGGGTCAGAAATGAAAATCTCCAATGCACTCAGTGGCCTCAGACTCTACCAGAATATCCCATCTACTCAAAATGGTTTGAATTTCCTAGCATCACTTATTAAACATATAGAATAAATTAATTTGATCAAAAATTGAATACAAAAACAAACAAACAAACAAACAGAGTTAAACTAGAGCAGCAGTCACATTTGAATGAATCCATGAATCCTGATGGATATTTCCAGTGGATACGCTAGTCCATGACTGCTGTGCATGAAAGAGATCTCAGTCTTTGTACAATTGCATGATGAATGATTTGAGAGAAGCCTGCCTCAGACAGTGGAGTAAGGTGTTCATAAAGTCCATCTGTAGCCTGGGGAGAACACAACTGGTCAACAGAACACAAAAGATGGTACTCAGTTCAGAACAATTCAGAGCACCAGAGTTTCTGCCTTCTGCACTAATTTGTGTCTTCTCCCTGTCCTTGGATAGACATGAAGCTTCCTTAGGCTAATATTAGCCTTGCTGATGACCTTTCCCTAAGTGTTCATTGATTTCCACTTTGAGTAACATCTGCTCATAGCTGGCTACTTGTTTTCTGCTCAGCCACTTTCTATTGCCTCTGTTTCTGTAGTGGATGGTTTTGTACCCAAAGACATTTTAAGCTGATTTTTAGCTATTGCAAATGCAAGGAGAGTATCTAGGCATGTAAATGGTACTCTCTGTTTATAGTAAAGCTCTGATGTGAATATTTGATGAACTTGCTTGTCAAGGAAATTGGTTTTGCATGAATCTTAATGTTAAGTGACTAAAAGGATCGCAAATATCATCTCAGTGATTGGTTTTCTATCGTTCTTGCAGCTGTATTTCTAGTTATAGGTCCCTGGATAACAGTGAACAATTCATCTCCATCCCAGGAACATATGCTCCTCAAATAATACTTGTAGATCGTTATTAAAGGCAGAGTAACTGTAATTTAATCAAGAAATAAGTATAAAGTTATTTTATTTTTTTCTCATAAATCATTTATCCTAGCCATTTAATCAGTTAGGTAGAGCTTCACAGAAAAACTTGCTGGTACAGAGACATTCCATGCTTCGAAGTGTCGTCTAGATATCTTCTTAGTGGAAGCATATTGAAAGTAAGGGCTCTTCCCCAAGGCAAGAACGCTTCTCCATACTACTTGCTAGAGTATTTGATTGAAAAGCTCACAGCTACATCACAGGAAAAGAAAGAGAGGAAGAACTGTAAAAACACTGGCAAACTGGGGATTGTGGTCTTCCAACATCAGCCATTAATACGGACATTATATCCCAACAGTACCCCAATAGCAGTATGTGCTGTGAATTTCAGTTCATGAACCCATTTGAGTTAAATGAACTAAGACTGCACCTACATTTTCTTTGACTGATTAGCAAGAATAAACTCTTATTCTTGGAAAATACTTTGTCAAGATATACTAAAGAAAATTAAATGACTGATTAAACTATTCACTATTCACTCATCTTTCCTAGATTTTGACGGGCTGTTCTTTATTCAGAGATTGCATTAACACAACATGACAACTCTCATCATGGTGAGGGCAGATTGCTTTTAACAGCAGTGCTGAGCTGCTCAGGAGAGAAAACTTTGGTCCATAATTAGGGGAAATCGAATTCTTTGCTGTCATAGCAGCACCGGAACATTTCACACCTTCAGTTTAAACAAATGCATGACACTTATGTCACAGGGAATTTATCTTTCAGTTTGATTCCTCTGGATGTTTGCCAGCAAGGAACTTGAGGGCTTAAAAAGTGAATCTTTTAGTGGTACATAATCCTGGCACCTGGTGTCTTTAAAATCATTGACTGTCACAACAGTACAAACAGATGTTCCTGTCTGTTTGGCAGTACTGTTGTAGCAGGTTGAGCTGTCTGTATCTGTCTTTAGAGGAGAAAAAAAAAAATCTTTGTCATTTTTCTGATCATTATTTTTCCAGGAATCATTAATCTGCTTGGCAGTTTATGTAATACAGAGCAATACATGATCTCTTCTCCCTGGCCACCCATGTCTTATAATGTAGATAAATGTTCAGCACATCACTTACGTTAATTACCCTAGCTGCTAGTATGGAGAGCATACTTCAAAGGATACTTCTCTCAGTCTTCCTCATTCTGTCTTTCTTTTCCCTTTATATTTTGCAGAGTTGGGTTAGACTTTCTACAACTTGTTGTGTCAATCACAGTTGGCAGTTAAGGTTATTCCCAACTCTGGTTCAAACAATCGTGATGGCAAAATCCATAAATTTTCACCTCTAGTTAATCAAAAGCAGCTCTCCTAACAGAAGTATTAATGACAGCCACAGTGACCCAAGCATGCAAAACCTGTGTATGCACTGTCTTACAGCTGTCTTAATTATTACAGCTATCTGTACTGTTGTCAGCAACTTTGTACTCTTTCTGCTTTTATTTTGCTAGAATAAAGAAGCTACATTCATAAACTCTTGTTAGGGTCTCCATTCCCCTGATCATACCAGTAACTCATCCATGCACTTGCCCCATTATGAGTGAAGGGAACTGCACAGGAGGCTTTGAGGACAGCCTCACTGGGATCTTGGCTTTAACACTTCCCTGTCTTTATGAAAAACAACAGAACCAAAACTGTTCAGCTATGTTCTAGATGCACATTTACATTTTTGTAGCATAATTGCTTAGGGCTTCACACTCATCCTGTTATCATCTTCAAATATCCAGTGCCCCCAATATCATCTAGCTTCTGCTAATTTTTTGTATAAAATCTAAATTCATTGGGTGTGATAAAATTCTAGTATACCTAAATAAATGATAGAAGCAATCTCAGAGCTATTGGTGTTTATCTCTTAGTAATCACAGAGGTGAAAGGGGGCAAAGTGCCAACAATGCGAAAGAAAGATGGAATATGGTGCTGATGTTTAAGGGAAAAAAAAAAAGAAAAAAAAAAAAAAGAATGCATCACTGATCACTGTAACCTAAATTCCAAATAAATTATGTAATGAATAATTAGTTTAGATACCTACAAACATATAGAAAAAGAGATGGAAAACAGGTTTTATGTATTTGTCAAGAACAGCTTAAATCACTTTTTTTTTTTTTTTCTATAAGCAAGAATATAGATATTAGATACTCAACTCTTGACATGAGCTGGCTGTTGTTTACAAATATTGACTCCAGGTAGCTCAAATGATATTGTTACAATTGAATTATTCACATATGATGTTGATTAAAGTACCACAGGCTGTTTTTTTAACCATGACTTGGAAATAGTTACCAGTAATCAGATGGATGCCTAGCATGAAGTTTCACCTGGTTCTGGGTTTGTTTTATATTTTTCTTAATTACGTAACATTTGGAATAGAGTCTATGTTTATTAACTTTGCAATAGATGTGAAAGTGTGAGTGACTGCAAGCATACTGGAGGACAAGATAAGTATTGAAAGTGATTTTGACAAATTGGTCAAACAGTGTGGAAATAATAGATGAAATTCAAAGGAGGATAAGAGCCAAGTTCTACACTTGCACAGAAATAATCTGCTTAAATACAGGATAGAGAACTGGTTAGGAAAATCATCTTCACAGAAGGGTCTGAGGTCGTAGTAGACAGCAGCTGGACATGAGTCAACAGTGCTCTACTTGTGAAAAAAAAAATAGCATATCCACAGGACATGCAGAAAAGGCGGCAGCCCACATAATGTGAAAACATCTTTTCATGCTCAGGCAGATGCAATGCTGAACCCAGTTTTGAGCAAAACATTTCAAAGAGAGTCCCAAGGAAAATGTCAAGAATAATGAGAGGACTATAAAGCTCTACTAAATCAGAAAGACTGAAAAAATATTAAATTGTTTGGTCTAAAAAGGAGGAGACTGAGGAGATATCTGATAACAAAGGATTGCTGCAAAAAAAAAAAAAAAAAGAGAGAAAAGAATAATCTGTTTTTCATGCTAACAACAGCCATTACAACAGATATGAGGGTGAAATTGTATTGAGAAAAATTCAAAGAGGAAAAGAGGATTTAAAAGACATTTTTTCCCTTAGTAAAGATAGTGAAGCACTGAAATAGACTGCAAGGAGGAAGAGGAGATGTTGTTTAAGAATAAGTTAAATGAGCATATGTCAAGATCCATCTTTCTTAGAAGAGACAGCAGAATACATCTTCCCACTACCTCAAAAATACTTTATAGTCCTACTTTTCTATCATTCTAAAAGTACCACTCTCTCCTTGTAGTATTATATTTCTTCCCATTTCCATTACTGTAATGTTCCAGGAAAAAAAAGAAAAAAAATAATCCATTATGTTATCCTATAGTATTTTGTATTGACCATGATTACCACTTCTGTGTGATGAGCAAAAATTATTTTATCTGTACCAAGGTTGTTAACAGCACAATTATTAAGGTTTAACAGGATCAGTTGCAAGACCAAGTACTCTCTGTCATCCAGAGACAAACAACTATGAGTAGAACTGAAAGAACAATATCCTGATGACTTATGAATTGTATCTGAATGGATATATTTATTTTCCATTTATAACCTAGGTCAGTGCCAACGAGCATGCCAATAGAAGTTGTTTGGGTAAGAATCAATGCCAAATAAAGATACAGGAACTGAGGTAGTGGGAACTAAAAATGTCATCTCACATTATAACCAACAGGGATGTATGGCACAACCCAGACACCACTTCTGGATATTACAGAGGAAGAAACCATACAAGAATAAGGGTGATACAAGAAATGCAAAATGTTTCTGATTTTTAGTGTTCTCCTCATTATAAAATCATAGAAACACAGAATGGCTTGGGGTGGAAGTGACCTTATAGATCATCTAATTCCAATCCCTGCCATGAGCAGGGACACCTCCCACTAGATCAGGTTGCTCAAAATCCCATCTAACCTGGTCTTGTATCATCATCCTTTCTCAGTGTTTTCCTCCTCTCCATCCTTTCTTTTGTCTAGATATTGATTAGACTATTTTTTCACATGCTGTAGAAAAGTTTTATGATATTAGCTAAATCCCTTTAAATCATCTCTTAGGATGGGTTATCAATAATAGCATCAGCTTCTGCAAAGTTAATAAAATGCCCATTTTCCTTCAGAGACATTATTACAGCTTTGCAGCTAGCTATCCTATTTTTGAGCACTGGTGAGCTATTTGCCATTAAATCTTTAGGATATGATAGGTTTTTATTTGATAGGTGGTGATTTATTCTTTCAGCATCTCAGTGTTATTCATTTAAGTGTAATAACGCTACAGATGTGAATTAAAATATCAATGTCTTACACTGTTGCATGGATGAACTAATACTTTCTAGCAAAGCACATTTTGATGTAAATAATACATACATATATTTTAATATTAGTTCCTATTCTCCTAATCATCTAAAGAATATATTCTCTTTTGTGGTTTATAGGGTGTAATTCTTACAAGTTTTCGGAATCTTATAACCACTTAAAAGCAGAAAATAAACTGCTAAATGCAGTTCATATTGTGTGATAGAAATGCCAAGATGGAAAAATCCCTGTATTAAACAACAGCTTTAAAACCAGGTCTCCCATTTGTGCAAAAGTTTGTGATCCGGAATAATTACAGGTGCAGTTTTGCTCCTTGTACAGATCACTCCTTTCAATATCAGCTTTCTATTCAATTGGTACAATCACACATCAATGAAGAAAGGCAATGATGCCATCAGCTAATTATGCCTATAAACACATGGCTGTAATGGCCTTATAAAGGGCTTAATAATTGTTCTGTCAGGCAAACTGCAGAGTATGTAGCTCAAAACATGGAATGCAGACATGAGCAGCATTTAGATATCTTATTTCAAGAAAAAGTACCCAAAAACCCTACACGTTGGTGGTTGCATCACTTATCACACACATTGAATTCCTTTCTGAAGGATCTCTTGGAGTGGAAAGACCATGCATGTGCGGCATTACTTTTTGCTCTTTAGTCCCTGGAAGGGGGTGGCCACAGTCAAGCTGTTTATTGCAAGTGGTGCTTTCCAGACCTCCAAGAACATTCCTGGACTCTGGAAGATTTCTAGTAGGCCCTGGTTGAGATTGTAACAGGGTCCATGTGAAGTTGCACTGATTGACAGCCTTGGGATAGTGCTTGCACCAAGGCCTTGCCACTGGCATGGCCACCACCTGTCTATTGCAGACTTTACATGGTCTCCTGTGGCACTAGTGAGGACCAGACTTGGCTTCCGATTCCTTATCTTTGGATTGCATCTAGTATAAACTAGACATTCACTGAAAAACAGAAAATGGACAGGGATGCCTTAGGTATAGCCATATGCTCTCACATGCACCCCAGAACACTGAAGGAGTCTACACACTACTGTACTGCCATAATTTCCTTTCACTTATCTGAAGAAAACCCCCAGTTCAGCATGGGGCTCCTATGAAAGCCCAAACATCCACCAGTGATTGCAAAGGAGGGTTAAGGTCCTGTTTCTGATGCTCTGTATCATCTTGCTATGCAGTGCCTGAGTTGGTGGCACTTATGAAAATACTCCGGGTCTTGCCTTAGATAAATTGCAGGAAAATAGTTATTTAACAGTTCTGAAGCAGCAGGGGAGAATTTGCTAGCAGGATTACTCTCTGGAGTCACAAAGCCACGGCAATGTTTTTTACTGCAGCTAAAACATTATAGTGAAACATTACCAAACTGTTACTTACAAGCCAAATCATGTAGTCCTTCCTCACTGTTTTCTGAAGCCTCAATTCAATAAGCACACGCTTAATTGTTTGGTAGATAAAGATAAGCTTAAACACTTCTTAAACAGGGATACTGTCTTAAATAGAGATCAAACTTCAGAGCTCTAATGTTAAACGTAGTTTCCTAATGCACATGTGCACCTACACAAAGGCACGTAACTTTCAGATGGTTATAGGGAGCCATCTAATTAATGTATTAATTGGTTAATGTAGCCTATTAAATTATTAATGTAATCTATCTGTATAAAAGTCAGGCACCTCAACAAAGGTACTGATCAACAGGCTGTTGGCAATCAAGATGGATGTAGGCTACACCCAGTCTGAATTACTGACTGGTCCAGTAGCCCACTGCCTGCTCCCAGCATCCTGATAAACTCTATCAAAGACTTGAGATGACAGATTCTGCCCAGGTGGTGTGATTGGCTCTTTCCTCATGGATCTGGGACAGGGAGCAAGACCTGAGTATGATTCTCACCTCATATGGTGCCAGCGCACAGACAGAGCAAGGACTGGGTCAGAGAAACTGGGGAGACTCCGAGTATGTAGCCACAAGCACAGGAACACACCCATTTGGGCAGAAGACAGATACTGAAAAAAATGTCCACTGGGTCTTCTTCTCTGTCTATAACAGCTACAGAAGAAGACTAGAAAACTTTAGACCACACTGCTTTTAAATGTGGGGTGAAATCTATCCAGTTATAATGAAAAATAATAATAATAATAATAATAATAAAGTTTTATCACTACACTAAGGCCATGTTCTCCCTATTGTCTTGGAACAAGCCCTGTCTGACATCCCTGGCAGATTTGTAATGGACTAAAAGGAATATGAAGAACAGTGAGACAACCTGTTCTTCTCAATCAGTGTGAAAAATTAATGCCATGGCTCCAATTTTCCTCTGGGAAAGCTCTGATTTTGCTCACTTGATTAGAGCAAAGTTATGCCTGACTTATGCCTGATTTACTTCAGCACTTAAGAGATGAAGCCCAGCCCCTTTTCTGAGCACTTCATAATACAGGTTCAGTATTGCAATCCTCACACTTTCCAATCCAGGCTTATTTCACATACTGCTGAATATCAGTTTTTATCACCCAACTACTAAAAATGCACAAAGAATCTCCATCTATCATTTTGTTTTAAAAATGGAAAACAACTGCTTTTAAATCTGGCCTTTCTTTGTATACTTCTCCTTTAGTCAAAGCTCATATACAGTTGATATTAAGGCTTTCCAATGCTATCCTTCTAGACTACACCACCTGTGAGTGTGTACAAAGTAAAAAGACTTCAGTATGAAAAATGAATTTAATATACAGCAGGAATAATCTCAGAAACTCAATTAACTTGGCTTCTCAAGGATTACATAGCAAAAATCAATTTTTATTTACCTATTTATTGCCTAAAGTTACCATGTGCTATTCCAAGATGTCCTGGAATTTCTGTCAATAAGAAATAAAAAATCTATTTTTATTTCCATGAGACTTACTTAGGCAAAAGTGTGCATGTTGGAGCAGACTTTTTTTTTGCCAATAAATGTTCTCACTGGAAAATTCATCTTTTAACTTTCCAAATCATCTGATATATCAGTCAACACATAAAATATTTAGGAGACACCAATAACCTGACTATATCCATTTACATTCACTCCCTCCCTGACACTGCTTTCAGCCCAGTTGCCACTTCAGACACACCATTAATCAGAGTGACTCATGATCATATTTGTAAAAATCACACAATTACTTAGGTGTAGATTTATTCAAGGATTGAACCCTTCATTAAAAATGCATAAGGCTCTAAAAATACAACAGACATTGCTAACAATTTTATGCACAATGTCAATTTGATATGGCATGGAACAGCCGTGTAAAGAATATTCACTGCTGATTGGTTTTAGACACCTTTTTACCACCAGGTTTGCAAATAGGCCTGGGTACAGTACCAGCACACATGACACTGTGCCAGCAGCTTTTCATTTTCATTCTTTGCTTGATCAAGTTTAAAGATGACAGCAATAACTCAAAAATTCAAAGTGCTAACAGCTACATGGAAACAATCTAAATTGCATGTACAATGTGCTAAACAAATCTAAACTTACTTGAACACCAAAGTTTAGAAATACTGCTGCGAGTGAGAACAACACATGAAAAACAGTGCATGTTCTGCTGTTGCCTGGTTAATCTATTCCAGTTCTCACTATTAAGTCTTTCAGTTCTTCAGCTGTCTTTCTCAATCACTGTATGACTTTGTATGAAGTTAAATGTAGGATTTTTTTAGGCTCAATTTATCATGCAGAGGAATGTGAAGCATCAGATCTTTCCTACAAATTTATAGCTGGGTGATTAATAGTTTTTTGTGTTTCTATGACTAGCTAAAACTCAGGCAAGATAGGAACACCAGTAAGTTATGACCACTTGAAACCTGGATACAAGCTTCAAAAATGAGTTGATGGGTTCAGCCCAGTTCTCTGTAGACCACTGTTCTCAGCAAACTCTATCAAAATAGACACTAGTAACTCAAAGATTAGACTGGACTAGCAAAAATATTTCATGCATCAAACAAACCAAAGTAGTTCTACAGGTTTGACAAAATAAATGGTTCAGGTTTCGTGGAAGTTCTACGAAGATGTGGCCTTTCATCATCTTATAAACACTGGGGCTTTTCAGAATCAGTGTTCTTCAAAGTGAAGAATCTAAAGTAAATGTTTTCTTAATTTTTTATTATTATGTTTTTTTAATACTGATGTTCTTTTAACTTTATCTTTGAAAACAGAATTATGAATAGAAATCCATGGGTATGCCAATACCCATGCCAATACTACGATTCTGTAGTAGTCAGATATTTCCTTGACCAACAAAGTATATGATGCTCTGAATGTATATATTGTACCTGTGCCTAATATCTTTAGTATTGCATACATCCCTCAGGGTAGCTTGACGTTTGTTGTAAAATATTTAGTGCTTGTACAGTGCTTTACAGAATTCTGCCAAAAACACCTTATGTTAACTATGTTATATTTAAAACTGTAAACCATGTTGTAATTAAAGGTATAATAACACTGCTGGGGCTTTTTTTAATTATATGTAGCATTCTGAATTTTGGCTTACACATCATTTAATAAAAAACACTTAGATCTAAGAGACCTGGGTTGTACTTCTGACTCTGCTCTCAAATCTGTGATTTTGGGCAATATTTCTGAATGTTAAATTTTCATGATTACAGATAACTAACTGCATATGTAGGCCTTAACTTTAAGGGGGCAGTGAGCTCAGCTGGCTGTAAGTAAGTGCCTCTAATTGTAGATGCTTAGCAAACCGAAAAATAAGGTCTAAGTAGTCCTGCACTGAAAATGTGCATGTATTCCTCCTACTGCCTTGTTTTGTTCCATTTATACGTACCAGCATTTAAGTTCCACAGTGAATTCTATTCTATCTTAAATATATGGTGACATAGATGTTAGCATGAGCTAGAAATAAGAAACCTAAATTACTACATAGTAAACTGCAGAAAAACATTTTCAGATGGCTTAAGTCAAGACAAGTTTGGTCACTATATTTAACGGGTGCAATAGCAAGCTTCACTTGTCTCCTGCCTTGTGGACTGTTCTACTCATCACTAGAGAAAATTGCATATACTTTCAGAATCACAGAATCACAGAATCACAGAATTTCTAGGTTGGAAGAGACCTCAAGGTCATCGAGTCCAACCTCCAACCTAACGCTAACAGCCCTCCACTAAACCATATCCCTAAGCTCTACATCTAAACGTCTTTTGAAGACTTCCAGGGATGGTGACTCCACCACTTCCCTGGGCAGCCTGTTCCAATGTCTAACAACCCTTTCAGTGAAGAAATTCTTCCTAACATCTAACCTAAAACTCCCCTGGCTCAACTTAAGCCCATTCCCCCTCGTCCTGTCACCAGGCACGTGGGAGAACAGGCCAACCCCCACCTCGCTACAGCCTCCCTTGAGGTACCTATAGAGAGCGATAAGGTCACCCCTGAGCCTCCTCTTCTCCAGGCTGAACAAGCCCAGCTCCCTCAGCCGCTCCTCGTAGGACTTGTTCTCCAGGCCCCTCACCAGCTTCGTCGCCCTTCTCTGCACCCGCTCAAGCACCTCGATGTCCTTCTTGTAGCGAGGGGCCCAAAACTGAACACAGTACTCGAGGTGCGGCCTCACCAGAGCTGAGTACAGGGGGACGATCACCTCCCTCGCCCTGCTGGTCACGCTGTTCCTGATACAAGCCAGGATGCCGTTGGCCTTCTTGGCCACCTGAGCACACTGCTGGCTCATATTCAGCTGACTATCCACCATCACTCCCAGGTCCTTCTCTGCCTGGCAGCTCTCCAACCATTCCTCTCCCAGTCTGTAGCTCTGCTTGGGGTTATTGCGCCCCAGGTGCAGGACCCGGCACTTGGCTTTGTTGAACTTCATGCAGTTGACCTCAGCCCATCGGTGCAGCCTATCCAGATCCTCCTGCAGAGCTTTCCTACCCTCGAGCAGATCGACACACGCACCTAACTTGGTGTCATCTGCGAACTTACTGAGGGTGCACTCAATGCCCTCGTCCAGATCATCAATGAAGATATTAAAGAGGACCGGCCCCAGCACCGAGCCCTGGGGGACGCCACTAGTGACTGGCCTCCAACTGGACTTGGCTCCATTCACCACGACTCTTTGGGCCCGGCTATCCAGCCAGTTTCTAACCCAGCGAAGCGTGCGCCAGTCCAAGCCAAGAGCAGCCAGTTTCTTGAGGAGAATGCTGTGGGAGACGGCTCTACTTTCATGTAGAGCATCTTGTAAAGGCATCTTCATACAGTCTGTGCCTATTCATATTGCTGTAATATTCTGAAATGCTTTGGATGAGAAACCTGGCATATATTAAGTGGAACACAAAGCATATACCATAACAGAAAATGAATTTGTTTCCTTCTTCAACCTGAGTTAGTTCATAAACCAACCCAAAAGTTGGTTTAAAGAAGCCTAATCTCACCGTGCATAGATGGAGCATGGTGGATGGAGGAAACAATGGATAAATAACTCATTAGTAAGAGAACTCTTAACTGAAACATGGATTTTTTTTTTTTTTTAAAGTGAACTTTACAGAAATAAATAAGGAAAATATTTCCAAACCTAACTTCAAGAAAGATTACCTTTAGGACTTATGAAGCAGCTTCTCTCTTCCTTCTCCTCATCTTTAAAGACAAGTTGTCAAACTTGGCTTACAACTAAGTGTGTAAAGTGTTTTCACCTTTCTCTGACCAGAAATATGTTGCTGATCTTGCCTCTGTGGACTTCCTGAGATATGTTCCCAGAACCTTCTGGCTGAGTTTCTAACTCCTGACTGCTCTGAGAGAAGGCTGGCTGAGACATTACAGACTTCAAAATCTCTTCCTTTCTCCCCAAGTGATGTGGCTGGGCTCACTTTCTTTGCTTTTTTGGACAGAGAATATTCTCTCTTGTCAGTACAACTTCCATCCATGCAGACTGTGCTGTCTGTGCAGTGCTTGTCCAGAACTAGCTCTGATTAGATGCTTAAGATCCTGGGAGGCATTTTGGGTTATAAGCAGTTTCCTCACATCTCCTGCTTCCAAAATAGGGAGAGGGTATAAATAGGGACAAAATAGGGACAGGGACATTCCTTTATTCCTTTTTTTTTTTTTTTTTTTTTGAGAGAGAGAGACTAATAGGGATGGAAAATGCCATAGAGGGAACAAGCCAATGGTGAATGAGCAGCAAACTTCAGTATTGAGTTGGAGCTTGATACATCTTCATACACCAAAACAGACAGAAAACTACTAATGTTACATTACTGCTTCTTTTCACTGGAACTATGTTGCCCCAGAAACTCTTCTGCTATATCCCACTAGAGCTAAAATAGTCAGCATGAAAAATAAAATGGCCTGGGACATTTTTCTTCCAAGACCATATGCATGCAGGGGCTTTTGAAGTGATGCCTATTTGCTCCTACACAATAACACAAAGAGGTTCATTTTGTCTCTGCATAAATCAGGTTAACCCATAAAGTTATGGATAGTTTTGAGAAGCTGTTCAACATCCAGTTACTTGTGATGAGTGCTTGGAATGAGTTGCACTCAGGTAGTCGGGGAACTGATGCAAAAGGTGTACTCACCATCTGGTCAGAACTGCTCCTGTCTTGAATACTCTTAATTTGCTCTTTAGAATGGACTGCCAGGTGTGATTCAACACAGAACTTTGAATAAGGAATGGGCTACTGCAAAAAATATGATCTGCTCAGTGATAATGTGTTAGCTGAAAGTTTGTCAGACAATATTGTATATAAAGTCTTAATACCCATAACTTCCACGGTCGATTTTCCTATTCAGTGTGTGGTTTGTTACTTTGCTGCAGTGGTACAGCCAAACTAGTACAGCAGTAGCAGAAACCAAACAAGCTGCTTCTGTACTGCGTAGGTTTCCAGAGCACACCAAATTGTATGTCAGCTACAGGCAGCGGATGATCACTACCGTATTTCTCAGTGTTTTTCCTGTTGTTTACTACAGAGGAGCAGCGCTGACACATTACTGAAGAGAGCAAGGAGTAGCTGGTAAATCCGTTTGGGTTTCAGTTTTCCTGAATAAGGTACTACACAGCTTTTGTATATTGTGAGTAATTCCGGTGACTGTCACAAATGGCCTGAAATTTACATCCAGATCGAAGGACAAAATGTAGACTAAGCAGCAATGATTGCATATGAGAAAGGTTTCAGTGCATATAACTTGATGTGGGACCTGGAGGCTGGCTTGTCACTGGCTGTTAATAAATATGCCTGCAGAGGTCATCAAGGGCACAAACAGGTATTCAAGGAGAGGACAGGAGACCAAAACTCCTTTTCCTCTGCTGAAAGCAAGGGCACATTACACCTTTATCTCTGAAGAAGATTCAATTTTCTCACTGTACTCTTCTTTAACTGCTGAACATGTGTGTGTTCCCCTTGCTACTGCTTGTTCCCCCATGAATTGCATAGCCTCTCTGAGCAGTGTGTTGCTCTGCACTAGTGAGATTTTTCTCCCTAGTAGCTGAGACTCACTTCATAGAGTCTGAGCACCAGCTTAACTGTCCAAGTCTTCCAGGCATCGCTCGATGACCCTGTCTTTCCTGATTCTGCCTACGTGGGTCATCCCCTGTCCATGCCCTTTGCCTGGCAGATACACAGCAGATACCTCTAACAGAGTGCTGTTGTGTTGGGTCACAGGCATTAACATTTGCTTCTGTGCCCCATCTTTGACCTTACGATGTTGTGCATTTTTTAGACTGCAGTCATGTCAAAAGACTGATGTCATTTCAGAGCAAAACAGTGGAAAAAATGGGGTCAGAGTGAAAGCTTTTATTCCAGTATAAATAACTGAAATAACAACACAGGCACTCCCAAACCTTGACAAAGCACTTCTCTTTGTATGCATGTTTACTTTTCTTTTTAATAAAATGTGCTCTGTTCCCAAATTCCCTCTTCTGTCATGGAAGTGTTAGAATTGGATGAGATATGTATTAACCTCTTGAAAGATTAGTGATCCTCTAACACAGATTTTAGTAGCTCATTAGTGTAAAAGGAAGTATTGCTGTACTGATGGGACATAAACATGATTCATATTCAAAAATAATATAGTGCTTTGAGTTCTATTGCTAACTCCCTCTGGCTACAAGGGCAAAGTGCAGCCATTAAAAAGCAGAAACCAAGAAAATACAGACAAGTGAATCTGACCTGAGCGATACGCAGGCAAACTCATCGCTGGAGGAGGTCAGATTGTTTTACAGGTGTAAATGGTTGCACTTCTGTGGGCTTAACTACAGCAATTCTTGTTTACAGCAGCCAAGAATCTAACCCCAAATGTTTGAATAGTTTGATACACAGTGGGAAGAAGAGAAATCTGCTGTTCATTATTTAGTTGTACTGAGCACTTGAACTATTCATATTTTTGATGTCTCCAGCTCACATTGTGGCCTCAAAGAAGAAAATGGGCAAGTGACCAAAACAATGAAATCTAGTCTACAAATGAAACATGGGAGTAAATTTTAATTTAATTTAAGCTCTGGCTGTTTCCTCTGTGGCCAGATCACTCCCTGAGTATGTCTGACTCCAAAGTCCCTTTGGCAGACTTATGGAGGTAGCTGCTTTGAAGACTACATCGCCTGTAAGCACTGATGAGCTAATCACCACTATCCAGCAAGAGTTGGTGTAAAACAGTTTGTTTGGCATTGCCCTTTGTTAAGTAACCTACCTTGTTTAATGCATTTGTCTTTTTGGTATATTCTGCAATGAACTCCAGAACCTGCCTAGTAGCATTTGCTCTAGCACTTTGGAGAAGGTGTTCATACATTCAACACCTCCCTTGGTGTTTTAAAGTAACTGGGGAGAAAAAAGGATGCTCTGCACAGCTCACCTCCATCCATATATGTTCCGGCAAAGTATCCTGTTCTTGGAAGAACTTAATGATCTGATTCCTTTCCTTCTCTCCTTTTTACTATACTCCCCTTTACTATACTCCCCTTCTTCCCTGCACTTGCTATTTATTTATTTATTTTTGAATGTATATGTTTTAAAGTCTACTGATTGGTGTTGGGAGACATAACAGATAACGATTGTTTCCAAATGGAATTTCCAAGTGTGGTTTCATAACGATAGTGTTGTGACTACATTTATTTCCCAAACAAAAAAGTTGTGTTCCCTTCAAAAAGCAAATTGTGTAGATAAATAGAGCTTATAGTAAATAGCTGAAATTATTTTTTTTTTCTAAGAAGTTTAGACTCAGCTAAAAAAATGTAGTTCTAAACAGAATGTTGGAGACACTTGCAATTGATTGGTATGCTGTTAACCTGGGAGATCAAGCTGACTGTCATGTGTTATTAATATATTGCAATGAATGCACTGGATGGTGTCACTTGCTAGGAAGAACTTGTGCTATTGATACTGCATGTTTTTTCAATTGCAGCTTGTGGTTAACTGATTCGACATTAAATTCCCCTTTACTTTTGCTCTGTATTGCAGAGATGAATTGTTTTGTGGGCAGAGAGCAACAGAGTATTGATCTACAAGCCAAATCTTTCTGCCCACCTTTTACATGCCTTTTTGCTTACTACATGGCAGAGTAAATTAAACCTATCTGCTACTGTAAGCTTCTATTTCAGTATAAATCTCTCCTTTTATCTTAAGCTCTTTATCAAGGTTTTAACAGTGAATTCTGCTCATTCAGTTATTCCTGTCTGTTCAGATTCAACAGTTCTAGGATTCTTCATGTCAGACAGTATCTGCTTCAGTAGGATCAGAATTATTTAGCAGCTTTGAAAATGCTACTGTCATTTATTTTAGGAGTCAGCTGTCTTAGAAGGACCAGGAAAGGCCAAAGTAGTTTGCATTTATTGGCAAACTATCGCTTGTGTTAGTACTGACTTTTAATTTCACTGCAAAGATGAGAAAGTAAACATTATTTTGGAAAGTTTAGTCAATAGATGTGGTTGACAGATTTTTTTTTCTTCTGTATTTAGAAAAGAATAAGCCAAATGTTAAAAGTGAAATCCACATTCCACCGTCCTCCTCCCCCCTTCAAAAAAAAAAAAAAAAAAAAGAGAAAAAAAAGGACTTAAATACACAAGCTGAAACAATGAAACAATGGAAAGTTGTAAATAATATCCTCAAAAATACCAAGGTAACAAGGTTGGTCACCATGTGCAGATATTTACGTAATTAAAGTCCTTGAAATATACTGTTTCACTAACATTAGAGCTAGGTGATGGCTTAAAACACTGTCCAACAGTAACTATCTCAGGAAAAAATACAAAATGTTTCTGTAAGTCAGAGAAGTGAAAGACCTAGGTATGAATCCAGTAAGATTCAGTGTGCATGGGTTGTGCTTGGCAATGGAAGTTTGGAAATTTTTTTTTGAAAAAATCTCCTCTGCTCACACAAGGAGAACATGTAACTGCCAATGATGAACACCAGGTTGAACCAATATGACTTTCAGGTCTGTGCACCCATCTTCCTTTGCTGTTACTGCAAGAAGGACTAGGAAAACAAATTCAAATGCTATTGAGAAGTCTAAAGTTTTTCAACAGAAATTATTCGAAATTCCACATTTGGTGGTTAAATAAACACACCCTTTATCTAGAAAGAGAAAAGGAATCAAATTGAAAACAGCTTCTTCTGTATTTTGTAGATTATATATATAGTGTAGAATGGAAGGGAATGAAACACCAATACCTGCTGATTTTAATGGACTTGCATCTGATTTGCACTTCCATAAATACAGATCATAGAATCATACAATGGTTTAGGTTGGAAGAGACCTTAAAGATCATCTAACTCCAACCCCCTTGCCGTAGGCAGGGATATCACCCACCAGATCAGGTTGGCCAAGGTCCTATCCAACTTGGCCTTGATTTTCAGACCTACTTGTTCATAAAACATAAACTGAATGGTAAAAGGAGGGCTTTTCTGTTTAAGAGGTATGTCTGTTAATGCTCTCAGAAACTTAAAACTTTTCTAAACATTAGTTTAAAAGCTCATGCTTCAGAGTTTAACTAATCCTGGTATATTTAATTGAGCAGTGGTATGATGTAGATAATTCACACTATTGCTACAAATTTTTGCTCAACATTCCCTTAGACCGTACACTGCTGCATGGCAATTTTTATACAAAAGTGTAATAGATTATATTATTTTTGCTTATTAACACTCAAGATGGGTATAAATCACCTCAAGTCTTTGAAGTATGGTACAGAATAGATTTACTGTCATTTTTGACTGCAAAACTGATTATTAGATTTTAAATATTTTAGCTATAAAGATTACAGGTGAAAACTTTCAGAAGTCATTTGTGTTGTCTACATGATTTCAGAGATGTTGGACAAAATGATCAAAAATTCCATTGGTGCTGAAGTACTCTGAAGCTAATAAAGAAGACAACAGAAAAAAAAGATTTGACTGTGGTTTGAAAACAGTACCATGTTGGTTAAAGGTTAAATCTTGGCCAATGATGATTTTCATTTCCTTTCTAGTAGTGACTTTTTCCTTTACAAGAAGGGACATTGAAGAATTGATCTGCCTCATTTAAATTTCTCAAGCAATGGTAGCTGTCTTTCCCCTCACCGAGGTTGTCTTGTATGTGGAAGAGAGGTTTTCTTCTTTGCTAAAAGAAGGAAAGCTTTCAAGATTTTCAGCATACTCCTCTACTGGACAACAGTTTTAAAAATTGCAATATTTTCTTATGATTTATTTGTTTATTTATTGCATCACAAGTTTTATTACTCTCTTTGAAGCCTGAGCTCTGGGTGTAAGGAACTTATATGAAAATCCTAGCTTTTACAGGGGGAGGTTTTGGGGGACTGTTCCTTGGAGTGTAATCACTAACAGCTTCATGGAGTTCAGAAAGCAAACTGAAGTAACTTCTAGTAACTGTTATTTCCTGATGTTCTCTCATGAGAGAGGAGGAATGGAAAACAAAGTCCAGAGTTATTATTTAAGAATAAAATCTGACTTTCAACATACTCATTTGGAAAATAAGTAACTTCTGTCCACTCTCTCAGCCTTCTCTGTGTGGTAGACAGCAAAGATATCTACTCAAAGGAAGCAAAAATAACCCTTTAGTAAAGTTCGGTCTTGAGGTCTGAGATTCCCACATACACCGGGGAAGGACGCGCATGAAGGAAACAAGTAAGGAGACCCTCCAGCACCAGATAGTCCATATCCCACTTTCTGGAGGATGAGGAAAGAGGACACTTCCCAGAACAAACTAATTTATGCTGACTAAAACTAGTAGCACTTCAGTATAGTGTCTTTTGTAAAATGTCAATTTATGCATATAAAATGGTTTCAGTAATATTGCACTTCACCAGGATGAACAAGTGCTACTTTCAGTAACTTTGTTTTTCTGCAAAACTGTAGGCAGCAGAAAGGGGCACTATGTCATCTCAGTGACATTTTTATAATCATTAACGTTTCAACTTGAAATTCTCAATAGCTGCAGAGAGGCTCAGTCTCTGAAATAAATGTGTCCACAATACTGATTAGAAACTGAAGGGATTAAGTTGATGTCTCTGATGTTATTGCTTGCTGAAATGAAAAGGAAAAAATGTTTAAAGTCCCAGACATAATTTACCTCACTTCCCCAGACCTATCAAAGGGTTAGCTTCAATAACTAAGTAATGGCTGCTTTATAGTTTGGATTTTCTGACCTGATGTTTTCAAAAGGCTAATAAAAAGCTACACTGCTGAGAGGAAATTTTAGGTTGAAATGACTGTAAAAATAAAATAGTAATGATAAAACAATTTGTGTCAGTCTGAGAGTGGAAGTTAAACCTGTAACTATTCCATTCTTGAACAGCAAGTGAGAGGATAAGAAACACCTACATGTTTGCATGTGCATAACTAACTGTGCTTTAAGGTGAGGTTTGTGTATGAATGGAATTTTAAGAATGTTTTGTTAAACATCTAATCTTCATGGAAAATATTCCCTCTCACTCTACAGGATGGCTCTGTCCAAGTCTAGGTTGTTAGAAATAGGCATTTTACAGATTCTTAACTTCTTTACTGAAAGGGTTGTGAGGCATTGGAACAGACTGCCCAGGGAAGTGGTGGAGTCACCATCCCTGGAATTCCTCAAAAGATGTTTAGATGTAGAGCTTAGGGATATGGTTTAGTGGGGACTGCTAGCGTTAGGTCAGAGGTTGGACTCGATGACCTTGAGGTCTCTTCCAACCTAGAAATTCTGTGATTCTGTGATTCTGTGATACAGATGCTGACCCACAATATTATGTTGGGTGCAAACTAGAGCTTGCATATCAACATTATATTAAAATTTGTGTAGGATACATCTTAGGCATTACTCCTACAATTAATAATTATCTGGTTAAACTATTTATTTTTAATGTATACTTCAGCCTCTATGGAATTGGAGCTAGAATTTTTTGAATATCCTTTTTACAAAAAGGAGTGTTTAGGCTGATAAGAATGTGATCTCTCACTCGCTAGAGTGACTGAAATTAGTCATACCCTTTTTCCCTGTATCTGGGATAACTACATCCAGAAGACTAATTTTCCCTTCATAAATGTGGTGTATGGGATGTCTAAGTGCACTTATTCAGCTAATAGCACTACGGGACAAATATTATGGAGAAGAGTAATGGAAAGAGAAATGCTTTAACCCTTCTTTTTTCAAAGTGGATTTTTTCCTCTCCTGTTGAATAAATTCCTCACATATATATATATATGTGACAAGAATTGTATTGTGTGTGCTTGTGCCTATTAAGTGGAACAGAGAAGTGAAGTGCGTCTCTGCAGTGCCAGCAGTGGTAGTGCAGGTAGTGCAACTGTCTTCTGCTAGCCCAAGTCTGCAGAATCTTTGGAGATGTTTTCTCTCATGTTTTCTCTCAAATACTGCCAAGTTACACTCTATTTTCCTTGTAGGCCTAAGTTTTACTTTTCCATTATGTTAGTTGTCTGCTTTTTTTTTTTTTTTTTTTTTTTTTTTTTTTTTTTTTTTTTCCCCTGGCTTGTAATCCCAGTGCTTCAGGGAAACTTCATTTAGATTTATACACTTCAAAGAGACAGAGTCTTTATATGCCAGCTTTCCTGACCCCATAGAAGAAATAAAACCCCTCAGTCATAATGAAAGATTACAATCACCAAGTGTTTGTTCTTCTAGTTGTGTCATGTGTAGTTTAGTCACAGTTAATGTATATTATACATATTACAGTGCCTTTTGTCAGCTATATTAAGTAGACAAGGTCCCCTGTTATCTGGTAGCCAAGGTCATACTGTATTGAGTGGCAAATGCAGGCATCAAATCTGCTGAAAACAATGAATAGTTCACCATGAGAATAACAAGATCAGTTACAGAATAACAGAATCACAAAATCACAGAATTTCTAGGTTGGAAGAGACCTCAAGATCATCGAGTCCAACCTCTGACCTAACGCTAACAATCCCCACTAAACCATATCCCTAAGCTCTACATCTAAACATCTTTTAAAGACTTCCAGGGATGGTGACTCCACCACTTCCCTGGGCAGCCTGTTCCAGTGTCCAACAACCCTTTCGGTAAAGAAGTTCTTCCTAACATCTAACCTAAAACTCCCCTGGCTCAACTTCAGCCCATTCCCCCTCGTCCTATCACCAGGCACGTGGGAGAACAGGCCAACCCCCACCTCACTACAGCCTCCTTTAAGGTATCTGTAAAGAGCAATAAGGTCGCCCCTGAGCCTCCTTTTCTCCAGGCTGAACAAGCCCAGCTCCCTCAGCCGCTCCTCGTAGGACTTGTTCTCCAGGCCCCTCACCAGCTTTGTCGCCCTTCTCTGCACCCGCTCAAGCACCTCCATGTCCTTCTTGTAGCAAGGGGCCCAAACCTGAACACAGTACTCGAGGTGCGGCCTCACCAGAGCTGAGTACGGGGGGACGATCACCTCCCTAGCCCTGCTGGCCACACTGTTTCTGATACAAGCCAGGATGCCGTTGGCCTTCTTGGCCACCTGAGCACACTGCTGGCTCATATTCAGCCGACTATCCACCATCACTCCCAGGTCCTTCTCTGCCTGGCAGCTCTCCAACCACTCATCTCCCAGCCTGTAGCTCTGATGTGTTAAATTTCTGGCTTGATTTTCACTGAATTCATCTAACCATAGTGGCACAGCACATAAACTTAAACAAAATAAACCAAACAAACAAACCAAAAAAACTGTAAGGTGGTCATTGTATTAAGAAATACTTTCTCCCTCGCATTTATTGTTCAGCTTAAAACTCTATCTGCAGCCATCTTATTTGGAAATATGTGCCACACACACACACACACACACGAAGATGAAAAGAAATCATCATTCAGTAGGGAATCATAATTCAGTTGGAAAGCTACCTCTTTGCTCTCTAATCAAGGACTGTGTCAGCTTGGTTATTGTCAGCTGTTGTTGGTCTTCAGCAGTTGAAGCATCTTCAGAAAGCTGAGTTTCCTGATAAGCCATATACAAATAAGTGGTATATGTAGGAGACATGGGAAAAGTTGTCAAGCTCTTTTGAACACAGGCACTCTATGCCTGCTCTTTGCACAACTCATCTCTTTGTTAGATTTCATGCTAGTTTTCTGCAAAACATTTTATCTGGAGAAAAATGTGACTATTCTTAGTCTCTTCAGTAAAAAAAAAAAAAAAAAAAAAAAAAGCATCAAGAGCAAGCTCTCGTGTCAGAAAAGGAAATAGCCTAATTCATCTGCAAAACAGCAGATTCAAAAAGAAACATTGGCAACAGATTTTATATTTTTCACTTTACTAAAATGATAAAATTAGCTGAAATTGATCATCTTTTAAAGGTACAAATGCTGATAAATATCTAAACTTTGTAAGTTACAGGCTGCTTCTATGAGAAAAAAAAAGCAACAGTTAATGGTTCAAATGCTTCAGAAACTCATAAAGAAGAAAGGAAAGGATGATAAGTCTTCTTTCAGAAAGAGAGAAGCAAGCTGGGGTTGCCATAGAGTCTAGAAAATCAAAGTGAAATAAAAGAGGGTGAATAGCGTCATCAAATCTATGGAGAGCACATCTTACCCACCATGCAGCCAGCACATTTCAGAGAATAGACTGGGGCTTCAGAGGCCCCTTTCAGTGAAGGTCCAGCAAATGGCAACAGTACACTGTTCTTTGCCCCCACATCCAAGTCAAACCACAAGTCGTTGTTCTGCAAATATCCTTACAGAGAGACAGTAAGTGAATACATGTGAATATTGGGAACCAGTCCTCTGCAGTATTTGCGCAGTTGCTGTGGCTACATTATGTTGCTGCTAAACAGCTCAAGTGAGTCTTTGCCAGGTGCTCAAAATAATGAAATTAATTTAAAAATATATATATATAAATATAAAAATAAACCCTCAACACTTAACAACTGCCAAAGCATTTTTTTCTTCTTTTATAAGAGGCAAACAAGACTATTTTACAAGCAGAACCACCTTCTGTTTCTTGGATTTTGCAGAAGTGTTCTCCAAAAAGCACAAAGGAATTTCAGCCATTTCTTATCAGTAATGGAGCTGAGTAAATCATTCAAACATCTGTTTTAAAAACATCCTATACCATATTGTGTATTTCAATTAAAGTATTAAGAAATCAGTTACAGCTGAATATCTAAGACACTGTAAAGCTAAGGAGAAGCTTACGAGGAGACAGAACTGGCTGCAGCTTAATGTCATAGCTAACTTTGCCAAACCAGCTGGACATTTTTTTTGTCACACTTTCTACTAGATACAGAGGTACAGCATTCCCAGTATTTAGAAACTGAATATAGGTCTGATAAGTATCAAAGGATTCTTAAGTGTATTTCACTCTAATAGACATTACTGTTGAAAGACTTTACATTCTACGTGACTGCAGCAACAATAAAATACTTGACTGTTTTCTCTTCACTACGCAAGGGTTCAAATATTATTCTCATGCCTAGACATTACCAACAATTTTCACTGAATGTTTCAAGTTGGAAGGGACTTCTGGAGTTCATCTGGTCAAACTCCCCAGCTCAAGAAGGGCCACCTAGAGCCCTTGAAAAAAACTTCAAAAATGTGATATAGAGAGTGAAAGCATAAAAACCCTAGGTGTAATGTACATAGAACAAAGGGAAAGGCAACTAGCTAGTAACAGATTACAATGCAACTCCATAAACAGATGACATAAAGACAGATGGAGTCATTTGCTTTCATGGAATAGTTCAGTTGGAAGGGAACTTCAAAGGTCAAGTCCAACTGGCTGACCACTTCAGGGCTGAACAGAAGTTAAAGCATATTATTGAAGGCATTGTCCAAATTGTCTTGAACACTGACAGGCACACGACATCAGCCACCTCAATATGAAGCCTGGTGCAATGTCTGACCACCCTCATGGTACAGAACTTTTTATGTCCAGTCTGAACCTCCCCTGATGCAGATCTGTGTCATTAATACCCCTCCTACCCTTGGTTCCCTTGGAGTAGAAATTGGTGCCTCTTTCTGTGCACCCCCTGCTCAGGAGGTTGTAGGGAGCAATGACGGTGCCTCTCAGCCTTATTTCTATTTAAAAAAAATAAGATTAACTACTAAAAATATAACGACAAGAGTGGCTTTTACTGAAATATAAGCAGCAAAAAAAAAGAAAAAAAAATCCTCTTTCCCCCTCCATGAATAAGGCAATCCCAATCCTCATATGATATTTGAGATTGTTTTAAATACCTAAAACAGGATTTTGTGATTCCAGCAAATAGAGTAAAGAGGAGACTTGTGGCTGCTTAAAGCCCAGACAATTCCACTCACTCATTCACCTATTGGGACAGTTAGAGTAGAAACTGGATCTTTTTTTGATATATTGGCTCAATACAGAAAATACTCCAATTTACAATAAGAAATAAGAAATAAGAAATAAGAAATAAGAAATAAAAAATAAAAAATAAAAAATAAAAAATAAAAAATAAAAAATAAAAAATCATTAGATGTTTGTCAGAAGCATATGACAAGCAGAGTCGAGGAGTGTATGATAAACAAGGAGTAACTACAGAAGTTAAAGTCAGAACAAACTATACTATCACCGAATCCAGCCTCTTCTCTAATGCTTGGTATAGTATTTCTCCCATTTATTTACTTGAAAGAACACATCCACCAAGAAAGCATCCAACCCACCACTCCTCACAGCATGTTGTCCCATCCACTCACACGTTTCTGATCAAAAACAAAAACTTTTGAACAAAGCTGGCTTTCACTAACATTCTCTGATTCTTGTCTTCTCCCTGCAGCACTGACACTGTTCCTCCTCTGGAGGTGTCTCCTAGTCATAGTTTGTTTTTAAACCATGATTTTGAATTAACTGCTTAACTCCTGCAATATGTTTGAAATTGGATTATAACAGTGAGCATAGATGTTCAGTTTTACTCAGAAGCGGGCCACAGAGAAGCAGATATACAGACTTCTAGCCATGTGGACTACTGGAGCTCCTTAGGTGAAGGAGCTCCAAAACCCTCATGCTGTGATCACCAGTGCAATGAGCAGTTCCCTCAGCAACCAACAGTTTTCACTCTCGGGTTTCCATCCTGCAGGCACCCCTGGAATTTGTTGAAGTACCGGCACTCAAGTTTCAAAAAAGTATCACTCAGTTGCTGTTATCACTCAGGATGTATGAGACAAATGTGAATTTGGGCATGACTACTAACTGGAAGTTTGTAATTTTGTCAATTTTTACTGCTTTTTGTGGAAAATACACTGACAAGGAACCTAAAGAGATAATAGCAAATGTACTGGACTGCAGACAAGTATTACAAATAAAAGACAGATTCTGAAACAATCTGCCTTCAAATTCATTGTGTTTATAACTTCTTTAATTATAATTCTCCAAAACCCTTGCCAAAACACTGTTGGGTAACACTTGTGTTATGTCTAGATTCTATCCTGACATTATTCCTACTTCTTACACTTTTTCTGGTAATGCAGATAGAGCAGTTGTTCCTAGTTTTTAAAATTCAGTGAGTGACTGCATTTTCTGGGGAAAAAAATAATACTTTAAAAAAAAAAAAAAAAAGGAAGGGAGAAATAAGAGAAAGACCCACAATACCAAGGAGGTAGGGAAAGAAGGCAATCGATATTCATTTGTTTAGCAATCTTAAAATATATATTTTTATATATAAATAAACCACTTAGGTCTTTGCAAACTCCTCATCCTGACATCTTATGGTTTCAGTGTAACAGATGTTAATAGGTTTTCAATGCTTTTCTGTGGTTAATAGTATTTTGATAACATAGCTTGTCTTTTCATAAGATGTATCATGATCTCTTAACAGGCATAAACATAGTCAGCCTATTGCAGTTGTGATGATGAACAGATCTGACTCAACAGAAATATAACAGCTTTTCTAAATAAAATCCAAGAAAATGGTGTTGGACAGAGAATGATCACAGATGTTATATATATATATATATATATATATATATATATATATTTAAAAATATCAAGTCCAACCTTTCCTGAAACATCCCCAGGGATGGTGACTCTATCATTGATCATTGAGACCAGCTCCTGAGTCTGCACAGGACCACCCAAAAATCAGACCATGTGTCTGACATTATTGTCCAAATATTTCTACTCCAACAAGCTCAGTGACATGACCACTTCCCTGGAGAACCTGTTCCAATGCCTGATCACCCTCTCAGTGAGGAACTTTTTTCCTAACATCCAACGGGAACCTTCCCAGATGCAGCTCCATGCCCTTCCTTCAGGTTCTGCAGCTGTCCCCAGAGAGCAGAGCTCAGTGCGTGCCCCTCCACACCCCTCCTGAAGGAGCTGCAGGCCATCATGAGGCCTCCCCTCAGCCTGCTCTGCTCTGGACTCAGCAAACCAAACACCCTCAGCAACTCCTCATATGTCTTCCTCTCTAGACTCTTTGACATCTTTGTAGCAATCCTTTGGACACTCTCTAGTAGTTTTATATCTTTATTCTGTGGCACCCAAAACTGCACACAGTCCACAAGGTGAGGCCACACTAGCACAGAGCAGACCAGGACAATCCCTTCCCTCACCCAGCTGGCAGTGCCATGCCTGATGCACCCAGGGTACGGTTGGCCCTCCTGACTGCCAGGGCTCACTGCTGGCTCATATTCAACTTGCTGTCAACCAAAACTCCCAGACCGCTTGCTGTGGGGCTGCTCTCCAGCCTATCATCCCCCAGACTGTACATATATCCAGGGTTACCCCTTCCCAGATACAGAATTTGGCACTTGCTCTTGTTAAACTGCATATTGTTAGTGATTGCCCAGCTCTCTACTTTGTCAAGATCTCTTGGCAAAGCCTCTCTGCAAACCCCTTGACAGAGTCAACAGCTCTTCCTGATTTAATATCATCTGCAAACTTACTCAGTACACCTTCATGTCCTACATCCAAGTTATTTATGGAAACCTTAAAGAGAACTGGCCATAAAATGAAGCCCCATGGAACCCCACTAATCACTGGCCACCAGCCTGATGTAGCCCCATTCACTATAGCCCTTTGAGCTAGGAATTTACCTAGCTGAGTCCTGGGAACCATCATTCCTCATACATTTGATTCCAGGACTCCTCCAAGGCCCTCAATAGGAGGCATATAATGGGACAACTCCCAAACGGAAGTCATTTAGTCCATCCTCCTGTCCCTGGGTAAAATCAATTCTGCCTAAATCATTCCTGACAAAAGTTTATCAATCCTATTTTTAAAAACTTCAATGACAGAGATTTCATATCTTCCCCAAGCAATCTGTTTCAGTGTTCAACCTTCCTTACCGTTAGAAACATTTTTTGTTTCCTATACTAAACCTCTCACATTGCTGTTTCTGCCCATTTATTTTCTTCCATCCAAGTCCACTGTGAACCATTTATTTACAACCTTTTTGCTGCAACATTTTCCATCATTAAGAGTATCACATCTCCATTTTTTGTTTTCCTCTCTAGGCTAAAAGGGTAAAACTAACGGTTATTTCTTGGTGTTTTGGGGTTTTATTGTGGTTATTGTTTTTTGTTTTTGTTTTTGTTTTTTAATGTCCAATTAACATGCGATTCGTGCTAATGTGTGTCTTATTAACAATTTTTAGACACCTACGATCCAAAAATATTTTAAGAGAATCATTTACATTTTTTATGGGTATTAATATATGTATATATATATTTAAAAATTCATTTGATCTTCTAATGCTAACATAAAACGGTCCCCATGACTTGTATCACAAAAGCTGCCAGCATTATAGAAATGAAAACATAGTTTATTGATGCTAATGGCATCAAACTTCCTATTTTGAATTCTTCATTTTTCCTGAAGAAGAATTATGAGTCATTGTTTCATAGCAGGAGACAGACCGGGATGCAATATCACCAAAGACACATAACCAATTTGTCACTAAAACAGCTCAGCATTGAATGAAGCTATAATAAATTGGTGTTTATATATATATATATATATATATATATATAGAGAGAGAGAGAGAGAGAGAGAGAGAGAGAGAGACATATGGGGGTTGTAAAGCATGAAATAGGTCACAGAGAAAATCTGATCCTATAATTCAGTTCAGTTGTAGCATAAAGCTCAAGCAATGAGATCTTAATAAACACCTTAAATGTCCATTAGACAGCCTGAACTTAACTTTCTGCAGCCTAGAGGATCCAGACCACTATGTTGTGGACATACCTGATCTACCAAGTAAGATCTACCAAGTAGAATCACTGAGTTATGGTGTCTCAATTATCTTGAAGGCTTATAATTCTTTTAGTGAAAACTGCATTATATTCCTACTTCAAATTGCTTTCAGTTTCATTATCAAAAATCCCCAGGTATAACAGCACTGTATCTTATTTAAAATGTCTTTCTATGGTGTTGCATCTTTGAATGTCTATTAAATGTCCTATTCCACCTGAAAGAAGAAAGATGGTAAATAAACCTAGCCTGAATGTACATGAATGCTATATTCATGTGCATGCAGATGTGTATGTGCCATGCTTGCATATGAGCTGTGTTAAATCTACATGGATAAGAACAGATCATCTGTAAGTTAAGTCAAGTAAACACAAATTTTGGAGCTTACTCCCAGACTTAAAGTTGTTTTGCTCTACTTTATCAAACCCAAGTGGAAAGAATGCTCTCTCATTACAGAATCATATTTAAAGAAAGAAAAATCAGCCTGGATGTTGCTGCCCTACAATACCGTTCATCTTGAAAGCCTGGAGGTTTGTGTGGCCCCCTAAGACTGGGCAACTGGCATGCTACAAGTTGGTTGACTGAATTAGGGATGTTTTGTGGGACTCATCATCTGACAAATACTTGAGATTAAGTGCGTCTACTGAGATCAAATGTCAGAAGGCTTCAGACATGCACCACAATGAAAACTAAAAAGTTTTCTTTTTTGCCAATATCACCTCAAAGCTACTTGACAGCATCTAGATTCAGTTTGATTCTCCCCAAAGACAAAAGATTAGAGCTAAGCAAGGGTCAGACTAGCGAGAGAAGGATGAGAAGGAAGGGATGAAGCTGGTTTACTTTCTCTTGAGGAGCAGATGGATTCATTAATGCAAAAACCTTCTCCTTTCACTAGGAGAACACTATAACTTCAATGCCTTTCCAACAGTGGGAAAAGGATGGCTATTAACCTGTTTTTCAAATCTCTGGCACAAGTTAAGTAAACAGCTGTGCCATGGCTGTTATCTTACTCAGAATGGCAAGTGTTATAAGCTATTACCTACTTTACCTGTGGTCAGAGCTACTCTTGGCAGTTGAAGTGCATATGGTGTTGCTGTTCATTTCAGTGAATAACTAACTGATACAGGGCTCTTAGCGATGTTCCACTTCAAATAAAAGAAAATTGCCTGCCCTACGAAAGCTTCAAAGTCTAAGAACAAAAACAGATGAGTTACTTACCGAGGTCATAAGGTTTCAAGCCTGAAAAGAAACTCAGAATTCATCAGATACATCCTTTCCTATTACAAGTGTTATAAAACCTTGTTCATATTGGAGGTACACCATTGGAACACAAGCTGTTTGATTCCATCTCCCCTAGTCCACTTATATACTGCACTCCTAAGCCCTCTTAGGTCTTGTTGTACTGGGTTAGAAGACACGTTGGTATAGTCATTTAAGTATTTTGCTGTCTTTGCTGAAGTACTTCCCTCTGTGAATCCTATTTGTCATATGTACAGCTTCTGCTGTGATCACTTTACGTATGCTTGTCTACCTCCTTCTCCATTGCCAGAACTTGTGTTTCTTTGTAAAGAAAACACCCATAATATATTATTCCCTAGAGTTAAAAATACAAGGACAGACTGCCCTTGAGCACCATTCAAGGACATAATACAAGCAAATGGGAAGCTACCTTCTCCAATATACAAATATACGTATGTCTTTATCATAGAATCATTAGAATTGGAAAAGACCTCCAAGATCATCTGATCCAACCATCCCCCTATCACCAATAGCACTCACTAAACCATGTCCCTAAGTACCACATTCAACCTTTTCTTAAACACACCCAGGAACGCTGACTCCACCACCTCCCTGGGCAACACATTCCAATGCCTAAACACTCTATTTGAGATGAAATTTCTCCTAATTTCCAAACTGAAATAAATAAATAAAATAAACCTGTAATGAAGTTTCATTTATATCAACACTAGCATACCCACCCTTTCCAGTTTTGACTTTGTAATCTAAACTTCCTAGTGACTCTTTATATGCTGGTGTACTACAAAGACTAAAGCCACACTCATTTAATAGGTGTGCACACAGATAAGACACATGGAGGCACTATAGCCATGGTGAGAAATATTAATAGCAGTATGCATTCATAACAAGAACAAAAAACATTGCAGGTCTCTAGCTTAATTTTTAAAGGCTTCACCTGGTAGCAAAAACATCTAGAGCAGAAAATATTCCAGTAGCTCTCCCATAAATGACATCCTTCTGTCTCTTCTGGAAAGAGGGGAATTAAAAGCAGTTCATGTCAGCAAAGATTTTGAAGAGGCCAAAAGTTGCCTAGACAAATTTTCCTAAAGAAACTGAGATACTTAAATCTTACAGAATTTGAATTCAAACTACCTTTATATTATCTTTTGAAAAATCATACCTATTATCAGTCTACCCAAAGCTGTAGAGCAAGGAAATCCCTGAACTTACTTCTTAAATTATGCCTCAATTGTAAACTATTTTTAGCATGGCAAAAAGAGGCACTGCTGTTAAATTCACCAACTATCTTTCCAGTGAATTCTCTCACTTTTGTAAGGTAGCAGGTCTGAGTCCCACTGACACAGTAAAGATGTGCCACTTTAAGATGTCCCACAAGTCACATCTTTCCCACTCCCTTTAGATGCCGTTGTCTCCAGCCTCACATGGTCTATACACTATTTCAGGAACCAGTATTTGTAAGCATGCAGATATTTTTAAGATTATGCAAGACAAATGGCTGCAAGACAGCAGTGAAAACTCACTGGTTCTCTGTTTCAATGACTCATGGTTCTGTCTAATCTACCACCAAAAGACAAGGTCCGTAGACTAAAGCCCAAGGGACCTCCTAGAAGCTGCTGACAGTCTACACTAACTGCAGACTGAACATGTGCTTCAGCCACTCTTTAAAGTTAAGTAGTCAAAGGACAGGGTTTCCTGGAAACAACACACCTTCTCAGCACTGCTCAAGCTCCTTTCTCTGGCTAGAAATAAACAGAGGCTCCCTAAAGAGCTGTAGCACACTGTGACTAAGGAAAATTTATTCACTTCAAATGGAAGAAATGATTTCCTGGGGTGGACGCCAAGTACTCTCATTTGTGCCATGCCCTGGACCAAAACACTAACTGTGCCTAGATTTGAACAGTTTTATATGAGTAACAGACTTTCAAAATAGCTCCTTTATTAAGATAAACTAAACCCTGAGAAGGAGTTATTTTAAACTCTTTGTCCAGAGAGGCAAAATCATTTGACACTAGATCATGCTTTTGAGAAGACGCCTGCTAAAGTTGATTAAGCCTCGTTCATTTATTCAGCAAGATCTAGTTTAGGGTAGAGGGGGAAATTTCATCTTTGTGCCACAAGTGAGGAGAGGAAGGAAACCATGGCCTCATCCTTGGCTGAAGCCATCTTGCTCTCTCAACCTGGGAGAAAGCTAGCTGGAAACCTGGTCTCTCCTGGCTGCAGACCACTTGCTGCATACCCAGCATCACACAGAGAGGATCCTTCAGAGTGCAGGAACTTTGGTTGTGTCACATTAATGTAAGGGACATTTGACACCAGTGCTTGTCTAGCATAGCAGATCGTAAAATCAATCATATACTTCCAGACACACAGAGTGACTGATATCTAATTTCCATTGAGATGCTGATTCTTTGCTTTCTCTTCAAAAGCTAAATTAGTTCAGGAGAGACACTTCAAACATACCAAAGAGCTCCCTAATTTTCTTCCAGGCTTTTCTTAGATCAGCAGCTTAAGATTTGCAAGAATCAACAGTCATTCATCTTCTAGACCCACAGAGAATGTCTTTCTTTCTGTCCCTTTTTAAGTCTGGCCCTCTTAACACCTGGCCCCTCTTCAAGCTCTTAGCCACCACTATATCACAGAAAGAATGACATCTCCTTACCAGGGCTCCCCCAGATCACACTGGCCAAACAAGACCTTCTGATCATGTTCAATCACTCCAAGGGAAGAACCTCTGACACTTGGGACCTTGCCTGATTCAGAGATCAGCAGCCAATACCGTGTAGAGTTGATTTCCTCTCTTTCCCTGGCTACATCCTGAAACAAAGTGGAAAATAAAATAAAATAAAATAAAATAAAATAAAATAAAATAAAATAAAATAAAATAAAATAAAATAAAATAAAATAAAATAAAATAAAATAAAATAAAATAAAATAAAATAAAATAAGAAGGAGATTGGGTTTACATGCCAAGGCACTGGCAGTGAAGGGCTGCTCTGCAAGGAGAGGCTGGACCTGCCCTTGCTGGACACAGCTGGTTTCAGTTAGCTCCAAGAGACACAGATGAGCCCAGCAGTGATGCTGGTGGCACCTCTATGAAAATATATTTAGGAAAGAGAAAAATATGAGAGACAGAAAAAAAAAAAAAAAAAAAGACATGAGAGACATCGCTGCAGACACCAGAGAAGAAGCAGGAGGACAGGATGATGCACTACAGGCTCTGGAGCAGAGATTTCCCTGCAGCTTGTGGAGAGCCCACATTGGAGCAGGTATTCTGCATCACGTTTCAGACTGTATATGCAGGGAGATCATAGCAAATTCTGAGCAGCCACTTCTTTTAATAGAGTTCAGTGTTTTGCATTGGCCAATGGCATTCATTAAGATCAGCTGTAGTTCAACATAAAGCAGTCAAAGTGTCAATCTGAATAAAAACAAACATGGATAATCTAAAAATGGCTTAAGCCTGTGTGACATAGAGCCCCCTGTACAGCTCATAGTCTGCAAGGATGGAATTAATTTAACTGAACTTCACCCTTCTGTGTTTATATCCATTACTTGAAAGATTATATCATCAGTGACAAAAATAAATAATTATAAAAAGTAATCATTATAAGATATGAATTATTTTGTCTTAAATGAATGTCTGAAGCAGGTCAAGTGAATGATCCCTAAAAGTACCTTCTTCTCTCCACTTACTTAAAATAAAGTCTGTTTCAGATGGTGTGAAATTTGCATCATACATATCTAAATGAGATGAGGTCAGTCTTATCTCTAATGACTATTTGGTCTGTTCTGTGTTGGTTTATCAATACATTTAATACATACATAATTCAATACATTCAGGATCGCTAGCATAACCCACAAAAATAAGCATTTGTAGTACTTCGGGTCCACTGAAAAGTTTTGCACAAAGATAGCATATATTCTTTTAACACACAAACAAGCAGTGGCCTGTGATGAAGCCCTGCACATCTGTTGAGGCACTTAGTATAAGTAGGATAGTAAAATACGAAAATTTTCATCAACAATAAGGGAAAACACATTCATAACTTGTAAAAGGATTGCAAAACCCCAGAAATATAAGACACCAGTTTCACGGACCATACCAGAATTGAAATTAAGTAATCAGGCAGTCAGCAAGGTAATTAAAGGACTTGACTTCACAGTTTTTGAAAAATGATTGAGCTGAGTCAAAATATGATGTTAGTGGTTTTGGTGTGTTATGTATCATAGCTCAGTAAATACTCACTCAGTGAATACTCATATGCACTGCCTGTGGCCAACAAGCACAGAGAGCAGCCACCCTCAGTCACCATGGGCAGCCCCTGCCCCTGTCTGGGGCTCTCCTCACCTCAGGCCAGGGCTGTCAGTCCCACGTCTCCCTGGTGGCTGTCAGACACCCATCCTGGGGTGGCCATGTCACACACCCACAATGACGTGGGTCTGGTCATGTGCCTGTGTGAGCCTCCAGCTCTAGAAGATGAAGAAGGAACAGCCACCACCTGTCCCACCAGGGACAACTCCTGCCTCCCTGCCTGGGCTCAGCCCTCCCCATTCCTGCCCCACTCCCCACCTCAGTCCTTGATCACCTGCTCCTCACCTCCTTCCTGGGTGACTGTGTCATCTGTGACATGGGTCACAGCCAAAATTCTGCCACTGTGACACAGCCACCACATCACCAGGGCGGGTGACAGGAGTACTAAATACATTTTAATCCCAATTTAAGTGCCAAGAAGTTCACAATACTAAAATGAGACTCTGAAAAATATGCTGGTTTTCTTTTGTACTTCAATACTAGAGATGAACCTTTATACTGCTCAAAACACTGTTTGGTCTCATGTTAAAATTATATGAATGGATGATGAATAGCTCATAACAGAATTCCTTTCTTCTAGTAAACCCTGAAAACATAGTGACTGCCATACTTGCAGTCAATGCACAGAATGAATACCATTCAGTTAAATGTCAAAATTTTGTTGTTAGGTATGCAGCCTGACCAGTTGGTTTTTGGATGGCACTATTGTCTTGATCCAAAAGTAGTGTACATATTTTCCTCTCTAGCATTCCTGTGATGATTGTCAAAATAATAGAACTTCATAGACAGACTTTTTAACACCCTTCCAATGAAGACAGTACTGTTTTTAGTCCCAGGGACAGATGGAGAATGGTGTCTCATGAGACCCCACGTGGAGTACTGCAGTCAGCTCTGGGGCACCCAGCACAAGAAGGACATGGAAGTACAAGAATGAATCCAGAGGAGGACCACAAGGATGATCAAGGGCCGGAACACCTGTCCAATAAAGAAAGGCTGAAGGAGTTGGGGTTGTTCAGCCTAGAGAAGGCCCCAGGGAGACCATATAACAATCTTCCAATACCAAAAGAGGGCCTACAGGAAAGCTGGGGAGGGACTCTGTCAGGGAACATAGTGATAGAAAAATAAGTAATGGCTTTAAACTAAAAAAGGGTAGAATTAGATTAGAGGAGGGATGAAATTCTTTACTATGAGGGTGGTGAGGCCCTGGCACAGGTTGCCCAGAGAAGCTGTGGATGTCCCATCCCCAGAAGTGTTCAAGCCCAGGCTGGATGAGGCTTTGAGCAACCTGGTCTGGTAGGAGGTGTCCCTGCCCATGGCAGGGGAGTTGGAACTACATGGTCTTGAAGATCCCTACCAGCCAAAACCATTCTGTGATTCTATGGTTCTACGGCATCTTTAGTCACAGAAATTTAGAAGTGTCTTCAAATTTGGGGTGTCCCACCTGAGAATTGGAAGTTTTGATTTTGCAGATCTAGCATTATACAGTATTTATCATTTGTACTGACTGTTTTTTTTAACATTGTATATCAAAAAAATCCTTAAGGGTGATATTTGTTTTCTTTTGTCATGGACAATTACATTACTGATACATTTATAGAGATGCTTGTCTCTATAGATACATAGACAATTGAGTAAGTGAAGAGTGATCAGTACTTCTACAGTGGATGACCTCTTCGGTTATGATGTATAGCACCATTCAATGTTCCTGTTTCTCTCCATTGCCTGTAAAAAGAATGTAATGTAATCTGTGCCAAAAGAGAAGGGATACCTCTTTAGCATCACAGCCTGCTGGCTGGGGCAGATTCTCAGGAAGCTGATGAAGTTCTGTTCCCTCACTGCATGAACTTTTCCACTTCCCAAAGACTTAATCCTGCACATTAATGTTTTACACAGTCACACAAGAGGAGGAAGTTGTGGGTGTCACCGGGGCTATTTATGAAGTCTGCATGAGACATTTATTGGGTAATGCATACAAACAGTAGACTCATTTTTTATTTTTATTTTTATTTTTATTTAGTTTATCATTTTGTATTCTACCCCAACATGACTCTGACTCCTAAACAGTAAAAATACATCATTACCATCTTTATAGTTCCCCTGGGTTCTTGTATCATGATGTAACACCCTTTGTTAGGATAAAATCTGAGCAGGAAGGTGTCCTGGTTTCAGTTAGAACAGAATTAATTTTCTTCCTAGTAGCTGGTGGAATGCTGTGTTTTGGCTTAGGATGAGAAGAGTGCTGATAACACCCCGATGTTTTAATTGTTGCAGAGCAGTGCTTATACCAAGCCAAGGACACCTCAGACTTTTGCTCTGTCCTGCCAACAGGCAGACTGGGGGTGCAGTAAGAGCTGGGAGGGGACAGACCCAGGACAGGTGACCCGAACTAGCCAAAGGGGTATTCCATACCATCTGACGTCATGCTAAACAATATATAGGGGTGGCTAGCCGGGGGGAGGGGGCCGGACTGCTCGGGGTTAAGCTGGGCATCGGTCAGCGGGTGGTGAGCAATTGCATTGTGCATCACTTGTTTGTACATATTATTATTACTTTCCTATTATCACCATTGTATTATTATTATTATTATTATTGTTATTATTATTTTGTTATTATTATTTTCCTGTCTTATTAAACTGTCTTTATCTCAACTCACGGGCTTCACTTTCCATTTCTCTCCCCCGTCCCAGAGAGGGAGGGGGGAGGGTGAGCGAACGGCTGCGTGGTGTTTAGCTGCCAGCCGGGTTAAACCACGACAGTCTTTTTGGCGCCCAACGTGGGGCACGAAAGGTTGAGATAACGGCAGATCTGACCAGAGTGTGTTAAACTAAAATTGGTATAAGTATTAGACCTGCTTAATAGTCACTTGTCATAATGCTGATTGCTTTAATCTCAACTGTGCTGCGCCTGTTTTCCAAATTGAGTATTATAGCACGTTATTTTCCGTATGTGCTCTCTGTCATGTTGTTTATCCTCTCTGGGCCCTGGTTTCAGACCATTATGGTACTGTGTGTTGTATCAGTGGCTTATGAGATGATGAAATATCTGGCCACGACTCTAACCTGGTATTTGTACTCAGTAACATCTTCGATTCTGTACTTTGGAAACTGTATTTTGGAAACTATTAGCAATTGTATCTGTTGCCTTTTTTCATTAGGGAGTCAATCTGTGGAGGGGAAAGGGGAAGATAATTTTTCTTACTCGATCACTCTCCCTTTCTCCTTCACCACCCCTGTACCCTCCTTGATCACTCTCCCTTCCTCCTTCACCACCCTCTTATCCTCCGAGTTTATTACAATAGCTCTCCAAGATATTGAATATCCTTGGGATACTCAGACCAGCATAGTCCTGTTGTTCTGCCTCCTGAATGCACTTCAGGTTCTGCTTAAAGTTAAACAACTACTTAGGAAGCTCATCCGGAGATCTGCCCGGAGGCAGTATAGTTGTGGGTGGCAGGGAGTATGGGAGGATATGGGCAGGCATCTAGACCAGTTGGCACCCCCAGTGTTTTGGAAATTCACCCCTGAACAAGTGCAAAATCCTCAAAAACTGGCAGAATGCTTGAATAAAAGGTGTCGCGATTCAGGAAGTTCCAAAGTAACACAAATCATTGTAACATGCTGGGGCCTGGCTCATGCCTATCGAGCTGCCATGGATACTGCTATCAACTTAGTGACAGACCCTGCGGCCACTCCAAGTCCCGTGACAGATCCAACGGCCACTGTGACCCCTACGGTGGACTCTGCAGCCGCTCCAGTCCCAGCTTCTGCAGATGCTCCAATCCCAGCTCCTGCAGCCGCTCCAGTCCCAGCTCCTGCAGCCGCTCCAGTCCCAGCTCCTGAAGCCGCTCCAGTCCCAGCTCCTGCAGCCGCTCCAATCCCAGCTCCTGCAGCCGCTCCAGTCCCAGCTCCTGCAGCCGCTCCAGTCCCAGTTCCTGCAGCCGCTCCAGCTCCAGTTCCTGCAGCCGCTCCAGCTCTGGTTCCTGCAGCTGCTCCAGTTCAAACTCCTGCAGCCGTACCCATTCCAGCTCCTGCAGCTGCTCCAGCTCCGGTTCCTGCAGCTGCTTCAGCTCCTGCAGCCGCTCCAGCTCCTGTGGCTGGGTCAGAGAAACGAGCTGTAGCAGTGCAAGCTGACCCTGCAGAGGGTATTCCAACCTCTGTGGCAGACCCTATAACAAGGTCAGAGAAACGAGCTGTAGCAGTGCAAGCTGCCCCTGTAGAGAAGGTGAAAAAATGGTATAGAGATTCAGGTCGTTTAGAACGCAGAGAATCTTCTGCCAAATCTAGGTATAGAGACGACGGAGACGACGACGACGCTGGGCCATCAAGGGTTCAGGAGGAGGAAGATGAGGATGCCGAAAAATCAACAGTAACTACCCGAAGCCTAAACGAGCGTGAGTTACGAGATGTGCGAAAAGATTTTGGTCGCTGTATAGGTGAGCAGCTTGTCACCTGGCTGCTCCGATGCTGGGACACTGGAGCCAATTGTGTGGAATTAGACGGCAGGGAAGCCAAGCGACTGGGATCCCTTGCTAGAGATGCAGGCGTTGACAAAGCAATTGCAGATGGAGCACAATCTCACAGCCTCTGGAGGCGTCTCCTCTCAGCTGTGAGGGAAAGGTATCCCTTCAAGGAAGAACTTTTATGTCTACCAGGCAAGTGGACCACTATGGAGAAGGGAATCCAGTATCTGAGGGAATTAGCCGTACGGGAAGTGATTTATGAGGATCCAGACCTCAGACAAACATCCAAAGATCCAGATGAAGTCAGGTGTACGCGACCCATGTGGCGGAAGTTTGTACGGAGTGCACCATCATCATATGCCAGCTCATTGGCAATAATGGCCTGGAAAGAGGATGAGGAACCCACAGTGGATGTCCGGCAGTACGAAGAAAGTCTCTCCTCTTCCTTACAGGCCTGCGTCTCAGCTGTGGAGAAACTTTCTGAAGAGTTCCACCAACTTAAAGAGAATCTATCTTCATCCCCACCTGAACCAACCAGTGTCCACCGACCAAAAGAGAACACTGTGGAGAAACTTTCTGAAAAGGTTCACCAACTTGAAGAGAGATTATTCTCCTCCGTACCTGTACAGAGCAGTGTCTCAGCTATCAGGGGTAGTCGTTCATCCACACAAGGAAGACGATATGGTGGGTACTCACCCCGTGCTACCCTGTGGTTTTACTTACGAGACCATGGAGAGGACATGAGAAAATGGGATGGAAAATCTACCGCGACCCTAGAGGCACGGGTACGTGAGTTGCAAAAGAAAACAATCAGGAAGAAGGGATTCTCTGAAAAGTTTGCTGCTCCAACTTCCAGCAGACAGTCCTTCAAACACAGAAACGAAGAAGATTCCGACCAGGATTAGGGAGGCCCTGCCTCCAGCCAGGGGGAGGAAAGGGATAATCGAGTTTATTGGACTGTGTGGATTCGATGGCCTGGCACATCAGACGCACAGAAGTATAAGGCTTTAGTAGACACCGGTGCACAATGCACTATAATGCCATCGAGCTATAAAGGACCAGAGCCCATCTATATTTGTGGAGTGACAGGGGGATCTCAGCAGTTGACTGTATTGGAGGCTGAAGTGAGTCTGACTGGGAATGAGTGGGAAAAGCACCGTATTGTGACTGGCCCAGATGCTCCATGTATCCTTGGCATAGACTATCTCAGAAGAGGATATTGCAAGGACCCAAAAGGGTTCCGGTGGGCTTTTGGTATAGCTGCCTTAGAGACAGAGGGCATTAAACAATTATCTACCTTGCCTGGTCTCTCAGAGGACCCCTCTGTTGTGGGGTTGCTGAGGGTCGAAGAACAGCAAGTGCCAATCGCTACCACAACTGTGCACCGGCGGCAATATCGCACTAACCGGGACTCCCTGATTCCCATCCATAAGCTAATTCGTCAATTGGAGAGCCAAGGAGTGATCAGCAAGACTCATTCACCTTTCAATAGTCCCATATGGCCAGTGCGAAAGTCTAATGGCGAGTGGAGACTAACAGTGGACTATCGTGGCCTGAACGAAGTGACGCCACCACTGAGTGCTGCAGTGCCGGACATGCTGGAACTTCAGTACGAACTTGAATCGAAGGCAGCCAAGTGGTACGCCACAATTGATATCGCTAATGCATTTTTCTCCATCCCTCTAGCAGCAGAGTGCAGGCCACAGTTTGCTTTCACTTGGAGGGGAGTCCAATATACTTGGAATCGACTGCCCCAGGGGTGGAAACACAGCCCTACCATTTGCCATGGGCTGATCCAGTCTGCGCTAGAGCAGGGGGAAGCTCCTGAACACCTGCAGTACATCGATGACATTATTGTGTGGGGTGACACAGCAGAGGAAGTTTTCGAGAAAGGGAAGAAAATAGTCCAAATCCTTCTGAAAGCCGGTTTTGCCATAAAACAAAATAAAGTCAAAGGACCTGCACGAGAGATCCAGTTTTTAGGAATAAAATGGCAAGATGGACGTCGTCAAATCCCAATGGATGTGATCAACAAAATAACAGCTATGTCTCCACCAACTAACAAAAAAGAAACACAGACTTTCCTAGGTGTTGTGGGGTTTTGGAGAATGCACATCCCAAATTACAGTCTGATTGTAAACCCGCTCTACCAAGTAACCCGTAAGAAGAATGAGTTTGAATGGGGCCCTGAACAACGACAAGCCTTTGAACAAATTAAGCAGGAAATAGTCCATGCAGTAGCCCTTGGGCCAGTTCGAACAGGACCAGATGTAAAGAATGTGCTCTACACTGCAGCCGGGGAGAACGGCCCCACCTGGAGCCTCTGGCAGAAAGAACCTGGGGAAACTCGAGGTCGGCCCCTGGGGTTTTGGAGCCGGGGATACAGAGGGTCTGAGGCCCGCTATACTCCAACTGAAAAAGAGATACTGGCAGCATATGAAGGAGTTCGATCTGCTTCAGAGGTGGTCGGTACTGAAGCGCAGCTCCTCCTAGCACCCCGATTGCCGGTACTAGGCTGGATGTTCAAGGGAAGGGTCTCTTCTACGCATCATGCAACTGATGCTACATGGAGCAAGTGGATTGCACTAATTACTCAGCGGGCTCGAATAGGAAACCCCAGTCGCCCAGGAATATTGGAAGTGATTATGGACTGGCCAGAAGGTAAATACTTTGGGATATCATCAGAGGAGGAGGTGGGTCGTGCTGAAGAAGCCCCACTGTACAACCAGTTACCAGAAAATGAAAAGAAATATGCCCTGTTCACTGATGGGTCCTGTCGTATTGTGGGGAAGCATCGAAGATGGAAGGCTGCTGTATGGAGTCCTACACGACGAGTTGCAGAAGCTGCTGAGGGAGAAGGTGAATCGAGTCAGTTTGCAGAAGTGAAGGCCATTCAGCTGGCTTTAGACATTGCTGAACGAGAAAAATGGCCAGTTCTCTATCTCTACACCGATTCATGGATGGTAGCAAATGCCCTGTGGGGATGGTTACAGCAATGGAAGCAAAACAACTGGCAGCGTAGGGGCAAACCCATCTGGGCTGCTGCATTGTGGCAAGATATTGCTGCTCGGGTAGAGAACCTGGCTGTGAAAGTACGTCACGTAGATGCTCATGTGCCCAAGAATCGGGCTACTGAAGAACATCAGAACAACCAGCAGGTGGATCAGGCTGCTAAGATTGAAGTAGCTCAGGTGGATCTGGATTGGCAGCATAAAGGTGAATTATTTATAGCCCGGTGGGCCCATGACACCTCAGGCCATCAAGGTAGAGATGCAACATACAGATGGGCTCGTGATCGAGGGGTGGACCTGACCATGGACGCTATAGCACAGGTTATTCATGACTGTGAAACATGTGCTGCAATCAAGCAAGCCAAACGGTCAAAGCCTCTTTGGTATGGAGGACGATGGCTGAAATATAAATATGGAGAGGCCTGGCAGATTGATTACATCACACTCCCTCAAACTCGCAATGGCAAGCGCCACGTACTTACAATGGTGGAAGCAACCACCGGATGGCTGGAAACATACCCTGTGCCTCATGCCACCGCCCGGAACACTATCCTGGGCCTTGAAAAGCAAGTCCTATGGCGACATGGTACCCCAGAAAGAATAGAGTCAGACAATGGAACTCATTTCCGAAACAACCTTATAGACACTTGGGCCAAAGAACATGGTATTGAGTGGGTGTATCACATCCCCTATCATGCACCAGCCTCTGGGAAAGTTGAACGATACAATGGACTGTTAAAGACTACATTGAAAGCAATGGGCGCTGGGACATTCAAAAACTGGGATACGCATTTGGCAAAGGCCACCTGGCTAGTCAATACTAGGGGATCTGCCAACCGAGCTGGACCTGCCCAATCAAACCTGTTACGTACTGTAGATGGGGATAAAGTTCCTGTAGTGCATGTAAAAAATATGCTGGGTAAAACAGTCTGGGCTACTCCTGCCTCAGGAAAAGGCAAACCCATTCGTGGAATTGTTTTCGCTCAGGGACCTGGATACACTTGGTGGGTGATGCAAAAGAACGGAGAGGTCCGGTGTATACCTCAAGGAGATTTAATACTGGGTGAGAATAGCCCATGAACTGAATTGTACCATGTTAACTGCTATATAATACTGTATGTTACCACTACCATGACTACTATAGGTGACTAATTAGAATGTATGGAAAAGAGTGTAACCTGAGCATGACATAAATGGTATGGAATAAGGGGTGGATAGATGTCCTGGTTTCAGTTAGAACAGAATTAATTTTCTTCCTAGTAGCTGGTGGAATGCTGTGTTTTGGCTTAGGATGAGAAGAGTGCTGATAACACCCTGATGTTTTAATTGTTGCAGAGCAGTGCTTATACCAAGCCAAGGACACCTCAGACTTTTGCTCTGTCCTGCCAACAGGCAGACTGGGGGTGCAGTAAGAGCTGGGAGGGGACAGACCCAGGACAGGTGACCCGAACTAGCCAAAGGGGTATTCCATACCATCTGACGTCATGCTAAACAATATATAGGGGTGGCTAGCCGGGGGGAGGGGGCCGGACTGCTCGGGGTTAAGCTGGGCATCGGTCAGCGGGTGGTGAGCAATTGCATTGTGCATCACTTGTTTGTACATATTATTATTACTTTCCTATTATCACCATTGTATTATTATTATTATTATTATTGTTATTATTATTTTGTTATTATTATTTTCCTGTCTTATTAAACTGTCTTTATCTCAACTCACGGGCTTCACTTTCCATTTCTCTCCCCCGTCCCAGAGAGGGAGGGGGGAGGGTGAGCGAACGGCTGCGTGGTGTTTAGCTGCCAGCCGGGTTAAACCACGACAGAAGGGAACATGTCAGGACTTTAATATTAACAGATTTCCTCTGTGCTTTATTCTGAAATTCTGTGCTTTCTCTGCTTTAATCTGTGCTTTCACACAGCAGCAAGGTGAATGCAAAGGTCAACAAAAATAAGCAATAATTTGCTTTTCAGGCTTTCCAAACCTACTGTTTTCCCCTTATCAAGCCCTTGCCTTAAGAGAACTTTCCAGGAACCTGTTCCAGGTTTTTGAAGCCAGATTCTACACACACATTTAACAGTAAATATGAGATGCATGTCAGTGTTTGCTAACTAGTGTCTTCAGTTGAAGAAAATTTCAAACTATTTCACTATGACGACTTTTCAAACCATATACAAACCATTTTCAAACACCATTTAGATTATCCGAATCCAAGTTTCTTAGATTCTCTTATATACCAAGCAAGCATTCCCCTCCACGCCCCCTACAGTATTTATAATATATTATTGCCCAGACACCAATCAAGTTCATGAGTCCTTCTTCCCTTTACATGGCATAAAGTATGCCATTGTGCATGGTATAGGTCTTATCTGTTGCCACCTTTCCCATGTATGTTGGCAGAGAGGTTCCTGCAGAACTTGCTTCCCTGCTGCCTGGCATCTGTTTCATTGCACAGCAACATTGGGTTAGTAGTTGTTGTGTGTAGCCTCTACAGTATATAGTCTTATCCCAAACAGCTTTTAAGCTAAATACAAAAGACATTACAAGATGGTGTATGGCAAGTAATACCGCTCCCACTTTATAGATGTTCACTTTTTTATGGCATTTTGGCAATTGGGTGCATTTTGGCATCGGTCACAAAAATTTCTTGCACTTCCCCATACTTTTCTCCCCGTTTCTAACAGCAGATACACCTCCCACACCCACCCCACCCCAAACTTTCTGCAGATACCAGGCTGAAACAAGTACCAAACCCCTCAGGAAAAACACCACGTGGTAGAAAGTTGAAAAGATGTGTGAAACCCACGTGGTGCTAAAGCCTTCTATCTGGGGTAAGCCATTTCCTAACATTTCCAATTAAGATCTTACGGTTTAATTAATATACAATATTAGGAGCACAAAATAGCTCTTCTTTTCACCACCACTACAAACACCTTGTGATCACTTACTTGCAATTCATCTCATGCAAGGCACCAAAAATGCTGAGAAGGAACAGAGGTAAAGGGAATAGATAGATGAGCATCAAGTGAGTAAAAAAATGGAATGTAGTTAATGTGTAAACCAAAGGCGATATAAGGGTCATTCCTTTTTCATATCTTTGCTCCCTTTAGATGCATTTCCTTCTTTGTAGGACAATAAAACATTCCATTAAAAGCTTCTAGCAATGGATATAATTAATAATTTGTATTTCCGCACTATCTTGCTACCTATTATTCACTATTCCACACTATTCTCTAGTGTGTTGGCACATCACTGCAGGCCAGATGTATACAGGCAATCAAAAAGACTGCATTCTCCTTCTATTCATTAAATTCTTCTGGGATACTTACATTTTCTTTCATTCAGTTTCTTATTTTTTCCTGCCAGCTTCTGATTTATTAAGGGGAATAACAAGACAGCACAATGCTAATTCATTGCATTAGTAAGTGTCATCCAAATATCATTTCTTTTTGTCTAGCAATTAATCTGTGCTACTGAATTACTTCTCCTGCAAGTTTTTACCCTGTCTTTAATCTAATTAGTGTCCAGAAAGGGAACTAAATACCAAAATAAATATCTGATTGACACCAAGTGGTACATTCCAGTGTCCAAGTTTCCAGCAGAGAATAAATCCTGATGTTGTTGCTTCTTCTGTGTTACCTGACACTGTGGATAGCTGTGCTTCTGTAAAGTGATTGTAAAGTTCTATCAGAATTCTCCAGTCCATTTTTTTTTTTTTTGTTATATAAGTGTCTCTATAGTTGTCATTATCTCTTTTTCATGTTTACTAATTTAAACAATATTTCCATATTCATATGTTATGTAGAAATCAGCTTAATGGTTACAAAGATTGGATGAGGAAGGAAGACTTTTCTGTGATGCTTATTTCCAGTTATCTATAGCAAACTCCTTGCTCAGTAGCACTGTGAAGAATGTAAGTGAGGAGGATTAGGTGGGAAAGAGAGCCAAGAAGGCCACTGAATAGTTCTAGTATCATATCTTACAATGGAAAACTTAAAAAAAAAAAAAAAAAAAAAAAAAGTAATCAGTTCTGTTTTGCTGTGGAGATAAAATAGTTCTGCCTTTTGATCTGTATTATTGCCTGAGCATGCATAAATGACCACAGAGCCATACTTATTCTGTTTTACTCTAATATTTCACATGAAAGTAATCTCTTAGTTTTTCCATGTTATGAAAAATCTCCCCAGAAAGTTTGAAATGGATGTTGGTTTTATTTAGTTAGTTTGTTGTTTAGAATTTGACTATTTCATTAGTCATACGTCATGATAGAACGTTATCACTGATTTTTCATGTGAGCAGTTCCACCTGACACAATACCAAAGCTAAGAAAATCATGCCACTCCAGAAATCATTTACTAAAATCAAAGTGATTTCAGTTTGGGGGATACATTCCTTCTAATTAAGTAATAACATCTCAGTACAGATGCTCTGAAAGGCAACTTCCCAGAAAATAAAGCAAAACAGAAGTCAGGTTTCTTAGCAATACAAAAAGCTGAGCTTACAGTGTGTGTTGTGGTTTAACCTGGCAGGCAGCTAAGCACCACACTCACTCCCCAGTGGGACTGGGGAGAGAATTAAAAATGTTAGAAGTCTGAGAATATGTGGGTTGAAATAAAGACACTTCAACAAGAAAGAAAGAAAAACGAAACTAAACTAAACTGCAAAAATAAACAACAACAACAACAAAAAACTTATGCACAATGCAACTGCTGGCCGACAGCCAGTGAATGCCCAATGAAAGTCTCCAAGGAATGGTAGCCCACCCCAGCCAATCCCTCCTGGTTTTATTGCTGAGCAGGGGGGAAGGAGGGGGAATGTGAGAGGGTGGAATCAGATATCTTTAAGGTCTTCCCAACCCAAACCTTTCCATGATTTGATGGTAGGAAATATCTCTTTGTTCAGCTTTCCTGGCTGTGTCCTGTCTCAGCCCCCTGTGCACCCCCAGGTACCTCACTGTCAGAGCAGCACCAGGAGCTGAGCAGTCCTTGGCTCCGTGTGAATGCTGCTCTGCAACAACTAAAATATTAGTGTTTTATCAATATTATTTCCATCAAAAATCCACAACACAGCACCATACCAACTACTAAGAAGAAAAATAACTATCCCAGTCAAAACAAGGACACTGGGACTCAAATCAGCTGATGAAAACAACCACCATACACAGACCTTACTCAGCAGTAATATCGCTCTGCCATCTCACAGTTGGATCTGGTGCCCATCACAGCACTAATTGGTTTTATGTTTTCATTGTACTTACTACAAGCACTGTTTCATTCGTTAGCAGTTCTAACTGTCACATAGTTTTTGGTCATATATACAAGAAGAAAGTATCTCATATATTTTACAAATCTTGCCACTGTATTTCAGGACATGAAATCTAAAGCTCAACTGCATTTTTTCTGGATTCAGTTGTGCAATGCAAAGTATGGTGTGTCACTGCTAACTCTGCCTGTCTATCTGGAGACCCATTTAGAAATTTTAGTACAGAATTGTACATAATGTATTCTAGTTTCCTCTCAAAAGATATAAATGTCACCACTGCCGTGTCTGGAAAGGATTTAGTCTTGACAGTCCTAAAGTTTCTAGAGGAAGCCTACGCTTTCTCAACTTGCTTAAGCTAGGAGTCTCTCTGTTCATCTCAGCTCGAATGTTGACCTGGCAGATGTGGGAGGTTTTGAGGGCATAAAATCAATGGCAATACAATGGCTGAGGTTCACACTTGAGCCATGTTTTGTGAGAGAATTTGAGTGAGGCATTCAAGAGGAGACGTTTCAAGATTCTAAGCCCCTTTCTTCAATGTGGAGAAGGTTTCCTAAATCTGTGGGGAAAAGTATAGTTTAAAGCGTGTTCCGTGTTCCTCTTCAGGTACTACCACATTCTGATCAAGTTCCTGATCAGACATGAGCTTTTGTGGATCCCTTTCATTTCTACTAATCATATTTGAGTATTGATCTTCAATGGAGATCAAAAAAATACATGGACATATGAACCTGGGAACTAAAATTCATAACTACTGGAGCAACAGTAGTTATGACTGAATAGACATTGGTTCATAGTTATTTACAATTTTCCTCAATCACTTCTCCCCTCTGCTCCACAGGTAACAACCAACCTTTTCTTTCATACAGTCTGTTTTTCTCACCAGTATATAAATTACACCCATATCAATGGTTTCCACCTGGAGTTTAGCTTGATACTTACTGTACTTCTTCTAGAGAAGGGCTTTATCCTCAGAAAGGTTGTCTATTCTTATATATATATTACATATTGACATACATATATCTATATATGTATTGACTTACATATATCTTTACATATTGAGTTTTTACACTGGCATAACATTGTTTTCTGTTTTTCTCTTGAATCATTTCCTAATAAGCCCCAGGATTTGATCTGTTGGTTGACTTTTGTTTGTTTGTTTGTTTTGCCAACTGCGAAGTATTAAGCACATTTTTTCATGGGTCTATCTATCATAACTTTATGTCTCACTCCTTTATCATTAACGGTCACCTCAGAGTCCCTCATTCTGTACAGAAAGCTGAGAGTCTTTCTCCTTACACACATCACTTGACATTTATCTACCCTGAATTTCATCTTTCATTTTATTGTCCAGTCACTCAGTCACATAATATCCCTACGTAGTTCTTCATACTCAGCTCCTGTCTTTTTTTACTTTGAATAACTTCATATCATCAGCAGACTTTATCACCTCAGAGCTCACTCTCTTTTCCAGCTCATTTATGAATATGCTATCCAGAGAACAGATGTGCACTATTTAGAGAAAAGCTGTTAGTGAAAGGCACTGTGAGCCCTTCGTTACTTGAGTTAAAAAAGCATCCTGAGGCATTTGTGGTAGAAGTGCCAGTCAAATGCTAGTGGATGGAGGACTTTACAAGTGGATTTGCATTTGGATGTTCCCTATATAGACAAGTTCACTGGGCTACAAAGACCCAGGCAAGAGGAAGGTTCTCTATCCAACACAGACACTTCACAGAAGGTAAGGAAGCAGTAATTTTCAGATAATGTGGAAAGGGTTGCTCAATATTATGTCTACATACAGATTTCTTTAAATTCTTAGCCCATAATTTGTTACAGTTAGGAGGAAACACTGGCCACTAGTCTAGAGGACAAAGTCATATGCATTGCCACCTTGTTCCAAGTGCTTGAAAAGAATTTTCTCCAGTTTTTGAACTGTTTTCATTGTTGGTTAGCTGGAGGTTGTTTATCCTGCTATCTTATCACTTGAAATCAAATAATACAAATTAAAAGGCAAAGAGCATATATCATACTAAAATTGAGTTATTACTGGATGGAACTATTAAAAAAGGGCATCTTGCTTTTCATTATGGAGATGAAATTTTTCTGGAAAAAAAAAAAAAAAAAGAAAGAAAAAAAATCAGTCATGAAGGTGATAAAACAACTAAATGTGTAATCCCAAAGCAGTGCTGTAGCAGCAGACTGCATAAAGGTAAATTTTGTGTAAGTAGGGCAGTAGCAAATAAAATGGGTATGGGAGTAACTGTGTCAAAGCAAATGTCTAAGGGAAACAATTCCATTAGTCAGAAAATGTATTGCTAAAAATTAATGTTAACAGAAAAAAAGATAATTATACTGTACTTACAGACTCTCAGAAGTGGCAAGGTATTTGCAGCTGTTTATGCCTCTGTGTTTCAACTGCAAAGTAGTCTTCTCACAGTAGCACGAAACTCTTTACCTATTTCTATCACCTATTTGAGGAATGGTTTCACATTAGTATGAGCCTTCATGCCATAATTTTAATATCTAAGAAAAACTTCCTCTGCAGTGTTCATTGTCAGGCATACTCCAACTCAGAAATACCTTGGGCATAACTGGGAAACAATCATTTTCATCATCTGATCAGATGGTGAGATACAGTCATATCTGAAGAACTAGATTTGAAGGACTGTAATTAGTCTTAATTGACTTATCCAAACAGCAAATAAGAGATTCATCTTCCACCTTCTTTCCACCTTCTTTTTCTTTTTCTTTTTCTTTTTCTTTTTCTTTTTCTTTTTCTTTTTCTTTTTCTTTTTCTTTTTCTTTTTCTTTTTCTTTTTCTTTTTCTTTTTCTTTTTCTTTTTCTTTTTCTTTTTCTTTTTCTTTTTCTTTTTTTTCTTTTTCTTTTTCTTTTTCTTTTTCTTTTTTTTTTCTTTTTCTTTTTCTTTTTCTTTTTCTTTTTCTTTTTCTTTTTCTTTTTCTTTTTCTTTTTCCTTTTCTTTTTCTTTTTCTTTTTCAGTATTTCATAGACAAAATAATCTTTTTGCTGGCAGTTTGAAACCAACAGCTGGACCTGACCTTAGAGGTCTTTTCCAATGTCTATGATTTTAATATCTCTCCCATCTAATCTGATTTGAAAGACTTGTTTCACCTAACTACTTAAATCTTGCATTTATAACTATTTGGTACAATTTCATAATGTTGATTAGTCCATTACCTCTTGTGTTGTATGAGAAAATTTTTATCCTGAGGGATTTAGATATTTATCTTAATATAACTGTAATATTGTGTGTAAATTTTTCTTTGATCTTCAGAATGTCACTGAAAAAGTTCCATTTGGGATTGCATTGATTAGTTTTAATCAAGGAGACATCATTAAATATCATGCATCTAGCATAAACGATTATTTTACCCTTTGACTATTTTATGCAGGTCATGAATAATGAATAATGTGGCACTAAAAAATAATTATGACACCAAAGGTATTTACCACACAGACGTCTGACTACATCTTTCATTAGTACCTGCAACATCACTTCAGATTTTAATTTTGCTTGTGTGTTTTAAAAATATCTACTGTCCTAGGTCATCACCAGAGTTGTCCTTTTGGTTCCTCAAAGCAATCAAGCACATGATTAAAACTGTGTGCTTAATGTTGCAGGGCATCCAAGGGCTTTTACATGTATTACAGTATTACTTTTCAATCATTTCATTTAGAGGCAGGCTTAAGTGTTGCCACATCACAGTCTTTATTCCCATCTGAAATACTCTCTTCCTAGAGCTAGAACTTCAGTGGAGGTAAACCAGAGTAGCTCCCCAATTTCAGTGCAAACATTATTATTATTATTATTATACATATATATATATAGCTGATTTTTATTATCCAATATGACTTTTTTTACTGTTAAAGCTTAGTGAGGTCATATAGCAAAATAGGTCCCATTTAGGAATCAATTCTCTAACATTTATCAAAAACAGGGGTAAAAAAAAGATACATGTAAAAGAACACTGGTAGACTCCAGCTGTTCAGAAAAACATTTTTTAACCATTCATATTATTCCTAGGTTTCATTCATGTGCCTAGAGCACTTCCTTTACCATTTGTAATAGGAAGTCCACTCAACCAAATTCTACATGACATTTGAAGAGGATGTTGCTTTCCTGGAACAAAAAGTACTGTTACATGATTTTTCTCATATTTTAAACATTTTTCTAGTGTCCGATTTTTTCATTTTCTAACACTGAAGTGGCATCTGTGAACTTTATACCTTTTGTTCTACCCTGTACATCTTTTCCCTGCTTCTTTTGAACAATGGATCACAAAGCCAATGGTACAAAGACCACTGCACATTAATTATGCTTTGGGAAAGGTTGTCAGCCAATGATCAAATGCTTAGCTTTCAAATACTCTTTTTTTCTACTTGTTCTATGTATTATAGTCTAGCCAGGATATGATTCAGTAATGGGTGATGTTACAGTCAAACAAAGACTTTTTTTCTTTCTTCTTTGGATGTGGATACTTCTCCTCAATTTTTATTCTGTTTTCCAGTGAATCCAACAGTTTAAATAGACATTTTTAAGTGCATGTCTTGCTCCTCTTTAGTCATTTTGATTTTTGATTTAAGGAAGAGAAAGAAAAGGTTTTCTAAGAAATGTATATAAAACTAATCAAAAGAAACAAGTTGTTCAATCAATATAAGAGTATTTATTTATTTATTTATTTATTTCAGGACTGTGTACCCAAAGTACCCTAAAACAGTGTATTTTAATGTATGGAGAACTTTTGTATGTTATTCCCAACTAGTAACAATAAAAATGAGATCCATACGACATATCATAATGGCTTTCCATAGGAAAATACTGGTGTTTAAAGAAAATCCTCAAGCTCAGTATGTATCTATAAACAGAATGTACATTGCATGTGATTTGTTAGGAAGTAATTCAAATGGATATTATGGCAACTAAGAATTTTCAGGGTATTTAATTTTTATTATGATGGTAAGACCAATTAAAGAAAGTAATTTTCATCTTTTACACTGGTTAAGAAATTAATAGCAATGTTTTGTGAAACCTGTGCTGTGGAATGGTGTCTCAGGAAAGCAATGGCCATGGATTCAATTTTCTACAGGTAGTTTACCTGGTACCATTTGAAACACCTTTGGTATACTGCTAGGTCTTCAGATGCTACTGCAGATGTGCACAGATCTTCTGCAAATACTGGGCAATACCCACCAGCACCAGTGGATTCTTTAGAGCATATCAAATCTTATATACATGCGATAACTGAGCCATGTTCTAATTCCAAAGCTGGTGTGACATCCAGAGCATCCACTACTTCTGTGTTGCCAAGCTGTTAAGGGCAAAGAACCTCACACATCTGCTGTAAATTTATCCAGCCTTAGTAGCCCCATCTACTTCCAGACACACAGAAGAGATGCTTCATTGATTACTCTTTTAGTGGGGTATGTTGCAGTTTTGGGAACTAAAGGATTGTACAGAATGCTCCATCCCATGTATTAGGCAGTGAGGAAAATGCCACCACAGTTAGTGATTGAGATTAGCAAGAGAGAAAACTAGATAGATGAATGTAATGATACTGAAGAAATAAGGCAGTTAAACAGATAGTAACACATTAGCAATATTTTAGTTTTAAAATATCGTAAAACATATCATTGGACTTAGACATTTAGGTGTTTTTGGTGTACATCTTTTTTTTTATTATTATTATTTTGTAAGAGATATTGGCTAAGCATAAAGATTACATATCTGCAAAGTACTGTGCATCACTTTATTATTTGTTCATGAACTTGGAAAAGGATGCTTTTTTCTCCTCACTGAAAGTCTCTAGGATTTGAAGAGAGGGTAGTTAAAATTCTGTATGTGCTCTGTCTTCCCTTTATCTGGGAGAGACAATGAAGAAATTCTTCTATAAAACACTGTCCATTATTTATAAAACTTTTTCGTGCCTCCCTTTTGCACTTTACTGGATAACTTTTCCTTTCTTATTAAATCTTTGTCCTCTTGCTTAAAAATCAGGATAATGCACAGTTATTAAAGTAATTACTAAAATGATGACTTTATTTTCTAAGTCCTGTCTTATTTTTGTATTTTAGAGGGAATGGGTTTCTGACGGATTATGGAGCTTGTGCTCTTAAATTGCTATTGAAATACAGCTAAGCCAATGGATAAAATTAATTATGACCTACATCATGACCTGCATTCAATATATTTCTGGGGGACAGATTAACAGTATCATGTGGGGAGGAACCACTTAGGAGCAGCCACTTGCAAACTCTGCCATAGCAGGAGTGGCTACCTTACTCCTCAGAGCTTTCTGATCAGGTCCTGTTTCTCATTCCTCTAGGAGGGATTAGACAGACCTCTATACTGGTTTGGGCTGGGAAGGAGTAACTTTTCTTCATATGATTAAAACAGTGTTGAAAACACAGTGCTGTTTTAGTTCCCACCGAACAGTGCTTACAGAACACGACAGCCTTCTCTGTTCCTCACACTGTCCCCACAGTGAGGTACCTGGGGGCGTACAGGGAGCTGGGAGGGGACACAGCCAGGAGTTGACCGAGACTGACCAAAGGGCTACTCCATACCATATCACATTGTGCTCAGCATTGATCACATAGCTTAAGACAGGAGAGGCAGAAGGGGTATCGGTGAAGGGAATGGGAAAGAGGTTTTCACCCTGTGACCTCAAATCACCACTGGTCTCTCTCTGTCCCTTGTCTCCTGTACCTACACCTGATGGACACAGGAGAGAATTCAAAAATGACCCCCAGTGTACAGTCTTTACTACCCTGTTGAGTGCCCCAGTGACTTCAACAGTTAATCATGGTTTTACTTATTCCCTTGGCCCATGTGTCTCTTGTTCAAAAGCAGGGTTTTACCAAGCAGCAATTAATTGCCTTTCTCTAACCACCTAGATTAAGACACTCTCCCAGTAGTTCAGGGATGTGGGCTTGAGCTGTTAGGAGCCCAAATCTCTCAGGTATGCTCGGAAACCCCTTACTGAACAGGGCCTCCTAGGGACTCATGCTGTATCTACACTGCAATTTGTGATGTGATCTACTGATGTCTTGGCAATTTTCCCAGTTTCGGCTCCAGAAACAACCTAGCTGCAATTGTGCTGAACTCTGCATGTGCTTGCTTTTCTGTGCTCTTCTGCAATCTTTACTATTCATATGCTCACTAGCCAAGATGTGCAGCCCAGTTTGTGAATTATAAATAAAGATGAAAGACAGTAGGGAGAAGTGTTGAGTTTCTGCTTCTGGAAGAAACAATCCCTAAAGTAAAGGTATGCATCCAGGTCTTAAATTTCCCATTTAGTATCCTTAATGCCCTCTCCCCTACCATTTTTTCTTCTTCTACTTTTTTTTTTTTCTTTTCTTTTTTTTTTTTTTTTTCCAGTTTCCAATTGAAGATAGATATTTCAGGGTTTAAAATAAAGCTCAAGATATTTTTCAGATTCAGTGTCTCGTTAGTTTTACCATAGACCAGGTATTCTGTAACAAAGTGCCACAGAAGAGCTTTCATCAATAATGTAATCATAATTGCCTAAGAATATAGGCATGGAAAAGTCTGTGAGCAATGGCAACTCTTTTTATTATATCCAAACTGTATAGCTGGAAAAGTAGGGAAGATGATGAAGGGCCTTTACATATAAACTTCTACAATTATATGGCTTTCCAGCATTACAGATTTTCTGCCTGTTTTGAATAGATATGTAATGAGAAAACAAAGGTGACTTGGATAATGAGAGGCAAGTTACTACAGACCAGGAATTAATGTTAGCTCAGCAATATGTAAGAATATTTTTTACAAACTATATTTGGCTTTTCTTTGGCTACACAGAAAGTTTTAAAATCTTCAGTATAAAATTCTCTTATTCATCTTGTAGAATTTATGCTACTATAAATGCAATTTAGCATTCAATGATAAGACACTTTGCAACTGAGGTAATTTGTCATATCTGTTATAAAGATACAAATAGAAAAAAAATAGTATCTTTCTCATTGCTATTTTTCTGCAAATTAAATGAATTTTCCCATCTCTAACTTTTACAGTGTCTTCCTGATGTAATCCATTAAGCAGAGCTAGCAGCTGCAAAGTACACCTCCATATTCTTGAAAAAATAAAGATTACCAAATAATCACACAAAAGACTGAAAAATATCCATGGACAACTAACAAGTTGCAATAAACTCTAGTAGCAAGATGAGCTTTGGAAAACCACACATGACTTCAGAACTATGTTTGTCACTATACATCATTTGTCTTGACTTCTAGGAAACCACCCATATTCTGAATCTCAGGGACAGCACAAGAAACAATAACATTAAGTTGCATATTTTGATTGGCTTAAATGATGTACAGGCAACTGTATAAGAAACTGCTGAAGGTAGAGGACTAGGATCTATGTCTGATTTGTATTTAATCCAGCTCTTCTACTGATGAGTTTTATCATCCATTTAATACCTTTGAGCCAGTATGTACCGGTCTTTAAAGTGAAGTATGTCTAACTGAAGTCTGTCTAATTCACAAGACTCTGAGCTTCATAAATAACATTTGTAAAGTAGCTTCCTATTGCAAGTGCTTGAAAGGTGTATGCAACGTGATTAAGAAATGTACTAGAGCACATGGCTGAGAATTGGGTGCCCAAGTAGCTCTAAAAATGCGTCTCTTGTGCTATACGTGTATTTGAATTTAGGCACTTGCTTATATACTGCCCAAGACTGGAACAGTGATGGTTGTTTTAAGTATGGCAAACTCATTTCCAAAGAACTACAGTCATGCTAAACTATATAGAAGGAAGGAGTAAAAACAAAAACAAACAAAAAAACTCAACTTCTTCAGGAACAACAATTAATTTTCAGTTCTTATATTGTTCTTTTTATTATACATCTCCTTTGAAACTCAATCTGAGCTACTTCTAAACAGAAATATTTTCTAAATGACTTGTTCCAACCACTAAATTTTTGACTCTGTTTCAGTGCTAACTGATCTTCTGCAGTCCTTTTACACTATTTTTGACACCTATCCTATTTTCAAAGAATTGCCACTTCAGTTTTGCATGTTAATTGCAGATGAATTGATTCATGAACAGATGCAACCATCTTTGACTCAAAACAGAGACAAATTCATCAGCCTTTTAAATCTTGAATAGAAAATGAAACATACCATAAATCTCTTCATGGAAAATATTGCGGAAGTTATGCTGGGAGAAAGAAACAACATTTATGCTGTGTCTTACAGAGCTTGCAATGATAGCCGGTGCAAGTGGGAAAATGTTGAGATGACACTATGCATTAAACCAAAAACTAAAGGTAGATCACGCTGCTGCTCTGTGACTTTTATCAGTGAAGAACACCATAGGTCAAAATTTTGATGAAATCATCATGATGGGAGAAGTTCCCACTTTGGCGCTTATTAATGGCTTTTATTCTGAATACGGATATATATCTATATATCATATGTATATATCTAACATTCTTTGCTCCAATTCAAGCTCTTTCACTCTTCAGAAATTAGTAAAAGCAGATGTAAATGTGATCCCAAAGTCTCTGAAACCAAGTATCAATTCACTGTAACTAAAACTGGAACACACTGCAGATCTCATAACTTCCAGTCTTACTACTAGACTATTAGGCACCAGCTCTCACTATGTAATTCATTTCACCTTGTTTCATATGTACCAATCAGTAAAAAGAGATTAAAAATATTTTTGACTAAGAGTATTTTGCACATACATATACTAAAAATTCCCACAGGAAAGAATCACACTATGATTAGGATTAGTTATTTTTCTAGAGCTCCAGGCATAGCAGATAAAAGGCTGTAGCTGTAGTATGTGCAGCTATGCAAGTATGAAAGATTTATTTTACACCACAATAGTCCTTACCTCTCATTTACACAATGAATGTTATCTCCCCATCATACTGCCTCACCCATTTCCCAGAAGTAAATATAAGTAAGAAATAATTTAACGTAGGGATATTTTCTTGTTCCCATCACTCTATGGGAAAATATTGAGTATTTCCAATTCTTTTAGTTTGGATTTCATTTAAATTGTGGCTGTTTTAACACTGGATACTCATTGTTCATAAATCATCCAGTGCATTATGTTTGCCTCTGTATATTTAGCTTCATTAGATTTTGTGGCAATAAGTGGCACAGGTAACCCACTTACCTATATACTCTTTGCAGTATCATTTTAATTATTTACATGCGTGCAGCTATGCTTGCTCTGCCATCTCTGAAAGTACAGAAAATTTGGAGTCAAACTCTGAAAAGTCTCTGTGGAGCATGAGATTAGGCATCTGCAGATTGTGGACAGATTAAATAATACACAAGAGCGTTATATTCTTCTCCTATACATAATAATGCTGTACACATGAGAGACAAGTAGTTTATTAATGTCATCTGAAGTCTAAAGAGTTTCAAGAGGTAGCTCAACCTGGTTCTATTCCTCTTTTATGCTGAACAGACTGTCTTCTCTGATGTAATGCTGCCAATATGCCCTTTCTGTATTTTTTTCTTACACTCAGACTAATTTTTATGTATGTCATGCCCTTTGGGTCTAAATGTGTTTAGTAGTAGTTAGAAGCCAAGTTTCTAGGTGCCTTTGAAATGCTAGAGAGGAGAAAGCCAAATAGATTGTCCAGGGTTCCATTTACCTTGTATCTATTTTAGAAGAACATTAAATCAAGGATTTAAAACACCCCTGTTAATTACCACTTGCTGTAGTTAATTATAAGACAAGATGGCAAAATAGCCTACTGAGTCATTTGAATAGACCTTGCAAAGATTGGATCTTCTGTGATGCTATGTCCTGAATTCCAAGTTTAACATTCAATATAGATTCAAATCTATAATCTGCATTGGTTAAACACTGCAGCCTTTGGGTTCAGGACTAAGACCTATGTAGTTAGAATAATATATATATTTTTTTTCTTCTGAGAACTTTGTGAACACTAAATAGTTAACATTTATAACACTTTTTGAGTATACATAGTGCTATGTGACTAGTAAGTAAAACTTTTCCATAGGATAGATGGCTCAAGAGCTATAATATTGTTCTTGGCTATGGACATAGAGATTTTAATTCTCTACATTTCAACATAATTCCCATGTAATATGGAACAAGTTACCTACTCTCAGCAATGATGCCTATTACTAAACCTGAGCTACATGGTCACAGCAATGTCCTGACATGGTCGTACACTCTGGTGACCTGGTTACAAGATCAACCTTGTCCTTATAAACAACCAAAATGAAGACTGACTAAAAATCGTACCTTCAGTTGTAGATGGTAAATCAGTCCTTTCTAGGAAGAATTGTAAGCTTTCTTGTACATGCCATACTAGTCCCATGAAGTCACTGCAAAGGCGGGCAAGAAATATGAAAATGGCCAGGCACATGCTGCTAGGGTGGATCTGCTGTCACTGCAGATTAGGGTGCCTTTGGGTGCACCTTACATTGGAAAAGGTATTAGAGATTTTCTTACTGTGTGAAGCAGCTGGCTTACCCAAAACCTGTCCCTCGCATCACTCCCTGTGTTGAATCACATGGTCAGCTGGCAAATCTATGTTCAAATCAGCACTGCTTTCAAAAAATAGTACACAAAGAGCCTATGGTTTCCAGATCTCCTTCTGTAAAATGACGGCAGGTTATAATTAATACAGTCTAACACAGTTGTTATGGAGATTAACATATTTTGAAATGGTGAGCTGCTCAGATACTATTTTAAATAGAGACCTTAAGTGAATGTTACTGATCGTAATTATGTAAGTTCCACATAGTATATTACATAGAACACAATAAAAGACATTCTTATTTTTAGTATTAACAGAAAAAATAAAAGTAGACAGTTACAATGTGTTATTTTTAAACATATTTGTATAATGATCCAAGAGAAAATATAACAATTCTGAATTACATCTGAATGGTGTCATCTCCAAAAAATTCAAGTAATAGTGCTTATAGTTGACAGTGTCAGATCTTCAACTTCTATCTATATTCTCTCCAGTACTTACAACCCTGAAGACACAGTCACCAAAATCATAATTTTGATTATAAAAGGAACATAATAAACCATCTTTTTTTTCCATTCATTTGGACAGCTGGGGTCCAGCTGGGTTCATCCATGAGGGTTTCTCAATATGCAAATAGATCAGGTCTTAGAGTCACAAAAGATGAATCACAGATGATTTCATGAACTGAAGACAGGAGAGGACAGTTGCAATGTCTTCATTAAGCAGGTGATGGGCATCTGGCTGACCAGATAATAAATCCACAAAAACAAAGTTTTCAAGGCCGTCTTTAGGAAATGTTTGATCTATCAATGTTAACCTTACACGGGGTCCTTTTACTAATCACATTCATTCTACTGGCTGAATTGGCTGCATATATTTGGCTAAGGAAGTGGTAATGCCCTGTGCTGAATACAGTTGCCCTACTAACACAAGGACTAATGATAGCCTGATAGACCACCAAAGAGAAATAAATAAATAAATAAATAAATAAATAAATAAATAAATAAATAAATAAATAATCCCTTTGGTCCTTTGGTTCAGATGAGATTTGGATTAAAGGCCAACAAAATATGTACTGAGGATATTAATTATATTTATGAACTTGTCATGATCCTTAATTGCAACTGAATTTTATATTTCATCTCTAGATCAGTGTTGATATTTTATTGTAAGACACTGAAGAACAATTACTTTTCTTCTATGTCTTTTAGAGCAAAACACATTTTGCAGCAGAAGACACATGAAGAAAGAGTTGGACTGTAGAAAGGCAATCAGATATATCCACAACACAGGAATTTTCATTTGTCTAGAGACAGCTTTTGTTCTTTAATCTAAAAGAAGTGATATACATTATGAGCCTTATAGTGAAGATGAAAACAAAAAAATCCCCAATATAAAACCAAGTTGAATTTCAATTACATTAAAACTCATTATAAATGATCTCTTTTTCACGTTTTACAGAAATCAAAAAGCTTCATGAGAAAGATTTATGAAAACATGATGATGGTAGTTTCTGATTCTAAATCACTTTATTTTCTTCAATGAATCAAATATAGAGTGAAAGATACTAAGTAAAATACATTACAAATAAACAAAAAAAAAAAACAAAAAACAAAAAAACAAACAAAAAAAAAACAACAACAAAAAAAAAAAAAACAAAAAACAAAAAACAAAAAACAAAAAGGCACTAAAAATAAGTTCACCAGAGTACTAAATAGTAGTAAATGTATCAAAACTTTGTATTTAATTTCATTAAGTAGATGAATACATTGCAACAACTGACTTAACTAAAAATAGTTAAGAGAAAATGCCAGAAAAGCCAAGAACACAGATCTCAGTATTTGGAAAGTTTGTCCTTTGTACCTTTTCCACTGCAAGTATGACACATGAAGGACCAGTACTCAAAGGCTAAGAATACTGTCTCTCAGCACAAAAAGAGCAAAGGAATGAAGAGGATGAGAAAGATGACAGCACTTGGATAAAAGCCAGTCATATATAGATATGGGCACAGAATAATAAAAGAGACTGGCACACATCCCAAATCAATTATGGAAGATTACTATTGCATAGGCCAAAATATTTGCCCTCAGAATACCTAAGATGTGAATAACAAAGTTTAAGAATAGCTGGAAAAAAAATATATATATATGAATTTGTGAAGATAGGATGAAAATAAAGGCAACATGAATTATAAACCAAAGAAAGGCACAAAAGCATTGTGATTTTACTGACTTCATTCTTCATTTGACATATCTCTGTAACCTACCCAGGGTCTCAAATCACTGATTATAGTCTGTATTTGTGAGTAACTTAGCAGCTGTGAAACACACTGAGTTACCTTATCCTGAAACCAGGGAGACTGTCACTTCAGAGTTAGCACTCATGAAAAGCTACAAATTAGTGTAACTTCATGAGAGCTTAATCTACTTAAACTGTGAGATATTTTTACCAAACCAGACATGTCTAACAATATGAACTTCCATTTTTACATTAATAATGTTCAATGGAGAATAAACAAAAACTACAAACAAACTCCTGCTCACAAATAAATTCTGGGTGTAAATAAGCATAAATACATTTCCACCACTCCTTCAGGAAGAGAAAAAATCATCATTCTTCTTAATCAATCAATCTTCTTAATCTTCTTAATCATCAACCTTCATTTTAAAACACAGGATGAAGTTAAAATAATGCATAAAAGCCGTGTATGATAGTTAAACATACATTAATAATCAGTTACTTGGGCTACAGCTGATAATTACTTACTTGGGCTGCCCATGATGGCTGACTATCACTTTGGGACTGTATCTGAAAATAGGCATGAATTGACAGAAAGTAAAGCTATTAAAACTATTTACTGTTTAACTTTTATGAATAAAAAAATAACATTTGTGATTCAGTTCTTTGAACCTTAGCTCCTTCCACTGCAATTATAGACTGAATTCCAAGCTAAGGAGGAATATCTTCCTTGTATTTTATTTTTTCTTCATGGTTCTCAAATATCTAACATAACAGCAATGCTTCTCATTTTTCATCTGAATCTCTGTTTACGCTTTTTAGGTGTAGCATACTTATAAGGGAATTGTCAAACAGAGATTGTCCCTTACACTTCATTTGCTTTTTCTTCTATGCTCTCTGCAACAGAATTTAGAAGCATACATTATTACTCCTTCTATAGAGAGTTACTATCCTTAATTTGTATATGAAAGCACTAAGAAAATATAATACAAAAATGGTCAAACAGTAAATTATAGATTGGCTACCTGCTTCGCAGTCACAGAGCTAGGTTACCTGAACTGATTTTCCTGAATATATCTGATGATGAACATAAAATAGGGTCTCTTTCTTCTGCAAATACATTAGAAGGCAGAGTGTGTGCAAGCAAGTGCATGCAATAAATTATTCTAACAAAGAATAAATAACCTGTACTGTATAGATAGATAAAAGTATCATCTGTAAGAATACAGTCAAGATAAGTGCATAATTTCCAGTACAAAATCTTGCACAAACACCACAGTTTTCAGATATTTAAATTCCTTCTGTGTTGAAACTGTGAGGTTTGATCAGAAAACAGTTTGAATGCTTTCATAAAATCTTCAGTAAACCTTTTCTATCTCTTTTTATCCAAGAAAGAAACCTGACTATTTTGCCCTCTACAAATTGTTCTTTTCAAATTTCAGTGACTCAGCTGATTTTGTTACAGATTGGTTTACTTTGATGACTGACTGAAGACCAGTGCAGCTGATTGCATTGTGTTGAAGTTTTAGGCAAGGATATTTCTTTCTTAGGTAAATAATTGTGAGTGTCTTTATTGGAGTTTTTGCTTGGTGCCTAAGGTTTGCACTAACAACATAACTGTCTGTGTGTAGCAGTCATTCTGTGGAGGACTTTGAAATATTTTCTGCCATGCAGATTTGCATTGGGTAAATTCAGATGATGTTGCTAAATACAATTAACTTTCTATCTCCACTGACATTTGATATAGGGCAGCTGACAGCAAAGCCATACACATATGAGCTCTCTCCAAAACACCTTTCTAACACATTGAGCAATCCCAAAACACATGTTTAAAAGGGGTGGGGTGGGGGGAACAGCAGTGATGCAAATATGTCTAATCATGCACTGAATTGGTCAGTGTTAATGCAAAGACTACAAATTTCATGGTCTGCTTCTCTCTCTTCCCAAGTAAAGCTGCAATTACAGTACATATGCATTTGTAATGCCTGGACTGTGGCTGAAGGCAATGTGTTTTTCTGAAAATCGTGTTTCCAAAATAAGTAGACATTTTTTGAAATAAAGGTCTTAATCAGTTTTCTGGCATCCTGCAGTAAACTAAATCAAGTCAGCCTTAGAATTCATGTCTCCAAAGCCCATTTCCAATATGTTAGATGTTAATGTCTTGCCTAGGAAGGTCACCACATTCTCATACACTGTTCAGTGGGTTCATAATGGCTCATAAGGAGCTCACACAATTCCCCCCTGCTTAATGTAAGTTTCCACTGTGATACAGCCAGAGTGAGCCTCTAATGCATGGTCTTGCTGACCTCCACCATCTGGGGCAGCTTTAAAGCAAGTGAAGTGCAGAGGAAAGTAAGTTAGGAAGAAAAGGCAACAATAGCTAATGCTTGGTGAAACTGTAAGACTCCTTGTTGCTCACACAATATCCCCCAAGACATTTACACCAGAAGGGCATATGAAAGGTGTCTTGTAAACTTAAATTGAGCTGTGTCTGAGGAACCATTAATGAAGAGGTACAACCACCTCCTGCTAGAACCCACAGTCCCCCTGTTGTGGCTGAGACTTTTTTAAGTGACAACATTGCACAAGCAATTTTAAGTGCTTAGTTAAGGTCCTTTTCCATGAGTCTGTAACACCTGCACAGAAAGTCATTGACCTACATGCAAGGGCATGGTACAGTCTTACCAGGAAGAATCAGAGAAAATTTTGTCAGACATTTTAGCCTAATGAGTTAAACACTGAATTGGGCTGCCTTTTGTTACCTGATAATTTTGTGTCATTTGATATTAGACAAATAATTCAACCACAGTTTTCCCTGTGCCTACAACATGGATGTTAACAAACATCTAACAAGCTTCCAGAGAAAGGCTCCTATGATTGGGCCATTTTTGTAAAAACTTTTGAAAATGTTATATGCTTATTAACTCTGAAGGAGTTAATGCTGAGCAAAGGACTGGAGTGGAGACATGCACAGGCTTACAGGGCTGCCATACAAGCTCTGCTGCCTTCCACTGAACCTAGAGAGGCTGGAAGTTTCTCAGGAAGAGCTGGTAAAACTATTATTAACTTGCTCTCCTTTCCTGCTATAGGACTCTCTTTTCAAACTTTAACTATTTGAACTGAAATGCAATATTCCAAGTGTCTGCCTCAGGCTGATGTCTTTTCATTCCCAGAGAATAACTATTATACTGCTATTGCTATGCCAAACTTTCAAAAGGCATTCTGTGCAACCTTAATTTTGTCCCTTGTGTGTAACTATTATGAATTCATCTAATAAATAACATGATCAGAGACTATTTTTTTCTTATAGAATATGCTTCATTCAGTGCCCCAAATGTAAGTCATCAATGAATGCAGGGTTCACTTGGCTTACCTTCAGACATCTGCAGCCCTGATGTCCGCACGTGAGCTCATCACATTGGGTTTCCCTTGCTGTCACTGAAAAACAAAACAGATTCTGACAGGGGTCAGCTCAGCTTATTCTTATATAGACATCTCAGACACATGAATCCTATTCAAAACTGTTAAATTTGTCTGTGTAACAGACATATCTGTAGTTAGACACAGAATTTTATTTTGCAGAATAAACACCAGGCATTTAACTTGGGTGCTATAACGTATAGTGAAATTTCTCAAGTGGCATTGGAGTGTTGAAAGAGTAAATAGTTTCCACTAGTTTTAGATACTAAGATTTATAAACCTTAGCATTATATAGTGCTATTCAAGAAACAACTTATGTTACCTTCAAGTATAGATATGCATGCTCTGTAGTTCTTCAAGTCAGACCCTAGTGTCTCTAGCTGGGCATCCAGAAAATGAAAAACACAGCAATAGAGACCAGCTGTGAGAAGTCTGGTTTACATCATCTGTGTAGCAATACAACCAGACAGGTGTAGAAATCCTTTCAGAGAACTCAGTTGTCTTTAGTTTTCTCTTCCATCCCCTTCCTACACCACTCACTTCATAAGTTTCAACTCTGCAATGGATGAAATAAATGTTCTACATATTATCTCCATTTTACTGTAAAATCATAACTCATCTCCCTCCCTTATGTGTACTAAATCCTCTGAAAAAGGTAGTTTGCACATCAAAAAATAAAGAATATAACCCACATATGCAAAAGGAGGCTGAATTAAGATTCACAAAACATTTTATTTCTGAAATTTCCTGATTGCTTTGATTGTTCTGGCTGGAATTCGTCTTCCCTAACTTATGTTTCCTTAAGTTAGACATTTAAGTCTGCACTAATCATGCATAGTCATCTTACAATTGGGGGGAAAAGGAAAGTTATTCATTGGGGTGGCCTGGGGCAAGAGGAACTCAACACATCTGAAGATAAATATGAAAATCTTACGTTAGATGAAGCACCCTCTGGTGGCACCTGTTTCTCTCACAGGCTACAAAGGGAGACTATCTCAGATTTAACCTACCATGTTTTGTTCATCCTTCTAAGCTTTTTCTAAGTCTATGTTTAGAGATGATTCTACACTTGTTAAAATACCACACCAGTACGTTAAAACGCCCACAGTGACTGCAAGTGTGCACAAATCTTTCTCTTGTTTGTCTCCCTTGAATGCATATTTTTATTTGGTTGCTCCATCTTATAGGCCTCTGGAGAGGCCTCGGTATTTAACTTAGAAAGTACTTCTGAATGAAAATAGAGCTAGATAAATGACAAAATATATTTTACTGTACATGCTACTGCCTAGGAATACACTGAATTAGTATGCTCTGTTGGGCTTTCTCCCAGGAGACTGATTTAGTCTAATGATAGTGCAAGGTCATTAGCACAGTATCAGCATAAATTCTGCTTAACCAATGCCAGGTAGTTAACTAGTTTATGTTAATGTGTTGTGTGCATAAAGCTGTGAACTCACCTCCTTCTTATGACAATGTGCTTTGAAGAAAGATTTGGCCAGCCTGAAAGTACTTACACTAATCAGGAACCAGAGGTAAATAATTCTCACTTATGCACCTAAGATGATGAGATGCATATTCTTGTGCACTGTCATCTAAAGTTGATTGAAAGTATTTTTTTTCTTAACAAGATGATTTATAAATTGCACATATTTAAAAACAAGAAATTATGATATGTTTAGTGTGCTTTTTCCAGTACTTAGAAATCAAGTCCATTTGAAACTCTGTTTTCTTATCTATTGTACTTTGTTGTATATGTGTTCTATTTTCAGCGTGATACAAAATTATTTTCCCTGAAAAAAAAAAAAATGAACTGTAAGCATAGAGTACATTTTAAGATGTAAGCACCAGGAGGCAAAGTTCTGAACTTCAGTTTTGCATTTCTGACCCTTAGGTCTGACTTTATCCATTTAGAAGTGTCTAGTTATTGATTGTGAAATGACTAAAAAGACCTCATCTTGCTGTATCTGAAATATGAGCACCACAAAAGGAAATACAACAAGTTTACTTTCCAAGCACAAAACCACATGCAGGACTAAGATGGTCAACAATGGAAAAGTGATCCTCCATCAAGTATTATGCATTTCTTAGTGCAAGCCACAAATTTCCATATTTGTGAAATGATGTGGAAAATTCTTGAGTTGGAAAGAACAGAAGAAACTAAGGCTCAGGTTTTTGGACTATCAGATTTAGTAAGCATCTCCATTGCACATGGACAACCAAACTTCAAAGAGGAATGAAATTACCCATCAAGGAAAGAAAAAAAAAAAAAAAAAAGTGCAGAATCATAGCTCAGTGGTTTTGAAACTCTGCCAACAAGATGAGTAAGTAAAACTGAAAACAAAGAATGAAAGACAAGCTGTAACTCAGGAGGACATAACTCAGGAGGATGAGGAAGAGTTTTACTACAAGGTTCAATCCTTAAAAAATTATTAAATTCATATGATCTAGATGGCTTGTATAGGACACACATCTTATGATGATTCCTCAGAACTTCAACTCTCAGGAAACTGAGAGGGAATCTTTAATCAACAAAGGAAAACATTTGATCTCTGACATGTCTTTACAATTGAGCACATACTGCAAAGAAGTTTGTTCCATCTTTGTGTAGCAAAGACACAAATTACTGCTCTGAGGGTTCTGCACTGAGGTGCATTTTAGTCTCTATAATATTGTGCAGCTGGTGAGTCCTAATTATTCATAAAATAACAATTTACAGGATTTGAGTGTTCCCAGCTATGCTGAAACTGTGGTGGAGAAGGAAAATGCTCAAGTCAAGTTCACTTCTCTCTTTCCTGTCCAAGAGGTTAGAACACAGAAAAGACCAGAGTTAATACATGTAGTCTGAGCAAAATAACAGTCTGAGGTACCTAAAGCATATTTTTATCTGTTTCACTATAACTGGACACTTTATTTTGTAACTAATAGATACAATGTTCAGACAGAAAACATGAATTAACACAAGAAATTTTAGTCTGAAACCTCTGATCCCTGAGGTCTTAGTCTGCCAGTAATAAAACATTCTTAGAATTTCTATAAAATTCTAGGTGACAATTTTCTAACTCAAATCATATCCAGGACAAACAAAATCTGTTTGACCTCATTTTGACAGATGCAAAAAAATTGGTCACAGAAGTAACAAGGGTGGTTAGGTAGAATTGACTGTGGCTTGAGGACAGCTGTTTTGCTAAGTCCAGAGCAGTAGGATCATATTACTTGTATCCAAATATTTTAAGAGGCCAAGCTGAGGATGCTTATAGATCCTTATTGCTCATACACCGTACAGGATCCAAAGGAAAATAAAATAAAATAAAACAAAAATAAAATAAAATAAAATAAAATAAAATAAAATAGTTATTAAACACTTGAATTACTTAATGATGGTGAGGAACTCTCTGTCTCAATGTACTGTAAACTGAGTTTCTTTCTATTTTAAAATTAAGGTTTGATTTTATTTATTTTTTTTTTTCCTAAAAGATATCAAACTGGCTTTTGAGAAATTGTTGCAGATTAGAAAAAAATGCTTTGTCTCATTTATGCAAGAAGTCAGGCTACATCATCTCAGAAGGGTCTCTTCTGTCCTTAAAATCTATGAAGCTGAGAACTGGGATACAGAAGAAATATAGTCTTTTTGATAGTATTATTTTCTTATTAAGAAATACTTAAAGTGTAGCCCATTGTTTTTAATCATGAATTTAAATGTAAATGGTTGTTCCACTGCTATCAATTGAAACAACAAAAAAAATCTATTTAACCTCAGGAGGGCAACATTTCATCTTTCATTGTGATTCATATGCATTTTTTTGGAAGTATGACCATGAATGTTGCACGTTGCATGTCCTGTCACTGTGTACCACTGGGAGAGTCTGAGTGATATGGCAGTTTCTTTAAATGTAATGAATGAACACGTTCAATTTCTGACATCCCTTCCTTCTCCCTCCCTACCTGTGTGTATCTGCCAGTGGTGCAATTTTGTCTCTAACACTTGCAGTGAGGACATAGCCAAAAGTTGCATTTGGCAGCAAAAATCATTTAAGAGTTGGGAAGGGAAGCAGGCTAACAGAGAAAGAAAGGAGGGCACAGAACCCTGCAGCAGTGCAGGCACAAGAGCGAAAAGTGAAATAAAGCTTAAATTAAAGCTGCAAGCAGCTGTTATGAAAAATGAGAGACAAGTGAGCCACAGCTGGCTGCTGGAGGAGGACAAACAGCAGCACCAGTTGCAGGTCTGTGGCCCAGTTCTAATGTCCAGAGTGTTTTAATGAGCTGCCATTAATCAAAGCTAAGTTCCTAGTGTGTAGCTGGTGGTACCAGCCAGCTCTGCTTGGGCTGGTGTTTGATAATCTCCACACCTAAGGTGTTCAGTTTCGTAGCGGGTTTTCTCTGTATGCTGCTGAACTGCTGCCTATAGCTCAGATAGGAAACCTGGGCCACTCATCGCTGTGCTGCCCTCCTCTTGGTGTCCTGCTCCACCAGGTGGGCTATTGTGATTGTCTTATCAACACATCACTTTGAACTATTTGCTATTTCTACCCATATAGTGGGTTTGGTCCACTTTTCTCTTGCACACTTTTGGTCTGCTGTCATGTTTACATTCATTTGCTCAGACTTGCTTTCAGCAATTGTGAGTGTTTTTTTGTTTGTTTGTTTGTTTGTTTTCTCCATCCTACTCTACACACCTCTGCTCTTTCTCAAGTCATTCACAAATTATAAACAAGGGGATGGGATCACTGCCATCACTTGTTGCCCTCCTCTAACAGACGTCACAGCGCTGCCCTGAATTCATCCTTGGAGGTAAATAGTTTTAGTTGTCATTTTCCAATAACTGCAGAACCAACTACAAATTTCATCCCTGCTTTGCAATATGGTACATATTAACATGCTTTTCCCTGTTATTTTCACAGACTTTTTAGAATTGATTGATAGACCCTGTGAGTTCCTAACTACATCTTGAAACTGCATGTCTAGGTTTAGGAAAACATTCAGTGAAGAAGAATATAAAGCAACTTTGATACTTCCATGGCTTGCCACACTGAAAAGTATGTCTTTTATTTCTAATCTTAATTTAAAAGTCTAGCTCCAACTTTTACCATGATAAGTCATTTTTCACTAGACACAATAGCCTCTTGGAATCAATAGCCTACCTTCATGGAGGCACCTTCAGGCTGTGAGCCCTCTGATTTTCTCATTGACCAGCTAAATGGTTCATGATCTTTAGACTTTTCCCTGAATGGTATGGTTTTCACCCCCTAACCGACCATGTGACTTTCTTTTCCCTTTTTTTTTTTTTTTTTTTTTTTTTCTGTTTGTCATGGTCCTTTTTCAGACTGTATTCACAGGAACTTGATGCAGCAGTCTAATAGGAATGGAAGAAAGCATAATGCCCTTACTCTATCTGGTATTTCCTAGTTAAATAAATAGTGCTATTGCACAAAGATCTTGGATTTTGCTACTTATTCACCATACTGCCAATGCTTTAAGATGTGCATGCAGCACATCTGTGCTCCATGAACAAACCGTGTGATACAGGAGCGTCTGCCAGCCAGCAAGTAATAACAGTGAGGGCTTCAGCCCGTTGACTTCCTTGATAATCCATCCCCATAATCATTCCTGCATCAGTGGTTTCCAGGGTTAAATACTTTATCCAGTAGCTATAAATGTATTTATTCCCTATGCTGTCTCTGTAGTCAGTGGAGAGAAACCGTAACTACCAAAAAACAATTCATCCCAGCACAGCACAGCTGCCTAAAACTGATGGGCTAAACTGCTCTCTGATGGCACCTGCTTCTCCCTATGGATCTTACGTGACTGGCCTACACCAGGAACTTGTAGAAGACTGAAATGAGGTCAGATAGACACTATGGGTACTGGGTAGCCCTACTATTGGCTATTTAAAAACATAAGTTATGCCAGTGCTTGCTCAGCTTTGCAGTTCTACCCTGTATTTACACATCTATTTCCATATAACACCATTGGTATAAATCAAACTTTTACTCCCTCAAGAATTTTGTCATTTGCAAATGTCATGAGTAATGATTGCATTTTTCCCAGGTCATTGTTGAAAATACAAATCAATTCAGAACCACAAATTATACTAAGTGGGACCCTCTTGCAAATAATCCATTTAATAGTGTTTCCTTTTTTATTAACGTTTTTTAATCTTTCATTTAATGAATTTTCAAAACATTTAGTAAGCATGACTTTCATTTCATAAGATTTATATTGTGTGGTACTGTGTCAAATGCCTTATAAAGGCTGTAATTTGATGTTATTCTGTTTGTCAACCAGATTTCCAAGTTAGCATGATAAGATATAAGTTGATTAGCATTCATTATCTCATTTCCCTATTAATTTGTATTAATTGAACCTCATATCGACTGTTACACTATTTTGCCAGGATCTCAGTTAGGATGACAGATTTTATCTAGGTCAACACACTTACACATCCATATGTCCTTTTTTGCAGTGACCATTAGTTACTGCTGGTCTTCATATAGAAATCTTTATAGAATGCTTTAAATTATCCCAACCCCCTAGAAGAGAGTTTAGCTAATGCATTAGAATGTTCCCCAGAAAGTGAAGATCCAGTGATCTGCTCTTAAAACTGTCCAAGTATAATCCAAACTTCTCATCCTTTGACATGGAGTTCTCTGATGTTTCTTTATAAAGGTACATTTTTTTTATTTTATTTTATTATTTTTTTTGTAGTGGTTTTGTGCTCTTTAAGGTGAATTGAGAAGCTCTAGAAACAGTCATTGTAGTACAGTCTTTTTTACAAAGGTCTACCAGTGCATGTCAGCCTTGCTGTCCCACGATCTTGCTTTACACCTGTATATTGAATGAAAAAAAAATAAAAAATAAATAAAAAATAAAAAAAAAAATGCCTCTGTTTGGAACCCCACAGTAATATTCCTTGGCTGTTTTCTGACCTGAGAAAAAAATCAATGCTTCTGCAAAACTACTTTCAGATTTAGAGCAAAGACAGAAGCATACCATGCTTTGCAAAGGGAGGAACAGAAGTGTACCATGAATGTACGATAGGAGTCATACACAGTTCCTCTTGAGATATGTCAAAGCCACTGGTGCTGGAATCCACTTGCCTGTTTTCATCGCTGTCTAATTTATGAGGCCCCACGCTGTTTTGCTTGAGAGTTCTCTAAGCAACAAGTACACTCAGCAGTACCTCTGCTGCAGAAACAGGAATTTCATCTTAGGCACCACAGAAGTATCTAATATTAAAAAATAATAATAATAAAATAAAATAAAAAATAGACATAGCTTAAAATAAAAAATAGACATAGCTGTAGAAAGCTTCAGATGTGAGCCCTGGTCAGCTGGAGGAAATTTAAACTTATAGTCTGCATCAAGCCAGGGAGCACATCAGCCAAACAGCTGCAGAGTGTTTTTTAGGTGAAAGCTTGTTCCACTCCTGTGTTGAAGCTGGACCTGCACAGCCAGGGGGACATGGGGCCAGAAAGAGAGCAGATGACTCCAGCTCCAGAGACAGTTCTTGGGAAGACATATGAGTTTTATAAAATGCAAATTTTATAAATGTGGATAAAGAGGGGTACAGAAAGAGGAATAGTCTTGGAAACAGCATCCTTTCTTGACTGAGCTTTATAACTGCTCAGATACTGTCAGAACACCTTTTTTGCCTTCTGGGTGCAAGGTGATCTATCCTTCTTCCTCTTCCTCCTCCACCATCTCTTAAGGGCCGCTGCACACCCCCAGGGGGAAGCAACCACAGGCTGTAACAACCTAAGCAAGAAGGAGGGCCTCAGGGCACTGAGAAAGATTTCACTGAGGTGTTTTGACCAGGGCATTGGTCACTCCCTTTTATCTGAAAAGGCAGCCACAGTTTTCCTCTGGGCTGCCTGCCTTTAGGAGATGGTTTGGTTGCTGAAATCTTTCTGAGGTTTTCTGCTAGTTCCTTATATTGTAATTGGAAAGAGACAGACGTGGACTGGATGAACAGAAGACATCTTCAGAGCTCCCCCTATCTTCATTTTCTGTATCTCCTTTACTTAACTTTCTGCTTCTGTTAGGATGATTGGATTCACCACCTTGCCTCTCTGCCTGTCCAGTTCCCCCTTGAAGTGGGCACCTACAATATAGGCACATTTGCTCACAGATGAAGCACTACTGGGGCCTTTCCTTTATCTTCCACACAGGAGCTGGATTAGGTTCACTGTCAGCTTTGGGGAACACAAAAGGGATAAAGAAGCCTGAGTTATGCATTAACAGAATTGCACCCTACTGGCTCCTTAAGACACACAAGATGTTTCAGTTCCATTGTCATTTTAGCATGCTTTTGGAGAAAATGTTTCATACAGCCAGAGGCAGTCCTCTGTGTGTAGCAGGACTCGTCCCATAGTCCTGACACAGCACTCTATCGACACACTTTGCCTATTACTAAGGTGGTGTTTGATGTTATAAGGTCTGGCACCGTGTTACAAGTTGCTAGCTGCCTGGGACTGTATGTAATGCCTTAAGAAACAAAGTGAGTAGGTAAGGATTTATTAGAGAACAGTTAAAACCTGACTGTTTTTTCTCTGCCTTCACTTCGCTTGATTATTTTCATTGTAGCTAATGGAAAGGAAAAGAGTATTAAAAAAGCAATCTGATCACAATCTGCTCACATACCTTCTGCTCAGACCTTAACTCTTCCAGGCGCTAATGAAAGCTTTTAATAGCAGACCCAATTTAACGAGGAGAATTAATTAGCTGCAATTAACCATTTATGAAATGCCTTGGACATTTACGGTGGTGGTGCTTGGCATGGGAGGAGAGCCCATGCATTTCTCTCCCAGGGCCACGTGCGGTTTCTCTTCGTGTCCTCGCTGGCTGCGCCCCCGAGCTTCCTGCAGCAGCTGGGGTACTTCGAGCCACCCTTGCCCAACCCGAGGAGGGGAACGGGGGGTGCTCCGGAGGGGGCCGGCCCCCTCTCACCATCCCTCCCCTCACCCCTTCTTCCCGGGCCGGGAGCGCGGGGAGGGCCCGGGCCCGGCTCCCGCCCGCCTCCCTTCCCTCCCAACCCCCGGGCCGCCTTCCCCACACCCCCGGGCCGCCCCCGACCCCAGCGGCGGCTGCAGCCGGGCCGGGCCGAGCCGAGCCGAGCCGAGCGGAGCCGAGCCGAGCAGGGGCGCTGCGAGGCTCCGGCCGCAGGGGAGCGCGGCTGCGGCAGCCCCTGCCTGCGGCCCGGGAGGGGGCGGCGGGTCCCCGCCGGGGGATCTCTACCTCACCTTGCTGCCTCGGGACGGCCCCAGAAAAGCAGCAAAAAAAAAGTTGAGAGCGCAGGAAGTTTTAGGAGCAGCTGGGAGAGTAACTCGGGAGCTCCGACAGCGATTTCGGGCTCCGTTTTAATTTTTTATTTCATTTTATTTTATTTTATTTTATTTTTGCACCTCCAGCAACCCGCGACAGCAACAACCATAAAGTGCAGGGGGTGGGGGACAGATAAATTGCGAGAGGCAAGCGCCAGGTTTCTTTGCAGAGCCGCGGTCCCGTGCCCAGCGGATCCCAATGCAACTGCTCATCCTCCTCCTCCTCTACGCCGTCGTCTGTGCGAACTTTTGCAGCCGTCAGGGCACCACCGCCCCTGCCCAGAGCGGATCTATAAAAGCCTTGCGGTCCTCCAACATCAGGCGAGATGGTAAGCGTCCTTCTGCCTTCTTTATTCCCCGAAGGGCTCGGTTCGCAGGCGGCGTCCCGAGGGCTACCGCCCCCTTCCCCCGGGGGTCGGTCGTGGGTCGGGGTGTCCCGTCCCCGGGGTTCTTGCGGGGCTCGTCCCGGGAGCGTGCGGCCAGGGGGCGGGAGGGAGGCTGCGGCTCTGCCCAATAACGGCTCCTCCGGGCTCTCCCAAACTTCTCGGGCAACTCCGAGGAGATTTGCAGGGAGCCGGCGGCAACCACCACGTCCCCTCCACACGGCGCAGAGTGCACGGGTCTACGAGGGTCCCAGCTCGTCAGGGCGGAGGGGTAGTCTCCTGTGTTCCCCGCGTCCCTCTGAGGAGACGGTGTCACTCTGAGGAGCCCCGTGTCCCTCTGAGGAACGTTGTGTCCCCCATGTGCCCCAACGAGCCCCAGGGTGGGACACTGCCATTGCCTGAGGGGAGCTCAGCAGGATCTTGGCCACTACTTTGGGCTCCTCTCATGGGGCTCGGCCAAAGAGCTGTCTGCTGGTGGCCTGCTTTGAGCTTGGCCGAAGGCAGCTGAGGCTGCAGGGTCTTGAACCATGGCTGGCTGCTTTCTGGGGTCTGTCAGGCAGTGCCCAGTGAGGATGGGTTCCTTTCCTTGTGCCAGCCACGCAGTTGGCAGAGGTGGGATGTCCACTGGTGGTGAACACCAAGAAGGGTGAATGGGGACTTTGAGACACTGCCTGTGTGGTAGGAGCAGTGGTCTCAGTCTTCAAACAATGGCACGTTGCCTGCTGCAGGCTGCTGGTGGAGGATGGCCTCAGCCTGGACAGCGAAGGTGCTGCCAAGCCATGGCTTCGTGGTGGATGACTGCAGAGGCTGCACAGAAGTAACACAACTGGAGTTTACCTTTAGAAAACACTTGCTCATGATGAAGGCTAAAGAAAACCAAGGCTTTGGGTTGGGGAAGGGGGGTGAGCCTCTGGTCTGGTGACCCTTTTGTGTACCAGCTTCATGTGAGAGGACCTGATCTTGCCTGTTGCCCCATACCTTGCAGAGGGAAATGCAAGATGTTCTCCTGAAGAGTAACAGAGTTACATTTGGTCTTCAAGTTAATGTTTTACAGTTGCCAGAATTTATATCTTTTATAAACCCTTTTTAAAAACCCACTCACTTGAGACATTTCCAAGATTGTACTCTGCATTTGCCAGTGTTTATTTTTCAGTGTGTATACAGTTCCTGTAATGGGTATACAGTTGATCTAGGGAGATGTTTTTGATTCGGCTTTGGAGTCATGTTGAACTTAGTAATCTTTTGTATACCTTCCCTTGTCAGTGCATGAAGGCATAGGAAAGGTGAAGAGACTTTTTGTCTAGAATTGAGATAGCAAATCTGGAAACAAGACAAAATTGCAGTTACTTTGGTTTGGAAATCAAATTTAGTCTAATACAAAATGTATGTGTTTGCAATAAAAGCCTACATCCGTTATTTCTGTTTCATCATTTAAAACTGTTGTGTATTTTATCAAGATTCATGACTTGTTAGCCTGCCATCTTAAATGTCTCAGAAGAGCTGAAACTGTCTCTGAACTAAATGAAGCAATCTTCCTTCCAAGTCAAACTCCAAACAAGCTTTCTGATGGAAAACTACAGCAATTTACTTAAAACTTAAAATGTGGGTTACTCTGATCTTCTCTGTAGAGTCAATAGAGAAATCTGTAACCCACAATATGAATAAAGTTTTCAAGTTATTGGCAGTGTGATGGGTGTTCTACTCCAAAGAGGAAAACTTCTTTTAGTGAAGTAACTTCTTGGGGCTACCATGAGAATTGCTCTTTTCCTAGATGTGATATTTAACTTTGTGATTAAACTTTGTACCTTTAAATCAGACTTTGACACCTTGTAATGACTAAACTTGCTGGGTTTCAGGTGGGCTGGCAGTGGGCCATTTGAAAATGGGAGATACATATATGAAACTGTACGTTATTTTTGATGGACCTTTAGTGTGCTGTATGATAGTCAGGCCTGCTGTGTATGGATGTAGTAAAATGAACCCATGCAGAGGTCAGACATCTCTGTAGCCCTTTAATGGATGTGATCCATGTAATGAGAAGGTAACACAATTTTAGAAAGACCACATGCAGACCTCCAACCCACTGCAATACTGCCTTGCTTTCTCCTGGCACTTGGGAATCTTGATTTTTCTCTGCAAAGAACAGCATGTTCTCATGTGGCCAGTGGAGCTGGGCATCTTCTTACAACATCTAAAGCAGGTCAATTGCCGATAGGCCTGATTTTACTCAAGCGAATCAAACTGTTGCTTGAGTTTGTTGACTGAAGTTCTATATTTGTGCAGCCAAAGGTTATGAGCTGTATTCCAAATATTGCATGCATGTGACAAGCTCACAAGCAAAGTGTTTAGACCGTACTTGGCTGTATGCCACTAAAAGTATTTCTGTCTTTTATAATTTTTAGAGTCTTGTTTTGATCTGAAGTGCTGATATGGAATTGCGTTAAAGACATGTGGGTTGCATTGCTGAGTGAGACAGACAATATTTTTTGCATTGTAAATATTTGAAGATCTGACAATATGGAATAGGATCTAAGAGCACACAATGCACTGGGGGTAATATGTTCCAACAGTCTCAAAATGCACAGCAGGGATAAAAACTAATTTAATATTATGTCCTGGGTTGATGATCATGATTATTATGTTGTGGAATTAAGAGAGATACTGAAGAGGAAGCCAGATCTGTTCATCTCTTTAAAAAAAAATATTATATCTTGGCAAGTCCAAGACCACCTGCACATTTTATTAAAAAAGAAAACAATCCTTTGGATTCCAGTTTTCTGTTACCTCCAAGCAGGATAAACTAGGGATAACTGAATACACAGAGCTTTAATATGGATCCTTGGTCTTCTTTCTGGCCAAAATAAACCTTTTTTAGTGTGCAAGATTCCAGATTGTGTTTCTTCTTTTAGGCTGAAAGAGGTTGGCCTATTTGTAATTGCACTCACTTAAGGCTGAGATTGCTCTAGGAAGAAGTCTATAGATGAAGGGCAATGCATATAAAATCACTCCTATTTAATGATTGCAAAACCTAACCAGACTGTACTTCCTGCTGAAGATATTAAGAGTATATATAAATTGCTTACAAGACATCCTCTTGTCATCGTGCAAGGACAGGCGTTGATGATTCAGCTCTGTCCGGTGTAGCACTAATCAATAATTTAAAGTGTCCTACAGATGCCAGAAACATTTATAGCACACGTAATGGTATTTATTTAAAGTCTTTATTAATGCCATTATCTGTTAAGCATTTTGAAAATCATCAGAATTCCACACAAAAGGCTTTGAGATGATTCCATTTGCCTCAGTTTCCCTATTTGCATTATTCAGGTAGTGCTGCCTAATGACAAGAAATTGGGCATTTTTGTTTATGTTTTCTTGTAGATGAAAAGTGGAGATGAAAAGTGCTAAATAATATTTACTGTATGCTGTCTAACTGAAACATCAGTTATTTGTTGTTATCTGTTATGAACAAACATCTGTATGAATGCTCAATCTATCCCTAATCTGTGTACTCAGACTAAGCATCACTATGCATATTTTAAACTTTAAAATCCAAAGTTTAAATAAAAAGCATAGACATAGCAAAGAACATAGCATAGTGGCAGATTGTTTCAGTATGTAACACCCAGAAGCCATGGAATTGGTGTCTCCTGAGGTGGCTTAGAGAATGTGACATCAGACAACTTGAGATATGTTTCTGGGGTCATGTGTTTCTCATTTTGAATCCAAAAAATTAGGAGCTCCCAAGCCTTAGTTTGCTTGCACACCAAAGAAATACAAAGAAGAATTGTACTTCAACATTCTGAAGAAATAGCAACAGCTTTTGGCTGTCCAAGATGATGTGTACCATTAATTCTACCCTCCGCTTTCCTGTGTTGGTCTATGCATAAGCACACAGAAAAGTATTTGATAATTTGGTCTGTTTTCTCAAGAGATGAGCATTAACCATCTGCTCTTGGGAGAAGACAGGACTGAATCTTTTTTCATACCACGTAAGAATGGCTGTTGTATCACTACTGGTATAGGAACCTTGGAATGCATTTATGGAGTTCTTCTATAGTATAGAATATATAAAATATTGTATACGTTTGTTTTTTTGTTTGTTTGTTTTGTTTTTTGTGATTCTTTTTTAAATGACTGTGGTAACATAAAATTGTGTCAACTGCAAAATAATTAAAATAAATTTTAGGCTTCATCAGATAAAAAAAAAATAATTTAGTAATTTACCTTTAGTAATGCAATTTAGTCTGTGATTGTTTGACTTTGATGATGTTTCTTATCTGTATAATTAACTGTTTGGACTGAAGTAACAAAGGATATTACATAAGAATTGCAACCCTGACTCAGTGGCAAGCATTAAGGAGGTCTCTAAAGGTGCTTCAAAACACGTTCTATTGAGCAGATGTATATCACACAGTGGAAGTTGCTTTACTTATAAACACTCCAGCGAGTCTCCCAGTAGTTCTTGTTTCTTTTTGATACATTTATTTGTATGGGACTTAATTAGGACAGCTAATTATTAAAGGCCTTGCAGAGAAAACTTGATAATTGTAGTACTTTGGTTATTAGAAAGGGAACATTGCTGTAAATTGCAAAATAATGTTGTTTTTTTAACTGTGATCCCACAGAGATATGTTTTATAAAGCACCTAGGAATAGGCATAAGTAGGAAACTCATGGGGAATCATTAGTGCAGTAACATTTGTCATGTGCTTAAACAGAAGATCCATATAATTCCATTAAAGACACGGGGCTACATCCTGCGGGATTCTATGGTAACGAGGCTTGGATAGTTTATATGAAAGTGTGACTGTGTCCAGTTAAACTAACTGTGTCTTATGATGAAGAAGGAGTACAAGCATTTACTCTTGTATTTGCAGTATCTGTCAAATATTCTTTTAAAATAACAATATATATAAATATAATGCTTACGTATTATAGGTGTGTTATGCATATGCATACACATAATATATGTTGTGTCTTTTGAATATTGTACAGTATAGCACATATGCATGTATATAATACATAAGTCAGAGGACACAGGAACAGGGAAATCAGAATAAGCATGCAATATTATTGGTTACTAAATTAACATTAGAAACTTAAGGAAAGAACCCAGAAAACATTTTTTTTTTTTAGAATACTAACAAAACAAAAAAAAATCCAGTTTTAATGTAACTTTTAAAAATTCTGTTGAACAATGAATTGTTAGACAGATATTTGAGCCAAACCATTCCCTGTAGTTAAGATCCTCTTTATGTGCTGTCATTAGCCATATAATTCATGGAATATGAATTGAAACTTAAAGGTGTTTGACAGCTGTCCAGGCTGCAAGTAGAAGTTCTGAAGTTCTTTACATGCTGTTAAACTTTTTATTAAGTAAAAAGGAATTTATAGGGAAAGGGATGATTGAAGACAGAAATTCTTTCAACAAAATAATATACATATTCACTTCATTACATTTCTGGCACTCCTTCCTTAGACAAGATATAAATATTACATAAAAAGAACAGATCTACAAAATATGTATTATTTTTACAACAAGAAGCCCCTTTAGGAATGCAAAATTAGAAGGACGTGGAATGGCTTTCATTTTATAACTCTAATAATAGTACGTTTACAAAAGGTGTGGTACAAATCTGAATGTTTTATGCTCCGATGTTTTCATACTGATAGTCTTCCTTATATTAAAACATATCTGCAGCAAATTATAGGATGATCCCTTTAACATCAAATAAAATATATTACAGGACTGTCTTTGAACACAAGCAAAGTAGCTGCCTGAGATACCAGAGTCCAAAAGGCCTCAAAATGTCCAGGTCCTTATTGCCTCCAGAGCAATAATGATGACCTCAACAGGTCCCTACAGCCTCAGCGGTTCTGTGGGTCTGTAATGGCACCTACTGCTGCTGACAGAGAAATGGGGATTAGTGGAATACATCCTCACCCAGAACCAGCAGCTGCTTTCCCCATCTCTTCCATCCCCCTCTGACTTTTCTGCACTCTCACCTGTTCTCCCATGCACAGCAGCAGCAGGAGCATGAAATCTGGTTCTTCCACAGCTCTGGGCCCAGCCGCATCCCTTCCTCTTGCCCTTGTCCTCTGTTACTTGTATAGCAATATCCAATTTTGCCTTCCCAGATAAGAAACCTTGAGTTAACTTTCAATGTTCATAGCATGTTCTCAGCCCTTGAGTAGTTTGCTTCTGCCCATGCTGGCTTTGTGGACCTGCAGAGATTTGCCACTTAAAATAAACTAAATGGGTCCTAAGAGGTACCGTGAACATTCTCTGTTGGCATTCTCTGTAGTAAGATTTTTTCTGCAGTAAGAATTTGTCTGCTAATGCAGGAAAATTTAGCAGTACTCCTAGTTTGTTGATTCAAGTTGTATCCAAGGATTGCCTCCCCAAAGCTGCTGATTATATTATATTTAAGAGGTTGATTACATTATACCACATTTTGAATAAAGGAGTCCACTTATATCATTGCTTCTGGTGAGGATCTCTTGGCTAAAAGACTGGAGTGGGTTAGGTTACTTGGCAGCTTATTTCAAATCAATCTCCTGTTTACAAAGCTAAGGAAGTGTCCTGTGTACAGTGTCAAACTGGATAGATTCTCTTTTGGGAGCATGGGTTTGGCTCTAATATTTTTGGTAGTGAATAAATCCTACATGATCTCAAGCTTCCTATTGTACTTGAGTAATCTTCAGTTTCATGCTTCCTTTTTGATCTGTGTCCCATGCTGTGAAGGCCAACATCCCTTATTTCTGCTTTGGCAGTCAGAGCTCTGTGTATTTGGGGATGGTGCAGGAGGACACACTTTTACCTTCTGTGCAAACTTCCTGCCAATGTATTTTAGCCCTGCTGTGCATTGGGAGTTGGTGTTGTTAAACTCTATAAAAATATTTATTAAAACACTAGGTCCATGAAGAAGTTGAAAAATAGCAGACTTGACCTTCGTTGCGCTGAAATCAATGACAGAACTTCCATCAGCTCTTACTGCAGCAGGGTCTGGCTCACACTTTACATGAGTTAAAGCAGGATAAAGGAAGAGGCTCAGGAATTCAACAAAGAGCTTCTCATTGTTGTGTAGGTAAATTTTACAATACCGACAGTTAAGATATTTAATTAGTGTCCACACACTGGAAAAAAAATAAATGAAATTTTCACTCATAGAGATGAAGAAGCAACTGATGTAATTACAGATTGCGTAGCAAACGTGTCCTGGTGGTTTGCTGTTTTTCCTCCTGTACTGACAATCTTATGTGTCATGCACAGGATATCCTACAAGAGACTTGATCTGCAGTACATTTCTAAATAAGACTTTAAGGAAACCTGTCAGTATTTCACAGTCTCTTGCATTGTTTTTTTTTTTGTTTGTTTGTTTTTTTTTAAAGTTTAAAAAAGCCCAAAGTGTAATATGCGTGGGTTTTTGTTATTGTTTTTTCTTGGATCATTTGCAGAAGATTTTTCTCATAGTTGAACGTGTTTCTAATCTGATGTGACTCACAATAAAAGTGGATTGAGAATGAAGCAGCAAGCCAGACTAGTTAGAGAGAAGGAATAAAAATAGGTACACAGAATGTTGATTACCAGATGTACTGTGGAATTTGGAAACTGTTCATGTACCCTTGTGGCCTTAATTTTTCAACCAGGAATTTGCTTGAAAGATAAATACTTCGCTTCAGCAAATGAGTGACAGCAGTGTTGCATGAAAATGGCAAGTAGATGGTAATAATGCCGTTATATTCTTTGTGGAAATGGACAAACACAGCTTCTTAATCACGATGCCTCAGCAGGGGATAAGCACTGATAGGAATAATTTCACTAACACATCAAGATGTCAGTAAAAGAGTTTTAAACCTCATCACAGAAGCCTATGGAGAATTTGCTTCTTTGAAATCAACAGAAAGTCCCAGCGTTACTGTACTCTGGTTTCTCTCCTAGATCAGACTGTATGCGTGTTCCCTTGCTGCTCTAAGTCACGTTCACATTTCTGTCTTGGGTTGCTCATAAGGAACACTGAGTCATCTTTATGCTGAGGTCAGCACAGGAGATGTGGGTTTGCCTCGTTCCTGCCCATAAACTGTGACCTGGGATCCCTAGATCCCTGTGCCTGCATGTGTCACAGTTGATCTGGTAGTGCACAGTATGGTAATAAGGTTGATGGAAGGGTGTGTTCCTTCCATCCTTGGAATGGCAGAGAACAGTTCTTGCCTGCAAAGGGTTGCTTTTGGTTTTGTTTGTAATTAGCACTTGTCACGCTGTAGAGCTTTATGACATGATATGCATTTCTCACCAGTTCCCATCATTCATTAGATCCTGGAAAGTGGGAGCCAAAGTTTCCTTCTCCTAAGCAAGAGGTAAAATTAACAAATCATGTAGTAGCTATCTGCTTGCTCCTATTGTATGTGTGATCTCCTTTACATAAGTAGCACTTGGAAACCTATGAACCTCCAAAAACAATTCTTTGACATTTTCTGTTCATTGTATTCAAAATGTCTTGCATGGCACCTCTGAGAACTGGGTGCTGCAGGGAAGCCTTGTGGCAATCCCACCTTGCAGCACCCTCGAGTGATGTCCACATGTCTTGTGTCTATCCTGTCTCCTGTCCACTTTTATCCTCAGAGTTGCAACCAGTCTCAGAGCTGAGAGATGTATTGAGTGAGAATCCATGGGTAGCCATTTTGGAGAATGGTGAACCATGCAAAACAACCATGTTATGGCATGCATAAAACCAAAATATCTTGGTTTCACTTGCATGCCTGAAAGTAACTGGCATGGAGCAGGAAAAAAAAAAAAAAAATGGCACTCTGCCCTCCAAACAAAATCCAAAACAGAAAAGCTGCAGGAAAGCTGCAATTCTGCTTTTTTGTTTCTTTGCATGTTCCTTGGGTTTGGTTTTATCTAGTACATAAGGAAACAGAGGAGAGCCATCAAAAAGAAATAACAATGATTTGATATGTTGGTTTAATTAATTAATTTTGAAAATTGATTTTAAAAGCTTTTCTTATCAATACATGCAGGGTATTTTTAAGGCTTGCAGGTGCTGCCTTTTATTTTTTGTGCAAGGATCCTGTCTAAGGATTTGTCTCCACAGCCTACAGCAGTGCTGTTTCCTTATGCTACTGTTATTTTCTGTGCTATCACCAACTCTTGCAGGACTTAAAGTCAAGTCTTGTCAGGTAGATTGCTTTTCAACTTACCTTAGGCAAGCCATTAGTCAAAATATTGACTGAGTAAAAAAGTGTCTCCTATTTCTCTTATCAGAAGAGAGACAGAATATTTTTCCATATATGCTTTTGCAATGAAGTAATTACAAATTTAAGTACATGTCACTGGAGTTTTGACAGTGTATTTCTGGCACTTCATTTTCAAAGAGGCCTTCAACATGATTGCCCAAACCTGAACACAAATACCCAGAGCTGCCTTGTTTCTCTCTAAAGACGACAGCCAGCGTGGTAACCTAATGGGTCTTCTGTTTCTCTTCTGTTCACATGGGCAGGAGAGAACCATTTCCTGTGCTAATTTGTTCTAAATCAATATCCTTTCCAGAATAACAGAATCAGAGAATGGTTAAAGGGACCTCTGGGGGCCATCTGGTCCAACCCCTGCTTAAGCAGGGACACCCAAAACAGGCTGCCGAGGACCATGTCCGAGAAGTTTTTGAAGATCCCCAAGGAGAAGACCCCACAGCCTCTCTGGACAGCCTGTGCCAGGGCTCCCCCAACCACACACCACAGAAGTGCCTGGTGCTCAGAGGGAGCCTCCTGTGTGCCTGTTCATGCCCACTGCCTCCTGTCCTGGCTCTGGGCACCACCAAGCAGAACCTGGCTCCATTCTCTTAGTACCCTGCATTCAAATCCCCCCTGATAATATTCTGTATTGGATTACCATGGCAAAGTTTTGATAGTGAGGGGTTGTAAGGGTGGACTCTGTGAGCACAGCCCAGCAGTTGCCCCATGTCAGATCAAAGCCAGCTCCAGCAGGCTCCAAAAGGGACTTGCTGCTGGCCAGAGCCAAGCCATGAGTGATGCTGGGTGGGCCTCTGGGAGAGAAGATTGAAGGAAGGGGAAATCTGCTGCACTACAGCAGCTGGGAGAGAGGGGTGAGAGCTGAGAGAGAAGCAGCCCTGCAGCCCCCAAGGGGAGTGCAGCAGGAGGGCAGGAGGTGCTCCATGCACAAGGCAGCACAAGATCCCCTGCGGTCCGTGGAGAGGCCCCTGGTGGAGCAGGCTGTCCCCTTGCAGCCCATGGGTCCCACATGGAGCAGATCTCCACGCTGCAGCGCCCCCATGGGCGGAGGAGCCTCCGGTGTTGCAGGTGGATGTGGCCTGGAGGAGGCTGCAGCCCATGGAGAGGAGCCCATGCAGGAGCAGGGGGTCTGGGGGGAGCTGCTGCCCACCCGTGGGGGACCCATGCTGGAGCAGTTGGCTCCTGGGGGATGGACCCTGTGGTATGGAGCCGTGTGGGATCAGTTCCTGAAGAGTTGCAGCCTGTGGGCAGCCCCTGCAGGCTCAGTTCAGGAAGGATGGCATCCCATGGGAGGGACCCCACAGGGAGCAGGGACAGAGAGGGACCATGAGGGAGCAGTGGAGATGAAGCGCCAGAGACTGATCACAGCCCCCATTCCCCTTCCTCCTGTGCTACTTGGGGGGAGGAGGTAGAAAAGGATGGATGGGGGGAAGGTGTTTTTGGTTCACTTTTAGTTCTCACTTCTCTAGTCTGTTAGCAGTAGGCAATAAATTACATTAATCTTCTTGTGATGAGTCAGTTTCTCCCGTGACAGTAAATTTGTGAGCCATCTCCCTGACTTTATCTTGACTCTTGAGCTCTTTTTCATCATATTTTCTCCCACTATTGATTTGATGATGGGGAGTGAGAGAATAGTTGTGGTGGAGTTTAGCTGCCCATCAGGGAGAAACCACCACAGATCGCCCCTGTGCCTTCTTTTTTCCAGGGTGAACAGTTTTTATTTTACTTTTATTTTGGCTAAAATGCAACCTTGTACTTACGAGAAGAACCAGCATGAACTCCATGGTATTATCACTCTTTTCTTTTGATTTCTTTTGAGTTTGATGGTCTTGCCAGTTTAAAACTTGTTAAAACTTCAAGGTAAAATAGAAGACCTGAGCATGCGAATCCCAGCTGTTCTGTACAATGACTTGGGCTGAACATCTTACCGATGAATCAGCATCTTGCATGGGTTTCCAGAAGGTGTGAGTGAGCCTGCTGAAAAAGCTGTGCAGAAGACAACTGAGGAGCTATCACTAGAGACTGAGCTCATCTGTTATAAGAAAGCTGCAGAGCTTTCTTATAAAGCCACAGCTGAGGTATGCTGGGCTTGCTTCTCATGGTTACTAGTAAGGGGTTCTCAACAGCAATGATTGCTCAATGATATTACTTGAAGTGCCCATTTTTTTTCCTGTACATGTACCATTTCTGTTAAGAAGTTGGTAATTTTTTATTTTTCAGAGCTGACATCTGAAGCCCAGAAAAAGAGAATTTCCTCAATTCTGGAAGCTGAAGTTTTCTGTTACCTGTCCAATCACCAGATTTACCATATTGAAAACAAAGCATAGCCCTCGCAAATCTTTGGCTGAATATTTGCCCTTATAATAATGCAAAGGAAAGCAACCAGAATAAAAGGGGAAAAAATAAAAAATAAAACCACAAAACAAAACAAAACCCTTAGCAACAGAGACATTTTCATTTCAGTTCTTGCCAAGACTAAAAACAGTGCTTAGAATGACAAGACAAGTACAGTTAATCTCAAACATTTTGAAAATGAAATTAAAAGTCACGTTGGGTGAGAAGTACAATTGATTGCAGCCTTGTTAAAGAAGAAATGGGGTAGTATGTTAAGGGTACTCTCTAACCATTATTGTACTACCTCATCCATGTCTTGCTGACGGACATGGAAGGGCATCCCCTTGTTCCAGCCTGTGCTGGGTGGCATTCCTCCTGCCTCCTCCTCCCCTCTGCCTGAAGAACTGAGTCACAGCTTAGCCCTGTGTCAGCAAACAGTCTAATACATCAACACATTTGACTTTCTGCAGCTCCTCCAAGGAGTACTGCACCTTTTGTTAGAACAAACAGATGTACGTTTGGTCTCTGTATTCCTCACTGAGTAGTGTGGGAGAGTCAGCCCACATGAGACTCATGTGAGACACATCATTTGTGTCATTTCATGTCCTTGTGTATCATTTGCACCTCCCACGGACGATTGACACTGGGTGTAGATCATCACCTGTCATCACCTTACTTCCAAGACCTAGAATAATGTAATTCTAAATATTGTGTGATTGTGCTCAATTTGTACAAAAGTATTTTATTGTAATTATGACCTTATTAACATAGTATGATTTCAGCTGCTGTTCATCTTCCACTAATGACTAGTAAATAAAATGCTAATCTGTTTTATAGCTTTTCTGTTGCAAAAGTTCAGGTATTCGGATAGCTTAATTAGCATCTGATTTGAGCATTACACTGAATCATTGCTGTAATCTGACAATTTTTAGAGATCTTTGCTGAGAGGAATCTAACTGTAATGAAACTGTTAATGGCATTGCAGTTTGAGGGAGGTCCATGCTTCCAATATTAACAGGTATTTCTAGATTCATCTGCTAATGATTCCTATTTGACATATAGTAATGAAGAGAAGGAACAGAACTGGTTAAACCATGTATAAAACAATTATGGCTTTTTTCCTTTGTGGTTGGCAGAGGAGAAAGGAATATTAGAGAAAACATGAGAAGCGGTGTCTTTATGTTTGCTTTTCTCTACGTCTGGTAGCTGGAGACCTTTCTGTATGCAAAGAAACATATGGTTGAGGAATCTTGAGAGAAAACAGTTTCTAGTATTGTGTCTCAAAAATCCATCAGGATCATTCAATCACCACTGAGGCAGCTGCTGATACCATCTAATTTTAAGCATGTAAATTATGAGTTACTCTTCTATGAGATGCATTACCCTCTTGTGGTGACTGCCTCTCCCTGAGATTATTCTGGCAGCCTCCAAACTAAAACATAATGAATACACCTCGGACAGCCTCAGTTGTCCTGTCTTGGAGAAATTCTCTGCCACAAGCATGGTTTGGCCTACCATCCATGTTGCCTGTGATAGGGGTGTTAAGTGGAAGACATAGGGCTTCTTCAAAGAGATTTCTGGTGTCCCAGACTTTCAAGGATTTAGTTTTGGGATCTTACTGTATTTTGTCACCTTCTCCCCCATCCCGTTTTTCTGAGAGAATGAATGGTGTTTCCTCGCCTGTATGTGTGTGTAGCAGTTTATCTACAGAAAGGCACTAAAATACCTTGCAGAATTACTTGGTTCTAGTGCAAATACTCTGTGTTTCCACAGAGCATTCTAAATATAATATACAACTTGTACGCTGTAAGATTTGTCTCTTATTCCTTGAGCTCTTCCTGGAAGAATAACCTCAGAATTTTTTTTTTTTTCTATTGACTTCTGTTTTGAAAAGAAAAAATAAAGCTGTTATGGACTAAATGACATCATCAGCTAGTGAAAATGTTCCTATGTCACTATAGTTAGAATTTCTCTTAAAGTGCAAAGCATCACATATTCATTTAGTTCCACTATCCACTCCTAATAGGCACGGGTAATAAGCAGATACTCATCTCTGGATACCTAACTCCAAATTCCAGTGCCCAAATGCTACTTTTTTGTTTGTTTATTTACAGGCCTACGTCCTTCTGTACAAACTCTGTGCAAGACTTTTTATAGTTCTGATAGACACAGAAAAGCAGGTCACACTTCTCTGCTTCTAGAGTTTTGGAGCTGTCTAGATATAAAACTTTTATACTGCAGTAATAAATGTGTTGTTCTCAGCCATAATCATGTTTTATATTTCAATGAAAAGCTTTTTAAACCTGCATTGTTTTGAAGAATTGATGTCATATGATCTTGATAAAATTAATAGCATTGTGAAGGTCTATTTGCTTTTTGCATTGTTTACATCTATTACACTGAAAATGAATGCTGGTGGGCCTGCTATGCTCTGGAGACTATTCTGTACAAATTTTATAACATCTGCAAATTTCTCTTTATGATTAGTTTTTGAGGGAGTTTTTCCTTAAATGTAGAGTTCAATCATATGATAAAAACATTGTTAATCAAAAATGCATGCTTTCTAGTTTGGGAAAGAAATACATTTAAAATCATGACAGCTTATTTGAAGAAGTGAGCAAACTGTAATACACTGAAAGTTATAATATGTGGTATTGGATTACTAAAAATTCTACTACTTGAAATACTTGCTGTTTCCTTAATTATGTATGGGGTTGAAAAACTATGTTTATCTTTTTGGGCTAGCTTAAGTTTTGCAGTCATGTCACAGTAGGATATACTTCATTAACTATCTGTATTTCCTATATTTACAGTGGATTGAATTCTGGTGTTAGTATTTTTAAAAAATCTGAGGCTTAAATTGCTGCTAAACAGAAATTTTGCTTTTGTTATTCTTGGTTTCAATTTCCCTGGAAAGTATAGAATTATTATTATTATTATTATTATTATTATTATTATTATTATTATTATTATTTTATTTTATTTTTATTATTATTTTTTGTCTTTGTAAGTTTGAGGTTAAAAAAAACAACAACAACAACAACAACAACAACAACAAAAAAGACAAACAGCAACAGAAAAGCTCATTTTCTCATTCAGTTCATAAATGAAAACCAAGAATTACTGACTGTAAGATTTTTAAGTGTACAAAGTCAGCATTGCAGAGAAAAACACTCAAAATACAAATAGGGACATTACCTGTACAGATGCTTTCAAAAAGATGTTAATTTTCAATTCATTTTATATTGGAGCCCATAAATCATTTTGGAAATATGGCCACTGTTATGTGAATAGTAGTGGGAGTTCATTAATAGGCTGTATTTCCTTTATTTACTAAATCAGACTTGAATGCAAAACACGTTATGGTACTTTTTCTGACACTTTCAGCACAATCAAGGTAATTTTATATAACTAAGAGCTATTTAAAATGCTGGGATTTGCACATTTTAATTGAATCCTGATTTCTATCCAAATACAGTTTGATGCAAATTACAGTCAAAACAATCACTTTCATTATTAAAAGTATGTTCTCTGACATCTTAAAAATCATGAAATTCAGAATGCACAACAAATATATGGTGAGACAAAGTAGCTATAAATATTATTAGATGAGACATAGTTCATCTTCTTAGGGAGCTGAAATAATTACCATATCTTGTGCTAAGTTAAATTTAATTGCAGACATATTTCCTTAACGTCTGTATCTTTAAACATTCTTTTAAAACAAGCAAGCCTAAAAAGTAAAAAGGAAAACTCAGATTAAAATTAAAGATACGAAGCTAGGTCTCCTACTAGTAGCTTCAAATCCCAGCTGAAACCTGAGATGTGAATCAGTCCATTTTTCCAACCCCACAGTAGACCAGAAAACATGTAGTGCAGTCGGTCAGTCAGTTTATCTGAAGTTCTGGCTGCAGGACTTTACAAAAATGTGTGTGTGTATGTGTGTGTTGGCCTTGTGTTTAAGGGATTTTTACACATTTACATTTAGATTCATGCTGCCTTACTGTGTGCTTCAATGAAGCAGAAATATAACTGACAGAGAAGAAAGTTAATCTTACCAAACTTAGGTTGTCTGAAAAACTGGGTGTCTTGTTAAGCTTCCCTTGTAATTGAGGGGGTGAGAAAAGCTCCTGCAGAGAGCCATTCATCCTGTTGGGCTTAGATGTCCATCTTCAGGCTGGATGAATTACCTTCTGCATGCATGTTCTTTCATCACACAGTGCAGAGCAAGTCTAGGCAACTAGGTCACAGCAAGCTCAGAGAAGTACCCGAAAATACGCCTGTCTTTATCACACTCTAAGAAATGTGAGGTATTCTTGATCTCTTCAAAAAGTTGCATCTTTAGGATAAGATTAAAGATTTCTTCAGAGTGATGAACAATGGCATTATACTGGTTATTTCTGACGAGCAATTGATATCAATACATCACTCTGTGAGTGTGAGCTTCAAGGAGTACCTTCACTACCACTGCTTTTGTGATAAAATGTGGAGGGCTGGCACTGCTGTTGGAATAAGGGCAGGTTTAAGATTAGATTTTCCTTCCTTTTTTTTCAAGATCACAGGCATTTATTAAATAGACTTAGAAAATACATATTTGCACAAGATCTCATGTTAGCAATTTTTTATGTGTACAGAGGCCAACTGAGATTAGTATTTATCGCCACTGCCAGCTGGGTTAGACCTCGTAATGGCATTAGGCTCTGACTCATGGAGGATGAATTTGTCAGAGGTTTCTGGCAGGAGGTGAAATCACTGCTTGCAAGGAAACATCTCTCAGTGATGCTTGGTTGAAGGTACAGCTGTGAAAGTCAAGCCAGAGATTGCTGCAGAGTTGTAAGTACTAGGGGAAATATGTGTGTGTGGGGAGGGGGGGGGAAGGGGGAAGGGAATGCTGACTCCCAAAATGTCAAGAACTTCATTAGTCTTCTAGCAGAATCCCTATGAACATAACTCTTATTATGGACTAGTTGTATGAACACAAAAATGCAAACATGAATCTACACTTTTCTGAGCCCTTTACTTCCTAAATCTTTACAGTTGTGTTTGTTTCATGCTGCTTGACTGAAGCGTCTTCCTCATTTCCCTCTCTTGCCTCCTTCCCTCATCCTGACCAAACCACCAAACCCAGTGAGAACAAAACACTGACTCAGAAACCTGTGCCTGCTGATTTCTTCCCTGGACCTGCAACAACTCAACTGGTAACAGCTCAGGGTTTCTTCACAGAATGAGGTACTAAAAGCATGCAGAGGAGGAGGTGGGCAGAACCAGGCCCTCTCGTTGTTTTTTGTTTTGTATTGTTTTGTTTTTTCAGATGCTTAAAAAACTTTCAAAAACACAATCTCTGGGCAGCAGTTATTCTTGGCTTAATGCAAAAAAGAAGAGACTTGTTAAGCACCGAAATAAAAACCCTGTTCATTATAGTCTTTGTTCATCATTTCCCAGGGGACGTAGAAAACAAGAGGTTAGATAGCAGCTTAGGTAAAGACATGGAAAGAAGTCATAACACAGGTAAAGCCCTCATGGGGGAGGTGGGTGATATAAGTTCAGAAGGACAAAAGACAATTCTGAGGATGTGCAGCTGTAGCACGTGTGGTCATTGACTTCCATGTGTGTTCCAGCACCTTGAACTGTGGAATGTGAGGTATTTGAGAGCTTTCTACCACTCACATGATATAAGATGCCATTTCTCCTTCTTGACTGACAGCTCTAAAAGCAAGGAAAAAATGAGTAATCCCACACATATTTAGTATTTGTTTTAAAATGTATTTCCTTGTTTAAAATAAACCTAAGTGCATATATAAAATGGCTAAATCTTATTGTGTTAAGGCTTAAACTTTATTTAATATATTGAGTTCAAATAAAATGTAATTCTTTGAACGGCAGAAGTAATGCAACCTGATCTCTTTGGGCTTTGTACCTCATTGGTAGGCTGTGCTGTGAAATGTGAGCTGTATTTGAAACTTTTCACAGTCTTAAAGCATACAGTAACCTTCCCCCTCTGATTTGCCTACTGACCAGTAAGAATAAAGCTCATGCAGCTTCCCTTTTCCTGGAGAGGCATTAATAGAGTCTCTTTTCTCTTTTTTCCTGCCTGTCCTCAGAAAAGTAACAGAAATGTAATACCTTTGAGGCTTTTATCCTCAGTTTAGCCAACAAGTTCAGTAGTTATTAGGACACCTCACAAATGGGAATATAAGCACAGAGCAAATTCAAAGCAGTGGTGTTATTGAGTGCTTAAGTATTAAATAAAATAGATTTTGTGTACACCTAGACATACATTTATGGAAGCACTACAACATGAAATCCGGTCTCAGCACTCATCCCAGTAGAGTGCATGGTAAAGCTATCAGCAACTTCAATGGGAATAGAGAATTGAGAGCTTTCAGAAATCCCCATCCAGTAATGTTTTTATTTCTCAGAGAGTTATAAGTATTTCAGAGAGCAGAATTTAAACCCACAAAGGAAGAAAGGAAGAGTCATAAGAAGAAGCATATTCTTGAAAATTGTACTAGTCAAGAGAAATTAAGGAGAGGAGGAGTCCAGAGAGATTACGTGCCACTAAGAATGGAGATATGGTGTGTATATCTAAACTTTGCAAGTAAAGGCAGTTAATGTGCAATCCCCATCTTAAGGTAGAATACACATTAACACCTATCGTAGGCTACAGGCAGCATGGGAGAAGGAGAGAGATAAATCACATTTTGGAAATCAGACTAGGATTTATATCTCTGTAGGGACACCATGAGAATCTAAGGTTTGTTCAGTATTGTGCAACAGCTCTGAATCCAGAACGCTTGCGACCAGAAACTTTTTATTTTTCTGGACATCCAGATGCTGTGTCTAGTTCATGTGTAGCATATTTACAACAAAATAGAACGTTGTGGGTTGTCATGCTCTATTTCATTCTTTTCCAAGGAAAGATGCCAACCAATTCTTATTTAGCCCTTGACTTTTATTCCTTCCAACTGTTGGGGTTAATAACATATTTACGAGGTTGTACTTTTGTCCACACAGAGACATCATAGTTTAAATTGTATAATTATAAATCAGTTGTCTTGTCAAAGTTAGCTTGGAAAGCTTTAGGATCAGATACCACCAAAAATCCAAATGTAAGGACATACAGACGTGTCCAATAGAAGCTTTGTCTTGTTGCTTTGTCTTACACCTGTGAGATATCTTTTATTTGAATATACAAGCTATTCCAAAAAACAAACAAACAAACAAACAAAACAAACAAACAAACAAACAAACAAAAAACATGAAAAAGCTAGCAAATAGATATGCAGAAGTGAGATGATGTATAAATAACATTGCACAGAAAAGCTGAGATGGATTTTTTTTTTTTTGGCCCTCTTTGGGAATAGATTATTGAACACAATTTATCTGAAAAACAGTGTTTCTGTGGAGGTCTTTTAAGGATTTATTTGCACAATAAATTCACTCATGCAAATCACAATGATAGAAGGTCTGATGCAGAATATTTCTGAAGGATATTTGATTGCATCTAATGTGAGACAAATGGTTTAATAAGTTTTGAGCAATACTAAGACACTCCTGGATTTGACCATATGCCCTAGAAGATAATGAATGACCTTGCTACTGTTGTGCAGAACTTGTCCCTGAATGAAATTGAATAGAAACTATCATTAAATCAGCTGCATTTTTCTAAGGCTATGAATCCAAGTAGAATTAATAAAAACAATAATAATAATTTTTATTTTGTTATCTGGTATTAGAAAAATCTCATACATTTTGCTGTTTTAAGCCATCCTCTGTGGCTTGGCACAAGTATTATCATGAAAAAGAATAGTAGACTGATCAGAACAACTGATTTGGTCTGTTCCAGCAGTTCTTACCAGGACATATAAACCAACTGGCTGAAGAATTTCTTCTTGGCTCTTACTGAGTTTATATTAAACAACAAAGCAAAGGCAGATGTGTAGAGTATGTTGGAGATAATGATTTGGACAAGTAGTGACCATTTGTCCTCTGCTCTGATTATCATCTATTGATCCACTGAAAAGTAGCACTTCAATATAATCTAAGCTAAAGGTCTCAGCCTCAATCTTCTGGTTTGAATACCATTCCACTGTGGGTAAGGCTTCTTCAGAATAAAGGAACTGAAGATAATGATAGCACTTTGTTTCTTAATTTTAGTCTGCACCTTGAAAGCATGTAATAATAACAATAATAATTAAAAATAAAAAATAAAATAAAATAAAATAAAATAAAAAAATAAAATAAAATAAAATGAAATAAAATAAAATAAAATAAAATAAAATAAAATAAAATAAAATAAAATAAAATAAAATAAAGCTGAAGTCTTCATTTCTCTTCTTGCATCTATGTATCTTTTCCCTCAATGTCTTCATTAGGTTCACAAATGTTAGATGGCTTTCTTATTCTCCTTACTTAACTTCTCCTCATTCATTCTTCAGCTAAATAATTGTCCTTATTCATAAGCCTATCAATTTCTGACTTTCATTTCCCCATGTGGCTCCTTTCTAGACTTCAGTAGGGGTAGGTAGTGCCTCATGCTACCCACAGTTGGTCTTTCACTTATCACACCTTTTTGTTGTATGCTGTGTTCTCGTAAAGCAACATTTTTCCTGAGGCCAGAATCTTTCTCTGTTAACATAGCTGTAGCCGTCTTTCTGATAGGCGGTATTCCTAGCATAATTCACAGTTCTTAACTTTTCATAAAAAATCCTTTGCTAAAATTCACAGATTTTATTTTCTGTAGAATATGTGCTGGCACCTCACCTCTGTTTTTTTCTTAGCTTGCACATTGCACTTGGAAGGGCTGCCTCCGTCCAAGTCCCCATACACAGGTCAAGTGAGCTGCATCTTAAAAATAATATATTCTGTACTGCTTCTAGTCCTACTGGCTGTACTAAAGCTGCTTAGCAACCTTGTTATAATTCCGACCATGGTCTGCCTGTGCCAAGTTTATGTCTGTTTGTTCCCAGATAAACTCTGTCCTCTAGCCTGGGTGATTTTCTCCCCTTGGTATATTTATAGAAAATGATCATCTTACATATTGACAAACTGACCCTTTCTAATAGGAAGATGTTCCTAGTCATTTTCTTTGTTTTCCAGTCCTTTCTGCAATGCAGAACTTGCACTCTTGTCTACAGTTTAACATTATACTGCTGTGCCAGCAACGTTAGTGGTTGAAAGCTAATAGGACAAATAAATTAGGTTTTTGATTTCTAAGCTATTAAAATGCCTTTCTGAGTGACACTAAGTTGTTTTGTGAGCAGTGGACCAACAAGGCTTGGTTTCGTAGTGCCTTTAATCTTTACGGTGAAAGCTCATATGGATTCCCTGATGCCTGATGAGGGTGCCCCAGTTCTGCATCTTTTCTTTGAATGGTGTCGTTAGCAGAGTCACTTCTAGATGCCTTCCTGTTTTTTTCTGACCATGTAGAAACACAGTATCTTAAAACTCCTTCTGTCTCAGATTGGTTAAAAATCCAGTAGTAGGAATTGACAAGCAAACATGTAGCCTTGGCACATCCACACAGGAACCAGCTTTAAAATTCCATTCGCCCGTAAATGTGCTGACTCAATCAATATAAGATCTCTTTGTATATTTAATGTTACTGTGGATCCTTCAAGCATATTGTAATTATTAAGTAATAGTTCACCAAGCAAAAGTCTAATTTGCTTTGAAACATTAAGAAAGTTTTACTAAAAATAAGGAAATATGTACAAACAGTTTAAAAGACAGTTTCATGCTTACATAAAGGAATAGATCTCTCTGTTCCTTGTGGCCTTTTGCAGAAAGTGGAGATGTTAATATTCCTAAATATCAGGCATATACAACCCATTGGGGTGGTTAAATGTCAGAGCTGGAAAAGATGAGCTCTACAGCTTTGAACATCTTGGATTTTATGTTAGCTTAAGTGGAAGAAAGTGAGCAAGAACATTTACACTAGTAGAATTCTCCATCAGATTGTGTCCTTCCTTCCAGCACCTTTCAGTGTGAACATAAAAAGTTCAGTGTGAACTAAATCTTATTTTAGGCCCTGAATCAAGGCAACACTTAGGTACATACTTCCATCCCATCAGCTTCGATAATATTAAGCTCATGTTTACTTACTGACCCGGAAAGAGATTTTTTTGTTTGTTTGTTTTCTTTTTGCAAACATTTACACAATATGAGTATGACAAATGGCAATGTTAAATAAACTGCTTGGTTTGACTTGTTGATTTGTTACCTAAGAAAAGAATTGAGCTACATTCAGTTTAGTGTAATACATGGATTTTTATTTTTTGTGTCCATGCAGGTACATTGTAAATTAGGAGCCGATCCCAAAAGTTATATGAACCAGTTTCCTGTAGGTGAAAACCTGTTTCCAAGATAGATTGTCAAATCTTCATAGTTGCGAGATCACAGAGTGTACTGCTGTGTGCTAGCAACTACAGTTCAGAAGGCTCTCAGCAAAACTTTCATGTCACTGCACAGTGAAATGTGACCAATATTTGCATTTCTTCAGAATAACTTAATGTGCTTGTTATTAATAAACTTTGTTCTTGTTTTCTATTGAGAAGTGTATTATGATCTAAGAATGAGTGTTGCTGCAATTAAAAATAAAAAACATGACTACTTTTTTATGTTGGAAAGACCTTAAGCATTCTTTCTTTTATACTAAAGCCTAATTACATTCCATCTACATCATTATCATTATTTCCATTGTGGCTGCTGGTGACTGCGTGCATGTTGAGTTGCAAGACTTGCTTCACCATCACTCTTAACTCTAAACAAAGGGTTCATTTTTGAGTCTACAGGACCTTGCTCTTGCTTCGAGCTACTGTAACTTGAGTGATTTCAGTAGAACTAGGATGCTATAAGGACTGGCCTGATGGATTAGGCTGGTAATGTTTACACTGGCGGTTCAAATAATGATATTGTGACAGACTTACCGTATTGTTATAAACACAGGTTTATTTATCCCAGGGTAGTTATTCTGCAAGAGGAGTTCCTACAGAACACAAAGGCAAGTTTTAGAACAGAAGAAACTACTAGTTTAGCATCCTCCATTAAACAGACTATAGAATTTCACCAAATTAGTACTTCATTGCAGCGAGATATTTCTAAGTTTATTTTTTTTCATTACTTAACACTATTTTAAGACTTTAAATTGCTAGAATCCACTGTTAAGTTAGTCCACTGGTTCACAGTTTAATTTGATTTAATATTTTCAGTCTGAATTTGTCTAGACTTGCCTTTGAACTGTAACAGCTTGTTGTGCCGTAAATATAAATATTTGTGGTAATGGCAGTGGGAACAGAAGATGAGTACTGGCTAAGAAATATGTGGATTTGCTCTTTTGTTAAAGACAACTCCCAGCTTTTTAAGGCAATAAGACAAACTTCTTTATGTTGGTATTATACAGTTTTGTCACCTATGTGACTGACCAGAACTTAGGTTTTTCAAGATAACTTTGCACTAAATTAGTAAACTTTAAAACATGATGTAACATGAAATCAAATGCAGAATGTGCAGTATATCCTGGGATGATTTCCAGGCTCAGAGCAGTTTATGATCTACGAGTGAGAAGCATGATCATAACACAGCTGCTTTGCCAGAAGTGCATACTTTGCTTTATATCTTGGACCCTCCAGTGAATGTTGTTGTTACATGCAAAGTTTCTCTCCTCTCACTCTGCTGGGTCTGATAATACTGAATTAGCTCTTCTCCAGCTAGTAAAGAGGGACCTATTTCTCCCACCTTCCACCTGGTGAGGTCTGTTGTGTTCCCTCCAACTTCTGCTTCCCTCTGCCTGTCTTACTGCTGAGACAGTCTTGCATAAAACTTGAGAAGTGTGGACCCTTGGAACTCATGCCTGTCAGTCTCCAGAAACCCCTAAATAATTGTAGGACAGCAGCAGATATGTTTACATCTTGGGCTCTGGAAGATGTGATTTTGTGTGGAAAGCCTGGTGGTTTTTTTGGGTTGGTTGATTGGCTGTTTTTTTTTTTTTTGGTTGGTTGATTTTTATTTATTTTTTTATTTTTTTTTTAATTTTTATTTATTTATTTGTCCTAGCATGCAGAGAGCTCTGCAAGTTTGGTTTGGGGTGTATCTGTGTACAACATCTTTCTCTACAGTGTGGTCATCCTTCAGATTTGGTGTGGCTTCCCAAGTCATGTTTAGCGCCATGTTGAACCACTTTGTGAGCTCTTAACTCTTACTTAGCAGAAGCTTGGGGTTGTAATAGAGTATTGGATGTTGTTCTGGGAAAATAAAAAGAAAAAGAAGAAGAAGGAGGAAGAGAAGAAGAAGAAGAAGAAGAAGAAGAAGAAGAAGAAGAAGAAGAAGAAGAAGAAGAAGAAGAAGAAGAAGGAAAAAGAAAAAGAAAAAGAAAAAGAAAAAGAAAAAGAAAAAGAAAAAGAAAAAGAAAAAGAAAAAGAAAAAGAAAAAGAAAAAAAAGAAAAAGAAAAAGAAAAAGAAAAAGAAAAAGAAAAAGAAAATGAAAAAGAAAAAGAAAAAGAAAAAGAAAAAGAAAAAGAAAAAGAAAAAGAAAAAGAAAAAAAAAGAAAAAAAGAAAAAGAAAAAAAAAGAAAAAGAAAAAAGAAAAAAGAAAAATCTCATTGTGAACCTAACTGGGGATTGTATTAGAATATTAATGTCTTGGGTGTTTTAAAGAAATCTGTACTGGGTCTGGCTGGAATGTTAACTTTCCCGGCAGCAGCCCATACAGTGCCGTACTCTGTACTTGTAGCTGGAACAGCAGTGTTATCACACCAGTGTTGTGTCTACTGCTGAGCAGCAGTGGCACAGCATTGGGCCACTCCTAGGGGGTGGGCAAAAAGTGAGGAGAGAAACAGCACTAGGGCAGCTGACCTAAACCAATCAAAGGGATATTCCATACCATGTGATGTCACACTCAGCAATAAAAGGTGGAAACAGGAAGAAGAGGGGAGGGGTGGGCTCTCGTTGGGAAAACGTTGGTCCTCCTCTCGAACACCGTCTGCGTGGCAAAAGCAGCATATTTGACAATAGATCTGACCCTAAAAATCAGACTGTATAGCGTAACAGGGTAATTTTTGGTTAGGGGATTTCCTCAATCTATAGCCTGTCTTCTTTCTTCTTTTCTATATTTTATTTCCCCTGCTCCCAGGGGAAGATATGTTTGTTTACATTACTTTTTCTGCTTTGTTTCTGTCTCTTTGTAAATTGGTATGCTAGATCATACATTCCTCTGAAAAGCTTGTAGCACGTGGTTAAAAGTTGCACAACTGTGTGCAAAAGTGACTGAGATGGAGGAGATCATGGAAAAGCTGAAAGCCAATTTTGTGATTGGAAGCCAAAGCTGAGATGCCAATTTCTTTTTTTTGTGTGTGTGTGTCTTGTTGCTAGAGAGAAGTTTATATATGTAATAAATGTCAGAAAAGTCTGTGAAAGGACAGAGTAGAGGATGCATGAGAAATGAAAAATAAATGGGAATCTGAAACATTTATTGAGAACACGTCTCTTCCCAAAAACCAAATTTGCCTTTCCTTGTAATTTAGCGGAAGTGAGTCCAGTGCCTTACTAGTGCACAGCACAGGTTAGAGAAAACAATGTGTAAAAGTAAAAAGTAAAAGTTAATAAGTTAATAGTAAGAGTTAATGTGGTGGTATCACAGATTGGAAAGGGAGTGAAGGGACTCACGTAGGTGTGACCATGAGTGACTTCACTGTTTTTTCTTTTCCTTTAAAAGTTTTACCTCATGGTTGAACAATCTGGCAACTTCCTCAAATAGATGACAAATTTTGCATGGCAGTCGACAACAATATGAGAAGGGAATTGCAATTTTTTTTTTTTCTCAACAAATTTGTTGCACTTCTTACCCAAGGTTAGAGGACTGGAGCACCTGTCATATGAGGACGAGCTTAAAGAGCTGGGTGTGTTTAGCTTGGAAAAGAGAAGACTGAGGGAAGACCTCATCACTGTATATAAATATCTGAGGGGAGGGTGCTGAGGGGATGGAGCCAGTCTTTTCAGCTGTTCCAAGCAACAGGAAGAGAGGTAACAGGCACAAACTGAAGCACAGGAGGTTCTGGCTCAATATGAGGGGACACTTTATGTGAGGGTGACAGAGCACCTGGACAGGGTGCCCAGAGAGGTTGTGGAGTCTCCTTCTCTGGAGGTATTAAAAACCCTCCTGGATGCCATTATGCACAATGTGCTCTAGGGGAGTTGGCAGGGGGTTGGGCTAGATGAAATTCAGAAGTCCCCATCCAACACTGCCCGTTCTGTGATTCTAAGTTAAAGCAAAAATGAATCTGTCTCAAACAACTACTATTATTCCTTCTTTGTGTTATACCCTAATATTGAGCATTCTGCATATGTCATACATAACACAGAAAAGATTTTAGAACTATTTTGAGAGAGTCTGTAGCAGTATGGTGTAATTTTTATGCCTTCCTACTTATAAAAACAAAAGCAGTAAGCTGAAATGAGTAATGGGGGGGGGGGGGGGGGGGGACACAAAAAATGCCGTAACCACTTTTCAATAATCCATTAATGTCATTTCATTAATCAGATGCATCAGCTAATATATGTTTTATGGCTCGTTCTCTAGCATTTTAATGTTGTCATGTAGGTACTGAAATACAAGATAGGAGTGAAGCAATGGACAAACCAAATATCAACTTGACTAATCGGAGGGCTGTATGGTCACCAACCACATGAGACCAACAAGAGCAAGAACCAGATTCTGCACCTGGGAAGGGGTAACCCTGGATACATGTATAAACTGGGGGATGAGAGATTAGAAAGCAGCCCATAGAAAGGGATCTTTTTTTTTTTCATTTTTTTGTGTGTGTGTGTGTGTGTGTGTGTTTTCTTTGTTCACAGCAAACTGAACATGAGTCAGCAGTGTGCCCTGGCAGCCAAAAGGGACAACCTGGAGAGCATCAGGCACAGCACTGCTAGCTGGACAATTGGACAATGGAAGGGATTGTCCTGCTCTGCTCTGTGCTGGTGGGGCCTCACCTCAAGTACTGTGTGCAGTTTTGGGCACTACAATAAAAGGACGTAAAACTGTGAGAGAGTGTCCAGTGGAGGGCTACAAAGATGATGAAGAGTCTAGAAGGGAATATGTATGAGGAGTGGCTGAGGTCCCTTGTTTTTTTCAGCCCAGAGCAGAGCAGGCTGAGGAGAGGCCTCATGGTGGCCTGCAGCTCCTTCACGAGGGGGGTGGAGGGGCAGGAGCTGAGCTCTGCTCTCTGGCGACAGCGACAGGACCTGAGGGAACGGCATGAAGCTGGGACAGGGGAGGGTCAGGCTGGGTGTTAGGGAAAGGTTCTGCACTGAGAAGGTGGTCGGGTACTGGGACAGGCTCGCCAGCAAAGTGGTCAGGCCACTGAGCCTGCTGGAGTTCAACAAGCATTTGGAAAACACTCTCAGATATACAGTCTGATTTTTGTGTGGTCCTGTGTGGAGCTAGGAGTTGAATTCAACAGTCCTTGTGGGTTCCTTCCAACTCAGCGTATTCTATGACTCTATGATTTTACATCTTTTTTTTTTTTTCTTTTTTTTTTGATACAAATTTATACAAAAGCAGATCTTATAAATTCTATGGATGTCTTGGGAAAAAAAAAAAAAAAGAACAAGTTCTATTTTCTGTATTCTTATGTAGTATAAATGTATAAATACATAAATACAAGTATAAATTGGACTAAATTATGACTCATAGTAAATACATTCATGACCCTTTTCATTGATAAACCAGAAAACAATGTAGTAATAACTAAGTAAATAAACTGAAATGCTTCTGGAGAGCCTGTGATGAAAAATAAGAATAACTTCAGCTCTGCATCTTCAGCAGCTGGAACCTTTTCTCACATAATAACATCATGATGTTAGGTTTTTGTCCTTGTTCCATGTGGCCTTCCATTTAGAGGTGTCTGTTTTAGCCGCTAGACTACTACCACTTTCCAGATAGTGATGACAATAGCAAGTGGCAACATTCAGCAGAAGGTCCCTGAGGTTGGGAGGCAATGAGATGGAGAGGAAGAAACAGCCCCTGCTACAGCTTGGGTCCTATTCCACACTATAGCAAGGCAGTACTGGGTGTGCATAGTGTAGCTCCTTTGCATGTGGTTGCATGGCAGGTGTAAGATACACCTTTTTGTTGGCAGCTTGAGATGCCAGCTACAGTCAGCATCATGGCTGAGAGGTTTCCTGCTAAATGGAGAATTTGCCCCTACACTGCACTTCCCTGAAGTCCAATATTTTAGTATTAGGAAATTCACTGAAGGTGGATTTGGTTTAAAAGATTCAGGTTCACTAAATGGCTTCTGCAACATCCCTTGTTCTGTGAGTAATGTACCTGCCTTTTGACATCATTCCGTGACACTGCAGCCATTCAATTCTCTTTTTTTTTCCTTTTGCATAAAAGAGGGGAGAGTTTCAGGGCCTCGGGGATGAATGTGAACATTTCTCTGTTGTATCCTTATTGATTTCCTGTTATAACTTGTAGCGTAATAGTGATAATAGCCCGAGCACACTGTTTTTCTCAGCAATAAAGCATGTGATAAACTACTGGTCCTTTTGTGTCTTAATTTGCCCTGCTGGCAGCCACATTAGGGCTTTTTACATAGTTTAGTGATAGTTTTATTACTTGATTCAATTAAAACAGCAGACTAGCTGAATGAATGATAGAGGTGCAAACGTAGTTCACATCTGATGCATGGAAAATCTAGTGTCCTGAGCTGTATATTGATTCTTACAGACACAGCATCAGTTTTGTGTCAGTGTGGAATAGTGCTTGGTCATTCCAGCCCTTGTGACTGTAAAGGAAACCCCAATTTAGACATACATAGCTTCAGGTGACTTACCCAACTAGAGAGTCCAATTTTCCTTAATGCAAGGACTTTATTCACATATACCTAATGTAATTTTGGACTAACTTGATCATCATGCCACTTGCAGGAGCATAAAGCTCGGGACAGGCAGGGAAGCTTGCCCAAGCAATTTTGGTAGCTAGTGCTTCCTAAGCTTTATGCTGCTGCACCTGTACTATTACACCAGAGTAGCTGTTTTCAAAAAAATGTAATGGTTTCCATGAGCTGCCATTGCTGCAGACTGTAATATAATCATGTTCATGTCCTTCAGCCTCAGAGATGAGATCCATCTGGTAGATACTGCATATATAATATCTAATCTCTGAGAGTTTGTGACACCTGGCTTTTATCCATGTAAACTTAATATGTCTTTGAAGCTTGTACAATGTAAAAGCTGAGTAGTATTGCTATATCATCTGTTATTCCATTTCACCCTCAAGGCTGTACTGCTTTAATATGTTATATTAATAGAAATTCTTTTTAAAAAAAAAAAAAAAAAAAAAAAAAGTCAGCTTGCTATGATAGAGTTTGTAACAGCTACATCTTTGTACAGATTCCTAAAGAAATAGTGTTTGGAAGAAACAATTTTCTTCTGGGTTTGTTAAGGGAGACCAGTTTGTTATACAGTGTATTCCTTGTTTAGAACATGCATAGCAACATATATAACATTAGCTAATTAGTTATCTCACAGTGCTTGCAAAGTGGTGACTGCAGAAAGAGAACTGAGGCCACATGTCTTGTCCAGGATCGTAAAGGGAGTCAGTGCTTGATCCAAGTAGTTCCTGGCTTTGATGTGCAGTCTCCTGCATACACACAGGTTATTTTCAGTTGTGCACAGATTGCAGTAACACAAGGGTTGGACCAAAGGATATAAAAATCAGAGCAAATTTAGAGACATTTTCTCTGCTACGCTCTTCCAACTTTTAGTAATCAATACTACAGAGACTTGCTGAGCCATAGTTTGCATCCAAAACATATTTTATAGCTTGTGATGAATCCATTCTCTGCAAATATCTACAATTTTTCTGAAGTCATTTGAACTTTTAGCCCATTCCATATCCTATAATAGTGAGCTCTACAAGGTAATTACATGCTGTATAAAAACTTTATTTCATTTTGCCCTCTTTATGCATGCCTCTTGTATTGCACGGTATCTTATTTTCTGCACTGGAAGAGGACTTCTATTCTTGTCCCTGTGTAGAGCATGGCAGAGAGCAAGGCTCGGGTGTTTGGCTGTGCTCACGCATGTGGTTACCATCCTTACGTCTCATGAGCCAAGCAGCACACAACTGGAGTGACTGGACTCAATACTGGAGACTTCCTGGCTATAGGAAAGTAAAGTAATACAATCCTTCTGATTTTAATGTCAACCCAATCATTTCTTGGCCTGCTTTCCTTTGGCAGAAAAAGCTCTGAGTGGCACTTTTCCTGACTTTCTGGAAAGAGACTGTACTCAATGAAGTGTCTGACCTTCCCCACTACCTCTGTGTTATAAACACACTGTACCCTTTTCAGCCTAGGAATGGAAAAGCATTTAATCCTAAAAGCATAAGGGAGTTATTTCGGTTAGTTTTAATTAAATGCCTTAAACCTTCTTACTCCTGCTAATTAAAAAAGAGAAAATTAAAGTCACATATAAACAATCTTTAATACAAAACCAATTGTACTTTTTATGGTGGTTAGCAATAGTACACAAGGTGAGGATTAATATCCATTGAGGTCTGAATGGTTTCTATTGTTTCTTTTTAATAGCAGATTACTTTGTCTGTGTATCTGTTATTGTGTTTTAATGCTAGATTGGTTGTTCTCCTTTAGCCTCTGTGAGAAAAAGGCTTGGGGAGGAGGCCGAGTCCTTTGGTTAAGCCCAGCTGTGACTTTGGTGCACTCCACAGAATGGTCCTTGTGTGGTGATGGATCCTTGGAGCAGGGAAGGGAACCTGCAAGTGCAGCAGCATTGCCTATGCAGGACAGTTTCTTCCTAGTCCTCCCAGCATTGCTCTGAGTTGTTCTGAAGTCTTTTCCTTACTTCTTGTTCACTCTCTAGACAGATTTCCCTTTTGTTTGAGGGTGATACTTTTCCTGATCCCTCTTGATTTTTTGCTGGAGGGCCTTCCACCACACATTCCCACAGTAGCCATACACAATAGAAGGTCCGTGCAGTTCAGCTGATGTTTTTCAATAATAGAGTTCCCTTTTCCCTTTTTCTTACAGAAATAAGAGGGGAGGTGACAGGTGCTTCGTCTCTTTACCATGCCAGGCAGCTAGCCAGCCATTCTGTGTGTCACCTTTAGAAAGGACCTAACAGTGGAGGGAAAAATGTCATCTTGAGACCTTTCAAATCTTTTTGGACTACCACTAGCAGACGAGAATCTCAAATAAATTCTAGCTGGTATAAAAAAGTCATTCCACTTTTACTAGAACATAAGAAAAAAAGAAAAAAAAAATGCCATACTTGGAACATATTCTACGCTAAGAAGCTGCATACCTGTTGTATTTTATATGTGATAGGTCAAAACACTAATAGAAAGTTTAGCACTGTCTAATAAATCCTATGGCTTTTTAGAGTAATTCCTCTTGAACTCCTAACTTTTCTATAAATCTTGAACATAGGACACCTGTTGGAGAGCTGCTCTTACAGCCTGGCTTGCTTTCTAGTGTTTATATCCTGTTTCACTAACTTTCCACAGTGGTATCTCATTGCATCTCTCCCAGTGACTTTTTCCCCACCCCACAGATTAAATCCTGCCTCAAGATGATGATCCTTACTGAAAATAATACATGATCTTATCCCAGGATAGAACTTGGCCTCAGGAGATGTGATTTTGTCAAGCTCCCAGTCAGGAGGAATTGCCGAGGCGTTCAGCAGGGATGACTCCACACCCACAAACACCAGCGGTACAGGCCCTGGAATGTTGTTTGTGTCTGCAAAACTCTTTGTGCTTAAGATACACAGGGCCACCCTGGAAGAAGCAGACAAGATAAGTGGGACAGCTGATTCCTGCCTTGCTCGGGGAAGCCAAGATGCTTCAGCAGCTCCTGTTTCCCCAATGAAAAGATCATGAGAGTGGTGAGCAATGCCTTGCCCAGTCCCCTGCACCACTGGACACTGGGCACCCTGAGGTGCCTGATTTCGGGGTTGTGACTGTCTGTCTGTGCAGGGAGACAGGGAGAGGTGGTCATGGAGGCTGGGTGTGATGGATACCTGTTGCCTCTCCACCTTAGAAGCTGTGGTGGATGGGTGCTCATGGAGCAGTGGTATGCATTGCCTCCTCTACTCTGCCATCAGTCAGGAACAAGCAGACTCTCACTGTAGTCTCATGCTGAGGAGTAAAGATTTTTGCTTTACTCTTTTTTGGCATGAAACGGTGAAGCACAGACGTTTTTCAAGCAGATAAGGCCCTGAATAATTTCCATTTTAAAACAAACAAGCTTTACTTGAGCATTTGTGTCTCACCACCTGTGGCTGTATCTCTTGCTGCTGTTGCTTTCCCTGCAGTACTAAAGGGGTGGGAATTTTCTTGAGACCAGTCAAGTAGGGTATACCCGCTGCCTGTCACAACTGTATTATTTTTTTCTTGTGACTGAAGAGTTTTCAACATGTCCAAACTTCATTTATGTCTTGAAGTTTTTATGAAGTGGCATCTTTGAAGAAAATTGCTTTGATTGTCTCCAGACAGAGTCGCTGCAGATAGTGGCCCTGTGCACCAGTGAGGAAGCCTGCCCGTCCTTCCTTTCCAGCACAATGTGCAGAGATATTGGTGTAGAGAGTGAAATGTGACCCTATTTAAGGATACACACCCCGGAGGCTGCTAGCTACATCGCAGCATTCAAAGCTTCCCCAGTGATGGCACTTTATCTCTCTTGTGCAGTAATACAGCAGAGCTAAAAAAATGACTGCATAACTGAGTGTCAGGTGAATTTTTTTCTTTTTTTTTTTTTTTTTTCCTTTCTTCTGGATACAAATTAAGCAGCGTGAATTTGTCTTCTCAGACTAATAAAGGACCTGTGATATTTTAAATTTACTGCTTGAAGAGCAGTAAATTTAAATTCAGTCGGCTGAATATGAGCCAGCAGTGTGCTCAGGTGGCCAAGAAGGCCAACGGCATCCTGGCTTGTATCAGGAACAGTGTGACCAGCAGGGCTAGGGAGGTGATCGTCCCCCTGTACTCAGCTCTGGTGAGGCCGCACCTCGAGTACTGTGTTCAGTTTTGAGCCCCTCGCTACAAGAAGGACATCGAGGTGCTCGAGCGGGTGCAGAGAAGGGCGACGAAGCTGGTGAGGGGCCTGGAGAACAAGTCCTACGAGGAGCGGCTGAGGGAGCTGGGCTTGTTCAGCCTGGAGAAGAGGAGGCTCAGGGGCGACCTTATCGCTCTCTATAGGTACCTCAAAGGAGGCTGTAGCGAGGTGGGGGTTGGCCTGTTCTCCCACGTGCCTGGTGACAGGACGAGGGGGAATGGGCTTAAGTTGAGCCAGGGGAGTTTTAGGTTAGATGTTAGGAAGAACTTCTTCACTGAAAGGGTTGTGAGGCACTGGAACAGGCTGCCCAGGGAAGTGGTGGAGTCACCATCCCTGAAAGTCTTCAAAAGACGTTTAGATGTAGAGCTTAGGGATATGGTTTAGTGGGTACTGTTAGCGTTAGGTTGGAGGTTGGACTCGATGACCTTGAGGTCTCTTCCAACCTAGAAATTCTGTGATTCTGTGAAGAGTTTTAACAGAAAGCAAATATAACAGTAGCCTGATCTCTAGAAGAAGAATCCTTCACAGTGACTTTGCTCATTTTCTTTTTTACCTAGGTGGGTTTATTTTTTCTTAGTCATAGCAATCATTTACAGACTTGATTCTGCTTCTAAGAGAGCATTGAAGCAGTCCTGAATGCCTCCTCCTGCTTCTTTTTTTTCTGTTGAATTTAATGCTAACTTTTCAGTCAATTTCATTTAAGTACATGACATTTTCTGCAGTCAAAAGTGCTGTCCAAACCTGAACTCGTTCACTTTTCCTTAATGGCTGCAAGGGAGGTAGGAAAACATTGTTCCCATCACTTTAGACTGGAAAATCAAGGTTAAAAGTCTCTTAGCTAAAATGCAGGTCGTACAAAGCCTGTGACTTTGTTAAGAGTTTAAGTCAGCAGCAGAACAGGGCTTTGACATCAGAATTACTACATTCATGTCTTGAGCTCAAGATTTAAACAGATGACTTTTGTCTCACACTTTACAATTATTAAATGTGCTCCTCTTGTGTGTGCAGTGCAGTGTGGTGTCCTCTGACTCTTTCCAACTCCTTAGGTCAAATGCAGCTTGATCTGTGGTCTCTGCAGCACATCTTCCTGCTCGAGGACAGAGAAGTGATGCTTCAGGGTTGCACTGCCGCTGCCCTCTCTTCCTTACAGGGCACCATCCCCAGCAGCAGTTTTGATCTGTGAGCAAAGACCTCTCCTACCACAAGCTGTCCAGTGGCAGCTTACAGTTAGGTGACCCAGAAACTCCAAGTTTGCTCAGATTCTGGATCTATACATTTTCATAAAACAAACAAAGAAACAAGCTAGACTAATGCAACTCTCCCTAGTTAATAATTACTTCCCACTCGTTCAAGTCTCAGCTTGCATGGCGACAAAGCATCAGATTGACTGAAAAATGTTCAAAAGCAACATTCTTAAAATGTCGTTAGAGTCAGAACTCCCTTATAAATATGAAATATATTTTGCCTTTAGATATTTTTTTCTGCAAGCTTCATCATTTAAAACAAAGTGATTAATTAAACAAAAGAACTTTGTCAGTAATTAATGACTTAATCTGTTTATTTCTGATAACTGTCTTCAAGGTTTCAGAGCTGCAGTGCTCATCCTCTCACCCTGTGTTTTTATTCACAAGACGAAATTAGAAAGCAAGCCGTCTGAAGGTTTTTTTTTTTTTTTTTTTTTTTCTCGACTTGTAGTTGGTTTCAGCTTGGAATGAATTATTCGGTGAACCAAAAATATTTAAATAAACTGTCAAGAAAGATACATTATCTCTGTATTTGCAGAAGAGACTAGTGCTGTCAGAATCTGTTTTTGCACTCTTTATTGAAGGTGCTTAACCACTGTCTTCCATTTAGCTTGTTACTAATAAACCACTTTAGTTTTTTGACTTGTTTTAAAACTGTAACAAGCATGTTATGTTTCAATTATTCATTATAAGTAAAATGGTATTAATATTTTATGTTTTAATAGATACCATTGTTTTGCACTAGCCTAATTTAAATAAATAATGTTTGATTTCTATTTGGTCTTTTTTTTCCATCAATTCTCACCTACCTGCAGGTGGCCAAGAGGCATCCTGGAGAGTTGAGGTCCATCAGATTATAGTTCTTAAACCACAGAGAGCTGAAGCTTATGAAAAGACATGAGATCCATAAGCACCCATTGAGTTGACTATGATATTTTTCTCGGTCAATCTTTTTTCATTTAGGTCTTGTCTTCACTTTATCTTTCCAAGGAAGAGTCTGAGGGGGCAATAGATAGAAATGAGGTGTTCTGGGCTCTCTGCCCCATGTATGTCCATGATACCGCCTCCCACTTAATTTGCAATATCCACAAACAACTTCAACCAACCTTTGAGAGTCTTTTAAACTGGTCTGTTTCAGGAATTCTGTTGCAATCCTAGTTCACTTTTTTCTGTGGCACATCAAAACTACTTCTCAGAGTCCTCCTGTGTGTAATCTACAAAGCACTCAGCAGCAAGGTGCCCTTTCAAAGTGGTTTTCTATCCTTTCTCCTTCATTCATGGACACAGAAGAGGGATTTTCTGTCTTGTGTTCTACAGCCTGGATTTTCCCAAGTCTTCTGCCATTTCTTCCTCTTTTACTTCCTTTTGTACTGTGTTGCATTCCTTCTTCTGCAATTTGTTGCTGAGGATCCCACATACCAGGAATGGATGTGTTGTCAGAGTCACTGCAAAACAGCTGAGCTGGGAAAACAATAGTTGAGTAAGTTTGATGGATTGAGCAAGTGTTTAATGAGGATCAAGGGAGAAGAGGAGAGGGGCTATAAGGAGCTCCTAAAGTACTGCATTTCCCCTCTGGCTCTCATCTCATCACTTTGCTTCATACCAAAGAGCTGAAGCCAGCTGCCTTACAGTATTTGAGCACAGCAAGTTACAGCAGCTGATTCTCATCCCTGACACAGGCTGCGTATGCTCTTCTGTCAGTATAGAAGTGCCATAAACAAGCTCTAGTGGGGCAAGGAGAGCAATTTGCAGGCACAAAACTGACATAGGCCAAGAATTCAGTAGCTTTGTCATATTGCCACTGCAGATCCCACCATAAAATTGAGTGTGCAAGCTTGCATTCACTGTTGGGCTGATAGAGGAATTCATGAGCTCAGCTGAAGCCACAGGTTGCCCTAAACTGATACAGACCATGTTTAGTTTAGCTTTGTTTCACTAGCTGTTTTGATCCTTGCAATTGTTTTGAAGTTGTTTAGGGAAGAAGCTGCATGAAAAATGACACACTTACAAGGGAATTTACATCATCCAACTTGGTCCATCTATGTATTAATGCATCCCATTCTAAGAGGCACAGAGCATGAACTCCTTTCCAGGGGAGCCTGTCTTTTCTGGTTACAGAAAAAACTTGAGGTGGCATGTGTAGATGATAGCTCTGGTTTAGATCATAACATTGGAATAAACACTACCTAGGGTAATCTAACATCTTTTTATTCTTTATTTTTTATTTCCTGCTTCTTTGGTGGGGAGGATAAAGAAAATTCTCTGTGTGGCTTTGAACTGGTACTTACCTTAAACTCAAACTGAGAGGAGAGGGCAGGAGTGGTCCATTCCCCTCAGATAAAAATTTGGGTCAGTGTAGTTACATGACACAGACTATCCAGTGCAGTCTTTCTGATGAGAAAGCTTCAGCAACCAAAAGTGGTAGCTTCACCTTCTTTTGCTGGATTTTGTTACTTAAAAATCCTGGATCTTTGCAAGAATTTACACTCCTCTCTATCATTATGTTGATTTCCTTGTGGCTTTTCTTGTTGAGAGACCATATTGATCATCTTTCTGTTTCCAAGCCTATGAGGAATCTGTGGCCAAAATATGTCTCAAATCTGTTCAGCTGCAAACTTCTGTCTTCCTCCTCCCATTTGCTGTGAAAGCTCTAGCCTTTCCACCTCTGTCAATGTCTGAGACATCATGCCTGTTGCTGAGGTCTGTGTTGGAGCCTGTGCCAGACCCAAACCTCACTGGGGGCTGGCAGCTTCTCCTCTGACACATGGAGCCAAGTTCTGCCTCCAGACTGAAGCTCAGTGAGACCAGGAATAAGGAGACCTCAGCTAAAGGGCAGGGGGTGAATTTCCTTTGGCCTGCAGAAGGCTTATTTTGAATTTTTTAAGGAGCATACCCCTTGCATGTTTCAGTCCCTGGATGATACTAGATCGCTGCAGCGACTGAAGCTACGGAAGTGGCCAGAGTTACGAGCAGCCTGTCAAAAGGAAAAGAGTATCAAATTGTGGTACTTTGCCAAAACACGTTAGGCACAGATTTTAAAAAGCCCTCTTGTCTGCTAAGCCTGTATGCAAGATGAAAGTAGGGGTGACCACAAGGTCAGGCACCAGACTGGAGGTTCACTCCGGCTGAGAGGCAGCAATTACAGCCTGACCGTAGGCAGAAAGGACTGCCAGACCATTTGAAAGCTCTGTGAACAACCATGGTTTGTTCTCAGAAAAATATATGTTATGACTCTTGTTTATTTTTCATTATGTTCATGAAGTGAGTGAATCTTCACATCTCAGTTAGTAGCTGGAACAAACAGTGTCTTTGGTTTTTCTTGTTTAAATATATATAGCTTAATATGTGCATACTCAGATATAAGAAAGGGGTGCAAGGCATTTTCCAGTCCTCTAATAACCTGATCACAGGGCTCTCACAGCCTGAGTTCGCTAGAATAGTTGTCCCTATTAAATAAGCCTCTTATTTTGCACTTGGGGTCAAGTAAGTGACCTTTATTAATATGAATAACTTGTACTGTAAGTGAGCAGCAACAATGATATCATATGAATTAAGGTTATTTAGGAACAGAGGAAGCTGCAGAATTATATTAATATCATTTAGTTCCATCACCTACAACACAAAAAAGATTGAGTGGATCGGGTCAATCAGTTTGTTGTTCACATTTTGTTTTTTTTTTTTTCACACATTTTTTCACTTTTAAAGCTGGGAGAAGAAACAGATGGCAGAGAGGAAACACAGTAAAGCTGTTTTGGATAAGTAGGAAGTGATGGAACCTGCTCAAGAGGTAAGGGTTGGTTTTGAGGACTATGCACACCCTTTTTACTGGGTGGCTGTTGTACCCACCCTGCTCCATGGCTTTCCTTACACAATTATGGAAATGTTCCTGAGCCATCTCTGATTCTAAAAAGTCCAAGATGCAGATGTTCCCATATGGCTGGTCCATTCCCATGGTGGTCATTCCCAGTGACCACCCTGGGACATCCACCTAGCCTTACCTCTCTGTTGTGCTTCAGGGTTCCAACAAGTAACAAGTAACAAGTGCTAGATCTCCCGGTCAGACTGGGATACATCCAGCTCTTGGGATTTTATTTAAGCATCTAGCCTAGGGAAAATTTCTGTAAACTTTGCCCACTGTCAATGGAAAGAGCTATGCATCTCTGCAAGACAGTTCTTCCAGTCCTTCACGAGGTATCCCTGGTAAGTGGACCATTGGGTGTTTCTGGTTCTCAGGTGACAGTGCAGGAAGCTTCAATTTGATGCTTAATTTTTTATGACTAAGGCAGGGCCATGATTCTTTGTAAAATGGAAAGGATAAAGCTCTGGGTGTGAGATTCTGGCTGTATGTGTGTTTTAGAGCAATGATTTAGATACTTCTTTACACTGTTAGAGAACAAAGCGCTGTCCTATTTCAGACATGGAAAAACTGATTTCCATTGGGTTTCATCAAGTGCTAAGCAAACATGTTAAACATATTCTTTTTTATTATTATTATTTCCTGTTTTTAACCCTGGTAATTTCCAAGTGGTTTTATTTGTAAAACAGTCACTTAATATGGAAAAGGAGAAATGTTATCATTAAGTTTGGGTTGCTTCAAGTTCAAGGTTTTTTGTCCCATTTTTACATATGAAATACATATAAGTGCATTACTATTTTTGTAGTAAAAGTTAATGTTTCTTTAATGGTTAGCTATGCTCAAGAAGAAATTGCACCTACTGTGCTAAATTGTTATTCTGAAACAAAATCCCCGTGTACAGTAGTACCTAATTTGTGGAATTTACACATTTAGAAAGCATTATTTACATGGTATTTTATTCAAATAAATATTTCCCATTTAATTGGGAAAAATGCACTAAGTTGCTTTTATCATGAGGAAGAGAAGAGTAACAGACTGAAATTGTATGTTTATCTTCTTTTGAAGGCAAACCTGTATTAGATATAGGGTAGTAAAAATTGACTCTGTTACTGGAGTCTGAAATTGTATAACCACAAGTGTGCGCTAGATGATATCTGGCTAATATGGGGGATTTTCAAAGGCATCGTGATTGTACAAAAATTCTAAATGTTTGAAATATTTGAAGTATCTGCATTATATTATAGCGGAACTAACTCACATATTATAACTGAGACTCTGCCAATGTCTCCGCTGCAGGAGTGTCTGTTTTACATTCTCAAACACATGCCAGACTTCAACCACAGTACATTTTTCTTTTATCCTTAACATATAACCATGCTATTCAAATATGTGGATAATTTTTAAAAATGAGCTAGCTTTTGCCATAGCTTTTTACAGTTGAGACAAAGTACCCATCTTAGTCAGCATTTGTGCAGTTGTCTGTAACTAAATAATGTGAGAACTTACTGTTCTTTTGTAGTGTAGATTCAGTAACGATAAAGCTAAAGATGCCAGACATTCACTGGAAATCAAAATATGGCTCCATATTAATTGCCTATGGGTTCTTTCTCCTTCCTCACTGAAAATGTCAGGAGACTTGCATTCCTGATATGAGGAATGTTAATATAATTTTCATGTTAAACTTATAATTGCAGGGCTATCAGGCCTGTACTAGTTCTGTAATAACAGTTTGCTGTAGGTCTTACATAGATGGCAAATGAAGCCCAGAGTAGGTTTGAAGGTGGTAAATAACTGGTATGAATAAGATGAGTGGAAGAGAAAAGGCTGGGAAAAGAACATGTTAAAACCCTGTTTTCCCTACAACTTCCATTGCAATTCTTACTGGTCTTATACTCTTTCTGCATTTCAGTTCACCTCTGTATGATGTTAATAATGTCCAGTATTTTTAGACTGTTGGAGGATTTTCTTCTTTCAAGACTATGCAACAATGCCATGTGAATCACTTAACATCCCTCTTCTGCACAGACCTGAATCTTTTCTTCCAGCAATGCTCCCTTGCTTTACTGGAGTTTTGTGACCATAAATGTGTTAAAGATTTTACAGTACTATGGTTGTTTTGGGGACAGGAATGTCGTGGATATGTCTTTAAGCAGACCTACCGTGGCTGAAATTTCAGGCCAGGATGTTCTTATTCAGTTGTTTTTCTCTTATGGAATATCTTCCCGCACAGATAACATTATAAAATGCATTAAATACATAATTTGGTATTGTACTTTTCAGTGGATTTGGAGATGGTGGGATTTTATCCTTTGATGAAATTGAGTCCTTCTGGGTTATGCAGCAAATATCTTGGAGGTGGTAATAACACTGGGTTATGATTCTTGTGTTTTTTCTTGCTCTTTATTTAGAAGGATTTTGCATAGATCAACCTACTCTGATTTTTTTTTTTCCTGAATATCCATAGTCAGTATTAAAAAGGCCTCTCTGATCCATCCACCAACATGATTTCTTTCTTCTGCAGCAGGATCAAAGCATCATAGAAATGCCTGGGTTGGAAGGAGCCTTAGAGATCATCTGGATGATCTTTGATTTCACTGGTGAGAATATGGGGTGTTGCTGAGACAAAGGCAGGTTGAGCTAGCATTCTCAGGCCAGTCTCCTCTCCATTACCCAGCCATTTAGAAAAATTCATCATGAATAAATATTGTAGGTTTGACTTAGTACCAAATGTCAACCAGCTTATTTTGTAGGAAGCTTCAGAAGTAATTTCTGACCTGTTCTTGCTTTTTTTTTTTTTTTTTTTTTTTTCTCTTTTTTCCTGCCAAAATATCTGCTAATACCACCAAAATTCAGTTTTTTATTAGGCCTCTATGGTTTGCTTGATGCTAGATATTCTAAAGAGAATTCTGAAGAGAATTTTGCGACCTTAACGCTCTCTACAGGTACCTCAAAGGAGGCTGTATCGAGGTGGGGGTTGGTCTGTTCTCCCACGTGCCTGGTGACAGGACAAGGGGGAATGGGCTAAAGTTGTGCCAGGGGAGTTTTAGGTTGGATGTTAGGAAGAACTTTTTTACTGAAAGGGTTGTGAGGCATTGGAATAGGCTGCCCAGGGAAGTGGTTGAGTCACCATCCCTGGAGGTCTTTAAAAGACATTTAGATGTAGCGCTTAGTGATATGGTTTAGTGGAGGACTGGTTAGTGTTAGGTCACAGGTTGGACTTGATGATCTTGAGGTCTCTTCCAACCTAGAAATTCTGTGATTCTGTGATTCTGTGAGAAAATTAAGACTTACTTTCCTGTAGTTTTATGTAATGACCTAACTAAAACTATCCCGTCCAGGAACAGAAAAAAAAAAAAAAATACTGTTTGGGGTCAAGAGTAAACACACATTTTAGGTTGAAATAATCTCACCGCATTACCTGTGGTATATTGTTCCTCTTTAACTAAATCCATTGCAACAGGTCCAGACTAGGTTTATGCCATCAAAGTAACTTGACAGATATACTTATCTACAAGCCTTTGGTGTAGGCTAAGCAAATTGTAGTAGGAGGTCATGAAATTCAGAAGCTCTAAGTCAGGTTTCTGTCTGAAGCTTGAGAGCAGATGAAACAGTTCAAGCAAGCAGAAGCATTCCAGTGTTGGAGTTTGTCATGCCATTGATCTTTGTTTAGTTGGTAATTGCTTTTAATGCACTGAAGATTTCCTTATTTTCTTCTTCAGTCTCATATAAAGTTCAATATTACAGTGTTTATCACCCAGAATTTCACTTACATTCTTGTGGGGCATCATAGTTGAGCATCATATTGAACTAGTATATCATTTCCTCATTGAGGATATTTTTTAGAAGGTGAAGTTGTTATATGAAAGAAGATAATTCAGTTTTCTCTGAACACAATCACAAAATATTTAGCAATTTTAAAAGTGTCTTGAAACCAATAGATATTATTGCTTTTATTTCAGAAGAAGCTTTTGCAATCTTAAAGGGACAATGCCAGTCTACTTTTCATTAAGACGATTCTCCTTTACTCTTGGTTGCAGTGCACATTTAAATCCTAAAAATATTGTTGTTTGTATTTGGTTTTATTCTGCAAATCTACTAAGATATATCAGACTGAAAGAATCAAAGAAAGGATCAGTCCCCAGTCACAGGTCCATTCTCTGGTTCCTGCTCAGGAGAATAATGCTGCTATGGACATGTTTCTGATACAACAGAGATAAGGTTAATAGGGTTCAAAATTTCTCTATAAGAAAAAGTGAAAGCTATTTTGTTGAAGTGTGTGAAACAAGCTGACATGAAAATATACCCAGGTTTTATTAGACCTCCTCAACTTCAAATATACCTACAAAAAAGACATGCTAGTTCTACTACAGCAAGTGGGTGCTTTTGGCCTCTGATTTGTATACTACATGACATATCTGAGAGAGTTACAAGCTCTTGAAATGTGAATGATTTGGTCTTTGTTATGTGTGTATGTACTGAGGGGTGGAGGTAGTGCAATTGCAGGTTGACCTTTGGATATAGCAGCCATAGCAATTGCTGCTATAATAATCACACTCCTTTCAATTCCCTGAGAGAATGGAAATTACAGTTCTACAGATTGCTTCTAATTTTATGCATGAGCCTGTTTTGAGCCATCTATCACTGAGGTGCATGTTGCCTCTTTACTGTGGCTATTAAACAGCCAGTAACACGCACACTGTATTTGTTGGTGTATAGTGCTGGTGTATAGTGCTGGCTGACCAGATGAAGCCATTGTCACATGGGCATCCTTCCATCTTCCAAAGGAGTTGCTCTTCTCCTCTAACCATGATGAAAGTTGGTGTTGAATGCTTCTGCTTTTCCCAGCAGGCATGAGTGGTGGCCCTGCCCCAGGCTCTGTCCAGATACAGAGCGGATTTGCCCTCTGTAAGGGCTGATCCCTGCCACCTTCTTATAGCCACTGTGGTGACCTGAAATGAATTAGCTCTTGCTGACATGATGTGGTTCTGGGTTGCTCAAAGGCAGGACTGTACATGCCTTCATGGGCACTGGTGTCATTCAGAACAATTTCTGACCTGTTGCATTTTTTGGTTTGTTTGTGTTGGGTTTGGTTTTATGTTTGGAGTAGGAAGAGAGCTGGTACTGGTGGCTTATGGTCACTAGAGAAGGCACTGTCTCTCTTTGAAAGTTATTCAAGAGATGTCTTACTGTGTAATTAAGCTTAGTGTCTTTGGACCTTGCCTTAGTCAATAAACTTGTCTCCTCCTGAGGTGTATAACCTCTTTGAGCCAAACCTGGAGCTCTTTGCAAAGTTCTTATTCAAGCAATACTTCCATGGCCTTTCTGTGAACATTTTGCCTGAGTGAAATTGTGTTAAAACAGTGTAATGACTCCAGGAAGGATGAAAGTGACAGTAGGCAGGCACAGGGATTCACAAAGCTCAAGAAAGCAAAAGGGCTTAGAGCTGTGCTGTGGCTGTGACTAAGCTGCATGGAAATATGAGGACAGAATCTTTAATGTGGTGGAGCCAGGGAATGGAAAGCTGTGAGCAGATTTTTAGAGGGTCAGAGACGAGGTCAGAGAGTCAGTCATGAGAGAAGACTTCCAGCAGAAGTTAGTGCTGGGATAGAAAAAGGTAATAAATATTTTGTAAGATTGAAAAGATTGAAAACAACAGGAGTGATGCTACATCATGCTCAATTATCCTGTGCCTCACCTTAGAAGCTTCAACTTGAATGATTATGGGCATTGTTTTATCCTTGTGCTTCTAGAATTGATCCAAATGGATCTGGGAAATAGCGTGCTAGGAGGATATAATGGAGCAAGGTTGCACTGCTTCTTGTGCATGTTGCCAGTTTAAATACAAACACAAGCAGTTAATCAATTTTCACAGATTGTTGTTTTAAATTTCAGGTTGTTATTCTTCTCATGGTGTTCTGCTTTCTCTATATCCACTTTAGGACTCTTGAGTTCAAAAGCATAGAATTGACTTTTGTTTCCCTGGCATGAAGTAACTGTGTTTGCAACACAGATATCGGCATTGCCAAGAGGAACCCTCAGAAACAGCTCTTGCTGCACCAGAAAAAAAAAAACAAAAAAAAAAAAAAAAAATTCTGAAAGGAATATACAAAGAGATGGTGTACAGTGGTCAGAACCAAGTGGTCACAACCTGAGTGAAATTTGGCTGCAGTGACATTTCTGGTAAAACTAGATGGATTACTACAAACCCAAGTCTGAGGCTTTGGATTTCATTTCCATCACTATCATTGAACATGCTGTTCCCCACATATAAAGTCAATATCATGACACTTTCCCATCATTGTACAATACTGAAGGGTCAGTGGAAGGAAGGTCCAAACTAAATCTAGGTACCTAGTTTATTAAGTATTGTTTTATTAAGTATTGTTTTATTGCTGGCTTATCATAAGATAGAAAGTGTGGGGAGGTTTCCCAGCTGTTTTCAGGCACCTCTTGAGTGGACTTTCCCCTTTCTGACAGCTGAGGCCACATCACCCTTTCTGTCATACCATTTGTCCCATGAAACAAGACAGATAGCCACAAAGTGCTCAACTTCTTTAGTCTGTGGCATTAATTCACCATCTGTCCAGCATCTTGCAGCTGCTAGAGATGTGTAATTTCCCTGCAGGGTAGAATATACTCACTGCAGCTGTGGATCCTAGGGGATTAGTGATGCTAATATGAGGCCACTAGCTGGAGAGGATATTCATATCTTAGGCAGGCCTTTTGGTTTGTTATCAGAAATGCACATTCTTTGAAGTGACTTTTCTGATATAGCTTGTCTTCATTTATATTGTTCTAAGTTACAGTCCCTTAAAGTTTTTCAAGCAGCTCTTTATCATTGTGGAAATATATCTCCAATTGAGAAGAGCAGATGGGCAACTCACTTCAGACTCGGTAGGGAATTAGGTTTGTGAGCCTGTCTTATAAGTAAGCTGGATTTAGGGTCTGAAGTTTGCCCTTAGTTTTGAAAGAATATTATACATTTTTCCTGCCTAGAAGCAGTGAAGCTAGCACAGTAAAACTACTGTGCTGTTATGGTAAAACTATATGTGTGCAGTTATGGTAAGTGAGTGCATCAAATCTGTGCATCAGATACATTTGCCTCTAACTGTGAGTGTCCAACATGTTCTGTCTTGGGTCAGCCGAGTCACAAACCATTTTTTAATATAGATCCTGACACTGTCTCTTCTGTCTCATGTTGCATATATTTATGCACATAGACATATTTGCATATATCTGTGAAAAAATGCATCACAATTTTGCATAGAGAAGCAACACAATAAAGTAAAATTAACCTGTAAAAATTAACTTGAGAGGACAGGAGGCTGCCCGTAAAAGTACTAACAGTCTATTGTAGACAACAAGCTAATGAGTCTTCTTCCAGTTTATAGGATTCTTCCTGTTTATAGGATTCACTTAACGTGATGCTTAAATAGTATCATGTGCCGAAGTACTAGAGGAAGGATCATGAATGTTTGGGGGAGGTTTGCCAGATTGGTAGCTCCGTCTGTGAAGTCTCACTAAATGCATGATGGCACTGCAGGGTGGCTGCAGCTGTGCAGGTGTCAGAGAATCTGTGCACTGTGCCTGGGCAGAGGGGCAGAGTGCTCGTAGCCAGAAGGGGAGGGTGGTGAATGTGGTAGTGTAGGACTGCAACATTAGAAACAGGAGGAGTTTGCAGATATGCACTTGTGCAGAGTGATCTTAGCAGCTCGATTCATTCTACAGTATTCCTGAGAGGGATCCCCCCATCTCTCCACCTTAAAGACCACCCACTCGTCTAACAGCACCTGCCTACCTTCACCCTCCGTACACAAGCAGCTGCCTTCCCCACCACCCCAGGGCAGCAGCAGCTTGCTCCCACCTTTTCCTTAGTTAGGTAGGCATCTCACCCCCTAGCAACTGCAGCTCACCCCCTCCTTCTCTCCCTCCCTCCTTCCCTCAGGAGCAGCAGCCTCCTCCCATTGGCTTCTCAGAGACAGCCAGCATGGCCCCCAGGCCTGCGAGCCGGCACTGGAGGAAGCGTTTGGCTGCTCAGACAGCCATTCTTTGTGCTGCCCAGGAAAAAAGCAGCTGGCTGAATGGAGGCACTGGAGTTGACTTGCTGGCTGCCAATTCGGCCATGCTGTTTAGCACATTCCAGCTATGAATAGTGTAAAATGATATACCAGCAGTACAGATGTGGTTTGCTCACTGGCACTTTGCTTTCCAACATTCCTTGTACATGCTGCATGCACATTGCTCTTTTATTCTTTTTCTTTGATTAAAAAATGGTGCAGAAGGGATAGACGCTTTTTTTTTTTGTTGTTGTGTAGACATCATCAATTCTCCGCATTGGCCAAAGAACAGAGGTTATGGTACAATTTCTATGCAGTTTGAAATACACAGTAAGGCATGCTTGTAAAGGCATCCACTACTCTACTGACTGTGTGTATGTGCAAGCACGTATGTATTTTTTGCTGTGCTCCTGGAATATCATATACTTTCACACTGCAGGAAGCAAAATATCAGGATACTAGGAAAAAGAGAATCATGGAGTCACAGACTCACTGTACAGCTGAGCTAGGAAGACAGCTCTGTAGTTCATTTTGTCCACACACCCCCCCCCCCCTCAAATCATGGCCACCTACAGCCAGTTACTGAAGGACACGTACAATCAGGTTTTGAATATCCTTAAGAATGGAGACCCCGCAAATTCTGGGGGAAACTTTTCCCAGTTTTTGACCATCCTTAAGGGTAATAAATAAATAATAATTTAAATGAATTCCTGTGTATTTCAGCTTTTGCCCATTGGGCAAAAGTATTGGTGGTGAATATAATCCTTCTGGCATAAACTGTTAAATCTGGGATTGGGATAAAGTCTGGTCCAGTCTGGATTCCTCAGAGTTTGGACAGCAAAAGGGACTCCATTCTGAACCTCATGACTCAACATGAGGGTCTCCCTGATGCTTTTAGTCTGACCCTGTTCTCTATGCAGTAAATAATCAAGTGGCTTTGCCATCACAAATCTGGTTAACGTCACAGTTACCATTAGAGCTTTGGTAAATCACTGTCTCATTCACGATTAAGCCCTGTTAAATCACTGTTTTCATCTATAAATATATTGCTGCTTATCTCTTACAGGTGAAGTGCATAATTTTCAACATCAGTTCTTCCTTGTTTATGAACTTCAGGTCCAGCAGAGCTGCACACAATTTAAAAACTCTCAATAGCAGGAGTTTTAAAGATTACCTGTTACATAAGATGAACTTTCTTGAGCTATTGGTAGATTTGATGTATCGCATTCACTTTTTTGTGTCTTGAATGAAAGTTCACATCACCATTCCCTGCAAATTATGGTCCAGGATATTTATACAGTGACATGCTCTGCTGTTGTAGATGGCACTGCATGAACACTCTTCTGATCCACTAAGTGTTATCATATAATTCTATGATTTGGCTGTATACATATAATTCTATGTTGTGGCACCTGAAAGAGCACAATATAGTTACTCCTTGCCAAAATTATCAACACTGTGTGGAAACAGTGGGACTTTGAATGTATTACATGGAAGCACCGTTCTTTCTGAAAAGAGTTTTTAAAGATATACCAAAATTAAGGATGTTATGAAAATTATATTTTAATTCCCTCATGTTGCAGGGAGGTTAGGCTGAGTCAGTTGACATTTGCATGCGTCTGCCACATTGATCTCATTCTGACCTGTTAGCTGTACAAGTATGGGCATACGTCTTCCTGAAATCTCACTTTGGGAAGAGACATCAATACAGAAATGTCTGGAATTTCACATCTGATGTTGCTTTTACCAGGTTTAGTTGCATTTTCTTTCCTAGAACTGTGTTCTTTCCCAAGGACAAGTCAGTGTTTGGCTCTTAGCTGTTACAGAAAATGCCAGTGGTGATATAATCAGTTCCTTACTGTCAGTGTGTCAATTCTCAGTTGGCTAGCACAGCAATAGATTAAAAACTTAAGTGGGTGGAAAAACAGCTTTAATTAATTAAGATGGTTCATAATTATTTCTAATGTTACTGTTCTCTGGGGACATAGATAGTCACCCATGAATATGTTGCATTAGTTTTTTTTTAAAAAAAAAAAAAAAGAGTAATTTCTCCAAAAGGGAAATATATTTTTTATTAAAAGTTAACCAGTAACAGCCTATTTAGATTTTTCCATCTATTTCTTTTATTACAAGTGAGAGTTGTTAGCAAGGTTCATAAATGATGGGTTACACTAAATGATATAATCCTGCCTTTTTCTGTATCTGCTTCAACCCTTGGACATCAGTTGAGTGCCCTTGGGGTAGCTGGGGACAATATTTGCCCCAGGATATGTGCAGGTAAGTAATTTTTTTATTTTATTTTATTTTTTTTTTATTGATAAGTAGCTGTGTGGGCTTTAATGTACAACACTAAATGTTTGTGTTATTCAATATCACTTTCCCCAAGAACATTTTTATGACTACCAAGCTTTTGATGACAATCTTTCTACATGATCGAATTCACTTTCTGTCTCTAGAGGCTACAAATACTAAAAAATCTGATATCTCTTAGAAAATTAAGCTTCAGCATTCATTTTTAGTATCTCTTTTCTAGATCTCTGACACTCCCTCTGGTGAGGACTTGCCAGGAATGCGTTTTGTGGGTATTTATAGCACTATTTCTTTTGTAAACTAAATCTTTTTTGATAGACTTTGACTTTTGGTCTCATTTTTATTCCATATCTGTTTGCGGGTAGTATAAGACCTCTGACATGCAGTAATCCGCTGGAATGAGAGAAGGTTGTTTACTGTAGGTTTATACAAGTTTGAGGGCTTTATGCGAGTTTGGGATATAATTCAAAGTCCTTTTTTGAGTGTCATTATTGTTTGGTTCTTCCAGATCTTTTGTAATGTATTCTGGTGACTCTCTGCTTCAGACTATATTGATCTTATATATCTATCCTGACTAAACAAAAAATATGGGTGAAAATGAAGATTAAGTGCATGAAATATTGACAAAATGTCAGAGGGGATGTTTCTTTAAGCTTTGTATATATGTCATAAATCTCAAAACAGGAGGTAAAAGAACTGACTGACTGCTCATCTGTCTATATATAACCCCTTGCATCAAGATCTCTGATCCAGAAGATTGGGTTGCTTGGTGAAAGTCAACCAAGGCTGACCACTAAGAGAGTTCAAAGTTGGTTTTGTAAGTTGTGTTGTCCTTTTGTTGATCTTACCTATGTTGTGTACGTCATGCCTGATGTAACTTTGCAAATGTGGGCAATTTCCCAGTACTAATTACTTTGAAATGACCTTGTGTCCTTATCTTGAAGAAAAAAGGAGGACAGCTAGATGCACCTCATGCATCCTAAGGACCACTGTCCATTCATCCTACTGACCAGGACTGTATCCCCCTCTCACCCAAAAGTATGCTTTTTTTTCTTTGTTACAAGAACATTTCAGCAAACATGTAAGAGTCCGTTACACAACTGCAAATTTAGCTTCTTTCAGTGTCCTAAGCTTTAGTCAAAGTAGTGACTTCCCAAAGTTCATAGTGTTTGTCCTCACAGTTATATGGAACTTTAATCTCTGGGAATCCTCTGCATCTGAAAGCCTCCTCCCATTCATCTTGATTTTACTTTATTTATCTATTTATTTATTGTTGTTATTGTTTGTTTTGCTTTGACATCACCATGAGGATATCTAGGCCAAAAAATATTGTTTTATATGATAATTACTAAATAACACTACTCAATAACCTTAATAACCTACGAGCTGAAGGAAGTGAGGTAGTTTTTTCATTTGTTCAGTTGATTCATGCTGTTTTTCAACCCTCTTTCTCTATTACATTATCCTCCCTTCTTCATTTCTGAACTTGTGATAGTTAAAATAAATATGCAAAGAAGCCCTCATTGAAAATGCTGCTGACATTGCAGCTCTCCTAGAAATACCTGTGGTACCTTTCAAGCAACTGCGATATTCAGCACACTGTGCTGTGCAGTGTGTTATGATAGCTACCCTGCTATCAATAGTGAGATAGCTAATTTAAAGATAGCTCACATATGTTCCCTTGAGCTCTAGCAACTGGAGTGTTGACTGTGAATAAGTACTCTGATTACACGGTGAATAAGTATTCTATATAATATATGGGATATACCCAACAAGATAATGGAAAAATAGAAAAGGAAGACTGGTTTTCTCTGTTTGTAGGTATTCAGTTTGACTGCAGGAAATGAAAAAGGTGAGGAAAATTATGGGAGGGGAGAGGCAGGACATCATCATGATAAAGATCACTGTGTTTGTTTCTTTTTGTGATAACGTAGTATTAAAATTCTGAGCATTACGGCAGTGTGCTCATGGTTGATGCATTCCAGGAGCAAGCAAATGCAATTCAACAGTGCTTACATTTGTTAGCAGATCTTGCAGTTGGGAAGGAAGGGGAGAGTCCACATTAAAGCTGCTAGCATTTGAACACTGACTTCAGATTCCAGAATAGCATATTGTCTTGCAATTATTTCTTTTAGAGTTGATCCAGTGAACTTTCCTCCACTTTTGCAGTCCCACATCTGCTTTGCTAGACAGATGTAACTGGTTTAGAGTCATTGTCATAAAAAAGAAACCTTTTTTCTTTCAAAGCAATCCATAGCTTGGCAGGGAATAAAATGGCCGCTTCAGCACTAGTGACAGAAAAATCTGCCTTTAATTGACAGAAATAGCTTTCTCTGGACTCTTGTTTAGTCACAATATCTGGGAATACATATGCCCTGAAATACCCTGGGGGCTAGCATGTGGCATATAAATACAGTTTACTTTTATACTTGCTGTGTACTTGCTTTATACTTTTTTTTTCCTTGCTGTGTTTCTCTCTGAATTCTCCTTCCTCTTCTGCTGTAACACTTCATTCAGATTCATGCATTGCTGTACTGCAGTGCTGTGTTGCAATATCTCTCTCTCTCCTTTATCTTTTGCAATAAAGCACCTACATTTTATGCTTTTGTTGTTGTTGTTGTTTGTTTGTTGGTTGGTTGTTTTTTTAGTTCCTATGCTGGTATTTTTTCCAGGAACCTTGGCTGCTATCATGAACCAAAGAAATTTCAGAGGCTCAGATCTGACCTGAAAAACTTCATGTCTACTGAAATAACTTTGGGGAGAAAAATGTAATTTGATGAGCTAGAACGTAAAAACACAGCACAAACTCTTTATGCCCTCTTCTTGCTCACAAAGCAATGCAGAAAACAGGCAAAACACATTTCACCTTTTTTTTTTTTGTCACGCATAGTGAAATATTTTCCAAATCCCTAGGTCATTCTGCAGACTCAGCCTTTAATAAGGGGCAGCATGGACTTGTCTCTGGGCAGTGAGGATTGTAGGTTACTGCATCTTCCTCTGCAACTATTCTGTCTCGTTTTCTGCAAGTTCACATCAAACCATTGAGCAGAGAATTTACAAGCCATAAAAATGCATTATTCAGTTATGAAGTAACAGCCTCATCACCATGACTTCAGCAAGTGCTCATAAAAGCCAGAGTCAGATTTATAAGCAGAGGAATTGCCAGCTATGTCTAACATGTGGCTTGTAGTGACAGACTTGCCATTTTACATCAACCAGTAAAGTGAAGTTCTGGTTAGGTGTATTACAAATGACCTTTCCTTACAAAGATTAGATGGGTTAAAAACAGACAAGCATTTCAAGCGAAGCACTTGGCTTATGGAGAAAGTATTGTCTGCTTGGATGTGGTTTTCATCATTGCAAGTGAACTTTCAGATTCTTTGTTGTTTTCCCAAAAGCCGTTGTGACATAGAAAGCTGTTATTCTTTCGTGTCACTGCAAAACCGAGTTTGGTCACTATCCCATGGGTATCTTATCATTAAAAATAAACAAAATTTCCTGCAATAAAATTGCATGCTTCTTAAGTCAGGTGATTATAAATATTGGACTCAACTTTTAGTCAAGGATTCTAAGGAGAAGCAATAACTTTTATTATTGCAAATAATGTTCTTGAGAAAAAAAAAAAAAAAAAAAAAAAAAACAAGAAAAGGAAAAAAAAAAAAAAAAAGCTTGGGGCATATTAACCCTTTTTCAAGTGAAAAAGGCAAGTCAGTTCAAAAAAAAAAAAATCATGTGGGAAATTAGGCCATCTCAAAGAATTGGTTACTCTTTATGAGTGGGGCTATTGCTAAGAGAATATGCTAATATGCTGATGAGGGGCTGAACACATACAGAGTGGAGTGCCATTACCAGGCCACCTGTGGTGGCAAAGCCAGTTTTCATTTTCCCACCCTTGCTGTTCATTTATGCTCTTCTTCATCACCCTGCAGTTTTTCCCATGCAACTGGTGCCACAGTGCTGGGAGGAGAACCAATGACATGACCAAGTTAGGGAGAAAAAAAGGAATTCTAAAAAGGAGGGGCCTTAGGCACTATTTCAGTTGTAGCTTGAGATACTAATTTGTAAATCTCATCAAACATGTTCTTTTCTTTGGATACTGCTTCAGCTCAACACCTAAGCAGTATGTTCGCACTTTACATTGGTCAGCCTAGGGAAGAGCTTGTGGCACGTTGCTTTGCTTTTCTCTTAATTGCTCTCCTTAGTTTTTGGAACATGGAATCCATGTTTTCCTTTTTCTGTTCCTTCAGAAGCTCACCAGTTCTACATGACCTTTCAAAACTTATTGCCAGTGGCTCAGAAAGTTCATTTATTCCCTTTACACTTGAGGCTGCATTTCATAGCATGTATCAGTGGCCTGTAAAATATTAACAAAGAAACTAAGCCATTCTTTTCCTTACAGGAATATGAAAAAGGGTGAAAGTCACTGATATTTCATATATCATACACAGATATACATAGCTGGAGAATAATCACTCTGATTATTCTGAATATTTTAAGAATTGCTGTGATGCAAAAAATGGTTAGTGGAGTCTGGAGCCTGTTATTATGAATGAACTATAACAAAGATGTTGCGAGGTCCTTCACATTACTTCAGAATAGCTGTTGCTTATTAACCATGCAATGACCCTCTAGTATTGCAGAAGCTTTTCAAAGACATTTAAAGATCATTAAAATATTAGTCATTTAAAGATCATTTAGAAGGCATTTAAAGTCATCTGTGTGACCCTGGAGATCTTGTGAGGCCCATGACTGTCAATGTGGACACTTCAATGTTTTACAGGTTAGTCCTGTATTGTTTCAATAGTCATGAAAATACCGTGCCTGTAATGTAAAACATTGACACTCCATGTTAATATTAGTGTAATTCCAGTCATTGCGTCCGGTTACATAAAATTCTGTAGCTCATAGAACAGTAGGACATTGTCTTGTTTCTTGCTCAAGTGGTGATCTGGTGACAAGAGCCAGCAGCAGTTTAAGCAGACATCATATCTACTTCTGTTTGCTGTGATTGCCCATCTTTTCCTTCTCTGCTACTTGCAATTATTTGTCAAAAAATTAAGAAAACATAAATACATATGTTTTCATTTTCTAAGAATGTTGCTCAAAGTCTGATTCCAGACCATTGTGAAAATCATATAATCTGGAGCATAATATTATACCCGATAAGGTTACAAATGAGAGTATTTCCAAGAAAAACACTCAATACCTAATGAACTCAGCAAAGTTAATAGTTCCTGACATTAGTATTTGGCTGAAGGTCACAGTGAAATAATTCTGGTTTGAGAGATGCTTTCTGTTTTGTTGAATGCTTGTTGTGGTGCAGGCATGTTGATGCTGCCAGCACATTTGTGTGTTTCTAAGAATTTATTTCCATAGAGCATTGCAGTGTGGAAATGATACTGAATTATGTTTCAAAATTGAGATATGGAACATAGAAAGGGGAATGGAAGTAATTCAGCATCAGAAGCGTAAGCCATGAGACAGGGCAGTGCTCTGTACTTCTTGGAAGCATATGGAAGTGGTCTGAATATTTGTTTTGCACTTCTCTTCATGGATGCAGAGAAAACCTAGCACAAACAGTCTCTTCTCCTAACTACTTCTACCCTTCATTTCCACAAATGAGTTTTGAATGGTGATCCCATAAAGATGCTTAAAGACATAAAATAATGATATAAAAAAGAAAGAAAAAAACAGCTGTGTGAAAACATTTTAAGGCAGAAGTCAGTGACCTGCATAAAAAAAAAATAATAATAATAATTAAAAAAATCATGCTGAGTCATAAACATTCTTACCAATCTATGTTTAAGAAAGGATGACAAAATTGTTTGTAACCCTATTATTTTTTGGTATTATCATTTGGTGGTTGCAAATTAGTAGTCTGGGCTTTATGATTATTAGTCATCAATTAGGATTCATTAGGATTGTACCCTTCCATAGATATCATAGCACTCTGGCGAAGGGCAGAATAAATACATAAAGATGTCATTGTTGCAGAGTGGGCCTGTGGCAGGCACACAGCCTGCATTTGCTATGGTGGAAGCAAAAGTTTTCTGCATTTTGTACAAATTGCTAAATGCAGGTGGGCATGGGCCCTGCTTGTTTTGGGTACAATGAAGGATTATGACACATTATTAAAAATTGAAATTGTTAATTGCTGACAGACTTTCATGTTTGCTGGAGCAGACTGTTGTGGGCATGGATGCATCCTGTCCTTTGAGGTGCTTGTGAGCTTACTGCAGGGAAAGCTGCAGGGATCACCAGCAGACCTCTGTAACCCTCTTCCCAAGAAAATCAGCTCAGTCATTGCAACTGAGAGCTCAAATTCCTGTTTCCCCCATCCAAAATTCCAGTTTAAACACATATTTCATTAAATTCAAGCAAGTGGTTATTTCATTAATTTTTTTCAAACACTTGCTGTATTTATTTTTGTTAGCCTCTCAAAATATTTATCAAATCCAAAAGATGGTATAAGTTTTCTATCGATTTTATCATAGCTTCCATTTCAAATAAGACAATTGTTACTTACTTCTTTCTGTTAAAATTGCTTGGAAGTCAGTTTTATGCTGGCACATCAGAAAATGAGACCAGTTATACTTCAGAACAACACTTCAAAGATTTTATTGATTTTTTTTTTTCCAGAGGAATGTTTCATCAAGGGCTTGCAGTGAAGTTCTTTCTTCAACACTTGTGGTGATATATAGTGCTTTAAAAAGGCAAAATGTTGTCTTCTTAAACGATTGACCTTCTAAGGAAAAGGCATCAGTGACTGAAGAGTTTTGAATATATAGAATAAGTTGAAATTTAAGTAGATTAGTTAGTAATGCAGATTTTTCCCCTTATGGTATATAGATCTATATACTTGCAAGAAGCAAAACGTGCAGGTAGTTTTCAGTTAAAGATATCTTCTTTGAAACTATTGTGTGGCCACCTTCTCTTTGCGTGTGCATGTGTGTGAATGCATGAACGTTTTAATCAGAAATTTTAATGTCATAATGTGGTAAGCATTTCATTCTGGTCTTTTTAAAAACAGCACATCAAGTAATATATTTTGAGATATTATTTTTTCTGGTGTAATGTGTACATTTTTACACAAGATTTAACTCAAGAATACCTGGAAAGTCTTATGTGTTTATGGGTAGAGAGCAGGATGAGAGGGACCAAGGACATTTGAGGGGTAAGCAGAGTGTTGGATGAGATAAGGGTTTTATTGCTAGTCTTTCAGGATCTGGCTGTATTACGAGAGACACAGTGGTATGGCACAGTTATGCACATTCCCAGAGGAGTGCTGATAAACCTCGTAACATGCCAACGCAGAGAGGGTACTTGGTAGAGGTGGTTCAACAAAGCTATCTCAGAAATATTTATAATGCTTTTAAATAACTTTGTAGGATTATTAATCATATTCATACGCCTCTAAAGCTAGACTCAATTCTTCACTGTGTCCTGGAGCTTATCCTTGTAATTCTGTGTATGGGCTGAGAAATCCCATGCTGACCACTGTGCCCCTGGGGAGGAGCAGGAGGCAGCCACCTCCCAGTACATGCCTGCCCCTGCAAGTGTTCTGCCCTCTTCCAGGGCCTGCCAGCACAAGAGCCCTGTGGTGGGACAGTTCTGGGGAGAAAGGGTTGCCTCAGCTCAGCTCCATTCAGTCCTGTTGAGCATAACATTTCCTATGAAGACTTCATTCATTTCCTTCTGTCTGTCTGTCTGTCTGTCTCTGTCTCTCTCTCTCTTTCTTTTATTTATGACCCTACTACACTTTGACAGCTTGGGATCAATTTTTGAGAGTTGGATATCTACCTTAAGCTATATTGTTTTAATTATTTTTTTTGGATAAATGGTGAGGAAAATTTGGTGTATTTCTGAGAATAAAACTGTTGAAGAATATGTTTGTTTGTTTGTTTGTTTTTATCAAGATAACTGTGGTGACTTTGCTTGACTAGATATAACTCCTCTGTATTTTGCTGAAGACCTGTAATTTATAAGGAGATGGTTGGTCATGGGGATGTGAGGCTGTACACTTGTCTGAGTGAAAAGCTGTGTTTGCAGCAGTGTAGATCATGTCCTAGTTAAGGTTGAAGAACATTTTCTCTGTGGTTGCACCAGACCAGGTGTGTTCCCCAGACCAAACCAGGGAGCCTCAGATAGCATGTACTTCCCTTGACACCCTTGCAGACTCAGTGGAGTAGAGGATCACTGATCAATGTAAGGGAGGCATCACAGCCACCAGTGTGCACCAGCAGGACAGAGCTGCTCCAGAGAGGGCCTTGCCCTCTGCTTCTCTATCTCAAAGCGGTAGGTGATGTGCAGCCACATGCTGAGTATCTCATCTCCAGCAAGATGTAGGGGCTGGGACATGCACCCAGCCATTGCTTCCCACTGCAGTGTGTAGGCTCTAAGGTTCACTCCTCACAGATTCCTGAGTCTTGAACTGTGCTACTGGAGCAGAAATGTGGTCTTCAAAACTCAGAATACCCAAACTGGCAGTGTAAAGTTGGAAATCAAACTCCTGCCATTAAACCCAGCAGCAGTGGTCACTCACGGTGGGTTTCCTCTTTTTGCGTGTGCCCAGTTTGAGTCTGCCTCTGATCTGTGTAAGTGCTTGCTGACTTTATCTGCAGCTGCTAGCTGTGCTTTGAGTGCAGAAAATACTGCTACTACAGAAACAAAATGCTGGATTGCTGCTTTGTCCCTGGACCCTGTCCATTCTGCATGCTGAACAGTGTGGGGAGATACAGCATGTGGCCACATAATTTTTGGCACTCGGGAAGAAAGGGAGCAGGAGTGAGGTTTGATGGGCATCTCCACTCTGATGCTTTGTAGGTCTTCAGTGCTCAGCTTAGCAGTTCATGATGTTCTTTCCAGAGAGCGTGTGTGTGTATCTGTAAGGTAGATATATACATACCTATTTATGTCCACGGGTTTCTGTGCATCAGGTGAGATGTGCTGTGATCTGCGTGGGGATGGGGGAGCCGTGGCTGTGTGTGCTTCATGTCACCTGGAGCCGACATTGTGCCGGTGCTTACGGGAGCCCTTCTTTCGCCGCCTCACCCCATAGCTGCCTCCCACCAGCACCTGCTCCAAGCAGAATAAAAGCATTGCACTCACAGATCTGGTAGTCACCTCCCAAGATATATCTTAACATGTCCTACACTGCCCAGAACATAAATGGACATTTGAGGACAAGGTAACTGATACACACCCCTGGAGAGATGTTAGATGAAGTAGACACTTTGTCTCATGAAATTGAAATGTATGCAGATGGCGTTTCTTCTTACATAAAGGGTGGTCACATGGAGCAGGGACTGGCAGTCACATTTATCCTTATTAAAAAGCGGACAAAGAGCCAAGGCTTGTTGTGGTCCCACAGCAGCACCAAATGGTGGCAGGGGAAAAGAAAATCAAGTCTTACTCTTTTTAACCTTTTTATTCCTCTTAATCTGTGCTTGGCTGAGGACAGCTAGGGTAAGGAACAAAGGATACAGAAATACCTGCAAAATCCAAGCTTGTGCTAAGAGCTCAGAACAAGCAGTCAAACCTTCTGGTTTTTGAAAAAGAGGTAGAAACAACACATTCCTAGCAAATCTGCTAAAGTTGTCAGTTCTGTTAGGTCCTGCAGTCTGTAACAGCTAGTGTCAAGTGTATTGGAGGCACAGGAGTACTGTGTCTTTGATTCTGAGTTAGCCTAGGGCAAAAAATGTGGTCTTGTCCAGAAGAAAAAGAATAGTGAATTTTTTTATTTTTTCATTTTTTTTCCCTTGCACAATTAGGAGGGACCAAAGTATTCTCAGTCTAATTTAGCTCTCTAAAACTTAATACAAACCATTCATTTCAAGTCATGTATGAGAAACTGTCCTTATGTCCTTATTCCAGAGTGGTTAGCATGTTGGCCACAGGAAGCTGATCTATTTCTCCTTAAATCTGACTTGCTCTTGTTATAGCTAAATTACAGAAGCTGGTTAAAACATTTGGTAGCAATCCACAAGATCCTTAGAGCCCTCTCAATGATAGCAGGTGCTGTCCATATCTTGACCAAGGTACCTGGTTGTGGTGAGGGGCACTTCAGGTAGGAAGGTGCTTCAGCTCTTTGGGCCTTCCCAAGACCTCAGTGGAACAGAGCAGATGGTGTCTGGGGTGCCATGAGAGGAGCTGGAGCAACCAGCATCACTGTTCCCTCATCAGCTTCCTCCTGCTCAAACATTACTGCATTACTGTACTAAACAATGGGCATCCGAAAGTGAGACAATTCAGGTGGTCCAGCCAGGAGACAAGCATCTTCATTAATCATGAATCCACTTAAATAGAACCTATGTAACAGGTTTTTGCAAGATGCCTTACATTCAAACAGTTAAAATGAAAGACATGACCCTGTTCAGCATGTTCATATCCCAGACCTGAATTTTTTTAGGTTACATTCCCCAGAGAAGACCCAGTCTTGTCCTCCACCACAAGTATGGTCAGGGATCATCTTTGTCTTGAGTGTTGTATGAAAAAGAAGATGTAGTTACCCCAAGCAGGTGGAATCCAACACAAGCAATGGCAGTCTCAAACAAGTTAGCATAACAAGCAGATGGACAGACCTGGCTGTTGTAAAGGTTTCATAGGTGTTATGTGCAGCAGTATAAGAAATTATAAACAAGCTGAAAATATAGACAGGCAGTATTTTGTTTTCTTCAGTCTAAAGCTGCACAGTGAGTGCAGTGAGCCTCGCATTTGTTTGGCAGGTCAAAGTGAGCTGCAGCAGAGACTGTGATTGGACCCATGTTGTGCTTTGTGTTAGTGTGTTTTGGCTGGGTGCCTCACATTCTCTGCTGAAGGTAATGCTCCTTCTTCTCCATGTGCTTGCGCCTGCCCACAGAGGCTTACGTGCGTAATTATCAGGACAATACCTGCTTGCTGGAGTAGTAACAGATGCTGAAATACTTTTGCTTGGTCTCTTGCACAAATTACTTGTGTTACCACTGACATAAGTGACGGGCATATCGAGGGAGCCAGATGGATCTGGGATGTTTGCCTCTCCCATCCACTTCTAGAGAAAGGTGGAATCCTGACTGTGATAGCCCTGTGAGATCCTTAAATAGGCCAAATGTGCCCATATTCAGGGTTTATGTCAAATCTGCAACTCAGTCTTGAATAAAGAAAAGTATGCAAACAGGGAATTTCAGACCCTTGCCCCTGAAAGCCACAAACATTGCCTTTTAAAATAAATCATTGCCATATGTTTGGTTTTAAGGCACCTCAAAAGGACTTACATGAGTGATAAAAATGTAAAGACCTTTTTATTAGAGTTCTACCTTTGGAACAAAACAAGGCTTCTGCAAGGGTGATATCTCCCCTTAAAGTCAGAAAAAGGATTCCCCTTCCTTGGGGCATTTCTTGCCTTGGGATAAAAAAACAAACAAACAAACAAACAAAAAAAAACTTGTGTTTCCCCTCGTTTCCCCTCTGAATAATTTTTTTTAAAGGTGCTATTGTTTGCTGACTATAGTATAGTAGATCTCCAGGACTTGAAGCCAACACACTCTTCAGTTTCACTGTTGAGTCTTGTTTGTTTTCTGTGTTTGTGTGGACATAGATGTGCAGGACCTCATACTTTCATCAAGACAGCTTTGTCAGATTGGCGTCCTGACCTGGGCTCTGGACTTCAGGGCCCAGAGCAAACCAAGTAATTTGTGACTGAAATAGTGCCATCATCCCTTTGTCCATCACAGGCAGATCTACAAGCATTCCTTAACACAGGATACGTACTGCAATTACAATACAGCCCATTACTTTATTTTTTGACAACTGAATGTGCACAACCTTATCTCTGCTAAGACAGATAATTCTGGAAGGCAAAGGAGCAAATTTTGCATATATTATTCATGCTTGTTAGAAAACAAAGAGAATGTAGTGAAACTTATGATCTTTCAGGCACTTAGGTTTATAAGTAACTTCAGAGATGTCAGTGGAGGCACCAAGAGCAGTTGAGAGCCTTCAAATCTCTTTTGGAAATGACAGGAAGTCTCTTCACCTCAGTCTCAATCTGAGGATAGATGAAGTCATATGAATAGCTGCCTCCCAAGATCAAAAATATTGTTTATTGATTATGAACTTGCAAAGACTTCTACTTAAAATATAAATCTTCTTAATTCTTTATTCCTGACTAAGTTTGATCTGAACGTCTTCAGAATCTTAAGGACCAAGTACTGTGTCCCAGAGCAGTTTTCTGTGTCTTACATTATGAAGTCAAGGTACTGCTGCAAATGAAAAATTCTGCATGTGTTTTGGAAATCTTCTTTTATAGGATTAGAGAAAACTATCTCCCTTATAATTGAACTGTATGTCCCTGTAAAACAATTTAAAATGTATTTTTCTGAGAAAAAATACAAAACAGAACAAAATAACTTTCTCCTATAATAGTCACAGACACCTTTATTGCATCTCTGCTGCTACAACTACTGTTTTAAAACTTTCTCTGGGTTGCACAAACCTTTGCAATTCTGCCACCAAACTGGGAATTAGACTATTATTTCTAATCTTAATTTCTTAACCTAATATTGGAATTGCTTTGTTATGTTGACCCTTCAATTTCTCTAAGTGTAGATACCCTTTGAAGGGCACATTAAAACTACTGATGAAAGCAAGATTAGATAATGTTATGGTAGTGACTGTTTCTTCTACACGTATCAACCTTTCCATCAATTGAATGATCACTGACAAATGTGTGTTTTCCAGTGCTTAGGATTCCAAGTAGAATAAATGGATATAATTGCTCATCTGTTTTTCTGCTTTTTGGTTATGCATGTACTTTCAAAGCAGAGTGTGGGAAACATGATTGGGACCCATAATGAATGGTGGCAGGTAATGGTTATGGTATCTGTCAAACATGTATGCTGTCACCCTGGATAAAGTTGAAGGAAAGATGTTGACCGTTTTGCTAAGTAATTTCTGGGGAAAGATTGGGTTAGAAATTAATGCAGCTGTGGACTCATTTCTCTGCACTCATTTTCCATTCAGTATTTTGTTGATATAAAGAGATTTCCAGTTTAAATATCATGTATGGTCCCTGAGATCTGGTTACATCCTATTCAGCCAACAAGAGCTACTATTGAATGCTTCCCCTGCCAATCCTTATCGAAGTGCTGCTTTACCACAGCATTTGGAGAATTAAAGTAATGCCTGAATCTAGTGGAGAAATCATGCCATCACTTTTTGATAACATTTTAATTAGTTTTGCTCATTATCCCTGAAGGCATCTAGAAGAAATCTGATTCATGAACATATACTCCATATTGCTGCTAAAGTCAAGCTGGGAGAAATTCCTGTGTTTACTTATTATTATTTCCCTATAAGAAACCAAACTGCCATATCTCTTTCTCATATATTGATATCCACTAACACAACTACATTCACACACACACACATACATGTGTATACACATTTTATCTGTTATGTCTTGATCTCCAATCTTCAAGTTTAAGGTCTAAAAAAGCTGATTTGGGCATTATCTATTTCCCACATCTCCCTGAACCCTCTTATTAAGACACTCAGCCTGAAACCATGAAAACAAATGCGGGGCTGACCTTGAAAAATGGTTGCCATGAGCTCTTGCCCTGGCAGAAAGTCAGGTGCTTGCTGTTCTTACTAGGTTATTCTCCCTGTTCTGACACTGTTATTGCATGATCTTGAAAATGCCACTTAGACACTGCAGTACTAAAACTCTGGGTTCTGTTTGCTGGTCTGTGTGCCACTGCCAAATACTGTGGGGTACAGTTTACAGAATCCTAGAATCCTAGAATCATTTAGGTTGGAAGGACATCCAAGATCATAAAATCCAACTGTTAACCTAGCACTGCCAAGTCTACCACTAAACTATGTCCCTGAGCACCACATCTACATGTCTTTTGAATCCCTCCAGGGATGGTGACTCAACCACTTCCCTGGGCAGCCTCCTCCAATGCCGCACAACCTTTCAGTGAAGAAATTTTTCCCAGTATCCAAACTAAACCACCCCTGGCACAACTTTCCTCTTGTCCTGTCTCTTGTTGACTTGGAGAAGAGACCAGCATCCAACCCTGCTACAACCTCCTTTGAGGTACTTGTATAGAGTGATAAGGTCTCCCCTGAGCCTCCTTTTCTCTAGGCTAAACAACCCCAGCTCCCTCAGCTGCTCCTCATAAGATTTGTTCTCCAGACCCTTCATCAGCTTTGTTACCTTTCTTTGGACATGCTCCAGCACCTCAATGCTCTTCTTGTAGCAAGGGGCCCAAAACTGAACACAGTACTCAAGGTGCAGCCTCACCAGAGCTGAGTACAGAGGGACAATCACTTCCCTTTTTCTGCTGACCACTCTATTTCTGACACAAGTCACGAAGCTCTTGGCCCCCTTGGCCACCTGAGCATGTTGTTGGCTCACATTTGGCCTGACTGTTGACTGATACCCTCAGATCCCTTTCCTCCGGAAAGCTTTCCAGCTACTCTTCCCCCAGCCTGTAGCACTGCATTGGGTTGTTGTGCCCAAACAGTTGCAGGACCTGGTACTGACCCTTGCTGAACCTCATACAACTGGCCTTGGCTCATTGGCCGAGCCTATGCAGAAAGAGGCTGTAAGGAAAAAGGCAGAGATAACAGTATATCTCAGTATATAGAAGCTAAGACGTTGATCAAGCAAGATAGAGACAGTTGGAAACCAATCTTCATTCCTTCTGCTGTTCACAGAACTGCTGTTTCTAACCTAACATGTTTTGGCTTCGGCATATAGCTGGTTTCCTGCCACAAATTGTAATGGATGTTCATGATGCTCCCTTCTGGTTTGACCATCTATGAACTGTTTGACCAACAATAACATATTTGTTGATTCTTGGATACATATCAAGATCTCTTACTTTTCTTCATTTTTTTTCTTTTTTTTTTTTTTATTTTTTTTTGATGACATTGTGAGTATGACAAGTGGATGATCATGGACTTAAACAGGGATTTGGATTTGCTTTGATTAGGTTATCAATTAAGTAGTTAAATGCCGTCCATTATCTCAAAAATGTTCTGAAATTTCTTCACTAATGGTTTGAAAAGAGGGGATCCCAACTTTTACTTCTTTTTTTCAAGCCATTTTATACTTCTTCAGCCATAGTCTTTTCAAATGAGGATAGTTCTGCATCCTCCCAAGACCCTTCTGAGTATTACTGTAGTGTGCATTCACACCTTTAAGAAAAAAAACAAGAGATATGAACAGTAGAATAGAATAGTTCAGTTGAAAGGAGCCTGCAAAGGACATCATCAAGTCCAACTGGCTGACCACTTCAGGGATAAACAAAAGTTAAAGCATAATAATGAGGGCATTGTCCAAATGCCTCTTGAACAGTGACTACATGGGGCATCAACCACCTCTCTATGAACCCTGTTCCAGTGTCTGACCAACCTCATGGTAAAGAAATTTTTCCTCATGCCCAGTCTTCCCTGGAGCAGTTCCATGCTGTTCCCTTGTGTTCTAACATTGGTTCCAGGGAGAAGAGAATGGCACCTTCCTTGGCTCTTCCCTCCTAGGGAGCAGTGAGGCGGCCTCACAGACTCCTCTTCTCCATACTGGTCAACCCAATGGTCATCAGCCTCTCCGCAAAAGAACTCTTTTCACAGTGTTATTCACCAGTGATGCATATAAAACATGGGTAAGCAACTTAGTTACAAGTTGTAAGTTATAAGGCCTGCTATGGCCTAAGTTTCTTTTTGCACCTAGATGGTTTGCTACAGAAATTCTTTATCTTTGGGAAATTATTTATTGTAGTACTCCATACAGCTGGTTGATTGTTACAAAAAAAAAAAAAAATCAATTTCAAGCACATTTTTTACCTTTTCATTCTGGAAATTTAGTAGTATGCAAAGGCTGTGAAGAAGCAAACCCTGTAGGAAAAAGTGCATTCAGTTTTTTGATCTTGAGATCTTGATCCCCAAATCAATTATGAGTCTCTTTTTCTAACACAGTTACAATGTCCAGATATGAAAGGTTGCTCATGATATTGCAGTAGAATATGATTGTCATCAGACAAATGCTTTAAGTAATTTGAATGCAATCACAGATACAAATACATGTCAACTGAAAATATTTTCACGTTTTGGTGCATGGAGTTGGACAAAAATAATATTGCCCATGGTTTCTCTCGAGCAGAAGCATACAATTTCTGCATAAAACATAACATCCTGAAGAGTAGTGAGTACTTCCTCTTCGATTCTATGTAATGCTTACAATACATCAATATTTTTTTTGTTATTTTGGTCTGTATTTTAGGAAAAAACAAAACAAAACAAACAAAAAAAAAAAACAGCTAAGGCTTTGGACTTTTTTTTAAGGAAAAGCAATTTCAGAGATTAATACATATTTTTAGCAACCACTTTCTAGTAATAAACCCTCCAGAATAATGAAAAATAAGGTAAAGTATAAATGATTGATTGATGATTAATGCTGGGGGGTGAGGGGGGATTGTTCCTTTATGGGTTTGCTGAAAAGGTCTATTAAAACCACATACAACTTTAAAAATAACAATTGAGTCTTTATAGTCAAGTTAAGATATCACTTTGGAAAAAAAAGAAAAGCTTTAGCATTTTCCACCTCTCTTTCTCCAGCTACTTTTGTGTTCATTTTGACATAAGTACAGCCACATTCTTCAACCAATTTCTTTCAAAGGAATCAAAGTCAAAAGTTGATTCTATACATAGTGACGCCACTTCTGGAATATTCATTTTTTCAACGGTTAAGCTGCTACCTCTGAATGGACACAGATTATTGAACAATAGTAAGGTAATACAGAGAAATCTTCAATCTCTCAGGGTATTTAAAATAACAGCTTTCTCCTGCCTTTAAAGATAAATAGTTTTGGTGAGAAGCGTTCAACTCCTTTGATGTTTAAATATTAGATGTTATAGCTCTTCCAGACAACATTAAACAGAAATGATATTTCAGTTCAAATCATAATGGTTGGAAAACTTTTCTCACTAATGTGTTTGCCAGCTGAAGGACCTTGTGCACATCTGCCTGATTGTCACACTAAAACACTTAGTGCAGAGAGTATGAGGTGTAAGTTGCTTGCAGCTTAAATATGCTTTGTAGTCAAGGACTTGGTTTTCTATTTTGTATTTTTTGTCATCATTTTTGGATCTTACAGAAAAGATCCAAAGAGAGTCTTTGTGTTGACTTCAGTAGCATTTGAACTGGGAATGTAGGAGTCTGAAAAACACAGTTATTTTGCTAAGGAGTTGTTTTCCTTGATTTCTTTGGCCAAATATTGATTTTGTTCCCGTGTGTGCTTTGAATGTTACTTGGAATTAGTGTCTACTTTTATTAGAAGACAGCTTTAAGATGGGGAACAGTATCATGTCTTTCCTAAGCATCTTTTAGAAAGCAGTATCACAGCTGTAAGAAGAGCTTTGCAATCTGTGTTTGTTAATTACTGCTACAAAATGCTCAGAATAAAGTATTTATGATTGTTGTTTATGGGTTTTCTTAAAAAAAAAAAAAAGGGGTCCAGCCCTGACATCTTATTTACACCCAGACAGAAAGCCAGTTAAGTCAGGAGTGTTTTAGTCCTTTTCCATTTTCCCCAAGATGTTCACTTCCAGGAGACCAGTAGTCTAAATTGTAGTAGTCTTGCCAGTGTCTTTCATCTGTCCTTCTTGCATTCATGGATCCCTCATAAGAAGTATTGAGGCCACTAAAAATCCATTTGTGAAAATCACTGAGATGACTCAGACACGAAGAGGAGAGACCTGATGAAAATACTTTGCGCACAAAAGCATTTTGATTTTTTTAAGCCATTTCACCTACTCTAAGTAAAATAATTTACCTTTCCTTGCAAACGTTCTCTGCTATCCTTAGACTGTTGGAGCTGTATTATTTTTCTACTGGAAAATACTAGATAAAATTAGTAATGAATGTTCAGTGACTGTTGCTTTTTATATATTCCTGTTACTTATAGTTTCAGTGAACTGTTTTTCATGCTCCTTCTCCACTTCTTTTCCTATCCCACCTCTTGTCATCATGGCAACTTCTGCAGAAGGGCTCTACATAATCATATGGTGCCCAGTTCAGAAAAGGCCTTGAATCTTGAGAAATGCAGTTTCCTGCCAACATACATTTTAAGAGCAGTAGTCAGTGTTAGAGATATTTTTTCACCAGAGGTGTCCCCAGGCAATTATGACATGCTCTTTTACCAACCCCAGTGGAAGACCAAAGAAGCTATGGGCATGGATGTCCTAGGTCTTGCAGAAAAGGGTACCTTTTTTCTTTTTCTTTTTCTCTTTTTCTTTTTCTTTTTCCTTCTCTTTTTCTTTTTCCTTTTCCTTTTCTTTTTCTTTTTCTTTTTCTTTTTCTTTTTCTTTTTCTTTTTCTTTTTCTTTTTCTTTTTCTTTTTCTTTTTCTTTTTCTTTTTCTTTTTCTTTTTCTTTTTCTTTTTCTTTTCCTTTTCCTTTTTCCTTTTTCTTTTTTTTTTTTGGGGGGGGGGGAGGGATGGGGATAGGAAGGAGGAGGGAGCTAGGGGCAGGTATTGTGTATCTATGGTTAAGTTAGGTGCAGATATGTTGTCTGGACCGTGATATGTTCAAAGAGGTGTAAATGAGAAATGTGTTGTCTATCATCATGACCAGTGATGCAAACAATTTAGTAGTTTTCTTTGTTTGTAGAAGGAGGGGAAGGAAAGGAAGGAAGACTCACACATCAGATGATGTGGTTGATCAACATATTAATGAATATAGCAAATTCCCATCTGTTTATATGGTTTATGTCTTTCCCAACCATGAAAATGAGATGAGGCAGAAGAGAAGCACAGAAACAAAATCCAGCATGAATGAAAAACTGAAGCTCAATTACATTGCTGCTGAAACTAACGCAACTTCAAAGATAAGATCATGTCCTAAGAAAGAGACGACATGAACATCCACAAATACCATCTTCCCCTAATTCTGTTTGGCAAGAACATTGGGGGCTTTTCTATCCAGATTTCTGTTTTTCATTCGGAATGTGCTTAAGCCCCTATGTGTCTTCTGTAATAATCAATTTATTTTTTAATGACAAGCAGGATCTAGAATAAAGGATAATATAACAAGAGAGCTTTTCATAATAACTAATTGCAACTTGATGGTGGTTTGAGGTTTTTTTCAGTTTCAGTCTGCTTTGTTTCTTTTATTCATGCTGGCAATGGCAGTGAGGGGGGAAATAAAACATTTTGAGATCCAGCCTATTCTGATAATTGTATTACTTCCTGTGATAACATGAACACTTGAAAAAATACTTGTGATGTCTGCAGATTCTTTGCAATAATAATGCTCTGTCACAGTTCTTTCTGAGGTTTCTATGAAAGAAGTAGCTGAAGTGGCTTTACTGCTGATAGAAGCACTGTTTATGGTTACTTTAATCAATATTTACTTTCAGCAAGAGAGCTTTTTCAAGTAATGGGAGTAAAAATAGTTTTCTATTAATCAGTGTAAATGCATAAGCCTGTACAAAAATATTATAATTTAATCATAGACTTGCTTATTCACATATATATGTATATATATATATATATATTCCAGGAGTATACATGGTCAAATGTATTAGCTGTGTACCCAGATCCTCAAAAATAGTTGTGAATATTTAGTACCTGCATGCATGGAAATTAAAAAGATCAATATTTTGACATCTACCACTGTACCTGCTGCTCCACTTTATGCTTCATGAAAAGCTGTTATAAACTGCTAGAAAATAACTATTGCCTCTTCTAAACATGGGATCAGGAATAATTTGTGTTCAGTCAGTTAGTGTTTGGTAACTCTTGGATGTGGACTGTGACAAATTTTGAGGGTAAAGCCCTGCAGAAAATGAGGTGCTTCCAGGCTCTTGGGAACCTAAGAAGCAAGGCTAAATTTTAGTAAGAATAAGATGCCCAAGTGGCATTATTGGATCTAGCCACAATTTGTGTGACAAAGAGTACAAGTAATAATAAGTGTATTGATTCTCTGGATTAAATGATCCAGTGTCCAATTTCTCTGAATTGTAAATTTCGTCTGAATCCCAAGATAACTTAAAATTCCCTCTGTAATATCTGTTCAATACATAGTCTCTTAGGACAACAGTTTGTTTCCCATTATATTTGTCAACAGCTGGCATAATGGAGCCTTGGCCTTACTCTGCTTTAAGTGTTTATTAATACTACCACTACTACTATGATGATGATAGCAACTTATAGCTCTGATATGTCTCTTGTCCCAAGAAATCTCCCTTCACTTATCTGCCACTGTTGAATTTGGAGAGTAATACTACCTTCAGTGTCTTTCCACTAACCTTAAATATTTATGGTAATGTCAAATGCTTTGACAGCCTTTGCCTCTTGCTCCTTTTTTATCAGAGAGAAAAAACAGTCTGCAGGCTTCTCGGTAATCATCTGTGCATTATGTTCTCTAGAAAGTCATTCTTAACAAACTTTATTCCTCTCTAATAGTTGGTCCAGCTTTTTAGTTCTTGTTTTTTTTTTTGAGGGGAGAGAGCAATTAATTCCTACATCCATGCTGTACAGTCTCACTGTTTTTCTACTAAGAAAAAAATCACTTTTTTTTACTTTTTATTTTTGTTTATTTCTCTCTTCATTATATCTTGTTTCAAGCCTGCAGTGGACTTTATTCTTTGTCCTTCTTTAATATATCTTTTAACAATGTGCTATTGTCATTGTGCTTTTTCAGAACCAGCTCATCCAAACTCAGTTTATTTGAGCTGACTCTTTTGCCCTTGGATTTCTTGACAAATTGTTATAGTACATGAAGATTGATAATTCTGCATCTTGACACAAACAACAACCTGTACTTAGAAAATGTGAAGAACTTAATACATACCTAATTGATTCATAGGCTTTTAATTACTAATTAGTATTTCTTTCAGGAGTTGCTTCTTATGCTTCTTAAAAGCAGTGTGTCTATGGCTACATGGAAATATTTCAGATTATTCAAGGAGGAAAAAAGAAAACAAACTCAAATATTATACCCAGGAATCTGCTATTGATAATATTTTAGGAGAATTTTGAATTAAGGGCCTGAAACTATCTCTGTGATGATGTCAGTAATGAATCATAGAATGCTTTGGGATGGAAGGGACCTTAAATACCATCTAATTCCAATCCCTTGGCCATGGACAGGGACACCTCCCACTAGACCAGGTTGCTCAACGCCCCATCCAGCCTGGTCTTGAACACTTCCAGGGATGGGGCATCTCAGCCTTTCTTCATGGGAGAGGTGCTCCAGCCCATTGATCATCCTTGTGGCCCTCCTCTGGGCTTGTTTTAATATGTGATATTGAAGGAATAACATCAGTTCTAAAAAATTCACAGGTGTTCTAGCATCTCAGTAATTCTGTGGGACAGACTGTGCTTTTTAATGTGAAATTCCTAGTTCAACACCTGTGTTCTAGTTTGGTATATAGTAGTGGAAACTTTGGTCAAAAGATGTGAGCAAGAAAAGAAAAAAAAAAAATGACAAGGATTACATTGCCCATGTTGACATGGGCACTAATCATTCTGGTAAAGGTGTTTATGCTGCTCTACAGTAAGGCAGGGAGTTCAAGGTCCTGTTACTGCCTGAAGAAGAACAGTTGACCTCACTATGAGCTCAATCCCAGGCCTAAAAATGAGGCCAGTTCCAATTTAGTCAGCCAAACAATACTGATTCACACCAGTTGATGATCTGATGTTTCGTTTGAGTCATACAAGTGTCCCCAGCGCAGGTATATGAGACTTTTTAGAGTGCCCTACTGCCCATTTTGATTTCTTTTTTGAAAATTATAACCCCATTAAAATGTGAAAAGTATTGAGTGAAATACATATATTTGGCTGAATTCAGTTCTAATTTCTAGGCCAGAGAGGCATGTTTTAGATTTTTCTGATATCAGCATAGCCGATTTAGTTCTATTTATCATAACTTCAGTGTATCACTGTGCTAGTCATTTATTGCTCCTGCTGTTTCTCTGATTCTGCATCCTGCTCTTACAGCTTTCTCTTTCCTCTTTCATCTCTTACTGTGGTTAGATCCTCAGCTGGTGTAAGTAGCTGTGACCACTGTAAGGATGCTGCTGATTTACACAAGCAAATGTTCTGGTTCCAGATTGTCTTGCTGCTTTATGAAAACGGATTTGGTGAATGAGCTTCATCTGTAAATGTCTGATCTAAGTTTATTAACATCCTAATATGTCTCAGGCAAGTATTTTTAAGCGTGTTTTCATTTTATTTTGTAGGAGAATTTTATGTTTATTCTTTCTTTATTACTTAAATGCTGTGTTGAAGAAACAAATTGTCCATTGAGATGGGTTTAGTGGAGCATTTGTTTCTTTCTTGACAGAATATTTCTCTGCATCCATTAAAAAGTGGGAGCAAAAAAATAGAAAAGGAGTTTATTTAAAGCTTTATGTATGAAATAGCCAAGTAAATGTGCATATGGGTAGAGTTGAATTGGCAGGTTGGGGATTATCAGTCCCGTAATTAAAGGGAATGAATCAGAAAGACAACTTGCTGCCTTTACTTTGCAACAATATATCAGAAAAACTGTACTCCAGTGTTGGCCACCCTTGTCAGGCTGTGACCTGTGGGCTCTCTGGAATTTCAGGTTACTTTTGGGGAATGCCATTGCCTTCTACCAGTGAGTGCTAGCACTGACCCTGATGCACCCAGAAGGGAGAGAGAGAGGGAGGGAGAGCTGCCTTCTCCTTGCCGAATATTTGCTGCACAAATCTTGATAATGTTTGCTCATGTCACTGTGGATTTGAGAAACACTTAAGGACCTGTAATTCTGAGAGAGCATGGATATTGACAGCCCAGGCAATAGCATGCTCCATCACATCACTAGTCTATGAGGTTCTCAGGAAGAAAAGCAAGGGATGATGGCTCCAAAATGTTGCCCAATGTCTTCTACACTGAAAGAATATGAACTGAGTTGGAAAATCTAGTGTATGGAAAGCAAGTGGGATGAAACATCTTGTTTAAATTCTCCCAGTACTGCTGCAGTTTCCCTGAGCTAATGTCCCCTATGGGTGTAGCCAAGTTCAGCATCTCACCAGTCTTTGCAGCTTCAGCTGCAAGCAGTTAGGAGAGAAAAGGCTGATGTGGAAGGACTCAGTCTTCATAAAAACAGGGGAGGTTTACAATGTTTCAAGTCTGTTTTAGTAAAAAAAATCACAGGTGAGGCTTTGGAAACTGTTGTGAGATCAGGAGCATCCTGTGAGAATACAAAACAACACAAAACAAACAAACAAAACTACCACCACAACAAAAAGCAGCCAACCAACCACTTTAAATGAATCAAACCGATATGCAGGCCAGCAGCTGTAGGACAGTTGTGCAGAGCTAAGTAAAACACTATTTACACTGCTCACAACTGATTTTAGTAACACACAATACATCTTTTATTTACCAAAGGTGTCAGTTATTTAATTGTAGTTTGTACTAGAAGGTTCTCAGAGTCATCACTGTGGTACTTCCTTAATTACAGCCTAAGCTTCAACAACAACAACAACAAACAACAGAACATTTCACCCTGGGGAACACAAAAATGGCTGTTGCCATTTCATCTTATTACATACTCTTAAATGTCTGCTGTAGAGTTGGACTTCTGAAGTCTAAATCAAGAAAGGTTTAAAATTTTGTCTTTTGATGAACAGTTCTCCCATGGAAAAGACTGATAAACTCAGCAGGAATGACTGCAGCACAATGAAAGTGCAAATAAAACAAAACAAAATGAAAGAATACAAAATAAAAGAAAACAAAACAGAACAAAAAGTTGTCTAGAATTTTTGCGAGCAAATAGAAACTGGACAAATACATTTTTGACACCAAATTTCTAGTAAATCATGTTTTCATATTTGCTCTGCCAAGCTGATTTTTTTTTTTATTATTTTTTCTCTTTCATGGGTCAAACATACGAACATTTTTCCTCCTTTGGGCAGAGGTTCAACCTGGCAAGAGTAAAGTGGCTTGTAACTCTTATTTTCCTATCTTTAACTGCAATAAAAAAGCTTTTACTATTCTCCCCCCACACACACACACACACTTTTTTTTTTTTCTCTAGAAACTGACTAAACCTTATGCAGTAGTATGGTGAATTTATTTTTCCTTTCTTGGTGCAGTAATTTGGGGATGTCTGGCTCAAGGTTGCTGAGGCTATTTTAAAAAATGGCATCACAATGTATTCATTTCTAGTTACAAGGAGAGATGGACTGATGTTATTTTTTTTTTTTTGTCTTACTGGACTGTAATCCTAGATGCCATCAAAACATGCAAAGCAAACAAAGTCACTTGTTTGTGTAGTCCAAAGGATGCAAAGGTAAGCTTCATTGTTTAAAGCATTAGTGTGGAAAAAAATGCCTAGGCAATGGTGCGGTATGTCCCTGTCTCCATTCAATAGCTCTGATACAGAATGTTCACAAAATGAAATGTTATAAGAATATTGTGTTTATTGGACTTTCTCACCCTTTTTATCACAGTCACATAAGCCTCTTATCATGCTGCTCTCTGGCCAAACAGCTGCTTGAAGCTGTGTTAAATAGTGAACACACAGTTGTGCCTTTCTACTGAACAGAACCCAAGTGACTTGGGAACCTGAGTTCATCTAGATGTGCAGCATCAATGTTTGCATAGAGGTGGGGTGAAACAGCAGTGAAATAGCACCCCCTGACTTCCCACAATAGGGCTGCCAAAAAACAGCCCACAGGCTGCAAGCCCTGGAGGTCTGGCATCACTCTCCACATGCAGGGTCCCACTGCTCCTGGGGACCTGCCCTGGTCATGCCTCAGCCAGCTACCAGGCTCCTGTCTAGTGGCCAGAAGTGTGCATCCCAACATTGTTTACTTCTCTGCTTTTTTAGTCTGCAGTTTAGGTCAACAGCAGTAAGGGATAGCCTGAGATTTCTCTCTTAAATCCTCTGCCCGAGCATCAACTGGCATTTCTTGACTGAACTAGTCTTTCAGCTAGGTAGGGGCAAATCAAGTTCACTTTTTGTCTGGAAGCTTTAGACTGAGGGGATGCTAAGGGTGTCTGCTGGTTAATGTTGTCTCTCGTGTGTTCTGAAAGCCGGAGGAGTGAAATGTGCTGCTTTGGGTTCCTGCTTGCGAGATCTGGAGACAAAGATGGTTGAATTTGTCATTGTAACTGCTCAATTCTTTTTCTGTCAAATGTTTCACTGAACCTGCAGTCAAAGGACAACTTTGAAGCTTTGTATTACCTCCAGCATGATTACACTGTGGACTCCCTTTTTCTGTTTAAAAGAGAGAGTTCATTGAAGGCCCATGAAAGTGAAGGATTATTTAATTACTTCTTGATTTGCCAACACTATACTCAACTCTGTTCAGAACATAAAGATATATATTGTCTATTCCCAGAGTCTTAGGGGAGTCTTGAATATGGTTTTCTCCACACAGGTTTCAATGTGTTTTCATCTGCTCACGCAGTATCTTTTGTTGCTCTTAACTTCTTGGCAGCAAACCTAAGCACAGGGAAACGTATTACAGTAGGTTTGAGAATACATGGCAGCAGAAGTTCAAGTTCTGCTCTGATCTTTGTGTTTGTTTTTTTTTTTGTTGTTGTTGTTGGTGGTGGTGGTGGTTTTTTTGTTTTTTCAGATGAAAATGCATGAGGTGAAATTTATTTAATAGGACAGAAAATCATTCTCTCAGGAAGAAAACCTCCATGCATATGTTCATTTTATTGTGCTCTAACTTGCTGGAAAAGAGGAAAGTACTGTTTTGTTATTGTTGTTGTTGTTGTTTTAATTATTATTAAAAATTGTATTTTTCTATCCTGTCTGAGGAGCTTCTGGGTAAAGAACAAAACCTGGTTTTCTAAGGGCATTGCCCAATTAGGGTTTTGCAGTAGAAATCTGGAAAGACATATGCAATTCTTTGTCCCATCGCTGTTTTGCTGAATGTTAATCATTTATCTTTAGAATTCCTAGTTCTTCTAGACTTTATCTTGTAAATTGTAAAATTTTCAGAGAAGTTCTCCCTCACATTGTTTCTGTGGTGTACAAATACAAAACGTTGATTGGAATCACCAGCTGCCACAAAATTGACAGTGAAATTGTCAGGTTCACATAGACAGAGAGCAAAATCAATGAGACAACCACTGTCAGAGAACTGCAGAACACCCATCAGCTGACCTCAGAACTACCTTTACCCTTGTGTGCCTTTTTACTGCTTCCATTGTCCCTCCATCGTTGTGCACTACAGTGAGGAAAGAGCAAGACAACTAAGTTGTAAGAAAACCAAGGCTTGATTCATGCAGTCAGTATCACTAAGTGAACGTAAATTCCACATTGGTACATAAAAATGATGTGATTCTCATTGCTTACCATCCTTACACTCATTTTGGAGCTGGGACTGACATATATATGAGCTTGACGTGTATAAAGCCCAGTACCATTGGAGCTGAATGCAGGTGGTATGGATGTAGCAGGGACTGCATGGGGCAGCAGTATGAGTTGAGCCTGAGTGATGGCTTAGCTCCACAACTTCTCAGCAATTCTTTCTTTGTTGTTGTTCAAACTATCCCTTTCTAGCCTAGAAGTAATGTTTCAAATCTCTTCCTTCTGGTAACCAGCTGTTTTTTTCCAGAAAGTAGTTGGGAATCTGGGATATGGACATGGAACTTCGAGAGCCAACTCCATTTCTAATTTTGTGATCAGAATGTGGCAGTGCTGGTGTAAGATACTGTTGCTACATGTGGCATAGCAGCACCTGAGCTTGTGGGTTGTTCTGATGCACACCAGCATCATTTTCGCAGCCAATGATCCCTACACACTGGCAAAGAATGAGCTCTCCCACCAGGTATTTGTGCCACATCTTGTTTCATTCTTTGGTGCAGGACTAAGGAAATCTCTAGATGATCTTCTGATGCAAGATCATAACAGTAAAGGAAGGCCACAGCCAAGAATTTTATGAATGTGCCTGGAAACTTTGTTAAATTGCAGTATCTATCCACCCGACAGCTCTGCAGTGTTCTGATGCCAAATCTTTGGAGAAAATCCTAAGCACTTACAGGAAAGATCCTCTGCATTTAAAGTATACGGTGCTTTCAGTATGTACAACTTAAATTGCTTTCCAGACTGGGGAAACGTTTCTCAGCACATGGGTTTTATCTAAATGATAGAAAACCTTCCCCAGGGTCTTACTTGTGTTCTGCCTCCATGCTGGGAAAAGACCTCAATGTACGCTGTCCTCTTTGCCCCAGTGCTGTGGTTTCCATCATAAGAAAACTCAGGCATGAGGGCTAAAAGGGAGCCATGGTGTACTCTGGTCTAAACTGTCAGAGACCCTGGACAGGATGCCTTGGAGCCAGAAAGTAGAAAGTTGCTGGCTCCTTCCTTTGTGGCTAAGTTTTGAGTTCTGGCCTCTGCTCCAAGAACTGCTTGTGCATTTTACCTCTAACTATTTCTTGGCAAATGGACAGCCCATCTTGTAAGCATCATCCAGAACCCATCTATCCCTGGGGAGGAGACAGATGTGGTCTGAATTCTCTCAAACAAATACAAGAAGAGCAAGACAACCTCCCATTTCCTTGCAATGGTTTGCTGCTAGGCTACTATAGAAAAAGGAAAGGACTACCTACAGTGAGATCTGCCTACATTGTTCTTTTTTTTTTTTTCTTTGAAAAGGTCTAGATACCTGTCTTAATGAGGGCATACATGGCTATCAATCCTAAGAGAGCACATGTATGTAGAGATGGCTTGCTGCCAAATGTGCAACTTCTGGTAGTTAACACTCCATAGACTGATCCTGATCATTTTCTCCCTGGATGCATAACAGGTAGTCTGGCACTGGACCTAGTGCTCCAGGTCTCATTTCAGCTACCAGGTCCAACATGGGATGCCTAGCTTGGGGGGACTTCAATATTTTTATCTTTGTGCAATTAGTCATATACTGACCCTAACAGACTAAAAACATGCCTTTGACAAAATCAGGCCACAGAAAAGATGTCTGCCAGACTTTGCATTTTAAGAAGAAACACTTCAATCCCTTCCAGAGATTCTGGATCTAGAGTTTCAGTGCTGATATAGAGGGTAAAGAAACTCATATTGCAAGAGAAAATTGCTTTGATTTGTGTTTTGAATCAGTCTTTTCATTTACTGCCTAATGTTTTAACATATGACCTTCCACTCAGTAATCTGCTACAATATATTTAGCATGAGAAACCTTTCCCCTTTTGACTGATTTTGTCTTTTCCTTTTATCAATATTTTTCTTTCTTTAAGGTAGTTCCACATCTTGTTGAATCTTAGGAGTGTTTAACTGAATTAGTTTCTATAACAATATCTTAAATCCTCTTTTACAACAAATGACACCAGATTTCTGATAAAAATAGCCCTTGGTCATAAACATCTAAAAATCAATGAAAGGAAAATGAAAATTAGTATATTTTCATTACACCAGAAGAACATAAAGGAAACTTTCTGCACAGGCCTGCTTACCTGAAACTACTAAACAAGAAAATTTCTCTAGTTTAAATTCTCCAGTTCTTCACTTAGCAAACCCATATGAGCCAAAGTCTAGTGTTGATATTCATGCTTAAAAGCTGTGTCTATCATGGTCTTGTTTGAGGCACTACACATCTGCTGATAAGTCTTACAACAAGTTTGCTATGTACCAGCCTGTTCATGGAGGTGTCAGAACTCATTGCAAACTTCCGCTTCAGTTATTGGGTTTCCTTTGTGTTCTCTGCAGAACCAGGGAAGTAATTTCCTTTATTTTTCTGAAACAATTTCTCAAGGTTTTCTGTATTTTTGTTCTCATGATCATGGGGTTATTTGCATTGGTCCTATTCCACATCATTACAACTACATGTTCTTGATTATATGCATTTTCCTTTTTCATACTTAATTATGGAATCTCAAGAGAAAAACACATTCAGCTGTTGGTGTAAGAGTCCAGCAGGAAGTCCAATCCATTGCAACAAAACCACCCATGAAAGAACTGGCAGTTAACAACATATTTTATATGTTGGCGTAGCATATGTTGTTTTTCTATAGACACTTTTGCTTTAATTATGGCATTCGGCACGTCCTTTTGTGTGGAATGAAATCTCTATCAAGAGGTCAAATAAAAGCAAGTAATAAAATTCACTACAGAAAGCAAATGTCACAGAGTTTGTTATCTCCATAAAAACAAGTAAGGATTTGTTTTTTCAGTGTTCATCTGTGGAACACAGTTCAAGTCTGAACAAGGTGCTTACCAAGGGTGACACAGAAGAGTCCCTCTTCATCTCACCAAAATCCAGGCAGGTCTGTCCTTCATGTCAGGACTATTTCTTAAGTATTGCATTCATAATGCAGTTATGGTGGTAACCATTCAACAGTACAAATATTATTAAATTAGAATTAAAAAATGCTTATTATAGTGAGAAGCACTGTAACAGGCTGTCTCTGTGAGTTATGTGTCTGGACTTCCTTATCAATTGTCCACTTAATATTCTTGTGAGTGGTCTTTGCTGAGGTCCTGTTAAACAGCAGATTGAATATGTAATTCCAAGACTCATGGGGTTTTCTGCACAGAGACTCACACTGACTACTAACTGTTCTATTATAAAATGGATGATGGCTCTGACTTGAATTCTGTGTGTGAATTCTGTGTGTGAATTTTAGACAGTGTTGTTATGTTTCTTTTTTTTTCCATTCTCCACCTTCGGTGCTGGTATTCTGCACTGGATAATATTGCTTCTTTTAAATACAGCTCAGTTTTTCATGCTTTGATATACCCTATATACACGATAAAACATTATTCTAGCCACATGACTCAGAAATTTGGAGGGAGCTGGGTGAGTGCATGTCAGATCTGAATCTGACTGAACATGCACACAGCATCTTTTGATATTACTTCAGTGACAGCATTGGTCATGCTTTGGATTTGAACTCTGATGTCTGGAATATCTTACATGTTCCTCATCAAAAGTAATTACCTGTTGATAAGAGAAGGAGCAAGTACCTTAAGCTGCTTGTTTGAAGTTCAGAGGCCAGCCTACCTGACTGAGTCTTTCATCATTCCCAGTGGGTTTGGGGCCCACTTATTAATTGCTTGATAACTGGCTGGCAAGGAATACAAGATCCTGCTCTCTTAAAATCCCGCTTTCTTATTAGGTTTTGATCTTTCAGCTGAACACAATCTAAGGTAATGCTTTGGACTGGATCCCCTGGCCTGATATGCCCTTACATATGCATTCTTATTCCAAAATGATTGCTTTCCCAGTTTAGTCCCACTTAGTGAGCTTAAATTTACAACTTGAAGTCTGGACAGGCTTAAAGTGCTATTTCACTCTCATTTATGGCAATCCCAACCCATTCCCTCCCTTGCTCCGCAGACACCCATGCAGGCCCATTCTGTGTTTTTGCAGATCTTTTATTGATGACTGTCTATAGGAGCAGAAATGAGCTAGATGTTTGAAGCTCTGCCCCTGAAATGACAGAGATGTCTAAGACAGGTACTACCATGTAGTACTATTTTCTTCATTAGAGAGAAGAAACATAATATTGTGTTGACTATCCAAGGTTCATTTTATTGTTGATATTCACTAAAAATATATGCATAATATTTTTAACTAGGTAAATGACCTTACAGTTTTATATCTTCCCAACAAGCTGAGACCAGTTATGAAATACACTATTTCAACCATGAAGTCTGTCATCTTTTTCTCTGATTTATGCAGAACCTTATGGATAACAAATAAAGTTTCTCCTTATTGCAGGAGGGTGAAGGAATTAAAAAAAAAAAAAAAAAAAAAAGCCAATGAATATCTGAACAGGCTGCCATAAATACAGCTTGTTTGGCATGCTTGTCCCCAGGATTAAATGATTTGTGGCCTGGATTCAAAAATGTTTTACTGTTCTTTGCTTCTCACTCAGAGGATTCAGCTATTTAGATCAGGCTAATTTTCAACTGAAGGAACTGAAGAGCTATTATTCTCCCTGAAGGTTATCTCCTTTGTTTAAAAACTGGTGGCAAACCATTGACCACTGTATTTGTTTCAAAGACGGCAGCAGTGGGGGAGGAGAGTTATATCTGGAAAACTCCCACATGCAAACTCCCAAGGTTATTTCCTGAAATAAAACAAATAGTTTCACAAGTGATGAAATGAACTTCACATGGTTTCCAGCAACTTTCTCCCGAACTGTAACAGAGGATGAGCTCATCAGGTTATGCTCCATGGGATTTAAGAGGGTATACTTCTTGTCATAAAGCATGTCAGAATGTCGTATCTTTTCAGTTTCTACCACTGTGTCAAAGTTTATTGATGTTGGCCAACTTCTACAAGTACATGTACAAGGAGAAGAAAGACAGAAGCAAACTTATGCACAGAAAAACGCTTTTACAAGTGAGGCTAAAACTTCAGAAACCTTACAAAAGTGGGACTAAATGTTCCATATTATTGGTTAGGCCTTTAGACAAGGTCATTCTCTGAATTCTCCTTTCTGAAGCAATTGGCACTTACAGACTCTCTTTGCTCAATGGATATCCAAGAACAGATGGCAGATCAGCTATTAGCAAGCAGTAATTGCATTTTGGTTTTATTTTGATTTTAAGTGAAGGAATTCATTGTCTGTTGAGCGATGATAATAAAAGCAGACTTCTTTCTGTATCGGGTATGTCAGGACTAGGAGCAGGTTCAACAATAGCATGTAGATACATTGTGAAAGCTTACTAGGAAATGCAGAAATCCAGAGCAACCACAGAGCATGACATTAGGAGAGCATGCCCTAGCTGGGAAGGATAATCACTGGATGTGCTGGGAACTTGTGCTGGGGACAGTTTTCAGACAAGCCCTATTTTCAGAGTATTGGGCTGGACTTCCCCCTGTGTATCACACTCAGATATCTCCATGCAGGTGGCGGGAGGCAAACACATCTGAACATGCATCTTCTATAAGCTATGAGTTCCTCTAACCTGGAAGGCTGTAGTATAGACCAGTAAGTTTAAAATTATTAGTTGGGCAAGAATTAAGGGAATAAAAGATAGGTTCATCCAGAAAACTAAAATATAGACAAAGTTGCTTTGCAGTCAGTTCAGCCTCTGCAGGGAATTGCTTTACTGCAAAGAATGTCTCCCAGCTTCCATTTCACTCATCTTTCTTATGAAATAGGCTCCCTCCCCCATGTGTAAGGATGTCTTTCTAGCTCCTGCCATCCAGAATATCCTCCTTGTGTGTATTGCTTAAACGGCCTCTGTTTTTTGCCTTATGACTTAACACTTTCCTTTATTCATTGTGAAATGATTTTATATGCTTTTGAGTAAATATGACAGGTAGTGTATTAACCACTGTCATCTTTTATTTAGTACCATAAAGCATTAAGGAACACAGTTACTACATGGCATTCAGGACACTGTATAATACTGCATTGTATTGCATTACAGCTTGGGACAGTTGTGTGCCTTGAAAGAAAGAGGTACTCTCTTTTCCTTTGCCTACATCTTTTTCCATTTTTTTTTCTTTTTTCCTGACATTCCCCATGTCCAGTACCTGATTTCCATGAGTTCCCCCGGTGTATCTGATGAAGACAATGTTTGTGATGCTTGTCTGCTTGGAATGGTCTTGTTATTTTAGTCTCATGTCTTAGCTCCTACAAGAAATACAGGAGTTGCTTACATCTCCTCAAGCCGTTTCCCAGATTCTCGACAATTTGTGAGGGGCCAACTTCCAGAGACAAAATTTGGGTTGACCATGTTCCCATGTCTATTTAAACCAGTTAATTCTACAAAACTGCACTGAAAATCCTATTAGAAAACTGTAGATTAATTCCTGGCTGCACTACTTCAGACTGAAAATTAGCACATGGGGACAGAGGTAAGAGGGAATCAAACTGTTTGAAAGCTCTTGAAGAGTCTACTCCAGTGTCAAGTGAAGGCTTTGCATTTCATCCCTTGTGAAGGATTATAGAAACAGCATTTGTGTCCATTATTGTCAAACAGATTTTTTTTCTGTGTGGAAAAGCCATACCTTCATCCTGTTATATTTTTATTGAGAATTCTCCTCCCATTCTTCCCTCTAGCCTTTCCTTATAATGAGTTACTCTATAATTACTGTATTTGTTATGATAGAGATAAGTCACTGTGCTTTGATTTTATAAGCTTTTCAATGTGCTGGTTTATTTCTCAATTTACCTATTTAACTTTGATAATGCAGAGCTGTGCCAGGCATTGCTCTGATCTAGTCAGCAGGGGCAGAGCACCCCAATCTGTTGGATTCAGAGTTCTAGTTAAATTAAAAACTGACAGAGCATGTCTCCTTGAGGAACAAGAACATTGGTCACATGCTTTCATTACTGGTGTGCTGAGTAACATGAACAGATTTTTTTTGGGGGGGTACATATACAAGCCCATATCTGTGCTCATATCTGGCTGGGAAGGGGAACTCCTCTGTGAGAAAGATGAACCACATTGAATCCCCCAATGAAATGTGTGGTTATAGTGGGAAAATTGCAAGAATTTGCTGCCCAGGGAAAAAATAAAAAATAAATTAAATAAATTACTCTCAGGTATAGGAGGAATTTGCCATGTTTTAATACAGCAACCTTTGTTCTGACTTAGGGAATGGTTGCTTCATTCAAAAGTGCAGGATTTGCTTTCATCAAAACTGTTTTATTCTTATCCATTTTTCTGGACATTTTGGACTCTGTGAATATCCTCTGTCCTCTTGGGTGGGTGTACTGGGTGTTCTCAGAGTCCAAAGTTGCTCAGTATTTCTGAAGGAACTCAGTAGGGTTGGCTGGACATTTTGTTTCATTCCAGATTAGGGGAGAAAAAAAAAAAAAAATTTTTTTTTGTTGGTTGGTTTCTTTTTTTGGTGTTGTTGTTGTTACAGAAAATATATATATATAGAAAACAGCCTTGTTTATAGATGCTCCTGGTGGAAATTACAACAAAACTGACTTGTGGGTGGTCTTTATTTTCACTGAATTTTCAGTCAGTTTCTCAGTGCAAAATCACTTGGTCAAAACAGAACAAAACAAACAAAACTTTGTGAACTATCTAGTCAAGGCTGTATTTGATTAGAAAGGATGGCTCAGGGTGTGAAAACATTTCATCTTGAATGAAAGCATCTTAAAAAGATGTCACAAATAGATCTTTGGAGATTTTTACAAGAAACACAGACTTTTAAGTTTCAGGTTGTTTGGATGCAAGAATTATTACCTTGTCAGAAGGGTACAATGAACTGTTGACACACATCCACACTGCTTACAGCTTTTTGGAAGGTGGTATTTACAGCCAGGAACCAGTGAAAAGCCATCTGAAAAGTAAATTCACTTACCATGAAGTTTGCAACATTTCTCTGGGTTTCTATTTTCCATAATTATTTAGCTAACAAACAAAATGTATTTGCTTATTTTGTTGTTGTTGTTGTTTGTTTGTTTGTTTGTTTGTTTGTTAGTTGGGGGGGAAAGGAGGGATATTCAGTGTATTATTGAGTCTTAGTCCTGAAATTAAGTAGAGTGGTTTGGGCGGGAGAATTCCTCAATAGCCAAAGTCAGGAGAAGGCACTGGTTTTACATTTAGGCTGCCTGCAGTGGAGGTTGACCAAACCTTCAACAGAGAACTGGTGCTGATGTTCAATTTAAGATCAGGACACCAGAGCTCAGATGTTTACATGAAAGCTAGTGCCCATGTTCCCATTAGTTAACATTTGTTCAGTGCAGTTGGGTAACTGAGTGAAGACCTGTCAGAGTATAGGTCCCTCTGGCTATGCTGAGGAGTTCAGCTTGCTGACACACAGGTGGCTCTGTGAGACAGCACAGCTTCCACAGGACTCTGTCTGAGGCTGATAGATGTGTTGCTGGACCTCTCCATCCTCATGGAGACCACGAAGGAAATCATATGGTATTGTAAATGGTGTTAGAAATCTGCAAGTAATTGAGCTGGGCTCAGTTACTCAAGATCTCCATGCATCATATGGGGAGTGTAGATAGCCATTTCACACGTGGAGGCTCAGATTCAAATATCTTGACTGGAAACTGCATGTTGCGCTGAAGCCATCTGATCTTTGAAATTTCACCACACTAAAACTTTCAATGCACAAAAATCTAGTTGTTTGCCATTTGTTGGTGCTGGGAGTCAAATCCCACTATTGGTAACAGCTGGACAATGCAAGTACATGGCACAATTGAGAGGACCCTTTGACTTTTAGAGATCTGGGTCTTGACACGGTTTCCGTTATCCTTGGAGTAAGGGATTTACAGCAGCTGAAGTTTTACCTCAGTATAAGCAAACTTTAGGAACAATTGAGTATTTGCTCAGGCAAAGTTGTGAAATTTTAATTAAGTAAGAGCTTGGTTGTTTGTCTTGAAGTTACTCAATATGGTGGTGGGTGAGCCAGCTTCTGATTTCTGTTTTGTCATTGTAAGTGTGGAGTACGTACTTGTGTTAATGATCCTTTGACACCAGAAGAATCACACCATAAGAAGACTGTCAGGATGTGACCTAACACATGCTTCTGAGAGGAAATACTTAAGCACAATAAACAAACTTTCAGTCACTCTTTCCTTGTTATTGCTGCTTTGCTTAGAGGGCATCTCTCCCCAGAACACCAAATTTGGGGAACAAGGATGTTTGCCTTTTCACTTTGCTCTGTCTTACTTGATTGTTCTTATGTTTACAACTTTTATTAAAGTTCAAATTCTGTTTTAAAACTGAAATGGTGAGAAGGGAGTTATATAATCAATATTGATGTAAAAGTAATTATATATTTATCATAAAATAAAGACTGTATACAATTGAGTATTGTTGTTCTTATTGTTTAATGGGGGTTGAATTAAGAGAATGTACATTGTGCTTCCTATTTAATAATGAATGCTCCTAGTTCCAACTTTAAAAAGTCTTAAGAAGTCACAGACTTTAAATGCAAATAATTTGTTCTGTTTTTTAAATTGTTGTATTTTTTTGCCTTCCTGTAACTGGAACAACATACTAATTTCTACAAGTTGTGACTACTAACAGAGAGCAATCACCTCACAGACTTGTACCGAAAAGAAGAGACCATCAGCGTGGCAGGGAACGGCTGCATTCACAGTCCTCGCTTCCCGAGCAGTTACCCCAGGAACCTCCTGCTGACATGGCGGCTCCACTCCCCAGAGAGCACCAGGATCCAGCTCGCCTTCGATAATCAGTTTGGACTGGAAGAGCCTGAAAATGAAATCTGCAGGTGAGTGGCAAACCGTGCTGTGTGGAAGTTTGCAAAGAGTTCTTTAGTATGACCTAGCATAACGGCATGAACATTGGCATGACACCACAAACCAAAACCTGAGTAACCCTGGCCCTGCTTCAAGCCCCAAGCTTCCACGAGTTCCTTCCAACCTGCCTTGGTCTTTGAGTTTATCACAAACTGAGCTGCCCTAGACTTGAAGCAGTTTTGGCAGGCTTTAGTCCTTCTGTAACATTCCAGGTACAATGCACTTGTACACTCAAATCCAGCTACCTAACAGCTCAGAAACTACTTTAATAGGATTTTGTCCTCTATCAGCTCTGTCATGTTTCAGCCAGACAAACACATCTTTTTCAGTAGGTGTAAGGCACTGGGAGGAATTCATGAGTAGGTATGTGTATGTATTGGGATGTGAGGGACAGATAAAAATGCATTGAAATGTACAATGAAGTTCTTCAAATTATTTGTTTATTTAATGCTATTCTTCACTGGCACAGTTTCTTTTAAATCCTTTAAATGTAGGCCCACAAACATCAGTATACTCTGCACAGTAATATATCTAATAGAGTATACTCTACTGTATTGCAGTTCCTTTGTTTCTTTCTTTTAAGCCAAAATGACCATAAGCCCAGTTGATTTGGCTGATTAACCCAGGTGGATAAACTGCTTTGCAATAGCAGAGCACAAAGCTGAATCTCTCCAGCATTCACTAAAAGGCTATAAATAACAATTTTTTGGTTTGTTTATATTTCCTTTGTTCAACTATGTGGTCTGTGATGGACAGCAGGCTCAAGTTTGCTGTGTGCTCGGAAAGCCAGATTGCTGTGATGCTGTCTACTTCAAAAGCTCAAGTCTCAGCTTCCAGCTCTTTGCCTGATCATGCCATTACTTGTGCCTTATCTATGTAGAGAACTCAGCTGTAAGGATTTCTGCACACCCAGCCCCTGCTTATCTTATCTTCTTTGTCAATTAATTTGCATTTATAGGACTTGGTAGCTCTGCAGGGTTTTACAGGGTGGATCTTTTTTGTGTTTTTGCTTTGTTGATTTTCTGCGTTACCAATAGAGAGAACCATTTCTGCAGGTTTGTTTTCCATTTAGCAATAAAGGAATGCAGACTGAAGCTGGCTTTCCTCCCCTGCGTATTTATTGTCTTGGCAGCTTCTGCTCTGCTCGGGTGCTGTTGGTCTAAGATCAGCAGCACAGTAATAAGTTACCTCCTAGCACCTCGAACACTTTTGCAGATTGAAAGCCTAATGCATACAGAAGCGGCCTGTTAATATTTACATAGCAGATAAACTGTGGCTGACCTTAAATCATTGCAACTTTGAAACAGGGAGCTAATTTGCCATGGAAAAAGATGAAATATTTTCTTTTAAGAGTCATTAAAGGTGGTGGCATGATGAGGGGAAGTCAAGGTATTATTGGAATTCTGGACTTTGACCATCTTGGAAGGCATGCGGCCTGCTTTTCCCAGAGAAGCTAATTTAGGATGCAGAAAGAAGCAAAGACCTTCCATAATCCATATGTCTATGGAAGCTGGAAAAATATCACATTATTTTCAGAAATAGAGCTTTCCCTGGAGTTACTGCAGTTTTATTTGCCTAGTATACTTCCAGAGCGAGGAATTTCTCAGAGAGACAACTTGTAATGGCTTTAAGCCTGTTCGTTTCTGTATGCATAGCTAGATTTTTTGTTAATGCCTGATATATTTTTCAAAACTAGTTTTTTTCTTCAACTTTAGTGCCTGACAATCCCTCCAGTGCTGCTTTAGACAGACAGCTAGGCACGTTTTTAATTGAAATGAATGCTGTGAGTAGAGCATGTGTCTGAATGCTGTGTGTATTGAACAAGTTATTCAGGGTCTCTGCACCTTAGATTCCTTTTGTACTTGCTTTTGACTTTATGATTTTTTCCAGAAAGTTCCTAGTGTTTTCTTTCAATTTTTCATTAATGCTAATTATTGTAATTTGCATACTATTAAGGCTGAACTGATTGAAATTCATTCAGGCTAAGGAATGAAAAGGTACATTTTAGCAGAGCTGTTTCAGAGGGGAAAATATTTCAGGTTTTGCAGATCTTTCTAGAAGTGTTGTTAGCATTTCCACAGGTAATTGATAAAGGGTGATTCTGAAAAGCAATTAAGTTATGCAGCCTCTGAGGCTCTGTGGATGCACATATACAACAGAAATTGCAGCTACTTCCATGTTTTTTGCAGCCAAATCTTTGCTGTTGAAAGCAGAGAAACTTACTTAGAAGGGCTTTGCCCCATTTTTGCTAGCAGTTGCTCTGGCTCCTGGTCTTAGGAAGTGGAAGCCAGTCAGGGCAATTTTCACAAAAGCCTACAAGGTTTTGTTCAATCTCCTACTGAAAATGACACAACATCTTGTGTTAGGAAATGTATTTACTGGATGCTGCTGGAGGAGCCAATCTGTTTGGCACAGGGCCTCAGGAAAGGTGGCAGGGCAAGAGGCTGGGCCTTCAGGGCACTGGGGCAGGAGTCAACACCACGGGCTTTGGGCAGCCTAAGTGTCCTTGAGCTGACACCACCTCAAAGTATGGCCCCATCTGTACCTGCCAGCTCAGCAAAGGGGCTGATGCACTGCCCAGGGGCAGTGGAGGACATTTGCATGGGCGGTGGGGGAGTTCTTCTGGGGTACCACATCCATCCCCACCAGAAAATGGGCCTGGCCAGAGGATGGTGGAGAGTGACCAAGACAAATTTACCTCAGTCCTGAACTAAACTTTCTAATGTCACAAAAAAATGTTTGCTTCAGCAGGGTTTGGGCAGATGTAGTGATTCAGTTATGGTGAATCTGTTATTTTCTGTCCTGTGTAATTTGGGGGTTGTGAATGTAAAAGCAGCAGGGCTGATATTCTCAAGCTGCATCGTGCTTGGATTTTTTTTTTTTTACACGGGCTCTCAGCAGAAAAAGGAAAGCAGGTCTGTTATTTACAGAGCTATTCAACTCCCACAAGTGGTGAGAGAGGCAGGCACTTGGTCCACAGACCCAGGGGATAGGGAGCTCTTTGATACCACATTTTTACTAAAAGTCATTTAACGATATTAAACTCCCTCTTTGGAAGGAACACATGCTTTGGCAATAAAAGCCTTTCCTGAGTGAAGTCCTCCAAGGTTTTCAGGCTTAGCTGTGCTCTGGGGATGGCAGCTCTCCCTGTCTCCCCTTGCCTGTGCTCTGACTGCCCACCTTGTCATCACCTCTCCCTTGCTGGCTGCAATGTGTGGGGCCTAATTCTGGCTCCATGGATATCGAGGGACTGTTTTTCTCAAAGATGCAGTGAAATCAGGACTCTGGCCTCTTTCTTCTTTTTCTCCAGCTCAATAAATGAGCTCAATAAACGACCCAAGCACGTGAACAAATAGGCCATGGTAGCAAACACCATCACCTTATCCTCCCATCCCTGGGGTTTGGTGTTTCCTGCTCCTGGCAGAGCCATGTTTGGACTGAGGAGCACCAGGGCTGTACCTGGCCAGGGTGTAATGTAGCAGGAGCTTATTCCACCTACAAGGAAGGTCCTAAAAATCACCTTTCAGCAGCATGTACTGCCCCATGTGCCCCCAGCATCTTCCTTTTCTCCTGGCTCCTACCCCAGCACAGCAGACAGGAGCCAGTGGCCGCTGCCGCAGGGAGTTCAGGGACCACCACCAAGCTCGCAAATGCTTGCAGCTGCTCAGCTCAGGCAGCCTGCCTTAAATAATATTTTATCAGATCTCTAAATTATTTATCCACCATGTGAAGCACAATGCGTGTGTTTACTGTGTAGCAAGCAGGTCTAAATGCCTGATATTGCTATTTCGACATTGTATAGAATACTGTCTGCCATGTTCCAGGAGTACCAGAAATAGCCATTTGAGCAGCCAGGCAGTAGCTTGCAGCTTACAGCTTAGTATGTTTCGTGCTAAGCAGGCATGTACACCATTTATAATATTTAGCCCAATGTTTTGCAGTAGAGAATGGGGGCCAGTTGTCTGTGCATCTCCAGCTCCATCTCCTGTCTATTTACAGCCACTTTCTGTAACCAGAGCCAGCAAAAATTAATCCTTCAAACTGGTTCCTAGGTATGACTTTGTGGAAGTGGAAGATTTGTCGGAGACCAGCACTGTTATACGAGGACGATGGTGTGGGCACAAGGAAGTACCTCCAAGAATAACATCAAGAACAAATCAGATAAAGATAACCTTCAAATCCGATGACTACTTTGTGGCTAAACCTGGATTCAAGATTTGTTACTCCCTTGTGGTAAGTCATCTCACTGTATAATGGATGGAAGACAGATTGTAGTGTAAAAGAGCATCAGTACTTGAAGACTGGGTAGTGCAGCTAACTGTATTAGATCAAAAGACTAATTGACTAGAAGTATTTTCATTCCAGCAACTACATTAATACATCTCAAAGTAGTTTTGACATTCTGTCATTAAATATAAAATAAAGTCAAGTCCAGGCCAAGATTTACACTAATAACATGTTTCAGAAGCACTAACACTTTCTGCACTGAGGCTGCACTGCGAGTGCCTTGACAGATGCTGCAGAAATATCAAAGAAATGGCTGCTCCTTTTTTAATGTTCATTTGAGGTCAAATAAAAATACCTTCAGGGGTTATTGCTGCGATTCTGAGTTAGATGCAGATCAGTTTATTCTACATGCAATAAAATTCCACATGTAAGACACAGTGTGTTAATGCTCGGGCTGTATTTTTAACCATGTATAAACATATGAGCACATCCGTTTGTATATGCAGTAGCATTAACAGTGTATCATGTACAGTTTCAATGAGACGAAAACATTTAAAAATAAATAATTTTGTCTTTAGAGAACAGGAATGCTTATTATTTAAGTAGGTTTTGATACAAGTATGTATTCCTTGTATTGTCCTGATTAATATTATAATGCTTTTGGTGCAGTGTAGCTCGAAAGAGGCAGATTTTGCAAACACTCAGGAAATGGTAAGCAGTAATTTATTATACTGTCATCATTATATTTTCATATCCATCGCAATTCTTATTCCCTTTTGTTAGTCCACTGTTACTTAACAAGAGTGCGAAAGCTTGAAATAGCAGTAACGTTAATGCTGTAACAGGACTCACTGTTTTAAGTCATTTCACTTCAACCTCTTGGCTTTGCATGCATGTATGCCTATGTATGCTAAAAAGAATCCATAAACAGCGCATTGTCAAGACAAGTATAAAACCATAAAGATTGTGCTTCTTTGCATTTAAATTGGTAGGCTTCAAGTGGAGTAAAACATTGCACTGTGAGTAAATCCTGAGCTCTAATTTACTCTAATTTGAAGATAATCTTCAAAGACTAAAATGTAGGCGGAACATTGTATGAAAGACCACTGGGCATAAAAAAGACATTGAAGCAGCCTCTCTTTAGCCTGCTTGTATTTCAGTGCAGCTACAAAAAACTGATGCTTTAGCAACCTTGATTCCAGACCACGTACTGATAGCATTAGACTTTCCAACAGTGAATGTTATCACTCAAAACACAGGACTCTCTGCACTAGAAAGCTCAGAAAAGCTACTCTATTTATCTAATTTCAACACTATAAGTAAACAGTGAATTTTATACTCTAGCAAATCGATTCACAAGAATACTCTCTAATAGACCCTCTGAATGAAATACTTTTTAATTTTTTTATTTTTATTTTTTTCTCAGAGAGAGCTGTGCTGGTGATTAGCAGCATTCTTACATCTCAGTGAGATAGGGGATGATACATACCTAGATAGTTTTCAGATTACAAATGGTCCAACCTAAAACTGTGTGATTAATATTCAGCATATTCAGCCCTTATCCAACAGTCCCCGCAGCCTTTCTGAGCTTGGTTCACAGAGATATGCTGAGCACTGCTGACCCCTGAAGGTTGAACTCATTGTGCTTTTGTAGGTGGCAAAGCAGGGAGCATTAACGAAGCATGCAAAACCATATGGTATTTTGTATCAGACAAAATGAAAGACCTTTACACTGTTTTTTTTCTTTCCCTTGTAACCTTCTGCATGACAAGGCTACTTCTGGGGGCTTACCTGGAAAACTGTATGCAAGATATGTGCAAGCGTTTAACTCCCTTGTTTTTTTCTTATGTGTGGAGTTGGTATCTGCATGGCAGTTAGTTATTTGTACACCTGAATGAGGTTGTTAATTTAAGAAAAAAAAAAAAAAAAAAAAAAAAAAAAAAAAAAAAAAAAGCAAGCAATTTGGAGTGTTCACTTGAGTTTATTGATCAGCTGCATCTTCGGAGCTTGATGCCAGAATGACTGGACGAATTTCTCCCTGCTATCCATGCAGCCAAACAACATTGCAGCATTGCTCTCTGGTCTTCTTGATTATGAATTTTCAAGGAAGTCAGTTAAGTTCACTTCATTTGATGCAGATCAAGTTTTTACTTAGTTCAGCACTCCGCATGAGGCACAAATGATGCACCACTGAGCTTAGCAGAGACATACTTCATTATCTTCGTGTACTTGTGTTTTTGCATTAACTTCACATTTCAGTGCAATTTAGAGAAACAAAAAGGGATTTTTTATTTTTTTTTTTCTTAGAATTCATAAATTACACTTGTATCCATAAAAATCACATTTGCCTTTGTAAAACCAGGCATGCAACGTAAGCAACCTACATAAGATGAAGAGGCTCAGAGTGGTGGGATTAGACTTCAAAGTGGCTCTGGAAGAAAAGACTGAAGAGATGCAAGGGTGATCTTAAACAGGACAGTTTTGAAAGCCATATGGATATATGAGAGTAATTAACTGCCTGAATATAAAATAAGGGACAATGGACAAGGGAGCAGAGATGTGAAGGAAAAACAAAACAAAAACAACAAAAAATCTGAGCATCTAAACACAGCATTTAGCAGTTTTTGCTTGTCAAGGCTGGTTCCCTTCACATTTTCCACTTACTCTACCTCCCTCCACATCCTCTGCCCATCTCTGTCTCTGCTGTCTCCTCTCTGGGTCTGAGGGACTAGGAAGGCTGAAGGGCGAACAGCAAGGGTGGTTTTGGAGGGAAGTGGTGAGATCCATGTCGCCACTCGATCTATGCACATTCGATCCATGTGCTGTTGGTGTTGCTAGTCCTTGATACACTTTTTCCCAAGTCATACAACTCCCTGGGGCTGGGAGCTTCAGGGTGGAGCTGACTCCAGGAGCTTATTTTGTGAGCTCCACCCACCCCAAGTTGAGTCAGAAGTGTCCTGTCACAGCTAGAAGAAGACAGTCGTACTCTGTGGTGGTCTGTGATGGTGCAGAAGCAGGTAAGTATGCACAGCTGGCAGCTCATGTCTTGACATATTTCACAACCAAAGCCTCTAGTTGTAGCTGTGCACTTTGTTGATATAACCTGAGTATTCACATGGGGAAACGTCTCCCTTGAACATCTTTAAAAATTTTCTTTTCCTTCAGGCTTCACAGACCTAAAGCAAAAGAGGTCTGGACCAAGCCCAGGATGGCTATTAGGCAGGAACCTCACTTAGTTGAAAATTTGTTTGAAATTATTCCCTGACACTATCACTTAAAGTGCTTGTTTCTCAAACAAATTTATTTCATTTTTCCTCATTGTATTGCCTTAGAAATATTAGTTTACAGCATACAAGGCACTGAGGTATCCCAATCTTTTTTTTTTTTTTTTTTTTTTTTCCTCAAACTTGATATAATTTCTTACTCCGAGGGTATAGTATTTCACAACAAATGCTCTGTGTGAAATAGAGGAAGACAAGTTACCTTTGGTTACTTACACAGCTTCTAACAGGTAGGTAGGCAATGTCAGGAGACAGGGCCCTGGGTTGCACACCTTAAATGAGGTGATGAGAATTTTCCATATCTTCACAAATGTAAAATTTCATTCCACCATTGGTTTCAGAGCAGTTACCTCAACTGGGGAATCTTGCTTCTAGCAAGTCAGTATTCAGTAATTACTAAGAATACAACATCAATTATTTTGAGATGTAGGAATGTAAATTAAATTATGTTATTACACATGGAAATAATCTTTGCTTGTTTGAAATCATTTTATACAATCTCCCTTTTCCTTCTGAAGTGAAATTCTTCTGATGTCCTCTTTCTGAAAGGGAATGTTAACAAGATCAGACCCTGCATGTTACAAGTACATTAGCAGGGACATTTACTAGAATAATCTAGGAACTCATTCAGCAACACGTTTGAAGAGTAAAGGTGAATGTTTTGAATTAAAATTCCCAACTCTGCATCTAATTTCATTTTAATTAGACAACTGGAAAATGTTGGATTCCATTTGCTAATCAGAACCATTATTTTAAGTTTATTGTAAGAGGCATATATTTGTTCAACTTTCATAACAGTAAATTGCTATTTCCTTACTAATCCTTTCATTAATCTTAAATTAATTCCATGTTTGGGAACTTTGACTTAAACCATTGTTGGAAACAAGGGCCCTAGGAAAACTTGTAACATACATGTGTACAAACATACATATATATAAAGTTGTAAGGTTAAAAAATATATATTTACATACACATATTTTTGCACATATATACATACATATGTAAGCATGCATATCTGTTTTTATCTTTCTTTTTAATGTAATTCATTAATAAGAAACATCACATGGCATTAATAACAATCCTTGCTTATCTGGGAATTATAAATCAAAACTGATATATATGCGCTGTTAAACAGAAGAACGGAAGCACAGTTGTCCTAGGATAAATTTAGCATTAAAATGTGTATCAATGTGTTAGATTCTAAGTAATTTTTGCTTGTTTGTAACAACATTTCTTGAATGAAGAAGCCTTAAAGAAATGAATGGAAAAGAGAGGACTTTGGGTTTTGATCCATTGTGGAATTTTACAAAGAACTGCCTTTCCACTAAACATCCAAGCTATACTTCATCATTTATGATCAAAGAGCACTGGTCACAGAGTGGGGTAAGACACAACAGGCAGACTAATAAAATGTAATTGTTTTCTCATGCAAAAAGTGTTGACCGATGCAAACACTACAGTTAAGCTGTTGGATACTTGCCTGTTAAGCATTTTCATGCCAAAAATTTAAAGCACAATCAGAGAATTAAAATGTACAATATTAAAACTGATCGTGATGTTCATGCAAAGACAGTCATTCTGTATTAAGTGACTGGATCCTCCTATTTAGCAGATTTGCAGATTTGTTTGCATAAATAATGCAGCATCAGGCAGAATGTTTTAAAATGTAAATAAGTAAACTTCCTTGCAAGAGTTAATACAATAGCGAAGAGATTCAGTCACCAGATTCATGAGAGCCATAAAGGATGAATCCTTTATCACCGTCCACAGGACTGAATCCAGCCCAGAAGCTGCAGGAGCTTTTGCTGCTGTGATTCTGTTTTAGCTCATCACTTCTTTCACAGAATAGATATTTCATTTCTGTCTCCAAGACAAAATATTCTGCCTGAAAACCAATATAATATATCCAATGTGACAACAGGCATGATAATGATGCATGAGCATCTTCCCTGCTTTTAGATAATCCACAGAAGGAATCTTGGTAAATTGCTGGGGGTACAAAGGAAAGGAATGGGTATGGAGGGGGAATGTCTTGGTTAATAAATTGATTGAAAGTGAAATAGATCTCACAGTGAAGAAGCCAGAATTTACACATGTGGAAGCTTTATCTGTTGTTCTGCTACTCTTTCTCTGATTTAAATTTTGATTTCCTGTCCAAACTAGACAGCAAAAAACAAAAATTTATAAATACCATCAATGTGCAAAACTCGTAATAGTTTATATGAGAAAACTTCTATTTTCTTAAGTTCATTCCGAAAACTGTTTTCTATGCCTTGCTTAAGGCATATCATCCTCATAAAATTAACAGCCAGAGTTTCATATTTCAGGACAGAAGTAATTAATTCCTTTCTAATTATATAAAACTTGCCCCAAATCTTTAACATTCCTTTCACAATTTTACATCAGTAGAAGATCTATGTACTTCTTCTTTAATTTGGAAGGTGTTACAGTGTTCTAAAAACCAGCATAAAATGGGAAATATTATAAGGAGAGGTTGTGCCTCAGTGCATCTTGAGACATGAACATCTCAAAAGAATTTCTTATGAGAAGAAGCAACTGAAGATTCCTGAGTACCTAGCAAACCTCAATCTGCTGCTTAATTCATCTCACAGACCTAACCTGTCCTTCAGCAGGGTTTGATGAAGAAAGGCAGCAGTGTGCAGGAACGTTCCAGTTCTCCTAGTACTCAGAGCAGAACGAAAGGTAGCTCAACAGAAACAATGCTGACATACCTGGGTTGATAAAGCACGACTGGACAGACACTTTCACAGCAGCATTGTCTGCTCTAGGAGCAGCCAAAGTTCCTAATTAAAAGATTCATTCCAACATTTGTATCTAGGAAACACATACAGTCAAAGAGGTAAGTCCACAGAGAGAGAGAGGGCAGCAGAAATGTCAAAAAGCAGCAGTCAGAGAGGCAGAAGACCCAAACAAGCAGATTCTTGAAAGTTTAAGAACAAATAAAAAATCTGAATGACAGAGTGTGACTGACAATATCAAACTAAGCAGTTACATCATGAAAGATAAGCAAAATTCCATCTTTACCAAGAAGATATCCAAGTGTCACTTGCTCATTACAGCAAGATTAAAGCAGTTTCAGTTGGACTGAAGAAGGGAGAATGGAAATTAAGGAAACACTTACAACAAGGGAATCAGGGGGATTTGTGAAACCAGAATATTTGTGGCATGGTTAGGAGAGGAAGACTTAAAACATAAACCCAATATAGCACGAAATAGGAAAGACTGGTTCTAGAAAGCAAAGCAAAAGTAGGGCAATTCCAGTTTCTTTTAGCAAAACCTCTGACTGTAAAGTTTAGAAGCAGTAGGCTTGGATTTGGGGATGTATCAAAGGTGAAAAGAGTCAGCCAGAAGCATGGGTGAGAAATTCAATTACCTCCAGGGAAATACAAACCTTCTGGCAAGGAAGATACCAAACTGAGAAATGAGGCCCAGCAAGTACACAGAAGTTAGTGGAATGTTTTAGACTTCAACTGATAAGACAATTGTTTTAATCAGAAAACAAAATAGACCTTAGCGTCTATGTTTTCCCAGCTGCAAACATGTATGCCTGGAAGTTTTGTTGTTTGAACTGCATGGTGGAGAACTGGCCATTTGTTCTCCTCCGTCTCTGAGTTGTTGACAGCTCAGTTAAAATGTGGCTCCCTTGCAGGATGTTGTCATCGATCTGTCTTAACATAACAGCAATCCTGTTGATGTCCAATTCCTGCTGAAAATACTACATCTTTAATCAAATAATGTGTTATACACTGTTTGAAAATTCACCAAACTTGTGGCTGTGGTCAAGGACAAGAAAATGCAGCACTTTACAACTTCAAAGGATTACACAAATGCAAGCATGTTATTTTCAAACCCAGTATCCTGTCCCAAATAATTGACTTTAACAAGACTTTAAAGGCATTGCTTATTTAGAACAGCTTTAGGTTTTGAAGAACTGCATTTCCTGCCAGCAGAACTGTTTTAAGAATTCCTGAGGAAGTTAGTGACCCAAAGAGGAAGTTCCTACTTTTCTAAGGTAAGTTAGAGATACAAAGATGAGGACAGAAAAGGCTAATGTGCAGTATAAGATGTTACTATGTTATACAAGGAAAAAAAAAAAAAAAAAAAAAAAAAGTTTATTTTTGTGGTAGTTATCAAAAGCCTTATTCAGCATCAACTTGATTTCTTGGAAAATATAGAATATAGCAGAAACAAATTGAAAGATGCAAATTGCAAGAAGCACACAGCCATGTTAGTAGTGAGATTAAACAACTACATAGAGTGTAAGAATAGAGAATAAGGGCAGCAGGTTTGTTGCAGTTGTTGACAGTTGTCTGACACCAACAGAATGGTGGCTTTGCTTTTTTATTAAATGAATGAAGTGAACCTGTTACATAGCTGTGGACCATGATCTTGCTAGCATCCTTTGCCAAGTGCAGGAACACTTGAAGATTCATGATGGGTTTTCTGTCCCTTCAGCTTGCACGTCCATGCGGAAGCCCAGTTCATAATCAGTTTATAGTCCCAACATAGCTGTGGAAGTTAAAACAAAAACGAACAATATGAAAGATAATCTTTTCCTTGCTTTTCAAATGTCAGTTGGGGTCAAGCAATCCCTGTTAAATAAATCTATGGAGGAACACAAATACAAATTGACTTCCAGTGAGAGAGAGTTCATGATTTACTAGTCAGTGGCAAAACTGTGCTATTGGACAAGTAGGAAATGAAACTCATCCCAAAACTTATTGGAAAGATCCTAAATAACTACTGACAATGAGAGAAATAAATCAGTGATTCCTAGCTATCTGGAATACTTGTGAATGAGTGGCAGCTAAAAAAATGTATGGAGGATATTCAAAACATTTATGTACTAAAACTGTTCTGGGCAAATCAATTAGTTTTCAAAGGGATTTATGGTTCCTGGCTTGCCAGACTTAAAATCAGTCACATTATCTACACCATATGTTGGAAAGGATTTTCAGGGTATCGATAAAGAAATATTCCTAATCAACAATAAGCACGTATAGCTAGCAGAAAGCTAGAAATGCTCCAGCATTGAAAAATGTAATACATAAAATGAAAAAGTAAATTTACTGTGCCATGGGAGAAGATAAAAATCATCTCGTTCCCTGTCCTGGTTTCCTGTGTCTGTGTAACCAAACAGAAAATATCAATAGCTTGGACTTGATGTTTCAACACTGTAATAGGAATAGATCCATTCCAGTCTCAGTGCAGCTCCTACTGGAAGACATTGAGTCTTCTAGGAAAGACATTGCAGCTATAGTCCATTGTAGAGTTGACCATTAGGAGGGCATACAAGGACAGATGGGAACTATATTAGCAAATTGACATGCCATGGATACCCTCTCAGTGGACCTCTCTGTGTCTACGCTAAGGAGGAGGGTTAAATCCAGTCATTATCCCACATTTTCTCCAAACTACATCTCAGTGTGTATGAACATGAGGTGAGTTTACACTGTCAAATTTTTTTAATAGCACTCATTAAGCTGTCCGTCACATTAGTTGTTTGGTTGAAAAATAGCACTTGTTGAGGACTTGAGAACATAATTCTGGCTCTGCAAATTCATATTCTGCCCTTTAACTCTGCTTTAGCAACAGCTGAAGAATGTTAGCATGTGGAATTACAATGATATATTAAGAACTTATCTTTCATTTTCTTTGGTGTCACTGTATGAAGGTGTTTTTATAGAAATCTAATTCTAGATGACAAATTTGTAGGGAGAACAGAGATGTCATGTTTGATTCTGTAAAGAGGTTGATTAGGCACTAAGCTTGTGTAGTAATGCTGCAAATAGGTATTAAGTAACTCCTGGTGCCTTGGTGTGGCAAGGCTTGACCATCCTTCCACTGTGGGTGCAAGGGAAGAGGAAATGGCCTTTTCTTCCAGACCTTGTTTCCTAGTGAGTAGTCTCTACTCTGCTTTTGCACAAAAGGTAAAGGTGCAGTTTAACTTCAGTGTGGGCTGAAGAATGGGAAGTTAATCTGCTTTTACATTTTTCTTCTGACTGAGTTCCAGAGAAAGTGACTGGTGAATCAAAATGTGCTAGACCTCCAACCTACACTGAAGAACCTGTGAAAACCCTTCACAGCAAGTGTTGGTTGCAGTTGTCTTTTAAATCAAAACAAGAACTGTGTGTCTTCACAGTCTCATAGAGGTGGGTTCCTAGGCTCAACTTCATGTTTTGTATTACACCAGTTTTGTTTATTCAACCATGTGTCAATGTTATCTTACAAAGCCTGGCAGCCCAATCCTGCTCTTGTACTGTTCTAGCCCAAGTTTGCATTGAAGGGTCTGTTTCAAGCTTAGAACAGTTCACGTTTTTGTCATTCTTGGCAAACCAGGGGAAACAATGCATTGTGTATAATGCGTGTTTAATTGCTTACAGAATAAATCTTTGCCTTGTTTGTTGCAACAGCTGTAACCACTGGAAAATACTTACAACGCTGGATCAAATGATAATTCATTTGATTTAAGGTTTCTGAGCTAGAGGCTGGAGGCTTTTTTTATTATTATTATTCAGTATGTGTAATGCAGCAAAATATACAATCTGAGAATTTAAAGATATGAAGTCATTCAGCCCATTTTTCTCTAAGGACAAGAGTATTTTTGCTTTGTAAGTGTACTGGTTGTTCATCTGGTACCATTTTTAAATATAACAAGCATAGGAGCATACCTCTTGGGAGATTAAACCATAGACTAATAAATCACTGTCAGAAAGACATTTTTTCTTTCATAATCAGTTTTAATTTCCCCTTTTTTCATTCAGTACCACTGAATGCAATTACATTCCTTCCTAATTTTTGATAAAGAAGTCTGTTCTCTTTGTCGTGGGTGTCTATCTGCTTCAGATCTTTGTAGAGTGCTTTCACACTTCCTTGTTTATTGCTTAGTCAAGCAATAAAGTCCAAACTTAGCTTTTAATCTTTCCCCAAAAATTCAGGATATGCATTTCCCACAGAGGTTTTTTGATGTTCTTTTCAAAACTCCCCCACAGTTTCTCAGCTTTTCATAATGTCTCTGTGGTAGTGAAGGGAACTGAATCTGGAGGACTGTGTTACCAGATCTGTGTAGGAGGATAATGTCACCTGCCATGGTACCGTGCTTAAGCAGGGCTATATGACAGTGGCTTAGTTGCCCAAACACTGGGAACGTGTCTTTTAATGCGTTTTCCTCTGTCAGCACAATCTGTCTCTGAGCTTGCAAGTTCCCTAGGTGCCTCCCACTCAGCATGTAGTTTAGGAAGACATTAGGGTGCATTTTTCCAGGGTGAACTTTCCCCTTGCTGGGTTGGGATAGTATTTATGACTTTTCCATGCCCTCACAAAGATGCCCATGCCCATTTCTGCCTTACTGGCAAGCTTGGATGCAGCCTCCTGCCTTCAGGGAGGGCATGAACTTCACAGCTGTGGCTCTGGGCCAGGCTCCACAGAAGCTGCCTGCCCCAGTGCTTCAGGCTGCCTTTTCACAGCCTTAAGTTTTCCCATCCGGAACACAGATACAGTGATCCATTGTGAAATGCCATGAGATTAACTTCTGCAAGATGCTACTGAGGCACCTTGTGTTGTTCCTGTTTGCAGTCTGGGATTCTGTACCAGCTGGGTGGGCTGTATTGCCAAATGGAGATTGCTAAACAAAGGGGTTTGTCAGCTACACTGTTTTATCTGGGTGTTCATGTTTGTGTGTGTGCCAGACTTACCTGAGATCCCCTCTAGTTTAAGAAATTGTATGACTACAAAATGGAGAACAGTGGTTCCAGCTTCCAAACCAGGAAGATGAAAGAGCAAGCCTCACCTTCAGAGCATGACAAGCCATTGAGTTTTTACTTCTTGCAGCTGTTTTTGCATCTGGGAAAAAGATGGTCTGGTAGTTATTCTCATCCTTCTCCTCCCTGGGATGCATCATAACCAGAGCTCTTGTGATGCCTACACTTCCTTTTAACATTTTTTTTTTTTGTCTTAATCTGACTGCAATTCCAGGCACAGGTCACTGGAAAAGGTCCTTCCCCCATGCTGGAGAAGACTGTGTGCTTGCAAACCTGCACAGTTCTTTGCTCAGCACATTGCTTCTAGCTTAAATGACCTTCATGCTATGCATCGTATTTCCAAAGACAGTCGTGGCACTGTATAAATCTGATTTGGATTTTTTATGCTTACATCTTTATTAAATGTATAGCCTTCTGTTTTGCTCTGAGGACTTTATAAAGTCCATGCATGTATCCATAGTAATACAGATGACAGATATGTCACAGAGTATTTCTGTTTTTCCCTTACACATGCATATTCACATTCATTTTTTATTGGTTGCAGGGTTCTTGTCACTTTAAACTTGATAGGATAAATCTTACAAGAAAATTTGGGGCTAAATGACACTGCTACATAAAATAAATCCCTGCCTGGTGCTGACCTCTATGCTACTAAATGAAACACCTCCTCAAACCAAGTGCCTAGGTTGTTATCATAGTTCTTTGCCTACAAGCCCCTGTCTGTCTTTCAACCCAAGCATTTCTATCCAAGCTAAACTGACTTTGGACATACATGCCATGCCAAAGGTCTATCTTATTTCTTGTCTTTTGTAATGCCATGAAAAATGCTGTTTTGGATTGATTACTTGTTTTGTTTTGTTTTGTTTCCTCTTTACTAGTTTGATGCCTAATCAAATCAATGCCTAATTAAAGATCTGACCAGTAACTGCACAGGGCTAGAATTTGCAACTTGTGTGCACCACTGGAAACAAAAAATATTTTTTAGATCTGTGGAATTTTTGTATCTTGTTATCAGATCATTTCAGTAGAATCAAATAACATCCAGCTTTTATGTGAACCTTGACAACAGTTTTGTTTTGTTTTGTTTTGTTTTCATTTTAATCGTTTTTATTTGAGATTTTTTTTTTTAATTACACAGTTTGATGTTTTGTGGAAGGCGAAACTTCTTTTTCAGCTCCCTTTCTGTTCTTAAGTTGCAAGAACAACTTAACTTTGTTTTTTTTGTTGTTTTTGTTTGTTTGTTTTTGTTTTGTTTTTTGTTTTTTGTTTTTTTTTTAATACTTCCAATAATCTTGGCAGTTATATAAATGCTTATTTTCAACCAATATTTATACCCTGATGTATCTCTTAGGTGACGTATAGTAAAAAAAAAAAAAAAAAAAAAAAAAAACATTCTAAAACATTCTGTAATGTAATTTTCCTTCAACTATAGAAATCAGGCCACATATTTTCTCATTGCATGTTCTTGATACTGTGCACCATTGAAGTCTACCCATCAGTCATATAATGAAACATAAATACAAGCTCTTGCTGGGTCCGACTCTTTATATGTAGGATCAGACTCTAATAAAGAAGTCTATGTATCCCACATTGTCAGCAATGTGATGTACTAGTAATTTAAAAATGCTAGGTGTGAGCCAAAGCATAGAGCTAGCATGGACCCTGGGCCATTTCCAATATGCAGTTTGCAGTTGCCACTCTGTTTTGCAGGGTCATCGTTATGTCCTTGGATATGGATCATACCACACCTTACTGAGCTCTTTTTCATTTCATGCACTAATGTAGATGTTGTCTAAAGGTTCTTACATGGAGATTGGTCTTACCTTTCATTTTGCCTTCACTGTGAGTGATAGTTCATGGCATCCGTGAGCCATGGGGGTCCAGTGTTTGAAGATCCATGGGTAATTTTAAAAGATAATCTTATCTTTGGAAAAAACAAAAACAAAAACAAAAACATATATAAAGAACAAACAAACCCTTAAATGTGGGAAAATGGCCTGAACAGAATTAGGCTGCAAAGCAGGGTAAAACTTTGGATCACAAATATTTTTTCTCACTGTGAGGTCTGGCTGAGAATCTTAAGATGAAAAAGTGTTCTGAAGAACCCAGTTACAGTGAGGACAGGTAGTCCGACCGCTCCAAGCAGATTGAGTTACATGCTAAAGAGGCTGCTAATTATGGAAATGCAAAGCTTTGCTTTCTCTAGAAGTGTTGGAAATTGGAAAATTGGAAAAAAATGGAAATTGGAAATGCTCTGCAGGTATTGATATCTACACCAAGCAGATATCAATTGTTGTTTTTACAGAGGAGGTAAATTTTTTTCACCACTCTGGAAATGACGTTATTTCAAAATGTGCCTCACAGTATATGTCTGAGGTCCTGCCCATTAGGCACACATGATGAAAACAAGGTTTTTCGTGTTTTTTTTAGGATCATGATTAGCAGAGAGTGTGGATATATTAGTCACATTCAGGCCTCCCACCACCACCACCTTTTCTGCATAGACATTATTTTATGCAGAAGATGTAGCATCATTAAGTTCTGATGGAAAATAAAAATAAAAATAAAAATAAAAATAAAAATAAAAATAAATAAAAACAAAGAGCAGTCAGGACAAATAATATAAGTAAGCAGAAAATAGGACACTCCACTTCCTTTATATATAATTTATCTCCTTCACAGATATGTGAAAGTAAACACCCTGCTTTGCCACCTTGTCCACTGGCATTGATAGCTTAGTGCTGCTTGGGGCACATTTTCTGGGTACATTAAGAAACAGATTAAAAGCAGAGAAAAAGCTTGTGATGCCAGCTGGTGACATCTGGAGGTTTGCAAAGATGTTTATCTTCTGGTGGAACAGTGGCTGTTCAGGAGGGTTTGTCATCCTTAGGAATAGAAAGGATGGATGGGAGAGCTGTACTAAAACCAGCAGTGAAAGCTCAACAGATGATAGTTTTGTTGTTCAAGAAAGACTCATACTTTCTGATCAAAGTCAGAAAGTGATGGAGGGTGCGAGAGCCCTTTCCCAGTGTTTTCTCCCTTCAAGCCTGTGTTGCTGAAGGAGGTGGAGAGCCCCAAACCCTAGCCTGTTCAGACCAGCACTGCAAGACCATGATGGCATGGGCTTGGTGCCACCGTAGTGTCTTCAGAGAAGCTATCTCCTGCAATTTTCGTTGATAGTGATATCACAGTATGGTTAAAACAAATGGATTTTGCTTGTTATGTGTAGAATACGTGTCCCCAGTATCTAGCAAAGTCACCTGCACCCACAGACCTTACGCTCTTCAGAGCAAAACCCTGCCTTCCCCCACGGAAGGTGGTGAAGTGGTGCACGTGTTCACACACAGCCCCAGCAGTGAGGAAAGGATCTACCTCTGCCCCAGGACCCCTGAAAGGCTGAGATTTGTGTCTCCCATGGTTTTGGGAAACCCTCCTCCCCATGCCCTCAGCAATATCCCTGTGCATGTGCACAGGCAGAAGTTGCCTTGCATGCCATGCCACTGCATTGTTTGCAGATTAGTTTCATATTTTTCCCCTTTTCTAAGCACAGTCTCTTGGCACTAGTTCCTTTCTGAGTCTGTCTGTGCCATCAAACAGAGTTTCTGGTTTGGACCTTTTTTTCCATTTACATTCTTCTAAATGAAAGCTTATTTTTCTTTCCTGCCCCTGCTTCTGACCTCTTGTAGTCCCGGCATATTTCTTTGTATTAAATGGTGTTTAAAACTCCTAATTTATTTTTTTTCCAACTTCTAATGTTTTTTTCAGCTTCAATTTCTGTGACATTTTATAGGTCATTAGTGTTAAACTGAAATAAACCATTCCCCTTGATTTTTATTGCTTTAAAAATATTTAGCCTATTTTAATTCTACAGCCATCTTTGGTCTATTTGGTTACGCTTATATTCAGTCTGAACTTAAATAAATATATGTCAAGCACTAATTCTGAGCTAGTACGCACCTTCCTGCTCTGGAGACCATTATCTCAGTTCAGTGTTTGTGAGCATTTCCCAGTCCGGATTTTGGTAAAGCAATCCCAAAACTGATAACACCAGTCAGTTCAGTCAGATCATTTACAATGAGGCAAATGTAAAATGTCTTCTTTCTTTCTAGTCTTCATTCATAGTCTTACCTGTAATTGAAGTTCAGAAAAATAGTACATAAAAGAAATGAGGGACATGATTCTTCCTAAAGTAGTTGTATTTAGCTTGAACAGCAGTGCAATTTTGTAGGAATAGATTTGGGACTGGAAGCCCAGTCTACATAGTTTTATTTTTCTTAAATTAAAAGAAATTCTACATAAGCAGTATCCCTTGCTCTTTGAAATAAATCATCTGCTTTTGATCCCATCAAAAAAAATAAATTAATTAATTAAAAAAAATGGAAAAGCTAAGAGAAACTGGTTCTTGTATTCTTCAGAGATTATTTGTTCTTGCTTGATTATTGTTATCATCTTAGAAACTTTACATAGCAGTCCTTTCTTGTTGTTCTAAAAAAATGCAATGCCTTCCAGTTAAAGCATAAGGGTGAACAAATTGTTTTGCTTTGCATTATCTGTGAAGCACAACACATGCTCCTGCTGCATGCTTACTGCAGAATTAAATGGCATCCTCTGGGAGAGAGCTCAAAAACAAATGTATCCTTCACAAAAAAATCAATAGTCTGGGATTGCTGCTAGGACAGCTTATGTCCCTTACTGGTACCTTTTTACATTGCATCCTCAGCTTTGGAATTAAATTTGCTTAGCTCCATTAGAGTTTTTCATTATTATTACTGTTCCTTCTGTTTTTCTCCCAAACCTCATTTGAAAATGTGAGTGTGCATGTCAGAGCACTTTGCAGATCCACCTAATAGAACAACAGAAAATTTGGAATATTAAAAGAAATTAGGCTGTCTTTGTCAATTATTATTTTCCACTGATGATAGAATGTACTATATATGTACTATATACCAGAATGTATCTATAAATACAGGTACAAACCCTAGTGGGAAGAAGACATAAAATGAATAGTTGTCCCTTAGGAGGTCTTCTGTCAATATTTTTCCTTCTAACCCTAGTACCAGGGCCTCTCAGTACCTTACCTTTTGTTGTGAGTCACACCAACATTGAGGGCCTGTAATAACCAGCTGTCACCGCCTTCTGTTAAGTCTGAAGGACTTTTTTGCTCACCAGGACACTGCAGGGCAAGTGAAGTGTCAGCTTTCTCAGTTTTGCTTGGGGAAGATTCACCTATTACCAGAAAGGCTGCTTCCAGGAAACCTGCCAGTCAGCATGATGGAAGTTCCCCAAGGTCCTCTCAAGGGCACTGGACTCCAAGTTCGAAAATTCTGTCTCCTGGGGTCGCTGCTCCCAGGTTCTTGTCCATCTTGCTGCACGGGACATTGGAGAGGGACCAGCAAGCTCTTAAAACTGTGCCAGTGTTGTGGCCCTGGGGCCCTTAGACACCAACCTGAGGTGAGCAAGGAGACAGATCACCTTCAGCACCCTCAGTTGTCACTGCCAAGAGCTGGGCATTGCAGACCACCTGCACAAGGTACAAAGAGTCACTGCTGGAAGCAAGTCTCTCTTTCTATGTCATAGAAATAAACATATAGGAAGCAGACAGCAGTGGTACTGTTAGCTTCATGCACCTGGGTATTATCCCTACAGGCAATAAGGTGAAGCAGGCCTCACAGGGAAATAGTGAGTGCAGTAAAAGTATATAACATCAATAGGAAGAGAGTGGCTGGGCCACTGCACGCTCATTAGTCTGACCTAGAAAGCTTACAGGGCACTTGTCACCAGAACAGGTAGTTAAAGGTACAGGAAAATAGGAGAAAAAAATTGTATCTCTTTATCAAAGGAGCTCGTGTGAGGCTTGAAGAATAGTGTGAGAGAACGGAAGTTCTGTATGGCAAATGTAACCAGACTGCAGCGGAGCACCTCACCTGTGCCACACAGGAAGCAGTCACTTAGCCGGAGGAGATGGCAATTAAAAAAAGTGACACAAGGCAAAGGGGAAGCAGTGTGCTGTAATGCAAGAGGGGGGAATGCACCAGGGAGAGCTTGCTAAAGGGACATTCTAAAGGGTTGGCCTTATGATTGGTTTTATTATTTTTTTTTCTTAAGGACAAAAGCCTAGCCTGTCACAGTAGCATTTTAATGAATTTTGCATCACACACAGAGCTGAAGTGCATTGCCCAAGAATGGGAAAGTCAGAATATCAGGGAGGAAAACTGGTTGACCTTGAACACCAGAGAACTGGTTCTCCATGAAATGCAGCCATACAAAAATAAATAAATAAATAAAATAAATAAAAGAAACCAGGGGTCACTCAGATAGAGATTAATACTAAAAACATTTGCTGCTAAATGATGTCTCACTGGTTAGCACAGAGCAAATAAGAGTTTCTGTGTGTAATAGGCATAGAAATACCAAGGAGGCAGTAATTTCACTTCCTGTGTAACTTTTCTGTGTACAGAAAAGTTCTGAGTACTACCATGTACACTTTTCTGGGATACTTTGTACAATTTCATCCTCATGGTACAGAATGAACACATCTTTCTGGAGCTGGACTCAGGGAACAGCTACAGGACAGCTGAGGGTAGAGAGGACATTTCTCATTGAAAACCAAGACAACTTGGCTTGCTTAGCATAATAAAATGGATGCTGAGAGGAGATATAACATCTCTTCAGAAGCACTGCAGGAAGAACACTCAGGAGAGGAAGAAAAGGACAAAGCTGGTGCTTACATAAGTGCAATAAAGATAAATTTAGCTTGGAAACTGCCATCCAATCTGAGGAACTTGAAGGAGGAAAGAAAACCTAACTAGGTTCAAAATGGACAGTGAGCTGCTTATGATGATGGAATTGCCTGAAATAATTAACACTTGGAAGTGATGACTTGACATATTATTTCAAGCTGTGTGTCCCGGTGTTTAAATTTACAGGTAGAATTTGCTATTCTAGTAAAAATGAGACTACGGAGTATTTGTAATGAATGGTGGTTGATTTATGTCTTGTTTGCAATTGCTTAGCTACAGTATGCATCAGAGTAGCTATTAGCTGGCAGAATCCCATGTATATAGAGATTTAAAGACAGGCCTACATGATAAAAGGAAAAATTTGAAGCTAATGCATGCTTTGCACAGCTTGGTGATGAAGTCCTGTGCCCTCGTGGGTGTATGCGTTAGATGGGGTGCTCATGGGCAATTTGATGCTAAATGACATCTGATTTTTCAAAGACACAGCTATTGTCTCATTTCAACAAGTATTGTGTGACCTTTTAGAGAGATTATTTAAATGTCAGTGTCTTGGGCACTCTCACACTAGGCACCCAGCAATGCCTGATTCCAAAACAAGGTGAAGGATGAAGACAAGTATTGACCGAACACAACTTTTATTAAATGTATTTTCCTGCTTCAGTTTTACTTTGACTTTAAATGTATCAAACTGCAGTTAACCTAAATCATTATTACAGCCTTACATTTTTGAAATTTTAAGTATCTTATTCTTCCTGTTCAGTAACTAGTAAATGTGTCAGAACAAATCAAGAGTGATTTTATCTGTCATTTTGCACTAGTGTTAACTTAGTCATAACTAATAAGGTTGTAGTTACAGATACGTAGTGGCAATTGGGCTGCAGAAACTCAATTTATGTCTTCTGTTAAAGGGCAGGAATCATACTGTCACATTTGGAATCAGACATTTTGGTGGCTGTTTGACCTTTCGTTACTTTAAAGCAGTGGTGTTGTGGATGGTCTGCCTTATACAACTACATCAAGAAACAGAAAGAAAAAAGTCAGTCTGGTTAAAGTTATTTGTTCATATCTTATTTGTTCCAGTAATAGCTTCCTCGGTGATAACAGGATCATACTTCCAGTTTGACTATTACTACCTTTGGATTACAGCTACGCAGTTTTGTTAAATGCTTGCATTGCTAGAGAAAAGAGCATGTTAACATTGGTAACAGCCTCTTGAGCTAACTAAAGGTTGTTATCCAGAGAGACCACATTATGCTAGCTCTGACCTTGAAAGACACCAATCTCCATGTAGTGTTCTATTGCACAGCATGATTTACACATTACAAATAATCAGTATTGCATGTTTTCCAAATTCAGCATCTTTTATTTTAAAGCCTGGTCACTAGAACTGTACAGAGTGGTTGTTTGGCCGTCATGGCAGATAAGAAAAATGCAGCCTCTCAGTTCCTAGTGAGTAGCCTGCTGTAGTTATCTTTCAACATCCTTAGGACAAGTGGTAATAAATATCATTCTGGTAGGAAAGTGAAATTTAGCAATGTGATGGATTGAAATTATGGTAAAAGGAACAGGTATTTCAAAGTGTTCATCTCTATCGTTTTATTTGTCTTTAAGAACAGAAATTGGAGTGTACACTGTACACTGCATATGAAATTATAGTGAATCAGTGGAAGTGTACAAACTTGAGTATTTGTCACAGCATTATTTTAATGCAACCATGACTTTTATTTTGCCTCTTGCCACTGATACACAGTGTGTTCTGAGCTTGTGTCTTTATTTGCTTGAGATATCTGTTGCTTTCTATATAAAATGTAATATCTGAAATGTAGTATCTGTAATTTCAGTGTTCAGAGGAAACGTTGGTACTTAGGGTAATTTGATCTACAAACTACAAGTGCAAGCTTATCTGCTTATCAGCTAACTGTCTGTTCTCAGCTCTGAATCCATGTTGACCATGGTTCAAAAACAGCCACCATTGATTTTCCTTTTATTAATTTTAATGTTAGGATAATTTCATCACTTTTTCTTCAATTTGTAATTTACCCTAGGTTTTTCATACAGACCTTCCACTGTCCTAGCCCTTTAGTTTTAAGTTTTTGATCACGGTTTCCTTTTGTTTCTGCACTGGAACATTTTGAGCATGCCCCATTTCACCTCTGATCTAGTTTTGCAGAACCTGCTTGGTGGCTCAGTACATCTCTTAACCCTACTTCTCTGTAAACCTCTAGAAGCAACTTCTGTTGTGTAGTTTAAAGATCTGCCATCTAAGTACCGCAGTTGAGCTGCACATAGGCAGAGCTCAACTTTCAGCATTTTAGTGCTCGCTTTTCCTTTGTTATGCTCATTTTTCCTTAGTTTCCTTAGTTCCTTAATTTCCTTAAGTAAACAATCTTTTAGCAAGCTTAATCCATTTACCCCTGGGGCCTGCAGATTATGAAAAGCACTTCAGAGAGGAGTTTATAGACATCTGGGGTTGCTTCTTTTCATGGGAGGGATTGCTGCCAGTGTGTTGTGCCTTTCCTGTGGCAGTCATTGCCTATCCCAGGCCTTGTGCCTCATAAGATCTCAAGCACCAAGGTAACAAAAGGCTGGACTACAGTGATAAAGTGTATAAAAAAACAAGAATCACAGAAATGTTATAAAGTGCTTATTGTCCATAAATCAAGGACCAGGTATAATTCAGCATGGCTGTGAGGACTCAGGTGTTGCTGGATTTGTGGTGCAGCAAAGTGAGTCATGGACACCATGCTTCGCAAACTGGCAAGCTTCCCATACCCAGCCTCATCCCTGGCATCTTCCCCATGTCTCCCTGTTCCCATTGACCCTGCCAAACCCCATGGCTTGAGCCTTGCAGATCCTGTGCTGCTGCAGGTCACAGAGCCCTGGTCATGCAAACCATCTCCCTCAGCAGCCAGTGTTGTCTCCACAGGCTCATGTATCCTTAGCAGTGGCCATTATGCATCACTTCTGAAAGCTTCTGATTAAACAAAGTATGCCCTGTGACTCCCTCTCACTTCGTGAAGATAATGGTCAGAGACAGGGTGCAAACAAAGTCAGTCTGTGAAGGAGAGAGAGTAGCTTATCTTTGTCTGAACCAGAGCCACGAACAGTATGTCAATGTCCATACATATTCAGCTCTGAAGACTGGCTTGCTATGGTGTAATTTTGGAAGTTGAGGTATGGAAGTCATTTTTCTCCAATAAAAGTAGCTTCTGTCAGAAGATGATTGGAAGCCCTGGGGCTTTGCCTGTAGTTTTGGTGCTTGTAGAGTAAATACATTGCTTTGCTGAAGTCTCGTGTAATAACGCAAAATTACCATGACACATGTACGAGTGAAAGCACTGTTGTCAGGGTAGACAGGGTAGCCAAATTATTGCCACCCTGTTTTTCCAGTATTCAGTTTAAAAAGATGTGGTTGTGTTTGTTGTTGTTGTTGCTGTTGTTGATGTTGCCTTTTATATGTTTTAACTAAAAGTTTTAATGTCATTTTAAGTAAAGAAGAAAAAGAAAAGCCAAGTGATCATGTGCCAATTCCATATACAAGGTAGTATGAATTGAATTGAACTGAATAGATAGCACTGAAAATAGATTTGTCCTTCAGGATCTGTTAGGTGAGGAAGGAGGAGAGGGTTTTGCAATGATGACAATCACTTTGATATCATTACTTGAAATAGCTGCAAGCAGAAGCCATAGATAATAATAATCTTCAAACTGTAGAGGTTGATAGCTCCAAGAAGCCAAGAATGACTGCAACTGCCTTAAGTGGTGGTGGAACAAAGCCATCTAGTTGTGAATACTTTATGCAGATGAAATATAATCACAGAGTCAAAATATGCAGTCATCAGGTTTGAGATCCAAGAAGCAGGTGGTACACATGTCTATCTCAGGGTTTTGGAGGGCTTCCCTGGCATCAGGCCTCTCAAAGAATCATAGACTAAAGAAATTGTTTTGATGCCTACAATTAGAGAACACAAGGGGACCGTCACTTCAAACAGAAAATTATTCCTTGTCTGTGGTCTCCTCCAGGCATTCAATGAGGCAGATTGTTCCTGCTATAAAATAATGCTTCAGAACTCAATGCCACTTTTTTCTGGAAGGGGTAAATGGAACCTAATGACAGAGAGGAAAAGATTTCCAAATTTTGCAACTGGCAACTACTACGAGATGATCCATGAGCTTTTAAAATCCATGTCCATGTACATCAAAGCATGGCTTCTCAATAACTGAGCAACCAAATTTGTAGAGAATGTGGCTAAGGTAGCCCACTACTCCTGAATTATTTATGACCTGGTCACAGCATTTGTAGATGTGTTTACTATTTATAAAATGCCTGCAGGAAAAATTTCAAAGATAAATTTTTGCTTCTGTATTCCTAGAAAAAAAGACCACTGTAATTATTAACATTTTAATAACCCTGCAGTTTCAGTGATCACTTAGTCACAGAATCACAGAATTTCTAGGTTGGAAAAGATCTCAAGATCATCGAGTCCAACCTCTGACCTAACACTAACCAGTCCTCCAGTAAACCATATCACTAAGCTCTACATCTAAACGTCTTTTAAAGACCTCCAGGGATGGTGACTCAACCACTTCCCTGGGCAGCCCATTCCAATGCATAACAACCCTTTTGGTAAAGAAGTTCTTCCTAACATCCAACCTAAACCTCCCCTGGTACAACTTTAGCCCATTCCCCCTTGTCCTGTCACCAGGAACGTGGGAGAATAGACCAATTGCTACAGCCTCCTTTAAGGTACCTGTAGAGAACAATAAGGTTGCCCCTGAGCCTCCTCTTCTCCAGGCTGAACAGTAACAGTATAGTTTGATGTTGATACTTAATTTCTATTAATCTTAAGTACTAAAGCAATTACTACAGTTTTGGAGCCACAAGCTTAAGAGAAAAGAACATTTTAAGAAAGAAAAAAAAGGAACAGTATCAATAGTGAATAAACAGTCTTGTGACTTTTAGGACATTTTAATATTTTTCTATAGCAGATGAAAAACAGTAAAGTACCATGCATATGAAGTTCATATCTGAAAGCAGCTCTGTTCTCTCTTGACAAATGGAGAAATTTATTGACGATCTCTCAGATTATGTGATCAATTTTTTCTTTTGCATTCATAAGAAATAATGAACATGTGGATATGTGTATGGTCCAATGTGGTGTTGAGAGCACCAGCTGAGTAGTTAGTCTTCCATTTTCCCTTTTAAGTTGTCAACTTAAAAAGTGCATACAGAGACTGAGTCAGTGTAAAGTGAGACCAGACATTGATCCTTCTTCCTTGAACACTTTCATCATTAATTCTGTTATTAGAAACTAATATCTTGGTATGCTGTCACTTCAGTCTGCTTTCTTTATGTGCCCATTCATACTGATCATTAGCATTTCTCTGCATGTGTATGTTAAATAAACATTCCCTAATGCTGCCTTTTTCCTTCATTTTTCTTAGTTTAATTATTCTAGTTGGAAATAAGTAAATCTGCCAAAAGATTAAAGAAATGGCTTATTCATTATTTAAGTAATGATTGCCCGTCACTGGTCAGACGAGTGAGTTGGTATTCAACTGACCACAGGTCAATATCTACAATGTTGAAATCTATATCTATGCTAATCACCCCAGGGCTGTCTTTATAGAAAATGGAAAAGAAAAAAAGCATTTTTAGGATCTGATTGTTGTCATCCCAAATTAGGCAACTAAATTAAATCAGGGGATTTACAGCCTAAAATGCTACTCTTACTTGACTATAATTGAAAGAATGACTAGTTTAGATGTTTGCTTTGTAGATGTCCAAAGGTACATGTAGATTAGATAGATCCTATTGCCATGCTCAAATTAATCATAAAAGCTCAGGGTTTTTGTGATATGACACTTCTAATGTGAATGTACTGTGGCTGTGTTTGTTGACATAAAGGGCATAGTGCCATTCAGTGCCCTGCACAGATGAGCAAGTCATGCTCAGCACAAGCACCAAAAGCAGTACAGTCATGTTAGGACTACGTTTCAAATGGATTATGTTACCCTGCTTTTCACCATGACATACCAGGGTAGGTCCACATTCTTTCCAGAATGGGTCATTTTGGGAAACAGCATTACACTCTGATTGTATACATGCAGAGGTGGTTAATACTTGTTAGAAGTTAGGTCCTGTTACAAAGAAAAACATACATATTACATATTACAAACAATAATAATACCTAGCCTTGCCTCAGCAAGCTTACAACAAGCTAATTTATAAAGAACAAGTAGGGAGGAACCTGAATACAAGTAACATTATTCTGTGGAAAGGTTTAGGAATGATACACGGCAATTCCTCTTTCATGGAATAGGGTTCAAAAAGGTGACAGACGTTGAATGCTGAGAATTTTTAGGTTCGGTAGTTAATTCAGGACATTGCCTTAACGGTGATTTTTCCTGTGGGTTTTTCCCCTTAGGATGATTTCCAGCATGCAGCCTCAGAAACCAACTGGGAGTCAGTCACAAGCTCTGTCTCAGTAAGTAGCTTGTTACTATTTTGCCCATGAATAGATTGATAGAATGGCATGAATCCAAATCACTGTTATGGTACCTACACAGAGAAGCCATGTATTCACCTTTGGCAGAGGATAAAATAAGTGAGTAACAAACTTACGCTTTTTAACCGCTGTGTTTTTAAAGGGAAAAGATTCAAAATATGCCATCGGCTGTTGTAACCACATGAGATAGCCATTGGGAAACATTTCTTGCTTCCAAATTCATCTTGCCAAAATGAAAATACAAGATATAAACTCCTTAGGATTTTCAGTGGTAAAATGTCTTGACCTAAATAGAAGATTTTACTTATAGCAGGCTGGTAGAAAAAGGGATTTAGCATTTTATTGTCTATATGAGATTTTTTAAGTGTTTGTAATATAATACTGTATCTAAAAGTCTCCATATTCATCAGTGAAATGTGACTCAGGGAAAAGAAAAAAAAAAAAAAAAAAAAGGAAACCAGTGTACAAACATTTTTCTTTTCATCACACTCAGTTTGTGTCATTGGATAAAAATCTGTCCCTTCCTACATTTCTCAAGTAAATATATTCTGGGTCCACATTGTAGGGAATAGCAAGGTATCATCAGACCTCGGGCAGTCCTTTTCTGTGCACCATTCTGGCTGGTGAAGACCGTGTCACAGGTCTTACAAACTCCTCCTTAAACACATAAGTGCTCAAAGCAGACTTGAGACCAATGAGAACAATGTTTGGAGCATTTTTGGATGAGAGTTTACTGATGGCATCTATCAGTAGTTATGAGGAGTTGCCAGTGGAGGAACAGTAAATAAAATATGGGTAAATTCTACTGATTAGTATCCAAGCCAGACAATGAGTAGAGAGAAAATTCTGTAGTGACAAAAAAGAGTCTATTCCAATCTCACCTGCATTTACTCTTGATTTTGCAGCTGACATTTGTCCTTCATGATAAAATGCTATGATAGACTTGAATTAATTGTGCTGAAAGTCCTCAGTAGCAATGTTAGCAGGACTGAGATATACTGGGTATGCTAAGAAGAAGATACTAGAGACAATTTTGTTAAAAGACACAAACTAATTTTTCATTCTAACATAGAATTGGGAAAAAAAAATATGTCTGATAGAATATTTTGTTTTAAAATTTGGTAGACTGATGTTTGAAAATGTAAGCTCAGGGCTCCCTCATCAGGTAGCTATGAAAATGAGATCATGTATATGGTAAACACCATGATAATTATTCTTAACATCATAATGTCACAATATGTCAAAAAATAAGCCAGTATTTTTTCATGTTGAAAAAAAAAAATGTTTTATCTTCTACATTTCATTTCTAAAAAGCTGTTTTTAATGTATTAGAGGCAGGGAAGTTCAGTACCAATATTACAGGTAGAACGCTGATGGCCACTGTCACGAGTTCAGCTAAATCAGTAGCAGAACTCCAGTCTCTTTGTTTTTGCCATGCCATCAGCAATACAATTAAAAAATACCATCCTCCTATACAATGCTAGTGTGCACTGCACCCACTAGTCCTTTTTTATCCTCAGGGAAAATAAGGTGGAGAGGTTGAGTAATTTTTCTCAAAAATATCAAGGCAAAAAGTCTGAGAGCATGCAAATTCTTCAAGTGAGAAAGGTTTAACGATTCTGCTGTGCTTCTGAGGGGGCAGAAGGACAAACTTGGACCTGTCAGTTGCTGGCAAGATGACATACTGTTCTGCTGATAATAACGTAGCTTGACAGATATATTTTGTTACTGAAACCCACAGGTAACATTAAGACCCATTTTAAGATCTGGATTACTTGCAATGCTTAGAATGAAAACTTAAGGTGAGCAAAGGCTTTCTTCCTTGTTTGAGGTCATATCAGACACAAAACCATATTTCTTGTTTTCACTCAGAAATCTAAAACAAACAGTTCTGTCCTAATCCCAGCATGGCCAGCCCAGAAAATAAATAAATAAATAAATAATTTAATTAATTAATTAATCCTTATTGGGTTAGTTTCTATTATTTGTGAAGTGATATTGTGACCAACAAATAACTGTGATGCACATTGAAAAGCCTGCCAGCTTCACAATACAGATAGAAAGTATAAAAAAAAAATGGGGGAAAAGCAATAGAAATTATGGATAAGAGTACTAACAGGAAAGGTAGCTTTAAATCTCATGAAATTAAAAATGTGCTCAGTGCTTTTAAGAAATGTAGAAGAGGTACATTATATGGAAAATCTTCGCTATTCACAGTTTCTTGCCCTCTCTTTGGATGTGATCTCAGAAGCCAGATTGCAATGAGCCAAGCTCTTCTGCAGCTAGTGTTTCATTCTTGGCAGGACAAAAGAGAGGCAGTTGGGTTGGCAGCTTTGAAGTTACTTTTGGGCTTGTCACATGATGTTGCTGCCAGTAGGTTCTCTGAGCTGTTGCAATAATTTCTCTTGATTTGGCTGTCACTGAGAAAAAAAGTTAAGCTTTCTTCTGTGTGCGAACTAGGTTGTGCAAATCTCTCAAGTAGGGCCTTTTATACTGAAAGAAATTGGGGAATCCCTGCTGTCTGTGTTAGTTTGACATGCCCTACAAATTCACAGCCTGACCTGCAGTTCTGTTATGAAAAGCACAATTGAACACCTGAAAAAAACTCTTGTGTTCTCTGCCATCTTATGTCTGTTAACCCCTCCTTCTTGTTTCAGAAACATAGACTTTAGTTAAACTGCCGAGAAGGGGGATGTATCCATGTCATGGGGTGGTCCCTGGACAGCAGCATGCTCATACACACTCAGATTTCCTTTCTGATTGTCACTGGGTTGTCGGAGGAGACCATTGTTTTGTGCTGCTATTTCTTCAGCACCATTGCACCTTTTCCCTCCCTCTCCCACTTTAGAAAGGGAGCCAGGGGCTGGTGTTTCCCAGTTGGGCTGCTGTCACAGGCCAGCCATGAGCTCCCCTCAATAAACAAGTAGCATTTCAAAGTATTTTTCTTTTGTAACCTCAGAGACTGCATTAGTACACTGCATGATGCCCAGCAACATCACTGTCCATCCTGTAGCACTTTACTGGTGTGAGCTTTTCATCTCCTGGGGTTTCCATCTCTTTATCAGTCTGTACTCTGAGCCACTTATAAGTCAGGAGAGATGCTTTGAGGTATGCCTTCCCTTTTAGTGGATCATGAATTTTTAGAGCCATCTGCACTGTGTCTCAGAACTGCACTATAGAGGCATTACAGGCGCAAGTGGCCCTCAGAATCTTCTTGTGCTGTTGGCAATAAGCAGTAAAGTGCAGCTATGCTTTCTTGACCACGCCACTGTAATGTTTTCAACTTCTTCTCTTTCTTGTGTATAATGATTTGGACTGTCCATACTTTCAGCAAATATATGCAGTAAAATATCAAGGATTGTAAATTTTGTAATATATCTAAGAGGAAAAGACAAAAAGATTATTACTTTGAAACTATTTTAGCCACCATTGAAGGACACAATCCTGCAAAATGCAAGTAACTTCACTTAGTTGAGTCGAGCCTTTCATTGCTACCCAACCGAGTGAAGTTAACCACAAAGATTAATGGTTTAACATATGTATTTACTTGGGAGATCAGGCAAAAAACTATTTTGGGGGGGGCATTAATTTTAAATGGCATGTTTCTGCTACATTACTTCAGAGCTTGATTTTCAGGATAGAAAAGGGCTCTTTCATTTTTCAGGGCTTTGCCCCAGTGTCTTAACTTAAAATAAATAAATAAATAAAGAAATAAATAAATAAAATAATAATAATAATCCAAACAAAACTCTCATGTTACATTATGCTTTTTATTGGACAAAAGCAAATATTTTGATTGTGGTTCTTCAGAATGTAACAGATCTGCATTAATAGTTTTTCTTGTGCATCTTTTACACAGTTATTATGAGGCTTTGTGCTTGGACAAGGAAAAATGTGGTATCAGGATCCTGAATACTGTGATTCTAACCAAGGATTATGAAAAATGTTTAAAGTTAATTCCAGTAAAAGTGAAATCACTGCAGTCTTTCTTCAAACTCAAGTTGTGTGACAAATTCAGTGGGAACAAAGTGTGCTCAGAAAGTGGTACTCGGCTCTTCCTGCTTAGAAATAATATTCCATGTGGTATTGTGATATTGTTGTGAGGATATGACTTTGTTGGTAATCCCAATATTCATTGCTACTTTGTTGAGATCCAAATACCATGTTTTCATTTTTTTAAGTAACTTTGGTTTTGGTAAAAGGGTGGTAAAATTTACATTCATCAATATTTCATAACAGGTTTCATTCTTGGGAATAAAGAGCCATCTTTTCAAGTCTTTAACCTAGCCAAATTTGTAGTCCAAATTGACCAAGGAGGGAAAGAAAATCTAGAGAAGTTGCTGCCTTTGTCTTTCTCTGCTGTGGTTTCTGATCAGCCTCTTTCAGATTTACCTACAGACCTGGCAGAGATGAGAAGGCACCACTCCAGCACTACAAAGCACCTCCATTCTGTGGTCTCAAAAGGCATTTCCACAATATTTTTGCACATGTGCAAACCATCATGTCCTTTGAGGACAGAAAAAGTGGACAATCTAGCAGTAGTGGTACTGCCTCTCCCCAGATCTCCTGGATTTCACCAGGAGTTTGTTTGCTTCTTGCAAAATAAAACACAGGCATAACACAGCCTGACCAAGTGAAGGACTTCAAAAGATGGCCCAAAGTACCTGTTTCAGTCAGAAATAAGACAATGATATTGTCAATTGTTTTGAGTGGTGTTGCAACTTATTCCAAGTACACTGAGATGTATGTCACTCTTAGGGGGTCTCCTATCCCTCTCCATCAGTGACTGACCCTACGCTCACAGCAGAAGCGCTGGATCAGACCATTGCTGCATTTGACACAGTGGAGGATCTGCTCAAACACTTTAATCCAGACTCCTGGCAAGAAGATCTGGAGAATTTGTACACAGACAGTGGCCACCATTATCGAGGCAGAAGTTACCATGACAGGAAGTCCAAAGGTAGGAAAGACATAATATATAAATTTTGCAGGAAAAACAGGCTTTTCCTTCACTCCTCACAGAAATGTCTTAAGTATGAGATTCTGATGCCTATTTTCCTTTTGGGGCCATAGGACAAACTATCACCTGTTGCAACTAGGAATAAGTCGTTTAATCCTTAATCATTTTCTGACTGAGTAGGATCTCACCTGAGAAATCAGTATGAAAACTGCCTATCATTATGATAAATCCACAAACACAACCATAGGCCTTTGAGTAAAATGCAGATGGTTCTCAGCTTCACCTTCTTAAACATTACTTTATGTGTAAGGCATGGGGCTCCTAATTACCTGCATTATCATCCTCTGTTAAATACCCTGCTTTGGGATTATTCTCTGTTGAGTGAGAAATAATCACTTTTATCACATTGTGTTTAGGGAAGCATCTGCTGCAGACACCTGTATGTGCAGCTGGTTTTTTAGGATGTGAGCATCTCACAGTTTTTCATTATGTTGGCGGCGAGCATTACTATGGTTTAACATCTTAGAAATTGAGCAAAGTATGCATTTCTGGGTTATGTTTCTTGTTTTCTTCTGTTAGTTCAAATAATCCACCAAATGGTAGAGCAAAGAGATGGTAAGCTAGGAAAACTATACCGATAAAGAAACACTATTTAAAAAGTCATTCTCCTAGGTCATTGGTGGGCATGAATTGGCAGATGTAGAATGACATTAGCAGTGTTCGGTATACATGTGGCCATCCTGTCTTGGTGTGTAAGAGGCTAGTGGCAGAGAAGTGGGCTCTCCCATGCCTTTTGACCTTGGTGCAGGAGAATGACTGCAGGAACATGCAGTATATTAGTAGTTACACAGCCAGTTTGGGCTGTAGTTTCCAAAATGTGTTGACTATCTCTGTCTTTTGGTTCAGAACTCAAAGAAATCTGTAAAAAGCCCTGAGAACCCATCTAAAGAAAGTTGGCCCTCTTTACTTCACTTCATTTTAGCACATCAAAATTTTCAGGCAACCACAACACTCTGTCTTTTGTGAAAAGATCACCTGACTGCAACAGCATCAGAGATCAGTTTGATCTCTTTTAGGGGTCTGTGAAACATGAAAAGTATGTATCCTATCCAGGCTGGATTCAGCACTGATAGACATGCATACCGAAGAAATAAAATGACTGTTTTGATTTTACAAAAGGTGATTAGAAACCTGGATCTTGTACTCTTTCTGCTCTCCAGATGTCATTTGATCCTCAGAGCATATTTGGCCTTGTACCCCATATGTATACATGACAACACATATATAGAAAATAGCATTTGATGCTTATGTAGGCTGATGACATAGGCTATAGGCATCAATTTGATTTTCTGTTAGTGCTCAGAAAATTCAGATGTATAAGGGTTTCTTCATTATTGTTTTAATGCTTTTGGTTTATTTAGTTAAGATTTTATTCTACTTATTTATTTATTCATTTTTGGTTTTAACTGCAGGAATTAACACGGGGGGGGGGGGGGGATTAAAACTGGGACAGGGATGGGGGGAGAAAAATAAAAAAGTTTCACAACAGTTTTTCTTTTGTCTTCAAAAAAAAAGGCCAAATTCCCTAAATATTAGCAGCCCTCTGGACGAAAGTACCTCAACACATTCAAATCTTTAAAAAAAAATCAGTTAATAATTTGTCTTTAGTCATAAACTTCTGACAAGATTAAAGACTGTTTCTTGGATGATGTCAGGAGTAGGGAATAGCTTTAACAAGTCTTTAAATTAGAAATGCCTGGTGGCTTTTAAACACAGACACTGTGGATCTCTGAGGAATGTTTATAGGCACTCAGATAACCTTGCAGTAAAGAGAGCAGTAGATTATATCATTATTTATTTCAGATATCTATTTCTACTTCCAGCTTGGGTTTTATTCTTTATCCTTTGTTAGAACAGCTGTGAGGTAGATTAGAACAATTTGATGTAATCTCTGTCTACCTTTCACGATATTTTCAGAACAGGTCATATAAATGATATAAATAAATTGGTAATGATCTCTGCCCATACCAAATTGTGCCAGAAAATTGCATTTAAGAGGCAGTGTTGCTGAATATCAGTTCTGATAACAGAGATATATAATAAATGACATTTAAATGGTATTCTTTTCCTTAATTTGGCAATCAATAATTCACGAAGATAAGGATCACAGTTAAGGAAACAAGCACAGTGTTTTAGCAAGGCTTAAATTTACTGAGTCTTGGATTAGATGAAGTGGGAAAGCACATCAAGAGATTGCCTAATCTAACCTCCCTGCTCAAGGTAGGACCATCTGCAGCAAGTTGCTGGGGATCATGTCCGGTAGAGTTTTGAGTATCTCCAAGGATAGAGACTCCACAACCTGTGGCAGTGTCTGACCACCCTCAGAACAACAACAACAACAACAAAGTAGTGTTTGTTTGTTTGTTTTTAAATATTTAAGTAGATTTTCATATGTCGCAATTTGTCCAATACCTCTTGTCCTTTCAAAGAAGACTCTGGCTCCATCTTCTTTACTTCATTCATGCATTTATAGACATTGATAAGAACAGTCCTTCCCTGGATTCCTCCTGCAACATCCTTAAAGGTGAAGGCTTTGTTGATTAAATGTATCTGTATATATATGATAACCCTATTCCATCTACAATATCTGATCTCATACCTCTACAACACTGATATTGAGTTAAATGTGTTGCATTCTAGTTACACCATTCAGGTGGGATACTGTTATCAGATGTGTCTTGTTAATAACCACATGAAGTTTGAAATTTAATTCTACTTATGTTCAATGAGGTTTTCTGTTAGTCACCGGAGTGACTAACACACTAGCATAGAATGTAAATATAGAATCACAGTGATACCTAGACAAAATAAAAAGACAGAAAAAGAAAGCGGAAGATACACGCTTGCATTTTCAAAATCCTTACATGAGAGGTCTTGTATAAGCTATAAACTACAGTGTACACCTTCTACAAGAAAATATGACAAGTAGAGGTTTCAAAAAGCTTTGCAGCAGTTTTAACTGTACTCAAAAAGGTTTGCTCATCACTGATGCATTTTAGAAACTCTGAAAGTATGAATATTCAGCCTTAGGCTCATCCTAGACTCTCAGGAAAAAGCAGGTCATACCAAATAAAGTATATCTTTTAAAGTAATTCCTCTTGCTTTGCTGTAATATGTTTTAGCTGACCTCAGTGTCATAGTAATTTGGCTGTTACAAATACAAAACTTCTCTAAAAGGCTATCACTAGCTATTGGGTTATTTTATACTGTTCTTAGCAAGAACACCAGCACATATAAAAAAGAAAATGGCCATATTCTGCAATTGTGTTGAACTTCTAGACAAATAGGTCTCTGTTCTTTTAGGGAATCATAAGGAACATTTAGAAGTGTTTGAAGGGAATTTGTTCATCCAACAGTTGTTTTTTTGTTTTGTTTTGTTTTGTTTATTTTTTGTTTTGTTTTTGAAAGCATCAGTGTATCTGCTTAATACTAGAAGAGCTCCTCAGACATACTGCTGTAAACAGTTCCAACTATCAGTTAAACATCATTTAACTTTTGCCACATGCTTATTTACGTTTATCTTTTTTTACTCTGAAGTTTTATATCTCATTAAAAATTCTTTAGAAGTAGAAGTTTTTGTGTTTTTTTTTTTTTAAAAAGAGAGGAAAAGAGGAAGGAAGGAAGGAAGGAGGGAAGGAAGGAAGGAAGGAGGGAAGGAAGGAAGGAAGGAAGGAAGGAAGGAAGGAAGGAAGGAAGGAAGGAAGGAAGGAAGGAAGGAAGGAAGGAAGGAAGGAAGGAAGGAAGGAAGGAAGGGGGGAAGGGGGGAAGGGAGGAAGGAAGAAAAAGAAACAAAGAAGGAAAGATACCTCTGCCTGTGAAATGACCTGTGTTTAAACATCTAGGAAGAAGGAAAAGAGAAAGAAAAAGTTCAGTGTCTTATTAGATCCAAATGTCTAGGGGATGTTACATAAAGAAAGGGGTCGTCTTTAGAATTTTTTTTTTTTTTTTTTTCATAAATAGACCTAGGAAACAGGAACATCTGTGGATACATTCTGGTAATGAGCAAGACTACACATGCCTCTGAGATCATTTTCTTTTTGAGAAACAGTATGCAGAAAGGCTTTGGCTATCAGAAGAAATTAATCAGGTGGGACATTCTTGTAATAACATCTGTCTGCAATGACAGCTTTACAAGTTAAATAAATAAACACTTGCTAGCATAGCCAAACTGCTCCCTAGAAGGGGAATAGCAAGGTGAGACCACAAGTCTTAACAGAATGTTGCTGCCATCCACTGCCATACAGTTTCCCAATATCAAGCAAGTAGCACCATGTCCTTAACAATACCTTTTAATTATTACTGTTTACAATGCTCTAGGAAGAAGTTAAACAAAATTTGAACCCAGGAATGTCATTTCTCAGGGGTTTGCAAACAGTGGCCAATAAATTACTGCAGACATCCATGTACTCTTCCTTGAAAGCTTCTGGGACGGCTGCCAGCAAGTTTCAGTGCACCAGACAGGGAGTGCAGGCATCACAAATGCTGAGTGCATGCTCATTCATGGCACATGTGAATATTCTGACTAGATGGAATACCTTCTCAAGTAGCTGCTAATATAAAGTATTCCCTATGCTTAAAAAAAAAAAAAAAAAAAAAAAAAAAAAAAAAAAAACAGTATACTTCCTCTACTTCCTCTCTTCCTCAGTTAGGAAATGCTTTATCTGTTGCATGTGAATAGCACACACTCATTCATTTCATAGTCTTAATTCAGATCTACATCCATATTCTTCCTCCTCTGTAATAAATGAGATTTTCCCTCATGCTTTACATGGCATTATTGTTGGCCACAGCAGTGAAAGCTTTTCTTATTAAACCCTTTTTTTAAAAAAAAAAAGCTAGTGAAACTTGCAGCATATTATTTATCGCTGGAATAAGATGTTCAGTTCCATTGATTTCAATGAAGCTATGTCCATTTACGGCATTGATGGTTTGGCCTGATTTTGCTACTTGACCCATACCACAGCTGATAATTGGTTTGCTAGTCTATAATAAGCCTATATATTGTGAACATTGTTTCATGCAGACAGTTATAATCCCACTGAAATTCTGATCTCTCATTCTTCTAAAATAATAGTTGCCATATCAAGTAGATTCATCTTGGCATTGTGGTTCTGTAGTAAATCCAAATCACAGCATCTTTTCCCTAGTTCGCGCAAGAAAGAACTGGGCAGCTCCCAAAGTTTTCAGGTATATTTAACATAGTGATTATTGTGATATTATTAAGCATGTGCAGGGGAGCACTGATTACCTTTAACCATGTGTGCTGAAGACTAAAAGCCACAGGGTTTGATCAACATTTGCCATGGAGAATAATTTCATCGGCGTTGATGTATTTGGGTAATTTAATCAGTGGAAGATTTAACTGTTTACTGCATGTATGAGACTGAATTTTCCAACTCAAGCTCAACCGCACCATGTCTGCAGTCAGCTGCAGCACTGCTCTGAATTTCTTTGACCATTTGTATAATATTTCTGCACTACCTGACACAGCTCTGACACACACAGGGGTACAAATGCTGGGGATAAGGGGTGCAATAATACATTCATAGGTCTCTGAGAAAGTCCATGATGTATAGGAAAAATTTTTAAATGTCTAGGCAGAATAAAAACAGCAGCACAACCTTTGTTACAAACTGTAAATCACACATGAAGGGGGATGAGAGTCAAACTAGAACTGAGCTTTGGACCCATGTATGGCACATAATGCTCGTACCACGCTTCAGTTCCATCACTTGCTGGTGCAAAAAACATGAGCAGGGGCAAGTAATGAGTGCATGTCTCTTGCATGTGTACATCTCTTTAGCTGCCAAAAAGAGTACAAATTTTAGAAATTTCAGCAGGATTGGCAGTGGCTTGCTTGCCTTTGGCAAGAAGCCCAAGGTGATGTAGATTTTTGAAGGGGAGAATAGTCAGGGAGCTGGGCAGTCTCTGCACCAGTTTCCTGTATAATGTGGGTAAATCCCCTCAATGAGAGTTAGGCATTTAACGTCTTTGAAGTTCTAAGCCTTATACTCTCTCTGCATACTGATGATGTTTAATGTTGGTCTATCGTCAACATAGCCTGGTAATGAATGTCATCCCAAAATCCAGTTCCACACATCCATATTGCCGTCACAACAGACCATAATCAGACTTTTTAAACCATATCTGTTCATATAGTTGATGATGTCGATACCTTTTCAGGAAAAACAGCAAACATGTAGACATCTTGGCAGTTTAATATCAGTCACAGATTAATAGAACAATTTTGGATACAAGGGCACTCTGTGGATAAGCTCATCCAAAACTCTGCCCAGAGCAGGACCAACTTCAAATTTAGAACAGGTTACTTAGGGCCTTCTCTAGTTAAGTTATGAATATTTACAACTAGAGCACAACATTTTGGATAATTTGTCCCAGTGTTCAATCACCCTTATGGTGATTAGTATTTCTTCAGAGGTCCCTTGCTACGACTTGTGATTTTTGCTGTGCATGTCCAAGAACAGTCTGCCTCCATCCTCTCTGTAGCTCCTTTTAGACAGCTGGAGAGAATTATTAGAACCTCCCATAGTCTACTCTCCAGACTAAACAAATCCAGTTTCCTCAGCCTCACTGTGGCTGCTGTGGACCAGCTGCTTAACCATCCCAGTCATCCTTCACTATACTCCTAGTTTGTTGATCCTTCCCTTTTGCTGAATGACGCTCAAAACTGGACACAGTAGTCTAGATACAGCCTCACAAGAGCTGAATGAAGGGGGTCATTCACCTTATGCCTATGTTTCTCCTAATGCAGCTCAGTATGCAGCCTCTATCACTGCAAGAGCAAAAAGCTGATTCATGTTCAGCCTGCTGCCTACCAGGATGCCAAGTCGTCTTCTGCAGTGCTGCTATTTATCCAGTGTGACCCTAGTCTGGACTGATGTTTGGGATTATTCCAAGTCAGGTCCAGGAATTTCCATTTGTCATCACTGAACCTCATGTGGTTCTTGCTAGTGCATTTCTCTAGCCTGCCAAGGTCTTTCTGAAAGGCAGCCTTACTGCATACAGACAACTTTCCACAATTTGATTTCACTGACAAACTTGCTGAGCATTCACACCATTCTGCTCCTCAGGTCATTAGTGAAAATCTTTAGCAGTATTGGTTTTGTCATTAACCCCTGGGAACACCGCTAGCAACCAGCCACCATTTGTACCTGGAATTGCTGGCCACTTTGTGTAAGCTCCCTTATCTTTCCAATTATCTACCCAATTTGTAGTCCACCTATTCCATTGTATCTCAGCAGTTTGGCTGCAAGGATGCTTTGGACTGCTGTGTCAAAAATAACAATAAGGCCAGGGTAGGCAGCATCCACTGCTTCCCCCTCCTCCAGCAAGTCATCTCATCACTACAGGTTCTCAGATTGGTCGCTCACAATTTGCACATGGTAAATCTGTGATGGCAATTTCCAGTCAACCTCTTGTCTTTCGTGTGCCTGAACATTGTCTCCAAAAGGATTTACTCCTTTATTTTACAATGGTTATCCTGACTAGTCTGCAATTGCTCAAATCCTCCTTGCCTTGTAGATGGCCTTGATATAGTGTATAGGACTGTGAGTGAGGCAGATACCTTCTCTTATACCTCAGCTCCAATCTGTAGCTGATGCATGAAAAAAAAAAAAAAAAAAGTGTAAAATGTTCAGATATGAAAATGTTACAGCCATGTACATGTATGAATTTGGAACACATACAGTATTAAAATAAATCCTAGCGGACTGTCTTTTTAAGCAAAATCAGTGACCATCAGCATGGGGTTTCTCTCCTCTCCAGTCTTGAAAGCTGTGCTTCTAAACAAGACATAGTATCAGCTGCAGTCCCTCATTTCAGTGCTCACCTCTGATTAAGATCAGTGTTTAAAGGTAAGCACATGCCTTAGTGCTATTGAAAAATGAGGATGGATTTAAGTGTAGGATTTAAGAGGGAAGAAGGAGCAAACATTGTACCCCAAGTATCCAGCTTGCTGCTCCAGTACATCTTTTTATGTCTGCCTTGCCTTTAAATTGAATCTCTGATGCAGACATTCTGTAATAATACTTCGAAGTTATTTGCATCCAGTCTACAGAACCTTTTAGTTCTAATTTTAAATTAAGGACTCCAGTGGTTTCAGTCCTTGATAAGTAAAGCAGCAGGATTTCACACCAATCACACCAAGGCTCGCTTACGTTTTAGTCACAGCAGTGAAGAGATGCACGAAACTGACTGTACTGTAAAATCTCATTGTTATATGCATGAGGAAATAGACTGGCTCCAGACAGTAAAACAATCCCGAGATAGGGAAAAAAAATGCATATTGAAGCTTTCAGCAGAGTTATTCAGAGAAAAATGTGTTCTTTTGTTATAGGGGTTGCAAACCATGCTCTAAAGCTAATTAGGCAATAGGAACTGTTCTTGAGTGTCAGCAGGATACTACTAGAGTACTGTACATGTACTTTAGAGATGTTGCACACTCGCCTTGTCCCACCGAGCATTGGATTTCAGTAGAGCAGAGTCAGAAAGAATGTGTTTACCTCCAGACATTTTTTATTTTTTTTTTGAGAGGATGATTTGTGTAGCTCTTAAACCTGTTACCTGATACCTGAAGTGTGATATGGCAAAGTGCAGAATTCACATTTTAAATGAAAGCTCTGGATTTGGGGGTCCTGAGAACTATTGACAAGTCATTATTAAAATTCTATGAATATGAAACTAAGGAGAATTCATGCAGTTGTATTGGAAAATTTCCCATACTTTCTTTTTCAAAATTAGTTCAACATGGAAAAATACACTAAAAATGTGTTTGTTTTTTTCCACTGATTGATTTCAGAATTCCTGAGAAATGCATCTGTTGAAAGCCTTGAGCCCTCATAAAAAACAGCTGAGCTTTTCACATTGCATAAAGCAAGTTATCCTAATTATCTGGTTATTCCCTCCTATGCTTTGAGCAAGTCAACAGCTCTCTACAGTACTGACTCAGCTACAGTCTAAGAGATCCTGCAAAGACTTCTGAAAGTCATCAAAACTAGGCTTTTGAGGGCCAGTGAGTATAGCCTTTCCTCCAGAGAAAGCCCTCTGCAAGGTCACCCTTGCCATTTAAATCGAGCAGCTTAAGCACTGGAACTAATACGTGTGACACTGTCTCTGCAGGAAGGACCCCACCCTGGTCCTTGAAATGTTGGTGCTGTCTCTCTCTGCCAGTCCCTTTGCAGAGACTCATTCCTGTGCTGATAACACAGCAGTGATAATAGGTATCAGCTCAATGCAGGAATGAGAACTGTTGAGCCTCAGGGGAAATTTAGTCTGTGATAGAGCACATTTTGTTCTGTCCCCTGAACATCTTCACCTGGACAGAGATGATGGTTCACATTGCCTAGGTCTGGGCCCTCTTTAATGACCAGGCTGTTGCCAGAAGCCTTGTTTGCTGTGTTACCTCAGTGGGAGGCATGGTAATCAAGGGCTGAATTAAACCTTTGAGCATTTTCTTCTAATTCAGTCTAGAGATGCACCATCGACATAATGCCATTCCTGTCCACATGCCTGTCCTGGTAGGAACCTACTGGTATTGATATCCGTTCCCTTGGATTGCTGCAGGACAGAATGTGGATGGCCTGGGCATTCCCCTCAAGAAATCTAATCATTCATCAAGGCAGAATATTTACTGCTCTCTTTTTTCTTTGATTATTTTTCACTTCATGCCAAACATTTGAAATTAATATTAGCCAGATAGTGCTTTGCTTTATCTGCCTTGATGGCAGAGGTCCTGGTGAGAATGTTCAGAGGAGTGTGAAACACTTCCCTGTGAGAAGAATTAGCCTGAGAGGCTGCAGTGAGAAGGGGTGGCTTTGAAGAATGACAGTGGAGAACAAAATATCATCTGTTAAAACAAAAAAAATCAATATTCCCTGGTCTTCTAAGTCCTGACTGTGGACATTTGGGATGTATTTTTCTCCCAGTGCATGAGTATACCAACAGTCCCATTGATTTTGTGCTTATATCAGGAGGATGATCTATACCTCTTCTGGAGAGATGTTAGCTCTCTGGACAGAACCACTGAGATTTCATGGCGAGATGTATCACAACTGCTATAAAATCACAATTTATCTGTTAAATTTCCTTTGACTGAGATAACACCTTGCCAGAAAACTGAAGTTGCTATGATTTTGTGTAACAGTACTCATGACATTTATGTACCCTTGCCTCTTGCATATCTGCCATGAACCAATGAGTATCTCAAGGCCAGAATGTAAAGGTGGATGATATTTACAAATCACAGCTTTTTCCATAATTTACTTTGTGACAAGGGCTGAGTCACGGACAAAATGAAATGCAGTAGTGCTCCTGACTTTTCTGGAGATTTTCACATGTTTATAGCACAGCACAAGCATAGGTGAGCTCAGTTCCAGAGGTGGTGGTGAGCTATTAAAGATGTCTGTGAAAATCCGATATGTTCACAAACACTGTACTGTTGTCTCAGTCCTCATTTAAACCATTCCTGTTTTGCTGTTTATATACCTGTTAGCAACTACTATCTGGAGTGGGAGGGGATTATTTTTTGTTTTCTGTACCTCCAGTCATTTTGTTATTTTTATTTGTTCACATTAATTTATCTGCTGATTGTAATTTAAGTAGTGATTTATCACTGATAAAAAAATGAGTGATCTGTCAGTGAGAAACTGTTTCTGATTTTCATTTTTCTATTTTTTCCTAAAATCCTGAAATGGATTTATAGAAGTTTTTTGAGTTTTATTTTAGCTTTGCAAGATAAAGCTAGAAACAGCACTTAAACTTACAGTTGATTGTCTATAAGTCATTTTTATGGTTGGCTTTAATACTTGTTTCCATGATACATCTCACAGAAACACCAGGCATTTTAAACATCAACCAACTATTGGCATTCAATGAAGCTCATTAGTTTTAATTGTATCTCTTTGTATGCCTATTATAACAGCACTTAAAGGCTGAAATTAATATTGTTCAGATTGATTTAGGCAGCTAAAAGTGAGGTATGTAGACTCTATCCACAAACAATACAGACAGGCAATTCAGGAAAGCAAGGGGTGTCACCTGTCTTAACGGCCCTTTTGAGGAAGGGATGAATCCCTCTACAAAGGCATTTCTCTACTGGCCAAAGGAAGAGCCTTGTTTAAAATGTTTGCCCATTGTATGCCTACAGTTGGGCAAAAAATTGTGCCCAAAATAAAAAATAACATCATCTCAATAAGTAAAGTATAATCAAGGAGGGAAGAGAGTGGTGGAGGTGGAATCTCTCACACAAGGTTTCAGCAGATAGGAAACAGAGCAAATAAAATAACCAGTCTTGAGCTTTCAAGCCAATATTTTATTACAAGCTTTGCCATCACCTTTAGAGTCTGTGTGAGCCCTGCCGCGGGAGTTGGTGTGGGAAGTATAAGAGACGAGATGACCACCTGTAATGACTTCAAATTGGTGTGTTTATGTTTATCTAGTCAGAAATCACTGCTGTACTTCATGTGTTTTCCAACCAGTGCCACATCATTTGGTGTTGTTGGCTGCCAAGGGAACAGTATGAACTGGAGGGGGGGATGTCTCATTCAGTCCCTTCTAATGAACTCTCTTTTGCATTACAGTTGACCTGGACAGGCTGAATGATGATGTGAAACGTTACAGCTGCACTCCAAGAAACTATTCTGTCAATTTAAGGGAGGAACTGAAGCTGACAAATGTAGTTTTCTTCCCTCGCTGCCTCCTCGTCCAGCGCTGTGGAGGAAATTGTGGTTGTGGGACTTCGAATTGGAAATCCTGCACATGTGTGTCAGGGAAAACAGTGAAAAAATATCATGAGGTATTTTTACTCTTTTTCTTTTCTTTGGTACCTCTTTTGTTTATTTATTGCTTATGTGAATTCTGAAAGCTTTTCTTGGACCTATGTGTGCAGCCATGTTATTTATCATGTTGCATCTGCAGTGTGAAGATGAGCAAAAATTGCTAATTGTGAATATTTAAGTGAATGCTCACTGTGATCAGTGTTATTCCTAAAGTGAAGGTTCTGCCTGGGCTTCCAGACAGGCTCAGGTAGCCTGAGGGTGGAGCATCCCTTAGTCAGTGGCATTGCTGTTGCTGTCCATGCTAGATACCAGCTTGGTGCCTCGTGGAGCAACTTTCACACCTTATGCTGCAGTAAGCATCTGTACACAAACAAACAGTGGTTACAAACAACTATATATTTTTTTTCAGTATTTTTTTCAATATTATTTTTTAGTAACACAGAGATATGTTCCTTGAGGCATTTAACTGTGCTTCCTCTTGGTTTACACTGTATCTTTTAAACTTATGATCACGCTAGGAAATGACAATTAAGTTGCTTGTAAACTCTCTTCCCTTCCAGATTTATTACCCATAGGAAGCAGCTGAATATTTCAGCCTTAGTTTTTTTCCCACTCAGCATTTTTTTCATGCAAAACTCTGCATGAGAACAAAGTCCATTATATTTATTTGTAATCCATTCAGAACAACAAGTTTCCCTTGTTGGAGCGAACAAGGAAAGAGAATTAGAGATAATTTTTTATTTTCTCCTCTGAATCAGCATTTTCAAAACCAGACAGGAACAATGTTCACCAAGTGAACATATCCAGGAAACTTGATATGATCCTTTCAGTGTCTGAAGGTATGTAGCTGTGTGCCATGTTGACTTAAGTTTCTGACACATATCTCTTTTAAGAGCTTTGATTTGCCACTTGGCTTAAGTCTTCAGTGAAAGTGAACTTCATGGACTTTTAATCTGGAGGTAATGTGTGCTCATAATGGCTTTAACCTGGGAGAGCCTAAGGCTGAAATAGCAGGAGTCTGCTGAAGGTCAGACTGTTTTCCTCACTGTGAATGGTGAGGTTACCCTTTTCCAAGGTAAGAGAGTTTTCTCACAATTAGCTGCAGCATATGGCATACTCCACATCATCTAGGACTAGAGAATAGTTAATATTTTATTTAATTTTAAGCAAGATGCAGGGGATGACCCTGGTAATTACAGAGCGGAAAGTCTTATCTCAGTGGTAGAAAAGTTAATTGGAAAAAAATTAATAGGTATAAAACACCTAGATGACTGTGAGCTGATAAAATGAAGCTAGAATGCTTTACATATTAATAAATATTTATACAGCACCATACCATTGTACAAGAATGCTAAAAGGCCTGGCACCTCCTTCAGAGAGCTGACGGTCTACCAGACAAGATCAGTCATGGATTTGATAAATAGCAAAGCAGTGGAAGAGATGAACAATTTGCTACATAGGAGTGATTATCTGTGGGTGTCCCCAGTATGGGGATTAAGTGTTATTTCATGTATGATCAGTCCAGAAGGAAGTGAACAGTGAGTGGCAAAAATGACAGATAACACAAGAGATAAAGTACTGTTTTTCAGAAGACCTGTGAAACTACTTATAAATGCAGTTTAGAAAAGCAGCAAGCATTGGGACAAGCAGTCTCAACTATTTATTCATATAGCACTGTGCATGAGAGGGGAGGAGGGAGAAATGAGGGATGGAAACTGGACCAAAGGTTGAGTAGTGAATCAGTGTGAAGAGCTTCAGGAAAACATTTGTTTAGCACAGAGGTAGTGGGAAAAAAAAGCAAGCAACAGTATTCTGCAGAAGCAGAGGTGAATAGAGAATAGCACACCAAGTATTTACTACAGCCACAGATAAATAGGTGGGGTACTTGTATGGATTTTGACTGTTGGTGCTTAGAAGGATACAGGCAGAAGCATAAGAGATACATAGAAGCAGAAAATATACAGCAGTGGAGATACAGCAGAAGACACTTATCAAAAGCATTTTTAAGAAAAGTGGGTCAAAAGTTTGGAACAATTGCATTTAGAAAAAACACAGTAAAAGATAAAAAAAAAAAAAAAAAAAAAAAAAAAAAAAAAAGAACACTACCTACAGGAAATTCAGGTCTTCCCAAATAATCTCCTTTAAAAATGACCAAGTGCAGTCAAAGATATTGAAATAGAACTAATTTCAAATGATAAAAAGGATTTTATTTTTTTTTTTCACAGTAAATCTATATGAAATTTCAAAACTTAAATATAAGAGTTGGGCATAATTCAAATTCAGAAGGATTCTGAGAGAATTAGAAGCAAAATCTAAGCTAAAGAATCTTGTGCCATATCTGTGTCAGAGCTTAAGCCAACTGTTGACAACAGCTAGAAAAAATGTTGGTTGCAAACGTTGTCAAGTAGTTATTTTTTATCAGCTGTTTGGGAGCATCTGGTGCTGGAACACTGGAATATCACACCAAGTGGGTACTGGTCAGAACCAAGATGTCACAGCATACCAAATTAATCACTAAAGTCAAGAAATTCAATATTAACATTAATACACCACTGCTTATTTATTTCACTGGTCCTTTGTTCTCTGAAAACTGTGAATTTAAAGCAGTGTTTCAGCTTTAGCATTGAATGGTTTTTGTAAGTTTAAATTTCAATTTAATCCCTGAGGGATGAATTAACAGCTCACCGAACAGAAATTTAGCCAAGTGGCTGCCATTAAAATGAGTGAAAGTCATGCAGATAAATTCATATATGACATATAAAGGTATATCCATTACTTTTAGTCCACAATATTTTCCACTTTATTATTATTATTATTATTGGTAGGGGCAGGTAATCGGTTTTATTCTTTATTCATTTTCAACTCTTAACTTTAATTTTATTTAAATGTCTGGCAGTAAAAGTGCAGAGGAGGGGCTTCTCGACATGCCGATTTTAGAACCATGTATCTGCTTTACCCTTTTCGAAGCCAATTTGAAACCCACTAGCTTTAATCAAAAAGCCTTTAGTTGCACGACAAAGGACAGAGTTTCACACTTTAAGAAGTTCCCCGGAGGTGTTAATTTTGTTAAAATTCTCTGCCTTCCGCTCCAGGAGAAGGTCAACCAGATTCAAATGCAAGTCTCAATTACTTTGATTCAATTGCAAAAGACACCAAAAGTACAAGATAGTGGAGCAAAGGAATCGTTTATAGCAGCTGAAACTGAGTTGTGCAGATACCATATTTTTTTTTTCTTGCCAGGTGAAATTTGCCTAAACACTGTCCTAGAGTTTCATCTACCAAATTCCTGGACCCACCAAAGCAGCTCACCCTACACATAGATATGTTTGTTCTGAACAGTAAAAAAACGACTAGAAAACACATAACAGTTGTCTGTCATTTCTGAGCTACCCCGCATTCTGCGTGAGGAAGACAAACAGGCAAATTTTCCAGAAGCAATGGGCTGCTTTTCATCTTTGCAGCCAGTGTCTCACAGTAGCAGAGCTGCAGCATGCAGGCAGCTCTGGGGACACAAACGCCCAGCATGCGTGTTGAGAGGCTTAGAGTCCAGAGAGATTTCAAGGTTATCGTCTTATGCTCATGACATTTTTTAGTTCCTACTCAAAGCCTTATGCTGTACTCATCACCAAGGTCTCTGAGCACTCCCTCCTAGTATCTCAGGACTAATAGCAATCACATTTCCCCAAGCTGCTACTGCTGCTACAGTTCCTTGAACAGACTATAGCTCTTTCCTATCATGTCCAATTGTAAGAAATAATGCAACAGCGGGGAAAAAGAGAAAATGAGAATGCCTCAATAAGGGGTATATTTTTATTTACTGCCCTGGGAAATGCTAATAATAAGACCTTGGGACTTTTTTTTTTTTTTTTTTTTTTAACTTGGAAGTCTGCCATAACTTTACCAAACTATTCAGCAATTTCCAGAAATAAAAGGGTTCGTAACTTGAGTAAACAGCTAGTTTTATGGGTGTTTATTTATTTATTTATTTATTTATTTTTTAAACAGAGTCTTGTGATGCTCTTTGGTTTTCCGCAGCTTCTGGGCTTGCTTGAAACGAGAGCTCATGGACAAATACGCATGATTTACCACATAGTTAGCGTCACGAACCCTGCAAACCAAACAGGACAAGAGCTGGCAACTTCTCAAAATGTCCCTGACAGCCTACCAGAACAGATCCTGAGCTACGGTGCAGGGCTCCATGCAAAGACAAAGCAAATCATGGAAATGAATGCAGTACTCCTTAATCAAATACTCACATCTGACTTGCTAAAGGGAAACTGAAATGAAAGGATGTTTTCTATTGCAGTACATTTCTTCAGAAGTGCCTGCGGCTGCCCTTTAAGGAGAGAGGGACTCTGAAGCTGGAGATGACCCAGCCCAGAGAGGCCAGGACTTGGTGCAGCTAGATCTCCAGGAGTGCTTGTACCTCACAGAAACATGAAATCAGTATCCCCATCTTATTGCTGTAACTGATGAAATGTTAAATGAGTTTCCGTGAGGAATAAACACTTTTAAGGTAGCAACCAGAATTTGTCACCGTGTATAAACCTCCACTAACACTGTACTCTGCAACACAGCTAAAAGACACATAAGGAAAAATAAAGTGGTGAAGCTGATTGCATCTCTCTTACCTACTTACTTTCTCAATGGTAAAGATTGATGCACTTTTCACTGTATATGTTGCTTTGTTCTGGTTTGGGTTTTTTTTTCAGCATTATAATATATTCAAGTTTCATGCTGACTGGAGTTTGCTTTCACAGGACATACACACAAATAATTCTCAACCACAAGGTTTATATTACTGTTAGTGTGGCAAACTCCTAACCACTCACTGCCCTGGGAGAGGCACCAGGCACCTTGAAGTACCTGCACAGCACTGAGCCTTTACACAACTTGCTGGGGCACAGAAACAGCTTTAGCCAGACCCAGCACAGTAAAGGAGGAAACGAGACAGTACAGAATGTTACTGGGAAGGAATGAACACAGGAGAAAGTAAAGAGATGATATGGGACTTCAGTAAGACAGAAGAATTCTTGCAATGGATTTGCATTTAACTAATGCAATTTGGTGTTGCCTGGGCTTTTTTTTTTCTCCCTTCTTTCTTCTCTTTTTCCACAGGGAAGTGAGAAGCAAACCTTAAGGAGGCGCTTGAGAGACTAGACAGTAATTCTCATGCTGTCTTAACACAGGGAAACATAAGATAACTTGACAAAGATAATACAACAAAGGAAATTGATTGAGGGATTAGAAAGAGCTAGCATCATCAAACCAATGTGCAAGGATTGTTGATTGGTGTGATTGTTGTATGTCCTGAAGGTGATAGTACATGTATGAATGAGACAAAAAGATTGTTATGGTAATAAAGGCACAGAATTAACCTAACAAGAGTTAATACATAGAAATATTGTACAAGAAGCTGCAATGGGATTTATTTGGAATGCAAATGCAAGGAAACAGAATGAGTCAGAAATGACTGCTAGATTGCAGGAGGAGCAGTGAGAGCAAAGTAGTACAGGGAGAGAATAAATGTTGATTTTTGACTAGATTAAAATGAAGGTTCTTGGGATGACATCTGGAAGTTAAGCTAATTAGACAGCTGCAATACAGGTCTGGGCAGACTGAGGCAATTTGGGAACAGGGAACACCTGTATCTGTCAGTGAAAAGCAATAGCTGGAGCCATAATGTTTGACAAGATGATCAAAAGTGAGGGTCTTGTTGATGTCAAGTACATAAAAAACATTGTAGCTTTGGTGACTCTTTCAGATGCTTGAGTTTTAAGCCAAGTATTTTTTCCCCGTGTTTGCTGTGCTACAAACAGTTGTTTCTGATTCATACAGATCAAAAAATAATAATTAAAAAAAAAAATAGAAGCAATAATCCCGACCACATTTAATAATCCCTTAGTTGTAATGCTACCACTGATCAACAAAAGAACCCTTTTTTATTTTTTCTTGTTCCTGATATCCTATAATTATTCTGAGTAAGAAAGAATACAACTTTAGGTCTGTTGTTATTTTAGGCTACATTCCTACTAGAATAAAGTTTCTTATGCTAAATTATGAACCACATTCCCATGATGCTGGCTTTCTTATGCTAAGGGTATAGCTAAACTATGTGTGACCTTGGATTAGATAACTTTTAGAAATTGCTGAGTAAGATTTTTCATTTGTATCAGAACTTGGATCTCTGTTGATGTTTTGCACTTTTGATGTGTCCTCTTTCATGAGCCTCAGACAAATGTAATTTGGTTTGCATGCTAGAATGACGGTATTTTTAGATGAGCAAAAGGAGATTAGATAATGCTGCATAGCTGCAAGTTAAAATAAATTCTGCAAAGTACAAATTTCACTATCTAAAATAGCATCCAGAGTTGCTCTTCATCCTCTATCACTGGAATATGAAGCTAACCAATATTTGGTAAACTGTAGTCATGTTGATTATTTGTAGTCTCCTTAGCCTAGTCAGAAAAAAAAAAAAAAAAAAAAAAAAAAAAAAACTATTTTAAATGAGGCCTCAGATCTTCATTGTTATTTAAACTACTGATTAAGAATTTAACAAATAATATTAGTGAAGTCAGTATAAATAAATACTAATATATAAAGTAAATGATAATAAATTAAAAATGGATACGAGCAATTAGATACATTTTTCTTGCTGCTGTTATAAGTGTTGGCTGGGTTCCCTATTGCTCCTTGCTTTTTGTTAGAACAGAAATCACCTATAATGGACTTCTATGGCTAAATGTTGCTTGACTTCAAAGGCAAATAATACTTGGTTAGGAAGGAGTGGTTTTCCCCATCTAGCTCTACTCATTTAAAGCTGAGAGTCCAGCCATTGGGCTCCTCTATTGGTCAATGGAGTTAGCCCCACCACACAATTCCAGAGACAGGTGTTTCAGGTGAATTGTTCTCCAAAATTACCTCTGTTGCTGCTTCTACTGGAGAAGTGCTGGGCATGGGTCAGGGTGAAGACACCATCTCCAGATGGGTCCTTTCCCCAGCCGACATTATCTCTCTGCTCTCTTTAGCCCTCGAACAGGCCCCGCTGATTCTGACATCAGGTTACAAAGTATTTTTATAGATCTGAGGTTAAAGGGGCCATTGGCCTTGACCTCCCATGCTCCACAGTCCACTGGAGAGCACCTTACTGCCCCAAAGCAAGCACCAAGCTTGTACTATAGACTTACTAGGAAGGCTGCTGTTTCTTGATGTCCTCGGACCGAGATCAGAAACCACTTAGCTCCTTGGAGGGCTGTCCAAGTGTTGAGTTGCCCTGACTTAAACAGCTGTTCACTAATTCCACACTGAGTTTATCTGGCTTCAGATTCCAGGTGCTGTTTTTGGTGATGGCTTTAGTCTTTAGTTAAGAGAATCCTTCACAATCTGGAATCCGAATTTAATGCACAATCAGTTAGTAAGACTCCTGGCAGAGAGCATTTTCTTTCTATTTCCTTCACCACCACCACCACATAAAATTATGGAGTTGTCACAGTCATTTGACCCTGAAACTTCTCAGATGATCAGTCACACCTACAAAAAGTGCTGTCTGGCATAGTGGCATGCTCATGTGGTTATCCACATGTAAAATGTAACAAGGCACTGATTCTCTTTTTCATATTACCTATAAACACTGAGTCTAGCTCAGATGTTAAGTCCCATGTATTGCTTTTATGCTTTTATGTGTATATATATATACACACTGTTTTAATAGCTTTATGACCATAATTAACTCAGTGTTTGATGAGGGTGATATGGCTGTAGTTACATATTTTTTTTGAGGCAATGATCTGAACAGCTGAGGCACTGCATTTTGATTAGTAGTGACAGACATTGCTCCTTTAATTTGAAAGCTGCAAACATTTTTTTCTACCACACAAAATAAAGCTTTTGAACATTCCATGTCCTTCCTTATATCCATATTTTTATGGCAGAAATGCTTCTGATCTCATCAAAAAGGGAGCAATAAAGGGTCCTAAACAAAATTTCTTTGAACTATTTTCATTAATTCAGTAGTTCCTCACCTTTAAGGAGCTGACCATGAAATGAATAAACAGCAGCTATTTTCAAAATAAAGGGTTTTCTTTCAACTACTGTGGTCACCAGAAATGGCCTTATTTCCTGATTCTTTTCAATTCTCTGTATTTAGTTGAAACTAAAACTATTAGATGGAAGCTAGACTGAAAGCTTTGAACATCAGTTCTGTGATCAGCTATTAAAGCAGTCCAATTTCAGCTGTGTTCAAACACTTCTTTCCTGTCTTGTCTGAGGAAATGTCTGCCAATTCATTTTTCTACTCTTATCAGCAAAGCCCATATACAGTGCTCGTTTCTTAATATAAAACACAAGGAAAATCCCCAATCTGTCAGGAGGTCTGTTAGCTTAAATACAGCCCACATCTTTGCTCTCATCCGATTGCATACTTTCATTTGCTCTCAATTGAAAAAAGCATATCTACCTACCTACAATCTTGCAAAGAACCAGTCGTCTGAATTTGTCAGGTTTTGATGAAAGTCTTCCTTAACTAAAGAATTCTATCATGGGTTTGGCTTCAGAAGCTGTACTTCATTTTAAAAGTCTGTTTTCCCTAAAAAAGAAAAAAGAAAAAAAGAAAAGAAAAAAAAAAAAAAAGCATGTTTGAAGATGCAGTCTGTTTTGAGCTCTGTAATAACCTCAGTAGCCAGATTACATTCATTTCCTTTCTGTTTTGGATGACAATGTGGTACAGTGAGTTGTCTGGGATCAGGATTTAGGGCCTATATTGAGGCAGTCAATGTTCAAAATTCAAATCCATTATATTTTTTTCTTTGTTTCTAATGGCATGTCTCTACATTTCTAAAGGTTTCACAACAGGTGAAAACACCATATCTGTACTTTGCTTAGGCACAGTCCTTCCTCTTAGTAGTACATAGGTTAAACATGAATTATATCACAAAACGGAGGATGTTCAGTGTTCCTCTCTTTTGTTACATCCCACAGCCTTCCTACCCTCTAGGCATTACCAGTGGACAACAAACTCTCTCATCCTGAAGGCTGCTCACCCTTCCTTTCCCCACCAGCTCTCCCAAACATTCATGGTTAACCTTTGGCAAGTCATTCAGACTACTTTTTGGGGCTTCCTAATTCTATTGAAGCTGCCAATATTTTGTCAATCTGCTGTCCAACCTTTTTCCTTCTCCTTCCCCAAATCATTTCAATTCTTGTAGGATGTTTTGAGGTCAATGTACAGAAAGTACTTGGTACAAAAATGAGGTTATTCCTTGAGTGACAGCATGATCTGTTAATTAGGGGGTCTGTTATTCAGTCTTTAAGATGTAGGTGTTTCTGTGGTTGAGACACTAATGGGGCTTCAGTGGTCCACTCCCCAGCTGATCAGTGATTTTGGCAGTTCACAGACAAGATGGATTTCTCTCCACCTTTTGAACAAGCAAGACAAATCTAGATGGTGTAGAAGTGCCTTGGCCAAGCCAATATGGCTCACAACAGCCATAGGGATGAGATGATTGGCTCTAGCATCTTACCAGCACATGGTTTCTGGTTTCTGGAATGGCTTGATTGAGTTGCTTTGGCAACTGGTAGTTCTTCTACTGATCTGTAGAGAGCCTTGAAGAAATAGTTTCATATTCTCCATCCACTGAAGTTTGATAATGATGCATATCTTTCTGTGGAGTGGGCTTTGAGATTTAGGGAAAAAATGCTATAGGAGAGTTAAGATGTTCTTGTTTTTTTTACTCAACTTCTGTACTTGATCAAAACTAATACTTGAGTTTTAGGGCAGTAATTTGAAATTATTACCTTTTCTGTTAAACTACTACAAGCATTTCAACAACTAGTGGTGATATGAGCTTTTAGACAGATACTCAACCTCCAATGGTGGGCTCACTAAGCATGCCCAAGCAAAATGCCATCCTCCTCAACCTTTGCCAGTCCCTTTTTCACATACATATGCTATCACAGAAGATGAGATAGGACTCAATATTATGGCTGTTTTCCACATCTTCACACCATTTTCTATGAAATCATATATTCATACAATAATTTGGTTTGGAAGACATTTCTGGGGGTCATCTAGTTCTATCTCCCATTCAAAGCAGGGAGAATTTCAAAGTTATAAATGTTATGAAAAGTCAGATTCTAGAGAAACTCAGTGGTATCTGGGTGAATATTTTGCACAAGCTCCATTCATATCCTTCTGTCTCCAACAGGCATTTCATTTTTGGACCAATTCTAATGATGTATACTTCAGAACTTTAAAAATGTTTTTAAAAATGTTCCTTGTTCTTTAGAGCAGAAATATTATACAAGTGAGAGAAGGGACAGAACAATTCAAATATGTATGGGACTGTAAAGACAAACCAAAGGAAACATGCTTGATAATCAGCATGCGAAGGGGCAACTCTGGACATGGTTAGGGAACTGCACAATACAAAGATAACCGATGTAGAAAATAATCCAATCTATCAAAGCTCCAGGAAAAACAATACAGCAGGGTGTCACAGAGTGGGAAAAAAAGCAAAAAAAAAAAAAAAGCAAAAAAAAAAAAGCTGGAATTATAATTAAAATATGTCCAATTAACAGAAAATAAAATCTGAGCTCCAAGGTAGAATCCAATAACCATTCCAGTCCAAAAGGGGGAAACAAATAAACACCAAAGTACAAATATATTGCCAAGACAGACTACCTAAACATTATCTTGTGAGTATGCAGGTGTATGTGTCCATGGGAAAGGGTGTTGGTGCAAGCTGCAGATGAGGCTGGTCAGGGTGGTATCCTTAGGGCCCCAACACTCTCATCCTTTTATTTCTAGCAGCATTTTCTAATTGATGCTTTTCTCTTAATCCTGCCAGGTGCTGAAATTTGTCCCTGAGGCTGGGCATCCTCGAAGGAAAGGTAGAACCAGGAACAACATGGCTTTAGTAGACATACAGTTGGATCACCATGAGCGCTGTGATTGTGTCTGCAGTTCAAGACCACCACGATAAAACAAAACCAAAACAAAACAAAACAACAACAACAACAAGAAAAGAGAGAAACAGAAACAGAGAAAGAGAGAAAGAAAGAGAGAAATAAAAAACCCAAGACCCACTAATTGCAGCTTACCAGACATTTACTTTTAAGCGGGATTGCTCTGAGGACCTTTATTCACTAATCACTTGAACTTTGTTATTAGCCTGCCTTTGCAATTAGCAAAAATGATTAAATGATTGTTGTGTTTCAGTATAGCCATGTTGATTAGTGCCACGGCAGCTAAACAGGTATATCATAGATTTATATATCAGCATCCAAGAATATAGGGTTATGGTTTTCTATAGCTAGATTCTGAGGGTTGAGATTTCAAAAGCTCACTTGCAGTCCTTAGGCACACAATAACGCCCACTGATATTGTGGTAATGAAAGAGCATTTGTTGTGTTTCTGCACATCTCTCACTCAGTATTTCCTATACTCAAATTCTGCTGCCATTTCTACTTGCTGAACTCTCCTGACTGGCAGTAGGGATTTGTGGGTATAAATGAAGAGAGAATTTGAGCCTGTATGATTGGAAAAGGGTTAATCCAGCTTTAAAAAACGAACTTCCCAGTGTTCCCTCCCAGCACAGTAAGATGCAATGAGGAAAATCCATGACTACATGAAATCTAACACTAGTAGAGTCAAATCTCACTGTCTGTACTTGAGCAAACCTTGTGCTGAAATTACTAAATGCTTTGTGTAATCTGGGACACTAGTGGTGGTAGGGGGTACAGAGGTGGGTACTTTTGCCACGATGACTCCACAGGAACCATTGTCCATGTGCTTCTGCAAGCACAGTGAGATGGGGCTCCCTTCACATCCCCAAGTAAGTCCCTGTGGCCTGGGCCTGATTCTGATCTCTACCCACCTGAACTGGACTCCTGCCACTTGCCCTGAGCAAGTTGCCCAGGAAGGGCCCTCTCTATATGAAAAGCAAGATAGAGCTTCCCCAAGTACCCCCCTCACTGTATTTGGGGGCGTGTTGTGTCTCCTCAAGCAGGTGATGAAATAGGGCACTTGTTTGTTGAAAATATGATTTGTTTTGCAGTTGTGTTACTGGGAAACTAAACTGTGTTTGAGATTTAATTATCGTTATTTGGTTTGGGGTTTGTTTGTTTGTTTGTTTTAAATATGGATTATTATAACTTTGTCATATATCCATTAATCTTAGTTATCTGAGGCTAGTTGTCTCACTTCAGCTATGTGTATTGCCATGGTTAAACTGTTGACAGTGAATTTCTTTTTGATTGCATTTTGCTGAGGCATATTAGCTCATTAAGCAATGTCTGTCTGTCATGGAAAATGTGCATCATTTACTAACTTCCACAAGAATATTAGTAAACACCACCTCGTAATAAAATAAGCACTTTACAAGCTACAGCATAGCTTCCTATGCCTTTTAAAATATTATGAAAGTGCTCTAGATGAAAATAAAATAAAACAAAATAAAATAAAATCTTTCCAAAATAGCTTTAAAGGCTTTAAAATGCTGCTCCAAAAGTTGTTCAGTGTAAAACACAGACAGCTTTAGGTCTGTGAAAGAACTGGAGTTCTTTCATGAATGTAACAGAGAGAATGGGGTGGCACATTTAATGGCTGAGGTTTTATATTTAATAGCAGACATAGACTGCATTGGTCCATCTTGTTTATGTTGCCTCTTGTGTTTCTGCCTCTCTGAAAGAGCAAAGTAGTTTGACAATAGTGTGTCATAATTAGTGAAAACTGTTATATGCTATAGTATAATATTGAAAGCCCTTAAGGTGTGTTTTAGCAATACACAATTTTATGTTTCATAATGTGCAGTATTGTTCAGACTTAGCCTCTCTATCAGCTCAAGTATTTTATAAGTGCTTTTTTTATAATTTTAACAAAACTTTGCTGAAACATCCCTTAGAAATGTTGTGTTGCTTTTCCTCCTGTACTTTAACATTTAAGATTCAAAATGTGTGGGGTTTTTATTATTATTATTTATATTAATTTTTCCTCTCTGGCTCCCAGATGTCTATTTAAAAATGCTCCCAAATGCTGTGTTGGGAGGTGATTCATCATTTTTCACAGCAATTCATTTTAAAAGAACAACACTGTAACCAAAGACTGCTGGCTTCACTTCTTTTCAGGGCTGTTTAAAGAAGACTTCATTCTTTGTCTGTCTCTAGCTTTACAACAAGATTGACCCAGACCTTCCATAATTTTCAGCTAATTTGGAAATAAATTTGCATGTCAGACCTTGACAGTACTGATTGTTTATGAGACACTCTTTCTAATGCATATTCCTGACTGAATTGTGCTTGAAGTATGCTTAAGCACTCTAGCCTAATAGTACCAGTGCTAGGAATCATCTGTCTCACATAATTTTGTGCCTTGAGGGGTCCTTTGATTCCCACACATCAAAGGAAGATGTGCACCATGTCTGGCATCTCCCATGCTCCTCTGCTTGCTCACCTGGTCTCCATCCCCACCAACCCTGTCTTGGGAGGTGTTTACACCATCTAATTTTGGAGATCCAGCCTCATCGGAGAGCCAGAGTCACTTCTCCAGGGGGCAAGGAGGGAGATGCTCTTACAAAGTATGCCATAGACCCGAGAGATCACCCAGTATGGGAATTTTCTCTCTCTCTTTTGACTGTGTAGAGAGATTTAAAATCTGATTTGAGCATCTAAAGGAGATACACCATGTCAGATGGTATGATTACTCACTTTAAAGACTAAACAGCCAATAGTTTTGCTAACTGATTTAGATTCAGGCAGCAGTGGATGTCAGGATCCAGGAGGAAAATTCAGCTGTAAAAGAGATTGGTATAACAGGGATTATCCTCTTGCTTAATGTTGGGTTTACTTTCTTAAAAAGAGGCTAAACTTGTCACAAAACATAAAATGTTTCTCCTGTGACACTTAGCAATGAATAGAACCACTGACCAGGACTCACTGCTTCATGCTGCCATCTGCCATAAAGACAGCATGCTCCAGGCCAATGCAGACAAGTTAAGGATGGGTTTTATGTTGCAGTGAGGGGGAGATAAAAAACATCAACCAAGTAAAACTTTCAAACTCCCTGACCCCAACCTGTAGTGAATCTGGCAAAATCAAATACCAGCATTTTTTTTTATTTATAGCAGAAATTGTAGAGATGTTTTTCCACACCTATTTTTTTCTTTCATTTATGTAATAATTTCCATGTTGTTTACATATTGTTTTAATATAAAAAGCAATGCTATTAAAAAAAAAAAATCTCATTCATTTTTATTGGTGGAATTGGGCGCTCTAAAATATATACATTTTCAAAGCAAACTCAAATAGATTCTTAATTTCAAAGCCATTTACTAACTTTTTATTTAGTGTATTCTTCTGGGATAAAGCCTACTTTCTCAAGTGCAATTTATATATATATTTTTTGTTATTTCAGTTAAGTGCAGCTTTTGTAGCAGTATTTTTTACTTTATGCAGTATGTAATGTGTCTTATCTTGATGAAAAAAATAAATACTGCTTTTGAAAGAAAAGTGATCTTTTTGGGTGATCATTCAGAATTCAGATGAATTAAAAATGAAATTTACTGGAGGACATTTCCACAACAGGACATCATCCATGCTGTGTCTGAGATTTTTAGTAGTCATTCCCAAGAAGAACATCATGGAAAAACCAAGGTGTGATTTTGGGATAATCAGATTTAAAACTTACTGCTAAGCAGCAGTAGTTTGACTGAGGTACAGCATTTCTGATAAACATTTCTGATAAACATTAGAGCCCCTGGGCTTGTCACTACTCTCAACCCCCATGGGCTTGGCTATAGCAGAGCTATCCTTGTTTGTCCTGCTGAAGCTCAGCTGTTTAATAGCAAAGTAGGCTCCTGCTGGAGTTCTGCATCCCACCCAAACCATGGCTGTGTTGAGCAGCCAATTCCCGCATGCAGGGCAGCTGTAGGAAGCTGAAGCACTGGGGAGATGGGGAGATGGGAAGACTGGAGCAGATGGTGAAATTTAACCAACCCTGGTGAATTTGGACATTTTCCCCAACTTTGGCAGAAGCAAATTATGTTATGTTCCTCTGTCTGGAACATAACTTTCATAACATTGATAACCAGCTTTCAATTTAAGGTTCTCATATCAAGATAAAGTGTTCATTAAGCCTTCTCTGGATCTTGGACTGAATAAGAACATGAAACTGTTGTCATCCTAATTCTTTACCAGCTATCCTTCCTGTCTGACAACGGGAAATTGGAGATAGCATACAGTCTGGGGACACAGTTTTGCAACCTGTCCTCATGCATGTGCACCTTGTTCTGTATGGCAATGCCACCAACCTGTATAGTGATGACATTTTTTTTTTTAAATAATATCTTTAAAAAAAAAAAAAAAAAAGGACACACAGAACACACAGAAGAGACTTTTCCTAACAAAAGAAGCAGTTCTTTTGTGTTCAGTGGGCAAGGACATATTTAATGGGTGGAGGAGAATATTTTTGCCCAACAGAAATGTTCTGAATATTCTGTAGCTCAACAATAGCAAAGTGTACAAGAATGGCATAAAGCTCCTTCAATCTGGCATTGCTATATAAGTAATGGCTTGCTAACATTACCAGAATGCCCTTGTGCTCACATGAGTAACAATGTTTATAAATCTGCAACAAAAAAGCAGCTCTCCATCTTTTCAGCTGAAAAAGCATATGATTCTTGAAGTCATCAGAAACTCACTATAACAAGTTTTTTAAATAATATATATTTAAAAATAGTTTTCTTCTCATTTTGGAAGAATCCAGAATCTTCTTTCAGTTAATTTTAAGATCTGCAACTGCTGTAGAAATACTTTCCTGCAAATTCATTTATGATTTCCCTTGCTCTTTACTGGAGTGCACTGCCCTGTCACTCTGCTGAAATGTGAATTCAACAGATGTCCAATTTGTTCTTATTCTCCCAGGGACTTCAGTGCAGAAGCTAATGAAAATGCAGAAATTAGTATTCTGGTCTCTCATTCTAGAAACTATAACTTTGTTTATTGACTGTCTTGGTCAAATCTGCTGAAATATATAATATTCATAATTTATTTGGTCATTCATTGACAGGCCTTGAAAATCTGCCTTAAGTGTTTAAAGAGCAAAGTAGATTTTGCAGGTTTTTTTCAAAAACTTCTTCAGTAAATGTAATTTCCAAACCAGCAAATACCCTGCCATGTATAGTAGGAAGGAAATATTCTAAGTTTTAAACTATCTTCTAAAACTGATTTGATTTCAGACTTGGGCTGAAATTCGTTTATAGATAGGTATAGTTTCAAAACTGAATTTATAAAGCCTTATTTTTGAAATTCATTTTCAAAACCTCATTTATGTATTGCTTATAGAAATCTGCTGTAGAACAGACAAGCTTTAATAAAAATGGAAGTAGCTACAAAATAACAGTGACTGTATTTGATGCTCCAATTTCAAGCTGACAAAGGATTTCAGCTTCAGTTGAAAGAATTTCAGTTTCAAAACCGGTATGAAGAGAAAAGGATAAAGAGAGCTGGCTACCTTTCAAATATTTTGATGTAAAGGGTGGTGACATGACAAAAAGCCCTTTAATTCATTGTGTTTCTATTAGATAAGTAATAGCAGCAGACAGCTTAATCTTTCTGGTCTGTGTTTGAATTTGTAGAGTACCATCTTAAGTAGCAGGTGCACTAAGATGAGCTCTCTGCCTCAGCCTGAAATCAGTTTATTCTCACTGAGATGAAGGTGGTCTGGGGAACCATTCTACATATCACTACATTTCTGCCAAATAGTCATAGTCACAGCTTTTTACCTCTTCACTTCAGCACAGGAAAATAGAAAAAGCAAGCAAAGAAAATACATATCAGTTCAGTTCTTTATTTCCACTCACAATTCATATATGAAGAAGAGTTCCTCCCCCAAAATGAAGAACCATTATGTGTCGAAGAATCGCGGACTGAATGAGGTGAGGAATGGCCACCTGGAGATGGACTTGTCCAACCATCTGCTCAAGAAGAGTCACCTACAGCATGTTGCTCAGGACTGTGTTCACTCAGGTTTTGACCATCTCCAAGGATGAAGACTCCACTCTTATTACTAGGCTGTATGGAGAGCAAGAAGGAGGGAGCAGTTTGCTTCATGAAGTGGGTCCTAAAACCAAGAGAGAGAGAAAATCCTGACAAAGCCTTGGATTTTCACTGAGGGCTGTGGCTCATGGAAGAACTCCATAGTCCATGGCAGCAAGGTCTTTCTGCCTGCCAAGGATGTCAGGATTTCAAGCTTCTAGCCCCAGTGGAGACACCAAAACCTATCTGGGCAACCTGTACCAGTGCTCCATCACTATGTTGGTTTTACACAGCTGGGCAGATGACTTCCATCACAACCACTCTCTCACTCCCCTTCCAGAAAGAGAAAAAGTGGAGAAAATACAATGAAAAAGGCTCAAAGGTTGACATAAGGACAGGGAGATCACTCAATAATTATTGTCACAGGCAAACAGATTTAGCACAGGGAGATTAATGTCATTATTGCCTGTCACCAGTTCACTTGAACAGTGAGAAACTGAAAGAAAACTAAAAACGCCTTCCCCCATCCACCCTTTTCCACCTCCTCCCCCTGAGCAGCACAGGGGAATGGGCACTGGGGACTGCAGTCAGTCCCTGGTGCTACGTCTCCGCCACTCCCTCACGGTCCCTCTCTGCCCCTACTCCACATGGGGTCTCTCCCATGGGATGCCATCCTTCCCGAACTGAGCTCTTCAGGAACTGCTCCCACACGGCTCCGTCCCATGGGGAGCACAGGTCCCTCAAGGGGGGGCGGCAGCTCCCCCCAGACCCTCTGCTCCTGCGTGGGCTCCTCTCCATGGGCTGCAGCTCTAGCCCGGGGCCTACTCTTGTGGGTGCTCTCCATGGGCCACAGCCTCCTCCAGGCCACATTCACCTGCTCCACCAGGGGCTCCTCCATGGACTGCAGCATGGAGATCTGCTCCATGTGGGACCATGGGCTGCAGGGGGACAGCCTGCTCCACCAGGGGCCTCTCCAAGGGCCGCAGGGGAACTTGTGCTGTGTGCCTGGAGCACCTCCTGCCCTCCTGCTGTACTCACCTTGGGGGCTACAAGGCTGCTTCTCTCTCATTGTTCTCCCAGCTGCTACAACACGGCAGTTGTTTTGTTTTGTTTTGTTTGTTTTGTTTTGTTTTGTTTTTTCCTTTTTCTTAAATACACCCTCCCAGAGGTGGAAACAACATCACTTTTTGGCTCAGCTCTGGCCAGCAGTGGGTCCCTTTGTAACCAGCTGAATCTAGCCCTTATCTAACATTGGGCAGCTTCTGGATTCTTCTCAAGGAGGCCACCCTGCAGCCCCCTGCTACCAAAACCTTTCCCTGTAAACTGAGTTCAGTCATCTGTACAGAAGAAAGGTGCTTCCTTATGTTCAGAGGGAACCTCTTGTGTTCCAGTTTGTGCACATTGCTTCTTGTCCAGGCATTGATAATCACTGAAAACAGCCCGGCTAAATCCTCTTTGCACCCTCCCTTCGGGTGTTTATAGACACTGATGAGATCCCCCCTGAGCCTCCTTTTCTCACTAAACAAACCCAACTCTCTCAGACTCTCCTCACAGAAGAGGTGCCCTTTGATCATCTTTGGACTCTTTCTAGTATGTCCATGACTCTCTTGTACTGGAAGGCTTAAAACTGCACACAGTACTGGAGGTGTGGCCTCACCAGAGCTGAGTAGAAGGAAAGAATCACCTCCCTTGACCTGCTGGTGATACTACGTCCATGTCTCTGTCGTACTGGAGGATACAGAAGGGGCAAGAGGATGAGGCCACCGATGCTGTTTGTGACTGTATGAGTGCCACTTTCTATTCATTTTTTTCTGTTTTGTATGGCCAATTCAGCAGCTGTTAATAGACTGCAGCAAGCCATCACAGAGGAAGCTTTCATAAATTGTGAAAGGATTGGAGATTTCAATATCTCACAGCTTCTAGATAGATTTTCTGCTTAAGCCATAGGAAGGCAAAAAAAAAAGTCTGCCTTTACAGTGGAATATGCAGGCTGGGCTGCAGCGTAGCCCCCAGAGTACCTACCCGAACTCAGAGAGCACCTGATGTAAAGCAGGGCTTCATTAAACTGCACCGATCCCCGACAGATGGCATTCATTACAACCTTTACATCAAAATACCAACCCTTGGATTCTGTTGCTAATTTATTTCAAAAGGTCAAGCAAGGATTTGTGTGCCCTCAAGGAATTGATTGTTATATATACGGTAAGGAAAATGCAGTTTCAGTATTCAAATAACCCCACATAGGCAAAATGCTGCAATTTTCCTCATTAAACTATATCTGAACACCAATTACACAACCGATTATTAAATGAAGATAAGCCATATAGACTTCCATGAAAGACTAATTGTTTTTTGCTATTAAAATGAAAACACTTGGGTCCAAATTAAGATCCTCACAAGAAAATATAAGCAAATTAGCTTTGCTGAGAAATCCAGCTAGTGCATACCTGAAATCTTCACTATTGAACAATGCATGCTAAGTCAGCAATTTTAACAATTGAAATGGAAGTATCCCTTAAAACATCCTTCTACAGCAAGCTAATTCAAGGAACAAATGAAAACTAGTCCTTGCATTTTAGTATCACCACTCATCTGTGGCCAACATCAAGTTCTTTTTACTTTATCTGAGTGTATAAGTACTTTTTTCTGACAATAATTTTGACAAGCTATTAGTATATTAAGACTTCTAGTTTTCCCTTCACAGCTGTGCCTATTGAAAAACAGAGACTGAAGAGTACTCCATGCATACAGCAGAGCTCACTTGGATGTGCAATTGTCTGCATTAAAAAATACCATGTTTTAAAAAGTTTGCATATATGACACAGGAATTTTCTCAACTCTGTCATGCATTTTAAGACAGCAAATTGCCTTTAGATCTTCAAATACAATTTTGTATACTCATGTAGGACCCTAATGGTTAGTCAAAAACAGCTACGTTAGCAAAGTGACAACTCACCTATAAACTGTGTGATGCATCTGCTAAGTGAACTACCATTCCCATTGACACCTCCTGCCTTTTCCACTGAAGGATTACCCTCTAAACTACACAATGTTTTATACCATGTGACAGTGGCCTACCGGGGCATATACAAAGGCACTCTACAATCAGCTTGCACAAAAAAAAAACTACCTGGCATGCTACCCTGTATCAAAGTGAAGGCTGACACGCAATATGGAGATTTGGCCTCTATAAAACCTAAAGCTAAAATGACTATGTGGACACAGAATAAAATAGTCAAAAAGATGGCTATAAAAATACATGTTGGAAATTAAAAAATAAAAATGAAAAAATGTTAAGACCTGTAACATGGATAAAACTTGCTGCCTGCTCCAAGAAAATCAAATATTAAGGGTACTTGTCAAGTGCCAAGGACCTTATGAACTTCCTTGTGAGTACAGAGCATCTGACATGATACTGAATAACTGAGATTTTTTTTCTACAAAAGTGTAGAATATTACATTGTAGACATGTTTTTTTATCCAGTCTTGGAATAAAATCTGAGTAAATTCTTTATCTGTATTTGGTTCCAAACAGTTGCTCCTTTTCCATTTTATCCAACATAGAGCAGTGCTCTTCAAATGCATCTGATTAATATAACCTCTGTATGTATAAAAATACCAGTGTATGTTTATATGCTGCTCCACCCTGGGCTCCTCCACCACGGGCCGCAGCGTGGAGATCTGTTCCATGTTGTGGGACACATGGGCTGAAGGGAGGCAGCCTGCTCCACCAGGGGCTACAGGGTAACTTGTGCTGCAACCCAGCTGTTGCAGCGCAGCAGTTTTTTTTGTTGTTGTTTGTTTTTTTTTTTGTTTATTTGTTTGTTTTTTTTGTGTTTTTTTTTTTTTTTCTTTTCTTAAATAGACTCTCCCAGATGTGCAAACAACATCACTTTTTGGCTCAGCTCTGGCCAGCAGTGTGTCCCTTTGGAACCAGATGAATCTGGCCCTTATCTAACATTGGGCAGCTTCTAGACTCTTCTCAAGGAGGCCACCCTGCAGCCCCCTGCTACCAAAACCTTGCCCTGTAAATGTAATACAAGTTACAATTAAAATTATAGATTTGAACTTAAACATTATGTTAAATACATGTATGGTTATAGACTTTAAACAAGGTGTTTTTATACCATGTATAAGACTCTAATGCAAAGATACTGGCATGCTTTTTGGATGGGAAGGTACATTTCAGCACAAGCATGCTATTCCATTACAAATAAATATTTTTTTTTTTCATTGAAGAAAATGAGCAACACAATGTTATTTATTCACATTGCCTATTCCAAAGCAGTATTTGCCAACTATACTGACTGATGATTACAGCATCCATTATTTCCTGCTAGAACTTGGAGAAACTAAAAATAAATGATAGATCACTGAAAAATCCTCCCCTCTGTCTCTTGGCAAACAATGCTCTCTGTTCTCTTCCCAGTGACCACTGAATGGCAGGATGCAATTTAAGAAAAAAAAAAGTGAAAACCATGGAAAACACGTGCTTCCTGTCCATTAATTCTAAACTGTTCAGACAGGCCCAAGCAACGGGCAGTTATGATATACATTCCAACTAATACAGGAAGGACGAGTTCAATAAAAGAATTATTAAAAGTCAATGTAAATGTGGCTGGGAAACTGACCATGTCTGAACTTTATTTGGACTTAGGAGAAATGGATGCAGTAATGCAGAAGAAACTGTAAGGATTTATTCTTCCTTTGGGATGAGTGGTAAAATGATTTAACATACTTGTAGAGTACTAATTTTCTTCAAGTATGAAGTGTCATATATCATGTTATTTGTGGACTGGATCATTACAATTGTTTCTAGATATTATCCTATTGCAAAACCCCAGCTCCCAAGCTTGGATGGTAAGTCCTAAAAGGGTTTTACATTTTATGTGCTGGCCAAACGACAGGGCAAATCTCTCTGTGCAATTCAGAACAACCATGCTTCAGCTAAGGCAAAGTTTTCAGATTGTGCAGAGTATTAATTTGCAGGCATCAATGTGATATCACCATAAACTAGAAAAACATTCTAAGTCCCTGCATCCAAAAAAAAAATACAAACCAGGGTTTCATTTTCCCACATTTTCTTGATATGTTGTATTAGTCAGAAAAAAGAGTGAAACTTGGAAACTTCTGTAATGCCCTTTCCTCAAATATTCATATTCTGTAGAGGTTTTCCTGAAAGGATGGAGATAAAATCTCACCCCAAACCATTTGTCTGAGAAAAGCAGCTGAATTTCAGTTAAGGTCGTTCCCAACCTGTGGATAGCAGTGAATTTGCAAGCCCTGATTACACTGACTGTCCCTGTAATGACCTTGCTTGGTCATACCTCATTGGCATTGGCCAGTGCTCATTTGTGCAAAAAATGCCAATAAAAATTGCTGGAAAAGAATGAACTGAGTAGCACTTAGCAAAACTGCAGATATTGCAGATGGAATGACTGACAATAGGCACTTGCAAGATTTGGAGTTTTAAATTTATTTATTTTTTAAGTGACATAGGTGGTCTGATTCTGGGTTCTGAAATATGTATATATTATATACATATATACATAAACAAACTAAGGTGGGATAGTTTTTTATTTGTAAACTGTCTAGTCTAGATGATTCCAAATTGTCAGTCACATAAATGAGGCCCAGGGACAAAATGGATATTCAAAATCACCTTTGGAAATATGCATTTTTGTTGACTCCTACCATGTTAATTTACTCAATGTTGGGCCCACTGCAGTGTGTCATGCCGCTTTTCGATGCCTAAGGAAATAATTGAGCGTTACTACAGGGAGAGGATGGATGATATAAATTTGAGAAAAGATTTTAGTTTGAGGGAACCTGTTGTGCAGTAAGCTTGATGGAACTCTGTAAAGACCAGAAGCTGTGATGATTAACTCCCCATGACATTTAGGTATCACAGAGGGTAGAACTGATCTTATTAGTTGAGGAATGGGTCAAGTAGCATGCTATAAATTATCCTTTGCCCTCTCCAAAATCTATCTGCTTCTTACTGTGCTAAAGAAATCGTAGATTACAGAGAAACAAATGCTAGAATTAAATTGCAAGAGTGTTACTGTGGCATCTTATTTCCAGTGCTGTATTTCTTCGTAGCACTGGCAGCATGATAGAGAAGATAGCATTTAATTTAGTGCTGCTTTCAAACTGTAAAGAAACTTTGGATTAATTTTGTTTTTGTCTGGTAAACAAAGATAGTTTCTAGAGCCTAAAAACAGTTTATGCTACAGTTTATTTCTCAAAGCTTTTTTTTTTTTTTTTTTTTTTTTTAATTATATACATTAAGTATCTTAAGTGAGCTTAAAAATGTTATATATACATTATTTTTAAGACAGAAACCAACATAAGCCAGAACAACCACTTGCAAGAACTGTTCCACAATGAGTAATAAGTAGTATTATACTATTTATATACAGAATATAAAAAGCCTTAAGGATCTAAGTTAAAGGTATAGATTGAAAGAAACAAAGAAGTGCTGGAGAGGTAGAAGGCTGCAAAAACTGGAACCTGAGAAGAAAATCATGTAAGCATGACACTTACATTCAGAAGTAACTTTTTTACCACAGATTTGTTAAATTTAACAATTTGATATTTTAGCTAACAAGTCAAGGTTATTTTTTTCCTGGTGGAAGGAAGGAAGGAAGGAAGGAAGGAAGGAAGGAAGGAAGGAAGGAAGGAAGGAAGGAAGGAAGGAAGGAAGGAAGGAAGGAAGGAAGGAAGGAAGGAAGGAAGGAAGGAAGATTGGTTGCTTACAAGAAGAGTAAAAAAAAGTCCAAAAAAGTCCAAAAAAGTCCAAAGCCTAAGAAAAGAGATGCGTCTGCATGAAACTGTAAAATTACATGGAACTGCAATGGCACAAAGTGTGACAATTTTGAACAAGTGTAATAATCCAGGAAGTGCTAAAAAAAGTGTTCAGAAAATTATCAGTCTGGCCTTAATACCCTTTTCATAACAGCTTTGCATTCCTGGCAATACTACTTGCAATCAGGAACAAAAGCCAGACAAAGCATTAGTGTTATTAATAAAATGTGATCTTATTTCTTGTTTGAGTGTTCATAGCAAACCATGTAGGCATTTAAATATGTCATTAAGTGTTACCTGCAACCTCTGCTGTCTGAACTGTAAAGAGTGCCAATTTCTCAACAAATTTTCTTTGAGCAATGTTGTGCTGCAGTCAGCAAAATATTCTTAAAGCTTTCCAGACAGGAGAAATATGCTGTGATTTTTATACTGTCTTTAAAAGAGGTAGAAACCTCAACCACCTTCCTAATTGCCAAAAGCATACATTACCATTTTGGATTCTGAGTCAGGGCTCTGCAAAATGTACCAGAGAAGAAATACAACCTGAGTAACCCACACCAGAGCTCTCTATAGAACCTACACAACTTTACTACATGCAGGAGGGGTGTTTTTTATTGTCAATAAAAACATGATTTCATTAAGGAGCTTTATCATAGGCAACATTACATAAACTATTCTATTTAAAATGCACAAATTCCCACTGAGATCAATTGGGCAAGGGTCCAATTCCCAGACTAGGGATTCTCTATAATAAACATAGTATGTAACAGCAGAGAAGAGTAGTATTTCAGATTATGATTTCTAGTTAGTGTCTGACATCGTCTCATGAAAGATCCTCTTTCCTTTCCAAAGTCTGAAGTCATGGTTCCATAGCCCAAAATGGTCTGTGAGTGTTCTCATGACTGTCTAAAGGCTCTTCCATCCCAGAATGATGCTGAGGATTGTAAAGACAACTCTATGTTGAAGAGAAGGGCATTCTCCTATATTCCCTGAGGGGGGGGTGGGAATAATATATATATATATACAATAATATATATATATATATATACACACACAATAATATACAATAATATATATATACATATATATATATTAGTTACATTATGCTGCTAGTGGTATTGTGCTTTATTATTTTTATATGCTGGCAACTCCATTATTCTTCTCAAATGGTACATTGATGCATTGCCATTTTATATCGACATAAATCCTACGTAAAATTCAGTTTGGTAGAATTACGAGAAATAAAAATATTATGCAGTTGTTCTAAGACTAAAATGACATCTATGTAAATTCTACAGCTTTCAATACTGGTACTGTGATGAAGTCAGCCTTGTCCAGTTGAATAGAAGCTAAATTCATCTAAATTTTTTAATGCATGCTATATTTTTATTGAGATCTTTCATCTGTATATAGGTACTTCTAGACTTCTGATTCTGTTGATCAAAGTTGTTGCTGTTTGCAGTGTTTTTGTTGTTGTTTGGTTTTGTTGTTGTTATTATTATTATTATCCCCTTATCCCCCATTATTTGCAGTTTCATCAGAGTTTCAATTATTATTGCCTCTCTCTTTATTTATAATTTGGGTAACGTCACTGTACGTCCTTCTAGGCTGCATTTTGGTAATCTCCTGAGGTTTCCTCTCATCATGTCTCTACAGGAGCAGGGTTAGTTGTGATGTCTATACACACTGCCTTTTCCTCTCTCTTCTTCACCAAAATGAAGAACAAGGATGACTGTTGCACAGGTGGATCATCTAAACGTCAGCAGAGTGTTAACATTAGAAGTTCTTCAACAACAGATGAAGTTTACTTGAACTAGGGTCAAGAATATTGGTAGAAGATAGTTTTCATTCAATGCAGAGCACAAAGAAAGAACAGATATTTTCGTATTGCATTTAGACGTGAAAGTTTGGAAGTTTTATAAACCACAGGATCCATCTATAGTCAATAAGGGTGAGACTCAGTTGACCAGTTGTAGATGTCTAAAACATAAACATCCATTATTAAACAGATGACAGAAACCTCCCATAAATAACTGTGGGATAGAAACATGTGGCCTGAAGTGGATTTCTACATTTAGTCAAATGAATTATGCCCTCAAAAAATCTTATTTCCCTGCATTGATTTAATCAGGAATCTTACTATTTGCATTGTAGACCTCTAAAAAAAAAAAAGTGAAATTAATTACATTGTGTCAAAGGTACTTGAGAGGTGGGATGGAGTACCCTCTGGAGAAAGGTGCGTGTGGCTGTAGATATGTTTCTCTGTTCCTATCTTCTTTTATGGATTTCAGTGATAAGATATGGCTTCTGCCTTAGGTATCTATGTTAGGTAACTGACTAGAAACTAGTCTAGAATCTATCTTTAGACAGTGCAAACCATTTCTTTCATAAATAGTGACAACATTTTATCACAACATTTTAGTTCTTAAGTCCATATTTAAATTATCATTTCGTCTGTTCTTTCAAAGTTATAGAGTTCACCAAGCTGCTTCTGTTTTCTGTGGAAAGCATATGTTCCCAAAACTTATGCCCAAACTGTCTTTATCGTGGATTCAAAATTAAGACCTGTCAGTGCTAGATTAATGGTTGAACTTGATGTTTTTAGAGGTCTTTTCCAACCTAAATGGTTCTATGATTCTATGATTAAGACAAACAATACACAGTGCCAATGTAATCTGACACAGGTGAACAAGCAACAAGCTATTGAAAAGAAAATAATGTAAACTAGATACAGTGGTGTATTCTCTGCAGAAATGCAAACATGGTACCTCACCCAGAGGTAAGTACTAAGGCATTCTTATTTAATGTCTTCATTGACTTGCAGGCAAAAGAAAAGTTATTCCTTAGCAAATCTGTGAATGACACTAAATTGGAGGTTGAAGGAAGGAAGGGACTGTATGAGGCATAGTAGTGTTTCAATTCAGAAGGATCCTGAGAGGTTTGAGGCTTGGACCACTAGAAAGCACACGGAGTTCAATAATGAGAAGTGTAAAGTTCTGTCACCAATGGAATAATCCCAATCAAAGTTGGGAAGTGACTCTAAGTAGCAGCCATGCCTAAAAAGACAGTAAGTTACAGTTAACACCAGGCTGAACATTGGTCAGCAATGTGTTCTCAGTGGAAATACAGCAAACTGCATCCTAGGATAACCTAGGATGAGCATCATCAGCAAAAGAGAAATGTTTTACACCATATTTACCACTGATGAAGCAACACCAGGAATCATGTGTTTGGTTTCGTCCCCTCCTAGTTTAAGGAAAATTAAAAAAAAAAAAAAAAAGCTGGAAATGATCCAACAGAGGACTGTTAAGATTGTGAACAACCTAAAGAGCATCGCCCATGGGGAAAGGGACCCCTCAGAAGGGGTAAACCCAGTTATACATACAAACTGGGGGACAAGAGGCTGGAAAGCAGCCTCACAGAAAGTTTTCTGGAGATTTTGGTTGACAGCAAGCTGAACATGAGCCAGCAGTGTGCCCCAGCACCCAGGAGGGCCAACTATATCCTAGGATTCATAGGGCAAAGCATTGCTAGTTGGTGAGGGAAAGGATTGTCCTGCTCTGCTCAGTGCTGGTGCGGCCTCACCTCAAGTACTGTGTGCAGTTTGGGTGCCCCAGTATAAGGACATAAAGCTATCAGAGAATGTCCAAAGGAGGACTACAAAGATGGTGAAGGGTCTGGAGAGGAAGATGTATGAGGGGCAGCTGAAGTCCCTTGTTTTTTTCAGCCCAGAGCAGAGCAGGCTGAGGAGAGGTCTCATGGCGGCCTGCAGCTCCCTCACGAGGGGAGTGGAGGGGCAGGCGCTGAGCTCTGCTCTCTGGGGACAGCGACAGGACCCGAGGGAACGGCATGGAGATGGGACAGGGGAGAGTCAGGCTGGGTGTTAGGGGAAGATTCTGCACTGACAGGGTGGTCGGGCACTGGGACAGGCTCCCCAGGGAAGTGGTCACAGCACCAAGCATTTGGACAATGCTGTCAGACATATGGTCTGATTTTGGGTGGTCCTGTATGGAGCTGGGTGTTGGACTCAATGATCCTTGTGGGTCCCTTCCAACTCAGGATATTCTATGATTCTATAAAAGGCTGAGGAAGATAGGCTTATTTAGATTGGTGAAGAAGACATTGATGTATAATCTGATAGCTGTCAGCAACTACTTGAAGGGGTCTGACAGAATCAGAACAGACAATGGTTACAGTTTGTATCTTAAGACATTCTTAAGACATGAGGAAAATCTGTTCTACTACTACAGCAATGAGGCACTTGCATGGGCCTCCCAGAGAAGCTGTGAAATCTCCATCCTTGGCAGCTTTCAAGAGTTGACTCAATAAAGCCATGCAGCCATGATCTAGTGTGAGCAACAGCCTTATCTGAGCAAGAGATTACACAAGAAACCTCCAGAACCTCTTCCACACCATTTAAGTGACTCCCTAATACCTCCACTTAGTACTGATGCATAGGAAATGCAGCAATGACTGAGGAGTTAATATTCAGAAGTTCTTAGTTAAGTCATTTCAAAACCTTTTAAGAAAAAATTTAAATTACAAAATTTTAGTTATAAAAATGGCAACTGATTTGTATCTTCTTCCCCTTTTTCTTCCTTTATTCTCCCTAGGACAGCTCAATTAGTAGATGACACATCAACTATCATCTTTGATGAGACATCACCAGGTAGAGACCGTTTGACTGAAGACTCGTGTTTGAACCACATTTCTAAGATGTTTGGCAGTATGCTGGTGTCGTGGTTCCGCTCGAGTAGGCAGCTGAGCTCCACCACAGCTGCTCTCTCACTCCCCCTCCTCAAAGAGGAATGGGGAGAAAATATGTGAAAAGGGCTCAAGGGTTGAGATAAGGATGAGAAAATCATGCAATAATTATTGTAACGGGCAAAACAGACTCAGCATAAGAAGATAGTAAGATTTATTGCTCATTACTAACAAGTGAGAGAAGTGAGAAAAAAAGGAAAGAAACCAAAAGCACCTTCCCCCCCCATCCACCCTCTTCCACCTCCTCCCCCCGAGCGGCGCAGGGGAACGGGGAATGGGGGTTATGGTCAGTCTACAGCACTTCTTCTCTGCCGCTCCTTCTTGGTCACTCTTGTTCCCTGTGCTGTGGGGTCCCACCCACGGGATGCAGTCCTTGATGAACTGATCCACCGTGGGCTCCCCACAGGCAGCAGGTCTCCCAGAACTGCTCCAGATATGGGTCCATACCACGGGGTCCATCCCTCAGGAGCAAACTGCTCCAACCTGGGTCCCCCATGGGCAGCAGTTCCTGCCGGGTCACCTGCTCCTGCGTGGGCTCCTCTCCACGGGCTACAGGTCCGGCCCGGAATCTGCTCCGGCAGGGGTCTTCCACAGGCGGCAGCCTCCGTCGGTGCAAGGCCACCTGCTCCACTGTGGTCTCCTCCACGGCCTGCAGTGTGGAACCCTGCTCCACCATGGTACTCCATGGGCTGCAGGGGGACATCCTGCTTCACCATGGTCCTCACCACAGGCCGCAGGGGACTTCTGCTCCTGTGCCTGGACCACCTCTCCCCCTCCTTCTACACTGACCTTGGCACCTGCCACGCTGTTCCTCACTCCCTTCACTCTCCCAGCTGCTGTGTGGTGCAGCGTTTTTTTCCCTGTCTTAAATATGCTCTCACAGAGGTGCAAAACAACATCGCTTATTGGCTCAGCTCTGGAAAACAATGGGGCCCTTCCCAAACATGGGGCAGCTTCTAGATCTTTCTCACAGAAACCACCCCTATGGCCCCCTGCTACCAAAACCTTGCCACGTAAACCCACTACAGCTGGACACTTAGTTGAGCCTCATAGATGTGAAATAATGCCTAAAGGAACTTACACCCTAATGGGGAGAACTGTCCCTCTCCAGAGTCAGCTTGAAGCCTATATTTATGAGAATGTATGTCACACTGTTAGTCAAATAATTTATTGCAAGTGTGAGAAAGCACAGTGCCAGCATGGCTAAAATAACATTTTGTACAAGCTTTTTTTCTTTAAGTATTCAGCTGTGACAAACATAAAGCCAGCAATAATTTGCTTTTGCCAATTGAAACTTAAAACTATAATAACTCAGTTAAAACCATTTGCAGGGTCTTAAGACACTTCCTTCAAGTAGTTATCTTAAAAAACAGTTTGGAAAGGATTTTTGAATATCCTGGCATGAACTACTACATTTTAACCAAAATTTTTCTTTAACCCTGTAATTTAAGTATTCAAGACTAACAGCAGTGATTTTAAATAACAGTCATTCAAATAAATAATTGGGCAGTGCCACAAACTTGGGGAGAAGCGAAATATGTTATATTATCTGGGCAGGGTTAGAAGTTTCTGGTGTGCAACCCACTGAATTTGAGGGGGAAATAAAACAGCCACAGAAGAAAAACAGAATATAAATATATATTTTGTTTTCCAGATGTTGTGTTGACCGTATATTTCAGCAGTTTTCAGTTCTGAAAAGCCTGGAGTTGCAACAGTTAAGACATAAGGAAAATATTTATTAAGAAAGACTCAAATTCTCTGTGAATTAGATAAATAGCTGTTATTATGCCCACACTCCGGAGGGAAAGGGGATTTGAGATTTGCCCAAGGCACTGAGGAAATGTAGCAATTTAACTAAGACATGAGGACTGCTGAAATTTTTCATTATTAATTCTGTGTTTAAACACCTGTACTGTTTATTCTCATTCTGGTTTTGTTTGTTTGTTTTTCTAAAATTTGAAACATCCAGAGACCCCCAAAGACATAAAGGTTTAATTTGATCTCTGTTTATTATATCCAGAAGGAAGCACAAATGCAGATACAGATACACATATGCATTACTTAGATATCATTTGTGCTTATTTATCCTTGCTTATTTCCCAGGCTGCTCTGATCTGATTTGGTTCATTTAAACAAAAGAAGATATTCCCACTGACTTCAGGGCTTTGTTTCAAGCAGGTCTTCAGAGAACAATTTTTTGGATCAAAGTAATGTAAGCTTCAGTCCTTCAGTCAGCTTCATTGCCTGGACTTTGGAATGAGAACCCACATATTGAACAACCCTATGGATGACTCCTGAAGACCTTACAAAGTTTGGGCGATATAAACAAGACAGTGTACAGAGAGAAGAGAGCTCCTCAGATGGGGATACCAGAAAAAAAACATTACACTTGAAACAGCAACACAAGCACTTGAACCTGCGTACCATCATCAAAACACTGTTTGCTTTTTAAAACTTTTTCTTCAAAACCCCAGAAGTGAAAAGCAGCTGCTAACTTTCAGTGACTTCAGTGCCCAAATAGCGACAGCACTCCTATCTTTTGGGAATTGAGATTGATTTTCCACAGCTAGCAGTGTGAGAACCTTTAGCCCGAGAGCATACAATGATACCAAGGTCAGAGGATTTGAAGGCAACAACTTTTACAGGGTTAGACTTCTACTGTGCAGTGTTTACAGCTACCAATTAATGGCAACCATTTTACGCCCCGAAGTCACCTGGAGTTTAAAAACAGATTAAGCAAAGTGGTCCCGTCAAGCTCATGGGGGCAATTCTCTAAAGTGAAGTCTCAGACTCTAAGGAGTCTGGCAGAAGGCAATACATAAATCAAAGCTAGTAATGAATTACCAGTGCATTTACAGTTGGATCTGAAGTCTTTGCAGGGTACAGCCAAAGGATATGCTGTTCTCTTTGTTCTGAATACTGATGCTTCTTTGAGGAAAGAGAACTTTTGCAAAGGAGGGATAGAGCTGAATTTGCTGATGGATGGGCTTTCTGGAGGAAGCCCAGATGCATTTTCTTGCTTAAGAATAATTTAGGGTACCATTTCTCTCTCTCTCTCTTTCTTTATAAAAGTCCCACACTGTCTGAAGCAATTATTCCTCTTAGGTAGACAGCTTTAAACTTACTATGTATCTCCTCTCTGCCACCATTTTACCCTCATATTTTCAAATTCCAAGCCTGTTCTGCTGTGAAACTAAGCTGTCATTCAGACAGACAGGAAGAAGATAACAGAAGTCTTACATTGCACTGTACAAACCAATGCAGAGGAAATGCTGGTTATACACAATATAATGAAACACCCAAGAACTCACAGAAGCAGTTTACTCCAGAAACACTCCTGTTTTGAACCATAACCCTTTGGATTTGATATAGAGCAGAGAACATGATTACTGTAATACACCTTGGAAATTTAGCCCCACCTTTCTTCCACCTGCTTTCCACCCCTTGCTGCATACCAAGCTCTCTGAAAAGGAGCATTGCCTCACAGCTGATAAAAAATGTCAAGACCTTTCTAAATAATTCTAGGTACTGAAGTCAATATAGGAGTAAATACCTTCAGGCTCTTTCTATCATCAGTGTAAAGACATTCTTTTGAAAGAGAATTGAAAAGTAACGTATTGTATGTATGTCACCATAGAATGAAAACCACTGTAGATGCAGCGATTATGTGACTGAATATAAATGAATAAATGAATTTACATATGAAACATGGCTTCTGTAATTTTGTGAATACACTCTAACTATAACTATATAACTCTAACTATAATACCTATCATAATCTCCTGAAGACATTGCACAGTGTGGGACATTTGTCCAGAGTGATCAAATGCCCAGTAGAAGCCTTTGAATTCAGAAGTGTTAAAGTGGCGCACAAATCCATGTAGATATATTTTAAAAATGAGTCTGCCAGCTGGAAAAAGATGTAAATGGAGAGGCTGAGAACTGCTAATTATTTGAACCACTTAAATAGTGAGAAGTGCTGGGCTGTGTATTTAACAGTTTTGCATTGCACTAATCTCTGCTGGTAGCAGAGTCAATAAAAGCTCTACAGGGAGTCTGAACACAATGTGATTTTCCTAGCCAGATAAATCTTCCCCATCCCCACTATCCTTATTATCCTCCTGACAATGCATCTAACAATTGGAATAAATGTGTAATTGAGATCAATGCTACAGAGTTTTTGCTCTGAAAACATTATTCAGGAAACAGCCACAAGTGAAGGCTCAAGTTTTGTATGAGTTGCATGCAGTTCTCATTGCTCTGGGGGAAGGGAGTATCATCTAGGAAACAGGAACGTGCACCAGTTTGACTTCCAAATGTATTTCTGATTCCAATTCAAAAGCTGTAAGAGCTTTCCTGAAGAAAAATGAAATCCAATTGCCAACAGCTGTGGGATTATCTCAGGTGTTTGTTGCTTGTGTTCATCCTGATTGAAAACAGAGAACAAAACCTGATCATAGGTATCACTTTGGATGAGAAGTGGAAATGAAATGGCTGAAGAAAGAGGTAAGATAGACTGGATGAAAAATAGCAATTTCCTTGTAATCTTTCCATGTAGGCTGCCAAATCTTGCCCCAAAGGCACTACCAGAGATGATGACTATAAGAATATAAACCAAGAAACACCTTCCTGAATCATTCATCCCAGTCCCTTGATATTACACTCAACCAACTTCTAAGATTCTTCTCATATCTATAACAAACTCTGCCTCACAAACAGATGGGTTTCTCTCCCCAGTTGGAAGAGCTTTGGAAAGTTCTACCAAAGCTTCAATCATTAAATGTCTTTAATATATATATATATATTATTATTTTTTTAATTCTGGACTATTTTTATTTATAGCTAATTTATACCAATTTCTTTTCCTGCCAACAAAGTCTTAGAGTTCAAATGATTCTTACCTATCTTGGAGAGATATCACACTATGAACCTAAAATGGGCCAACATCAGTCCTGTTTTCTTGCAACCTACCTTTAAACCATTATTTAAACGTATTAAAGTTTATCATAAACTGCAAACTTTTCTATGAATTGTACACGCCAGTGAATATCCTGTTTCAAAGTCCCAGCAGAGGTGTCTCTTCTGGACCTGTTGCTTTCAGCTGCTATCAAACTAATTTATAAGCAAGCCAACTGTCTTTTTCTCTTACTGAGTCTAATACTTTAGGTATGACAATCTATATTCAGGAAGAAAAGGAATATGAAAAAAACTTCTGTAACTCTACCAACCATCAGTGGAAGAGATGTTCATTATTCTCTTCATCTACCCCTCTGCAGTGCTCAGCATGGCTGAAATAGGATACAGTGAAAGACAATGCTCTGCATTTAAGGTAAGCCTGGTTCTTATGGATATCCAAAGTCATCTGAGCTTGTCCTTTTCTGTAACTAGAAGTAAACATTCAGTGATTTAGTGATGAAATAGTATGTTAGCCTGATCAAACATCTTAGATGCTGGAAATGTGCAGATGACTCACAGCCCTGCCCATCCTTCACCACATACAGTCAACCCTGTGCTTGGAAAAGACTAACTCATAAATAAAGACATCTGCACCAAAAAGCCCACAGTGCCAGTGGAGAAGAGATGAAACTTCCAATTGGTCAAGCTGAGAACTGCTCTTAGACTTCTCATTACTCATTAATTCCTGTATCATTGCATCCACAGTGTTATCCATCTTCAGTTCATTAGCAGATTTTGACCCACCCAGATGAGCAGTGATTTTATTTTTATTAATTATTCTCATTTTACTTCCTTGCTAGACAATAGCAAAAATTTCAGCATGAACTTTCCGCACACAGAAAATTATAGCTAGTAGAGATGGAGGTACTGTGTCCAGATACATTTGATAACCACATCTGCACCAGTCTGTCGCTAACGTCTTCATTCTGGCTTCCTGCTATATTTCAAATCACATTCAAGGTCTCTGCTTATTTCAAAGGCATTTCATGGGCTGAAATAAAGAAAACAAATAAAGCAACAACAACAACAACAACAAAGTATAAGACTTGTGACAAAAATCGGAATAAAACATTTGTAATAACTGTGTTTTTCTGATACTATGAGACTATATAACCAGGTTAAAGCTCAGACATGCCTGAGCCTGAACTGTTTCGAAATCTTTCATGAGACTTAAAATTCTTTTTACTTTCTCCTAAGATAGTGTGGCAGTGTACTCCTCCTGCCTCCCTCACCCCCCTTCCTCCTTCCAGCTTGACCCTTCACCCATAAGCCTACTTTGCCAATAGCCGTCAGTGGTGACTGTGATGGATGTATTTGGTCATGATAGCCAAACTGGGCTCCAGGTGGATTTGAGGGAAAATGGTTCAAGGGCTAACTATTCATACACCAGCCAAACTGGGCTGGTATGCACATATAGTATAGTAATCAGTCATCTCACCCCATAAACAGGGGAGAGCCCAGAGCCTGATGAGCTCTGCTGTACTGCAGTGGGCTGCATGCCAGGATCGTCCCCTTGAGCAGGGACACCTCTCAAGGTTATTCCTAAAGGTCAGTTGCTTACCTGTGACAGACACTTGATAAATGACTAATAGCTAGCTTGTTGAATCTTTGCAAGTATTTTGCTAAGGGTGTTGAAATTTGTAATCTTAGCTAAGTGATATAAAGGATTGGTTGTGCATATAATCCTTCAGGCATAAAACAATAAATCTAGGATTGACATAAAGTCCAGCTGTATCTAGACTCCTCAGAGATTGGACAGCAAAAGGGACTCCATTCTGAACCTCATGACTCAGTATGAGGGTCTCCCTGATGCTTTCAGTCTGACCCTGTCCTCTATGCAGTAAATAATTAAGCGACTTTGCCATCATGAATCTGGTTAATGTCACAGTTACCATTAGAGCTTTGTTAAATTTCTGTCTCATTCACAATTAAGCCCCGTTAAATCACTATTTTCATCAATAAATATATTGATGCTTCTCTCTTATAAGCTAGGTGCATAATTCCTTTTGTGGCATATATACAAATAAGAACAAATCTGCATACTAAAAATGTGGACAAAAAGTAAGTGTTAAGAATGACTCGGAAAGTGACGAGTATCCCCAGAACAGATACTGCAGAAATATCAAAGGTTCAGAGGATAATCTGGATGATGAGTGATGTGGTACTCTAGGGGACAAATTGCAACTCCTGCCTGCTGGCTGTAGAGTTGCCTGTCCAGAAGACTTGTGTCCAAGTGGGTAAATGATCCTGGGTAGCACATCAGCACCACTGACCGTTCAAAATCCCCTGAGAAGAGATATATTTCGTCAGACTAGTGATAAACTAGAGGTTTTTGCCCAGAAAAAAAAAAAAAAAAAAAAAAAAAAAGAGAGAGAGAGAGAGAACTTTTTTTTCCTACTTCTCACTTCTCAGCCTTGGAAATTTGAAGCATTAGCTCTTTATTATTTATTTATTTATTTATTTATTTTTCCAGGAGTGTGCCCTTAGGGTCACAAAATTGTCTGGGCCATAGCCACAGAACTAGTAGACCTTGGGGTATCCCACAGAAAGGAAAGTCAGATTCCCACAGTAAAAGCAGAAAATGTCTGAGGGTTGGGGTGAATCTGACTGCTCCTTCTGCTTGTATTCAATGACTTGAACACCAGCTTTTCTCTTCCCATTTCTAGAGGAGACTTCTGCACAGTCAGGACAACTGCCTGTGGTTAAAAGTAGCTGTGAAAAATTATTTGTACTCTGCCCTCTTTCCCCTCTCTGTGAAGTCCAGTGCAGTGCTGTGACTGACAACTCATGTGTTGGGGAGATACGAGGCCATTTCAGTAGAAGTTTGGGAGTAGCAGTGTGTAGGAGACCATGTGAGACTCAAAATACTTTTGCAGTTCTCTGCAGTTGATGAGGATACCACCGTTAATGTTCTGGCTCTCTGGAATGTCAGCCCAGCCAGTTATTTTCTCAGTACTACCTAGGGAATTTCTACTTCTCTCTCTCTCCTCTCTCTCTCTCTCTCTCTTTCTCCTTTTTTTTTTTGTTTTTTTTTGTTTTTTGTTTTTTGTTTTTTGTTTTTGTTTGTTTGTGAAATAGGGGGATATATACTTCTGCCTCTGCTTTTTGGAAATACTACAAGGGGTGAAAAAAAAGATGCAAGTAGAGATAAATGAGTGCAAAGGAATAAATCATGTTGGTCAGCAGAGGTAGAAATCCTTGTGGGAAAGGAATTCTGTTGTAAAACATTTTATAAACTAGGTTTCTTCACTATATGTATTGACCAGCACCACTCTATTTGGTTTTGATTCCTTCAGCTGCATTAATTACCATAATAGGCAACATGAGTTAAAGATCATATTTGATCTGCACATACCTCCTTCCCAATCTCCTGGCCCCCACATTTATTCCAATGTTTATGTAGGAGGATCCTGTCAATAGCACAGGTCTGCATCAAAGGTCACAGCATTTTAGAGCAGAAGCTGTAATGCTGCACTGCAAGCTATCTCATTTGGTGAAATCACAGTACAATTAATTGCTACATTAAAATAGAATTTGCATAGGGCTACTTATGACATTCCCATTAAAATCACATTAGTTCATCATGATTAACACTCTTTCACTGAACACTGAACAAATTAATCTGTGGATGCTTTGCTATACCTGTGCCCAGAACACAACTTGCAGAAGACAGAGGACATGCATTCTTTCCATTGTGTGATGACTGCTCAGAGCCTGTTTCATACCAGAGCAGGCTGAAAGTGAAGCATGTCAAGATTGTATAAATGAGAATGCAAGAAATTAGTAACTCAAAAGAATGGCCAAGCGACTCAAAACCACACTTACTTTTTCTATGACCAAAATATCCTTTCCAAAATAGTTCAGTGAGATTTATTTATTTATTAACAGTAATTATTTTGGATTTGTTGAAAATCTTACTATTTGGGCCAATGACAGCAATCAGTGCTGAACATGCAAATCCTTCAATTCTTCATCCAATGTTTAGATGTGATCTGTTGTGACAATTTTGGCTAAGCTCTGCATAGCGCAGCTCTTGACTGTGAGGGGAAATGCAAAAAAATAATGTTCTGTGCTGATTTTGGTTCCCACAGATGACAAGTGGCCTTAGCGAAGGGAAGGGAAGGGAAGGGAAGGGAAGGGAAGGGAAGGGAAGGGAAGGGAAGGGAAGGGAAGGGAAGGGAAGGGAAGGGAAGGGAAGGGAAGGGAAGGGAAGGGAAGGGAAGGGAAGGGAAGGGAAGGGAAGGGAAGGGAAGGGAAGGGAAGGGAAGGGAAGGGAAGGGAAGGGAAGGGAAGGGAAGGGAAGGGAAGGACATACTGTGGTGAGTCCACCTAAGGGCCATAAAATTTATTAACAGCTTGGAGAATCCGTCATACAAGAGACTGAGGGATCTGGGACTGTTCTGCCTGGATAAGACAAACCAGAAGAGCTTGTTACTGTCTACAGTTACTTCATAGAATCATAGTCATGGAATGGTTTGAGTTGGATGGGATCTCAAGGATCATCTAGTTCCAACTCCCCTGTCATGGCAGCCTTCTTTTCTCCAGGCTAAACAATACCAGCTGCCTCAGCATTTCTTCATTGGAGAGGTGCTCCAGCCCTCTGGTCATCTTTGTGGCCCTCCTCTGGAATCACTCTAATAGGTCTATATCTCTCATGTACTGAGGTCACAGAGCTGAACATAGTACTCCATGGGGAGCAATCCTAACAGAAAGTAGAGGGGGTTTATCAGCTCCCCTGACTTACTGGCCACACTTCTTTTCATGCAGCCCAGGATATAGTTGGCTTTCTGGACTGCAAGTACATGTTGCTGGCTCAAGTTGAACTTTTTGTCCACCACTACTCCCAAGTCCTTATCCACAGGACTGCTCTCAATCCACTCATCGCCCCACCTGTATTCACATTTTGGATTGCTCCAGCCCAGATGCAACATCTTGCACTTGGCCTTGTTGAAGTCATCATTCACATGGACTCCCTTCTCCAGCCTGTCAAGGTCCTTCTGGATGGCATCCCTTCTTTCCAACATGTCAACCTCAAATTTGCTGAGAGTGCACTCAATCCCACTGTCCATGTCACCAACAAAGATATACTAAATAATATCAATCTTGATACTAGCCCCTAAGAAACATCAGATTTCTACCTGGACATCAATCCATTGACCACAACTTTTTGAGTAAAACCATCCAGCCAATTCACCATCCACCGACTGGTCCATCCAACAAATCCACGTCTCCTCATTTTAGAAACAAGGACGTAATGTGGGACATTATCAAATGTATTGCACAAGTCAAGGCAGATGACATCAGTTCTTCCTTTATCCACAAACTCTATAACCCTTTAGTGGAAGGTCACTAAGTTAGTTAGGTATGATTTGCCCTTAGTGAAGCCATGCTGGTTATCACCAATGACATAGATTCCAGAGGATTTAGCATAGATTCCAGAAGATTTGTTTCATGATCCTGCTAGGAATAGAGGTGAGACTGGCTGGCCCATAGTTCCTCAGGTCTTCCTTTCTTCACTTTTTAAAAATGGGAGTGATATTTCCCCTCTTCCATTCAGGCAAAACTTCACCAAACTGCTGTGACTTTTCAAATATGACAGATAGTGGCTTACCAGCTTCATCCACCTGGTCACTCAGGATCCTCAGATATATCTCATAAGATCCCATGAACTCTTCTCAGATCAGCATATATCTACCTCTAGTAAAACAGCTGGTCAAGCCTGAACAAAAACTAATCCAACAGCACAAAATCCTCTGCTAGCAACTAGACAGCCCAAAAACCCATTTCCTCAGCAGAAAATATTTCTTTGATGTCATTCCTTTGTCCAAATGGTTTTGAAGAAAGCTAACATTGTTTCAGTATTTTTCATTTTGTCTCAGTATTTTTCATTCTTTCATAAGCTACTTATTAAATAAAAAAAAAAAAAAATCAAGGCTGCTTGTGGGAAAGTGGTGTTTCCCAGCTAAACTGCAGTGTTTTCTCTCCAAAGCAAAATCCTAAAGATTAGTTAAAATAAAAAAAATACTTACTATCCAGTCAAAATAAGAAGTAGTACAGATCTGTACAGCTTAACACTGCAGGAAATCAATAGAGTTAAATACAGGGTAGTTTGCCTCTGTATTTTTTGAGTTACCTTAGTACTTCATCACATGTACACTTTGCAGTGGATTTTTGAACTGGTAAGCAGCTGAGATCCAGAAGATTAACCTACTGAATATGGACCAAAAATTTAATTAGTGTGGTGACATGCTAATGAGATTAAGTAGTTTGAGACAAGGAATTCATGGATGCTATGGAAGCCTATTTAAAATAAATAACTAAATAAATGCCAACAATAACTGTAAAATGAAAAGCAATTTGAAACTTCTACCTGATGATACTTTGAGATACACTGCTGGGAAAATTGTGCCCAATTTATTTATGGCAGGTAAAAGTAACTTTCACTGTTCCTTTGTATAGAATGAATTTCACCTTCTGTCTTCTTCACTAGGGAAACAAGCATGATATTGGCTTATAAATATCATACAGTTGAAGACACAGTGAAGAGAACAGCTTGCCACAAACCGTAACCTAAAATTTGCTTGGAAACACACAAACAAACAAACAAACAAACACAATTTAGAAAACACCTTAATAGAAACAGCGTTATGTTTATAGAAGTTATAAATACAAAGTCAAATCTGAATTCCCCAAACAAAACATCTCTTGAAAAACAAACAAACAAACAAAAATTTAAGCTTGGTTATTAACCCAGCTAAGTGATTATCATGTACTCCTCATTTTCCTGTGAAAGATACCTTGGAACCTACAGTTTCCTGTATTCATCTACAACAAGTGGAGAATTTGAGATAAATCCCTTCAAGGTGGCTAAAGAGTAAATAAAACCTTTGTGGTTTGCTGTTGTTTTGATGTTGTTGTTAAATATTAACATTTTCCTTTCACATAGACCACTTTTAGAGAGACTGCATTTTCTATGCATGATGCTTCATGATGAAGTTTAAAAGCCATAGACAAGTTAAATTCCTGCCTGTGGTGACAACCTCTCTCTTTTACATTTCTACTGAAATCAGGTATCATAGAATCATAGAATCATTGAATGATTTGGGTTGGAAGTGACCTTATAGATGATCTAGATCCACACCCCTGCCATGGGCAGGGACACCTCCCACCAGACCAGATTGCTCAAAGCCCTTGTCAGACTGGCCTTGAACACCTCCAGGTATGGGGCATCCACAGCTTCTCTGGGCAACCTGTGCCAGTGCCTCACCACCTTATGAGTGAAGATTTTCTCCTAATACCTACTCCAAATCTCCCCCCTTTTATTTTGAAACTATTACTTGTCCTATTACTACAGTTCCTCATAGAGTCCTCCAATTTTCCTGTAGGCCCCCTTTAGGTACTGAGAAGCCACGGTGAGATCACCCTGGAACCTTCTCTTTTCTAGGCTGAACAGCCTCAACTCCCTCAGCCTGTCTTCATAGGAGAGGTTCTCTAGCCTCTTGGTATATATAACGCAGAAGAATGCTTCTCTTTCTTTATATTCTTGGCTTATTATTCTTATGTAAGTAAATGAGGGTGGTTTCGATATCTATGTCCTTGTGAATTTGCTGAACCTTGGCTGCATTGATGATTCACTCTGATCAGAGTGTAGTTTATGCAAGCTGTTTAAAAGCAGTTTTCAGAATTTTAGAGCTGTTTTATTTATTTACCATAACAAAAAGCAAATCTACAAAAATCTAAAAACTCATTCACTTCCCATTTATAAATGGCATCTCTAATAATATTTCTGAAGGCATTTTGAACATTTTTCTCCACTTAAATCTGTTAGATTTCTCCCCCAAGTTATACCAAGCATGTGTTACTGTAGGGATAGATAGCCAAGCAGCATTCAGACTTTATTTAATCTTACCGAGCAGTACAGTTCTGAATGATGTGGATGGCCCACAAGTGCTTCTTTATAGAAGGTGGGCAAACAGTTGTTCAGAACAGATTTTTAAGGTTAGTCTAAGGGTATTTTTGGTTGAGAGTAATTTATTGGCTAGTCATTTTGTACTCTTAGGTGTTAACAGGCAGCAGTGTCATGCCCGAGAGAGGAAAGGCCTCCACTTCTTGGGCTGGCATATATTGCTGGGTACAAAAAAGGTGCAACGCAAAAGCTGCAGGAGCAGCTCAGCTCATTGCCTGGAGAGAGTTGCAAACCATGATTAGTGTGCATGGATCTACATGGGCACTTGAGCATCGATCAGGCTTAACCGACTTTTCTTCCTCCCCTTATTATGCATTGACCAGTGGATTTTCTAGTAGGAAAGTCCAGGATAGCTCAAGAAGTGAAGGCAAATTGACAGGGAGATCCTAAATCACCTGCAGACAGGCAGGGAAGTGTGGTGTGGTCTCTTGTTTTCTTACTAGAGCAGTAGGTCTAGCTCTGGTGTTTTCTACAGCGCTTGAACACTCATTTATGAAGCAAAACAGTGACAACTATTACAATGACAACTATTCAGTGAAATTATCATTTATTTCAAAGGCACAGGTCTAACATTTAAGTGCCAAACTTTTACTGAAACTTGCAGGGGAAAAAAATGTCCACTTGCTATTTGTGTGACTGAAAATATCCTCACAGAAAAGGTATTATCATCCTGAAGTATTGTTGCTATATAAGCATTGCTGCTGGTTTTTGTTTTAATGCTGCAACAGGCTTGTCACATTATTCCCTGCCCCCATGGGATGTGCCATTAGACAAACAGTGCACCAGACAGAGAATATTCTCACCAACAGCTACAAATAGCAGAGTGATATTTTGCAAATAACCAGAGTGAAAGAAATCCATTTGGTTGCTTAATATATTGGCATCCCTGTTAGAAATATGCTTTAGCTCTTAAAAAATCCCCCAATGTATGCGTGATTACAAAATATGACACGGTATCAGTGTATTCTCCACAGCACAGTGTATTGCCTGACAGCTAATGTGCTTTGCTGCACTGTTATTAGCTGTCTTGCTGCAATGCAGTACGTTACACAGAGTTACTCTGGTGTGCACAACTCTGCCTTGCTCAGCTTCTGAATTTGCAGGGTAAATGTTGATTACCTTGAAACAGTGTTAATACGATAAGCCACTAAAAGCCACAACAGCACTCATATGGTTAACAAAAGCTGTGACTGTCAGCCAAATTGCATAAGAAGCACATTTATTCGTGCCATTAATTGGAGTATAACATTTTCTCTTGAGATTAAAAAGATTAAAATTGATGGTGATAGATAACTTTAGGGCAGGATTGAAAACAGTGGTTTTAAATACACATGCAAGTCACACCTTCGAGGAGAACTTGCTGATAAGCCTGACAGTTTATCACTGCTGTAATAAGGAGGAACAAAAGTAGCATCCATATAAAACAGCAGCATCCTGTGGACTGAAACCCATCCCTGCATTTTCTAGCCAGCTCCTGAGTTATGCTCCTGTCTACCTGCAGATGGTCTGAGAACCTTTTATGCAAAATCAGCAGGGATAATGAGGCATTATTAGACACTCAGCAGGAGCCTCCATCCTTGTTTTTCAGGGGAAAATCTCCACTTGGTGAGTTGATGACGCATTAGAGTACATTGGCCCAGATCATCAGAGGTGCTCTGATCGCTAACAGGTATTGATTTCAATGAGCACAGTGCATCTGGGCACCAAGACACTAAATCACTGTCACTATATAGTCTCTCTGTCTGTAAGGGTCATATACCATAATCTAATGCTGCATCTGATCTTGCCCATCACAGTAGTGTCAGTAGTACGAGCTAGGATTTTGTGACTACATAAGCTTTGTCCCTGCCAGCTGCTACTGCAAAGCAGCCCCTAACTCTCTGCAAAAGATGAGTAAAACCCAAGAATGCTACAATTTACATTTGCTCAGCTTGCCTTGTTCTTCACCAGCCATGAGTTTGGCGCAAGCTCAGTTGCTGAGATGCAATCTGACATACTGAGATCATAATGGAAACACTACAAGTGAACAAAGCTGAAAAATTAACAAATATCCATGCTGTTCCCAAGCTTCATGTGCATGCATAAAGAGATGCAAGCATGCACATGGACACGCAAGCTGCAGCAGTCAGCAGTGCTTAGCAGAGTTAGTTCCCATTATTCTGCTGCAGGGTGAGGATGGGGAGATTAACCTTGTGTCACTTTTTCTGCCTCATTTTACAATTCTAAAATCTCAAATGTCCAGCAGACAAAAGCAGAAAATGTGCAGAAAGAAATTACTGAATTTCAGCTCGTGTTCCCCTTTGAAAGAGAAAAACAAACAAACAAACAAGAACAACCAAAACCACACAAGGACTCTGAGGCTAAAGTATTCTACCATATTTTTGAGAGTGACATTTTGGACCCAAATCCTTGTACTGTAACACAGTAAAACAGGCCACTACTTTAGGTTCTGTAATCTGTATATTGCTCTTGGGCTCAAGTAGCAGATGCCAGGAGGGAAGACAGGCACTGTCCTGCCAGAGCAGAGGAAACATCAGTGACCCACAGCCATGGGATGGGGAGATGCTGGAAAAAACAGGGAAAGTACTGCCAGCAGAGCACTGTTCTGCAGCAGAATGCTCCCTCCGAAGGATGTAGTGTCAAAAACCTGCAGGCTGGTAAAATATTACCCTAACTTGTAAACTTTAGAGTCCATTTTATATAGTCATGGCTGTACGTGGATGCTGGACACTTAAGCACTCCCATATCCATGCAATGGTCAGAGCACTGCAGTATTATAAAACCACATGGTAAGGTCACAAGGTGCATAAAAGATGCATTCCCCACAATTTTATATTCTTTTGCATATCCAAGTCACAAGTAGCACCTTCCTGAGTCTGGAAAGACAGTATCATTTTTTTTTTCTGTGCTGCACTTAAAGCTGGAGCGCCTCTCCAGAAGCCATGTTCTACTCACCAGTAAGCTGAATGTATTACTTACTGCCCTCTTACTATGTTTGTCTTCAGGAGGATCTATCAATCTGCACCTTCAGCTTCCTTTAGTTCAAGGTTTAGACTGAAGAACTAAAGTTTCAAGACATGGGTCTGGATTTCTACAGGTTCTAATTAAATAGGGCAAACCACAACAGCGTAATCAAAGAACAAATCTAAAGGTATTGTTTCAAGCTTGAAAAACAGTGCCTGGTAAAGATAGGGAACAATAATGGTGAATTTGGGATGTCAAAGCAGTGCCTTAAGGTGAGGAGTTTCTTGTTTTGGGGACCAAAATTAGCATTACTCTTTGCATTCTTTCTGTGGGAAACTTGAGGAATGCAAAGTTAAGCTAACATACCCATGCCTTTGTGAGACCCAGAGAAACAGGAAACCACCTGACCTTTATTTTTAACATTTATTTTCACATGACTGAATGCCCATTGCTCATTAGACAACAACTGTTAAACCAGAATCTACAGGCCAAATCCCACAGGTAACTGTCCTCACTAAAAAGGAAACATGCTGAATTTTTAAACAAGCCCCAAACAACAAACAAAATATGTGTACAAAACGACTCTCATGAGTTTCTGTTTGGTGCTTGACAAAGGTTTGTTGCAGATATGCATCCCAGCTGCCTGCTGGTTCCTACCCTGTTTCCTCTCTCTGTGCAGCTTGTTCATATTCTCCTTGCACAGACTCTGCTGCTGAAGTAATCCATCACAGCTATCCATCTTGCATGTTATTAATGGCATTGCCATTCAGGCAGCAAGACACAAGCAGAAATCTGAAATATAAAATGACCCTCTTCTCTCAAGGAAAAAAGAAACTGAAAATTAGTCATTGTGTATATCTAGTGTTTTCAGTCCCAAGAATCTTTTCCAATTGTTCAGTGAAGAGGAAGTTGTCGTGTCTGTACAGCTAGGGTACAGGACAGAAAAAAATCTTTGAGAAAAGTCAAAGCTGCATAAAGGGCATGACCCAGGAATCACCATCTAGGATTACAGCTTTGTTTCCCATAATTACTGACAATTATTTGCACTGACTCATGTAACAAAAGCAGAACACAGATAAGGAAATTGCCATGATCTAGGGTTTTAATTTGTATACAAAAGACTGGAGTTAAATAGCAATCGCTTTCTCATGATTCAGTGCTAGCCCAGCCCCCTGCAGATGCAGCTCCTCAAATCCCAGAGATTTCACTGATAACAGCTCTGTGTTCCTGCTCCTGAAATCCAAGCAATCTCCTTAATCATCTGAACTCCCTGCCTGAGATCACACATCAGAGTCCTCTGAATATCAGGTTTCTGCACTCAGTAAAAATAGTTTAAAAATGTATTTAATTTATGCCTTGTTTTATGAATGAATCTGCATCCTGCTTTATTACTGGCATTCATGGGCAGATGAAGGACCTGATGGTATGGTTTGGCAAATCCTGAAGCCCAGTGGAGGTGAGGTGCCACATCTTCATACTCCTAGGTTCAGCCAGCAGTGAGGCTGAATATGTATGTGTCCCCAGCAGGCACAATCACACAGAGCAGATGTGTACACCACATACACAGGCATAGATATGGCCAGCACACAGATCTACATAGACAGGACACACAGCACTCAGTGAACAGAAACAGTACTGACGGCTGCATCCTGCCCCTCAAGAGAGAAATAAAATGTATCTTAGCTTTGCAAAGAAGAATGGCTACAATGTGTGAATTGGTCATATAAAAAGTGATAGGCTCCTTAAGGTTTGAGGGTCTTAAACTGCTTTGATAAATGGCTAGGCTACTTTTAGGAACTGTAATACATTATTCATAATGTAGCAAATAATTCTGAAAAGTTACTGATCCAAAATATGTCTAAGTCACAGATGAGAAATCACAACTTGATAAGCAATAGAACTAAAAAACGGTTGGTATTAGAAGTCTGTTTAGGTAATGGAAAGTTGAGAGTTCAGTTTATAAAAAAATAATATTACTTTCCCATTTTCCCATACTTCCTCTCTCCCCCCCCCCCCCCCCCAAGCACTTTTATCTTTTGATTCTGGCAGTTTATATAATTAAGCAAATTTGCATCGTCTCTGTTTTTAAACACACCTTCTCTTCCTGAACTGTTTCTTGACAGTATTATATTTTCCTTTCAGCTTGTTTACCATTTATAAAATTAGTTCATGCAGCTTATGGGAAGATCAGCCTTTTACCTTCTGTTATATTCAAACTGTTGCTGTGGGCAAAGAGGAGAGAACACTTTACAAGTGAAGTCAAGAATTTCGTTTTTAGAAGTGCTTATGTTTTAACAGGCTAGTAGACCCATTTATTTGCTTAGCAAATATTAGCAACTGATGTTAACAATTTAAAGTAATGTTACATATGGAGTAGTAATTCGTGTCGAGAAAATGGTTGATATTAATAAAGAAGAGGGAGATTTGGGAATGAGGCCATGGGGGTTGGAAAACCCCGTGACTGAGATAACATTAGACTATTAACGACAAGGCCATCAGGATTATAAAAGAGTTTAGAGAGAACAAAGAAGGGTGATTCAGGAGACTCCATGCAGTCTGGGGTTTCTTGTTCTCCAGGTGTTTCCCTTGTTCTCCAGCCATTAAGGCATGGATGTTTCTGGGTGTTTGCTGTTGTTGTTACATTCAAAGTTGTTTGACCAATGAAAAGTTGTTTTGAAAAGAACTGCTGTGGAGAGAAGGATATAAGAGGGGAGCCTGCCCTCAAGATAAAGAGAAGGCAACATGAAGTTACATCAATAAACAAGCAGGAAAAAGAAGTGAAGAGGAACAGGCTGGCAGAATGGAGACCAGGATGGGAGCAGGCACATTGATTGCCCCACGAAGACAGGTTCGGCCAAACTCAGCAAACCGCTCGGAGAAACTCGTACAGAAAGTCGATGGAGATAGGCGCACTGGAGCTGGAGAGAAGCTCGAGCTGAGAGAAGCAGACCCGTGCACACAGCTGCCTCTCGCTGGTAAGCAGTTATGCATTATGGGGAGTCATATGTCCTTAGGAACAAAGACTGTCCTGGTAACCTTACAGCTTATTCTCCTTATTAACAATTGGACAGTTTATGATCCTGAAATATGGGACCAAACTGAGGTCAAGGTGTGGGACTCTGCAACTAAAAATGACAAGGTTGCAGTGGGATTACTCGGCACCTGGCGAGCAATCTCTGAGGCCTTAAAGAGCCCTGTGGGACCAGTCAGAAACGTGTGGCTTGCCAGATACTGAGGGAGCTGCAGGCTCCTTTACTGACCCGACTGCTATGCCATCGGCCCCTCTGCTGCTACAGCCATCGAAGGCTTTTGCTGTTGCCCCCTGCTGACCTGGACGTGCCTTTTGACCCAGGCCTCTTGGCCTTCACAAGGAGATGGATATGCTTTTCTTTGATCTGTGAAGAATGGGATACATAAGGCCTGAAGAATGGAAAATTGAGACTGTTAAGTTATGGAACTTAAAGGATTGTTTGTTACCTTTCCTGATTGTACATATGTATAGGCATACTTGTGTTTAGTGTGTAAAGCAATGTTCTATATGTTTAGAAAGCTTGATGTTTGTGTTTGCGTGTTGGTGGAGCGTAGACTCCCCGCACACCCAGCACTGTTTACTTGCCTTTTACACCTTTTATAGCTTTTATACCTTTTAGAAATATTTGTTTTATAAATATTACAAAATTCAGCTTGACTTGAGGCCTCATTTATAACAGTAATACAGATAAATGTCAATAAAATTACTATTTTTATACAGAAAAACTTTCTTAGAACAGCCTTTTCTTTGGAGTTATGCTCTTTAGAATTACCTTTCTGCAGTTGAAAATAAATGAATAATTAAATAAAAAAGCTTGAATGTTGTCTGTACGCTTCCTGTCCTGCCCCAAATCATCACTGGAGTTACATTTACATTCATATCTCACCTTCTCTGCCCTTTTCCCTTTTCATCTCCCACCTCATTTTTTTTTAAATTTAATTAAGGAATAAACTTAATCATAACGTCGTAAAACTACTGGATGAATTAGCATCAAAGGAAATTATTAACATGTTGCTTGACACTCTGAATAAAACACTTGGGCAAGGCAATGTTCCAGTGCTAGGAGCTTGCACTGCATTGTACAATCTGTAATTGGCAACCATACTTCATGCAAGCAAGATACTGGGCTTGGGCAGGGAGGATAGTAGTCATTGGTTTTATGTCTACTTAAATTTTAATATTATATTTAAATTTAAAATTGTAGTTGATCTTAAACCAAAAATAACTATTTTTCCTTGTCTCTGTAGTTGCAGGCTATCATAATAAAATCCTACAGCACAGTGCTTTCATTGTTTGCAACAGAAGTAGAAGTTTTCACACAGATTTTTCATTTGTATTTTAAAATGTATTTACACTTCTCTCCCTCCACACTAGACCATTTAAACAGACCTACATGAGAATAAAATTAGTAACTCAAAAATACATTATATATGGCCACCAAGCTGTACAGTATTGCCTAAACTGGAAAGTGTCTGGGGCAAGGATTGTTCTGTATAGCATCTGTACAGTGGAAAATTTATTCCTGGCTAAGTTAGGTTAAATGGCTGTGATGTACATACCATGAATTCTCAACATGCCAAGGAAGTGGCAGAAATTTATCCTATAAAAGTTTAAGGTCATTTAAAAATGACCGGGACTTGCCTTCATGTCCTTTTGGTATTAAAGTCATGTGTCCTCATCACAAGTTCAATGAAGCAAAACTCAGAGGAAGCCATAAAACTTTTCGTAAATGATATGAAATACCGTTCATTTCTCCAGCAAGTCATCTCTCTGTGCCCTTATACTTAGTCTAGAAATGAAGAACGTGTATATTTCATAGAAAAGTGGGAATCATTCCTACAATTTCATGAAGCTTCTGGTTTGAACTCAGTAAAAATGGGAACTATAGGACCTTTACATTACAAGTTTTTATATACTGGTAAAAGATTGTTACTCTAGGACTGAATTTCATCCATCTTGCATCTCAGGCAGGAATATGATTGAGGAGATAACAACACCATGGAGGAGGCAAACTCCTGCCATCTTTTGTATTAATTATTATTTTTCTCTGAGTTGAAGATTTGTCACCCTGGTTGTGGACAACAACATTTTTATATAAGGGAAGCCGCAGACACAGATTAGAGCAGCCATCTCTACTGATTACCTACCTGATGTATCTATTCTAGTAAAATAAACAGGTACAGACCTAAACTTGGTTTTATTACCAGCCAGGGCTTGCTCACAACCATGTTGCCTGGAATAGTGTTGGTTTAGACCCACTGGTCCTCTCCCTGACCATGTTCAGGCACAGTTTGGGACAGCAAGTACCATGAAGAGCTTCCTGATGGATGTATGGATAGATGGATGGATAAATGGATAGATGGGTGGGTGGATAGGTGACTGGATGATGCCACCCTGTTCTGGAACTTAGCCATGTGGAGGTGAATCACAACATGTGCCCCACCCTCTGGACAAAGAACTGTCACTGACCCTCTTCATTCAATAGCATAGATGCAGCCAAAGAGTTTGCACCATCTTATTTAACTAAATAGCAGCTCCTCATCACTTGACATAGTTGAAGAGCTTGTTTTGTGACTGTGATGCCCAAAAGTATAAATGAGTTCTTTGTAGATACAGTCAGGTTAGACTCAGGCATGCACCTGCTTTTTCATGCTCCTCTGTACACTTTCTGTCTCTCACATATGTTCAGTATGGTAATGTTACCTCTATTTTCCTACACCGTCCTTCTTGCACAACATGACTGGTCATGGGCAGCCAGAGCAACAGAGTGACAGGAGCAGCCCACCACCAGTGCTGAGACAGCTGCACTGGCCAGCAGCCCAGCAGCATGGCCTGGCTTCACCTTCCCAGAAAGCTGACAAGCTGGGGAATTACTGCACTTGGTCACTTTTTGGCAATGACTAATGACTGAGATCACACAGGCAGAATATTCTGAATTACTTTCCCTTGTTTATCTTAAAAATGACTATATTCAGTGATTCCCATAAAGGATGTACACAACACATGCATCTGTGTGTTGGGGTGATGTGTGCAATACCAGATTTGTTACAGGGTACTTCAATAGCAAACCACTCTCTGTATTCAGATATTGCCCTTTCATTTTTATCAAGACCATTTCCAATCCTGAGTCTCTCACCAGGCTACATTTATCCATGTATGTGAATTCAATCAAAATCACACCTGTGGTGTCTCCTAATCATTAAAAGGCACTCTCTGAAACTGAGAGGCACAGTTATCCATATTTGATAAATGAGGAAATGAGGTATCGGGACTGACACAGGCTACTTGGGATGACCACTAGGAAGATGCAAAGTGACCCAGGTCCTCAGAGTGCCAGTCCATGTCCCTGGCCCTGGGAACGCTCACTCCATCATTGCTGCGTCCACCCATTTGACAGTACAAGTAACAGTGCAGAGTGTAAAACACTGCTATCAACATTTTAATTTATATTAAAGCAATGAGCAAAAGTGAGGGAAATTCTTGAACAGTGCTCTTTTGGCAAAATCTGTATGTGGTAAAAGTTTTTGAAGCTTTACATACAGTCACAAATTTATTTTGAGAAATTTCTGTTGATTTGTTCTTGTTAAAGGACGAAGATCTTGTTTTGTCTGTTGTATGCCTGTGTTTTGAGGTGTCATTGTTCCATTGCTCCGTTGCCACAGTGGCTTTGAAGCACATTCTCTGTGGATCCAGTCTGGATTCAGCAACCTGAAGTCAGTGTTGTAGCTTGAGGTGCAAAGCTGGGTATGGTGACCACGAGACTTCAGAGCCACAGCTCAGCATCTTCTGAAATCAGCAGGACTCTGTTCACTGAATGCAGTGGGATTTGGTTCAAGTTCAGTCTCACTTTAGCCTGCAAAAGACATGAAATATAAGCAGTTATAAAGAAGGGAAATAACCCTTTTTTGCTCAAGCTGGTCAGCTCAGAAGCCTCTTGTATGCATACATTAGTACATGATGCCACTTCTGCACTGGTGGGAGGCCTGTGATTTCTGAGACATGGAACAAACTGATGGGTGAGAAACAAAGCCTAGAGGCAAATTTATGGCTTTCTGGGTATCTTGTGGGATTCGGCCAGCTGTAGGGGCAGTGGATACACTGTAGGCTGCAGAGCTCTGTGGCACAGATCTGTGCCCTGAGTTTGACTGTGAGGAGGCTTAACAGGCCTGAGATGATGAAATGAGTTATTGTTTAATAAGATGTGTCAGGCCCAGACTAATAAAATATAAGACAAAGTGGAAGACAGAAAGTGCTCATCTGGTTCAAAGGACTATGAACAATCAAATGACAACTGCTGCTCTGTGTCACTCAGGCTGGTACTCATCCATCAGAAACAACTTCAGGTAACGTAATTAACAAGATCTCTTCCTCACACAGGCCTCTTGCTTTGCTCATGGAAGTGTGAGAGGAAAAAAAAAAAAAAAAAAAGAAAAAAAAAAGAGAGACATTTAAGAAATCTTTAATTTACTCAATTAAAAATCAAAGTCTGTTGCTTGCATGCCAGGAGGAGGTCGCCTTTCAGCTGTTAACACACTTAACACACTGCCTGCCACCCTGCTATGTAAGACACAGCACACAGTGATGTAGTGTGGAGTCACTACGTCCCTGGCAGGGCCAGGAGGGGAAGCTGTGGAGACGAGGGAAATGGCGCAGACGGGTTTTGTCACCCTGGGAGGCGGATGGGGGAATCACAGTGGGAAAAGCAAACGGAACAGGAACGGAAACAAACAAGCAAACAAAGCTGTGCCCAGAACAAAAGACCAGCTATGAAACAATTCACTGCACCATAAACAAGAAAGGAAAAAAAAAAAATGCACATGAAATGAAGAAAACATCTGCGTCCATCATTGTATCCTCCCACCCTCACAGCCAGAGACAGCCCCTCAGTGGTGTTTCACAGGCATGCACCAAGTTCTGCTTGGAGGTAGGCAGTAGCAAAGACTGAAGTGGCAGGACTTGTGCAAAACTTGGCATAGGTTGACATGCGTTGGTGCTGACTTGGGGCTCCACAGCCGTTGTATTTCCCATTCCAATTCATATTTCTAAATGCTACGCAGAAAGAAACAAACTTCATAGTACTCCGGGCATCTTGTGGAATTCAGTGATGAGTCACTGGGTTTTGGAAGGAAAAAGATGTTTAACTGAGAAGGTAAATGAAAATAATCTAGTCTGGACCATGAAAAAATATATTCATCTTTAGAGAGGGCATGAAGTGTGACTTGAATTCCAGAGAAAAGGAGTCTGAAATGTGAAATCACAGTTGCAGATGTGGGTATTCTATGTCTGAAGAGTCCATGTAATATCTCAGATGAGATAAACATATATAAAGAATCTAAAACCCTGGTTAAAGACAAAAGGCAATCACTTAATATCTTGGCTACAAGATATTACCTTAGGAATTGATTATTTTATGCTTAGCACATTCTTCCAAAGTACCTGTATCTTGGCACCAGCAGATACTCAGAAACAGACAGAACAGCCAGCAGACCCTATCTCACGGCCAGATATCACTGCAGAACCCAGACAGATCTGCTTTGCTGTGAAATCCACCTCAGGTCCAAAAATGGACCTGTAACATGCGGAGTCATGCACACCAGCAAATATGTTTTTTCAAAATCTACCTGCCTATTGTGTTTCAGTGTTTGTTTTTTTAAAATAAATAAATAAATAAATAAAAATCTTGTCTCCACTGCTTGAATCATTGTAAATCCCCCTTCCCCTTCAAATGACATATTTTTCTCCCTGTATCAGTCCTAGGAAACCAGACACCTGTCCAAGGCCAAATATAGATTTCAGGCCTCTTTGGAGTGAAGTTAGATTGTCTAAGCACCAGTGCAGTCCTTGAGCAATCTGCCCGGCCTAACTTTACGGGATTAAGGGTTCTAAACTGACAGCAACATCCTTTAGGGACATCCATCAGGTTCATGCCTGTGAAGTTGTTCAAACCTTCCAGAATGTGGTTCTGTTGAGCTGTTCAAATCACACACCCAGTGCTTCCCCTCACATCTCCATTTGGAACTGAACCTTGTCAATGCATTTCTTGTCCTAGAAAAACACAGCCAAGACAAAGGTCTTGGAGCAGGCTAAGCACATCTTTTTCAACTCAGTGGCTTGGGATAATGGTTAGTGGGGCTGTACATCCTGCTTTCCTTTTCTCTGGAAGGAAACATGAGTGCATAAGCAGAGGAAAAGCCATGGATTATTCAAATATGCCCCAGCAGGGATGATGAGAATGGAGGGAGGGCAAAGACCACATATATGTGCCACGCTGACAACAGCCTTTGAGATTCTTCATGGTAAAGGGCTGACTCCAGCAGCTGAAGAGGTTGTATTGACTGGGAATGCCAACTGCAGCTACCTATGCACTACCTTTAAGTGGTAGAGATTGGTGAGGGATCCTCTTCTATTAGCCATATCACGGTTAACTTCCTATTTTCTCTAAAAATTCTACCCTCACATTTCTATGTTTCCTTGCATTCCACATGCTGTACTGAAGGCAGAGGCATTTATAGCTGGTCACTGTAGCAGCAAAGGTCCTGATTGATTCATTCAAAGAAAATGCACTAAAAGTGATTATGATTTAAACCAAAAGTTTCAAAAACAGGAAAAGGGCAACTATGTTTCAGAAGTGCAGGAACCTATCCTTCTGTGTACTCAGAATATTTTACATTATTTTGGGAGGGGCAGGGGTGCAGGAGAGAAAGAAAAAAAAAAAAAAAAAGAAAGTAGACAACCTCATACAGACATTTTAGGCTGATTTTCCCTGTAGCAAAGTCTACTAGACTGTAAAAAATGTTCCCAAGGGAAACAATGGCAGCTCCATCAGTTGGGTAATATAATTGCTACATTTTATGCCTTTGGTAAAGCCTGAGAACCTGTATCTGAACAGAGACCAAGCCAGGATATGCCTTTCTAGTGAAAACAGAATGCTTAATAAAGCTACCAGAATATTTACTTACTTTTTTGCAGATTTAATACCTCAAAGTTAAACAAGCATGCCATATGCTTGTAAGTCAAAGCATCCCTTTTATGCTTCGAACTAGAGCAATTCCCTGGAGTATGGGCAAACTTGTAAAACACTTTATTTTCACTCCCTTTTCTGTTTTGTCATTCCTCCCTCTGGACCCTCATTTAATTAGGTGTTGGAGTCCTAAGTAAGTCTTTGCTATACTTGCACTTCCCACACCGGGGATCATGGCAGGCAGTGCTCAATATTCAACTTCTGATTTATATGTTCAAGGGGGTACTGAACCAATAATGCTCAGTGGTTGGTCATTTTGATCATACTAGTATTGCTGTCAACATTTGGCACCTGACTACTTACACGTGCACACAGAAAAATGAATTCAAAAACATTCAGAAGTAATCTACAGAGTCATTTCAGCAAATCCCTTGTGGGATTCAATAAGAACAGTAAAGTTGATCATACTCGGATCTTATGTATTGTATTTCATCAATAGAGCTTAAAGTATTTTACAAGCTAGGTATAAGAAGCTCACATTTTAAAATGGAGAAACTGGGGAAGGGGGGTGTTCAAATGGCTGTTCTGTGGGATCTTGTGGAAAGTGATGCTGATGCAGAACCAGAATTTATATTCAGGATCTATTCAGCAACATAATCATCAGTCTGTAAGAGTCTAGGCTGATTAGCTTCCAGGTGTCTGTAGAAACCTGCTTCTGAATAAATAGGCCTGTCTCACTGCATGTTATCATAGAGAACTAGCTTGTCCCACCACCACGCTCACACAGAAAATTTGGGGCACTACTCATAGCTCTAAGACTAGTGTGGTACCACTGTTCTGCTCACCCTCTGGTGAGCACAGGGGAATGCACGACTGTAATAGCATCAGTCAGGCAGCTCATACATAAAGAATCATGGAATCATACAATGGTTTGGGTTGGAAGGGACCTTAAAGACCATCCCATTCCAACCCCTCTGCCAAGGAAAGGGACACCTTCCACTAGACCAGGTTGCTCAAATCTCCACGGACTTAAACATTCCCAGGGATGGGGATGTTTAAGCTTCTCTGAGCAGCCTGTACCAGTGCCTCACTACTCTCAGAGTAAATTTCTGCCTTATATCTAATCTAAACCTCCCCTCTTGTAGTTTAAAACCATTACCCCTTGTCCTGTCACTGTACTCCCTGACAAAGAGTCCCTCCCCAGCTGTATATGCTAAGAAATGATGTACTAGGGAAGTCTATACAGTAAAAGAAGCTTCTGAACCAAGGTTTATGTATTACGAGAATACAGTTGGCTTTCTGGGCTGCAAGTGCATGTCACTGGCTCATAGCCAGTATTTTGTCCACCAATATCTGCAGCTTCTTCCGTGCAAGGTGGCTCTCAGTTCACTCATCACCTAATCTGTATTCATGTTTGAGATTGCCCTGGCCCAGGTACAGGGCCTTGCACTTGGCCTTGTTGAACCTCATGAGGTTCACATGGGCCCACTTCTCAAACCTGCTGAGGTCCTTCTGGATGTCATCCCTTCCCTCCTATGTGTCAATTGTACCACACAGCTCAGTGTCATCGGCAAACTTGATGAGGGTGCAATCAATCTCTCTCTCAATGTCACCAAAAGATGTAAATAGTGCTGGTCCCAATACTGACCCTTGAGCAACACCACTTGTTATCTGTCTCCACTTGGACATTGACTGCAACTCTTTCAGTATTCCCTTCTCTGCATTATACATCTTGAATTTAACTTCTGCTACTGATACATAGTTTTTCTTGAGGCCAATACCTGGATGTACTGTTGGTTGTGATGGTAACAGTGGTGAAAAAATCATTTGACTGTGTCTTTTTAGTACTTAGAGAACACTCTTGCTTAGCTCTTCTAAAAGCTTTTATGAATCAAAGCAGGTCAGTTCACTGAAGGGCACGCTGAGTGCAGTGCTAAGGACTCTGCAGCATGTCTCCAGCCCAGAAGTCCTGGCAAACTGTGTTGTAAGAGGAGTGATGCATGAAGGCTTTGAGCAGTGAGCGGCTTGCAAACATGAAAATGTTACTGTCTGGACACTTTACAAACTACAGTTTCTAAACTGGATAAGTATGAATATTACCAGCAATTGCATGATCATGGAAAACAGATGGTGTTCCTTTTGTTATCCTTCAATATTTAGGAGAATCTACCACCTCTTTTTCTAATTAATGCTGTAGCTTCAAGCTAAAATTTTGCTCCATCAAAGCTTCTTTGCTCACTGCTCCACTGAATTTCTTTGTCCTTACCTAAAGACACACAGAAATGATAAATTCTTTTATCTGAGAACTGCAGCTCAGGACAAACAGTTTAATCACAGCTCCTGGTTCTGACTGTGTTACTCTGGCTCTACACAGGCACTCTTGTGCCAATGTCTTAGGCACAAGCTTTCTAGGTCACCAATTTGCTTTGATTTTGAGTTAATTTGCACAGTTATGTCAAAGACAAATATATCACTATGCTTGTCGTCAGCTGCATCTGTGCTGTATTATTAATTTGAAGCAATGTAATTTGTGTGCGCAAAACTATTCTATTTACTTGTTTTTGTTTACTGTCATGATAACCCTTAACCAAACACAAAATGTCTTTCTCCATGTTTTACAACACTCATGTTTCAAGCCATTCTACACATTTTTTCTTTTCCTAAATATATAGAATTCTGAACACTAGATGTGCCCATTTTGCTGTGCAATCAGAATTATTCCTAATGCAATTATTTTGGCCACCCAGCCTTAGCTCCATAAAACATACCTAGGTAACTGCATGTATCATAAATTTTCTCAACACTGATTATCTTGAAAAAAGGTCTTGATAAATGTCAATGTTTTGTAATGTAAGAGGCAACTACGTGATATTTTAAAAAGATCTCTTTTTGCCAACAGGCCTTTGGGCACCCTGATTGGAAGGTGACCCTGCCCATAGCAGAGGGGTTGGAACCAGGTTATCTTTAAGATCCCTTTTAACCCAAACCATTCTTTGATTCTATGATTTTCAGATGCTGGAGAAACTGTTTCAATAGAGAGAATTAAACTAATCTGGGAGGAGAGGGGCACATTAAAATCACAAGCAAACAAAATGTAAGAAAGTCTAGATGTCAGAAAAGGCTAGATCCAGCCGCAGCATGCAGAAATAGCCTTACAGTTAATTGACAGCCATGTAAGCTGGAAGAGCAGTCGAAAAATATAAATGATAAAATTCAGATTCAGCTAATACTCATATTGCTGAAGAGATTGGCCTGTCTTGAGTACACTCACATTTTACAGTTCAGATCAGAATGGATCAGCAAATGTTAGCACAAGGAATACTTTGTACTGCTTTTGAATAGTACTATTAATAGTACTATTACTATTAAAGGGGATGACCCTTTGGCCTGTGTTAGTACAGAGCCTGGCACTATTGGGTGTTAATGTGTGGCACATATTCTTTGAAGTTATGGCAGTAACAGCAATTAAAATAAAGTAGACTTTAGAATAGGCTTTATGGGCTTCTTGTGACCACCTCTGGCAGTGGTGGCAGACTACAATCAGTCATTTCTACATAGACTATACAAACTAACATTTTTACAACACCCTTTCTCCTGTCTGTGTTGCAGGATAGAAGGGAACAACTGCTGTCTGTTTTTCCTCCTGTCTACAACAAAACCAGCAAGAAATTGTATAACTTTATGTGCCTGTCATTAGAAAGAGGTCCTCTGTTTTTTGTATGTGTGCAGTCATACCACTTATTTGTACACGTCTAAATTTAGAATCTAATATAATATAATTACATAGAACCCCTGTAAGAGATAGCAAGAACTTAATCCTCTAAATGAACTATCATCAGGCTTGATCTTGATTCAATTAATAAGTTATGCCATGATACTCCAGGGTCTCCAGAACATCCCCAGAACTATGGGAGTCCGAATGCACAGACTGTTTTTTCCTGGAAACCAGGTAATTAGAGATGAAGAGGGCTGGTGCATGCCTGATCTTCATTTATCATGGAGCTGAAAGCTTGCTGCAGTGCTCACCTGGGCTCATCATCAGGAAAATGTCTCCAGGTTAAGTGATATAAAAATTGCATTAGACAACTATCTAAGAACATGATGAGTGTAATTTTTTTCTTTCTGTGCTGCCTACAGAAGGAGCCTAAAGGTTTAACTTAGACAAGTTAAGTTTAGGTTAACTTAGACAAGTTAAGCCTTAGACAAGTTAAAGCCTTAGATTAAAGAGGAAAAAGAGAACAAAGAAAAAAGAAAAGTAAGAAAAGAGAAAAAAAGAGAAAAAAAAAAAAAAAAAGAGGAAGAAGAAATGAGTAACTGGTTATAGTCATGGTGGTCTTTAAGGTCTCTTACCTTGTAAATAATCCAAAAATTCATTTGAGATTTATAACATTTGCAGAATGACAAGTCTATAGAATCATAGAATGATAGAATCATAGAATATCCTGAGTTGGAAGGGACCCTTAAGGATCATCAAGCCCAACTCTTGACACCGCACAGGTCTACCCAAAAGTTCAGACCGTGTGCCTAAGTGCACAGTCCAATCTCTTCTTAAATTCAGACAGGCTCGGTGCAGTGACCACTTCCCTGGGGAGCCTGTTCCAGTGTGCAACCACCCTCTCTGTGAAGAACCCCCTCCTGACGTCCAGCCTAAATTTCCCCTGCCTCAGCTTAACCCCATTCCCGCGGGTCCTGTCACTAGTGTTAATGGAGAAAAGGTCTCCTGCCTCTCGACACCCCCTTACACCCCCTATGTTTATTAATGTACAGATCCCTTATTGTTATGCTGTAGTAGTATTCTAGGGTGCCTGCTGTTGAAGTGCAATGGAACACCATGTTTGGATGTTCTTATAAAACACAGTTTTTAATTAGCATTATTTAGCGTGCATAGAATATTCTGTGTTCAATAGACTCAGTTTCACAGCATTATCCTTAGAGGTTTATTTGCCAAACATTACATAGACAGAACTGAAACTTTAAAACACATATAGAAAAGTGACTTGCTTATTTTTATATATAAGCAGGCATTTATTTGTGATATTGTATTGAGTTAATAAGTCATATTATGGAGGGACCTGACCTATTAACGTACCAAGTGAGAACAGAAGGTGCACATGTATACACATGAATTAAACATGCCCAAGGTCTTTTCATGACCCTGAGACCAACAGACCTGGATGTGTTCCCAGAGCAACCTCTCAGATCTTCCAAAATCATGTGCCTATATCCAGGCAGCCTCTTGGAAATAGCCACTAGGACACATCCAGGAATATTGTGGGAGACAGTAAACTGGCACAAGCTTCTTGCAGGGTCATTTAAGCTCCTGTGCACACAAATATTTTTTCATCACTGTTTAATTCACAGTCAGCTAGAATGGCAAAAAGGGAAGGGGAGAGGTGTCTCCAATATTTTTTTTTTGCCTTTCCTGTTGTACTAAAGCTACTGGAAGTAGAAAGCCTCATGGTGTCTTTGCAATAGGCATTTCCCTGTGGTAGCTGTTAGGAAGAAGGGATCAGAGCAATGGCTCCACACACTCCATTTGTGGACTCCTACACGTAGCTTACCTACACTGAAAAATGCCAAAGACCATTTTAATTGCTACCTGCCCCCTCTCACAGTCTTCTGAGTTAAATCACACCCCATGTGTTAGTCAGTGTTGTATTACCCCTGAATTTGTGGAGGACTGTGCAAACCCATGCAGAAGACATGGGACATTCTCAGTTACAGTAAGCTCTGGTGATGCAAATCTGAACCTAGCAACAGGTCAGGTAAAACTGACTTTTTGAGGCAGCTACCTACCTTTGGCTCATAAGAAAACATGTATATGTGCCTAAAAGTCCTCTAAAGTGTTGAATGTAAGAGTTATATATAGTCTTTATTAAGTAGCAATCCCCATCTTTCTAATTCCAGTGGGTAGGGAACAAGGTTTTCTTTATAAACCAGTGACAGTCCCACCTTGTTGCCTTCTGTTTCAGACTGGAAGGGTGTAGTGTTGGCCTGTACTCCCTGAAGGAAATGTACGTAGGAAATATTTAGCATTTTGCAATCACAATAGAGTTCCCCTTTATTGTTCAGCTTCTGTGAATGAATTTGGTAGAACTTGAAGATCTAAGCCCCCAAAACATTTGCTACACAATAGAGGTGATTCACAGTTTCCAGGCTTCAGGAGCTAATGTCTGTGCAGACTAATTCATTGATTTTGTGTGTTGCTCACAAAAATAAAAAATAAATCTTTTTACCTTTCTCTTCTTATCTCCTTTTAGGGATTTTAAATCAGGCTCCTACATATGGAAGCTTTTCTTATGCCTGTAATTTCAGTGGGATTCAGTAGGATTGTTTTTTCCTGTCTTTAATTACTTCCCCATCAACTCTGTTCACTATGCTCATAGACCACACCAATAGTATCCTTCAATATTTTATATTTTTCCCCTGTGAAAAGAAAAAATCTCATCTTATTCTATCCATGCCTGAAAAAGATGGTGGTTTATTTTACCACTGCAGAATGACAACATCTGAATATAGAGATTTATCAAATAACATTCACACATGGACAAGCAACTGCTGCAAGTATTGGCACTGTTAAAGGAAAGCTGCCAGAGAAAGATCAAATCATAAACCAGGAGAAGCTAAAAATCAAATTAGATACTGAGCATATTGAACACAAAACCAAGAACTAAAGGGACCTTCCTTTTTAAGAAACCTGAAATCTCTATTTTTCATATGCTTAAAACGACATGTCATTTAAATATTACAATAATAAATTATTTAAAATGATTAATAGATGTTAGCTGCTACAGATCTAAGCTGTACACGTACCAGATGGTTATAAATACATCAGGAGCAGGTAATAAACTATGATAATTGGCAACCTATTGACCCGATGAAGTCTATAAGAATTCATTATTTATTGAAATATCTATTAATCATACATTAAACCCTTATACATTAATTTATACATGAAGATTTAATAAAAAGCTTATAATAATGCCTGCTTTCTTACCCATGCAGTAAAGACTCAGAACATAGCTTGCAATGCTACTGTTTAATGACTTTTAAAAAGGAGCAGTGCAGTACATGTTATGAGGTGATCTCAAGAGAATATAACATTAAGGTTTTGCAGAGAAATCACAATATGGTAGTAGTCATGTTGATTTTCATTACAGTAAGATCAAAGGGGAAGGGGGAAGAGGGGAGGTGGAAGGGAGAATGCAGAAGGGGGAAGTGGGAAGTGGGAAGGGGAAAAGGGGAAGGGAGAAGAGGGAAGGGGAAAGGGGGAAGGGAGAAAGGGGAAGGGGGCAGGGCGGGGCGGGGCAGGGCAGGGGAAAGGGGCAGGGCAGGGAGGGGAAGGGAAGGGAAGGGCAGGGAAGGGAAGGAAAGGAGATTTTCTCCTTTAGTGATAAATTTATCAGTAGATTTAACTATTGTTTCTCAACTCTGTACAAGGAACTTTAAAGCAACAAAAATTCCCCTGGAAAACACAAATAAAATTGTACATTTGGAAGCACTACACAGTCTCCAGCAAGCTACTTCCATTTATGTATTTTGATATAACATTCAACTTTAGAGCCATCATATTGTTTTGTTTTTACTTTATTTTACTCCAGAAGCTCAAAGCCCATTACAAGCAAAACAACCCTTTCCCAGAATGCTGGATAATATCAGCATAACTGTTTCACAGGCAGCCGAAGGAAACCAGCACCCAGCTCAGAGCCATTCAGATAGTCAATACAGGAGGGCCACCCCGGATATTTATTTTGAGTGATGATTTGGTGCAGTGCTTCAGTTGGTGCTTCAGTGCCCAGGGAGATCAGCAAGAGGCACAACCACTCACTGAGCCTGCCAAGCAGGCTACTGTCCAGCCTTAGGACTGCAGGGCCTCCTCCTTTGCTCAAATGCGATGCAGATGTCAAAAGGAAACAGTTTCATTTCCAGGCTGCTGTTCCTGCTGCATACTAGTCCCCTTAATGATATATCAGCCACAGTTACATCCTGAGGTCCCCAGACAACACCAGGCATGCCACTCACAGCCACATGAGGGGGAACAATGTTATATGTCTGCAGATAAACAGATGGTTAACTAGTGTAATTTACATTTCATCCCTACACCCAACAGAGTACAAATAAGACAATGCAATTTAAAAATTTATTTGCATGGCTTAAGCAAAAGCAAATATACAAGAGCTGTCTAATTAGGCAAGAAGCTAGGGCTGTGCAGATGTTTTCATCCATTCTCATGCCATCAGAAGATTCTGAACAACCCCATCAAGGAAACAGGGAGGTCATTTTTTAGTGTTCTTTATAATTACATAACAGATAGCTCTTTGGAAAAGAGCCCTTATTAATGAACCACAAATAGACACCTCCCTCAGGGCATGTTAAACCACATTGTACTCACTGTGAATAGGACTCTTGTCAGATAGAATTAAAAAAATTTCATATAGACTCATAAAAAAAGCTCATAAAATACATGTTTATGATTCAGTCATTAGTATACTGATGTTTATGAAGGATATATTGAGATACCTATAAAGTATTAAGAAAGCCTGTATTCTAGACCTGCTTTGTGCAAAGCAGTAAGAGAGCAATACGCAGTTGAAAGACAAATGTAATTAATCTGATTATTTTTTTAATTTTGCATTTTTTTTGAGGAAAGCTATTAATTTTTTATAAAAAAAAATCAGATTAATGCTATTATCTATTAGATTTTAAAATGATAATATGGTACAGTAGGATACTACAGGCACAGTTTCCTTTGTAGTCCTATAGTAACAGCTCTTACAGGTTTTTACTTCTGCTCTTGGACACACACATGGTAAAATAGCTGAATAATAGCTTCTATTGTGGAAAGACCAGTCAGGTATCCAAGTCACATGAAAACCCTGAATTTCTTCACCAATTCTGATTATAATCACCTAGTATCTCCTTTCCTGTGTAACTATACAAGTTTAAAAATGCCACAGATTCTTAGGGCCCAAACATTGCCTCCAGTGCCCAAAATCAATTGCTAAATCTCCCCTTTGGATAGTTAGTAGAAACCAGGTAATAAATCCCATTGAATTGTAAAGGACATAAAGGTTCCTGTCATATATTAAAAGGTCAGGCTGCTTTTACCTAAATATTAACCAGATATTTCAGACCAGGCAATTGAAATTCACAGCATTCTGAAAAATACTTATCCTTATTTTGGGATACTGAAAAATACACAAAGCCAAGATAAAGTATGAATAGCTGTCAGCTTTCTCATACACACAGGTGATAATGACATTTGCATCTTTTCCTTAACCACTCTTCCAAACAAAATCCTTCTCACAGCCCTCTTTGTCAATCAAACCCGATCCATCTATCACTCTGAAACACCAGCACTAGACGCTGTGCAGCAGGCTTCCCTGTCTCCTGGAGACATTCCTGCTGAGTACTGCTTTGCTTTATCCTAAGCAGTAGGACAGATTTTCCACTGACAACATAAACTGAAGGACCAATAAATCATCTAAGTAAAAGCCATTTCTTTTAAAGCAGGTATACAGTAGCCTTAGACTTTACTCATACTGAGGGAAGGAAAAAGCTGAGAAAGTGTGGGATAGATGAGTGTACAATAAGGTGGGTTGAGAACTGGCTGACTGGCTAAGCTCAGAGGATGGTGATTGGTGGTGCAGTGTCTGGCTGGAGACCTGTGACTAGTGGTATTCCCCAGGCGTCAGTGCTGGGTCTGATCTTGTTCAACATCTTCATTGACAACCTTGATGAGGGAATAGTGTCCACCCTCAGCAAGTATGACAATGACACAAAGCTGGGAGGAGTGGCTGACAAGCCAGAAGGTTGTGCTGCCATTCAGCAAGACCTGGACCAGCTGGAGAGATGGGTAGGAAGAAACCAAATGAGGTTTAATAAGAGCAAGTGTAGAGTCCTGTACCTGGGAAGGAACAACCACATGTATCAGTATGGGCTGGGGGATGACCTGCTGGAGAGGAGTACTGAGGAGAAGGACATGGGGATCCTGGTGGACGACAGGTTGACCATGAGCCAGCACTGTGCCCTTGTGGCCAAAAGGGCCAATGGGATACTGGCGTGCATTAAAAGGAGCGTGGCCAGCAGGTCAAAGGAGGTGATCCTCCCCCTCTACTCTGCCCTGGTCAGGCCTCACCTGGAGTACTGTGTCCAGTTCTGGGCTCCCCGGTACAAGAAAGACAGGGATCTCTGGAAAGAGTCCAGCGGAGGGTCACAAAGACGATACGGGGCCTGGAGCATCTTCCCTATGAGGAAAAGATGAGAGACCTGGGTCTGTTCAGCCTGGACAACTGAAGACTAAGAGTGTATATAAATATCTGAGGGGTGGGGAACAGAAGGATGTAGCCAACCTCTTCTCAGTGGTTTGTGGGGATAGGACAAGGGGCAATGGCTGCAAGTTAGAACACAGGAAGTTCTGCACTATGTGAAAGAACTTCATGGTGAGGGTGACAGAGCACTGGAACAGGCTGCCCAGGGAGGTTGTGGAGTCTCCTTCTCTGGAGATATTCAAGGCCTGTCTGGACACCTACCTGGGCAGCCTGCTCTGAGGAACCTGCTTTGGCAGGGGGTTGTTGGACCCAATGATCTTTCGAGGTCCCTTCCAACCCCTACAGTTCTGTGATTCTTTGTAATTCTGTGTTAGTAGTAGTGATATCTATACCTAGGTGAGACGAATTCTCTCTCATGCTTCAGTTGGATGATGTAGAAAAGTCCCTGCAGTTCTCCTACAATGAACTGAAGCCTTACAAAACGAAAATCTGTTGTATAAGGAAATTCCAGACACCCAGGAGACACTTCCAGTTATGTTCAATGTATGAGTCAGATCCTTTGATCTTCTACCTTTAAACAGATAGCAACGAATCTTAAGTCAAAAGAAGGTGAAGTATCACAACATATTTTGGGTAGTGTTGAAAATGTGTAGGAAAATTTTTGTGATCATCACAGACAGACTTGGTTAAGAAACCTTTTTCTTCCACAGTACTATCACCCTTGATCACAAAATACTTAGAAAGAGGACAAAAATGGGTTAACACAGGCACTCCCACATTAAGTGGTCTGGGAAATGCAAGTGAGGCTAAATGTTTCATATGATCCTGTCTTAACTGTTCCGAACACTCTGGCATTTCAAAAGCATGATTTAAGCCTACATGTTCTAAGGGATCTCTGAGAAGAAACAAATATGTCTCTGGAGTGTTTGAGACTACATTTGGCTCTTGGGTTTATATGTTTGTAATAATAAAAGCTAAAATTTAATTCATATGCTATCACTTGATTCCATCAGCTGATTCATTTTGCAACAATGTAGATTTCAAACCCTTAGGTATAAACAGCTGAACCACTTTTTCATTTTGGAATAGGAAAGATCATGAACTGAGGCATTTTGGAGAGCATCTAATATGCTTTTAGGTGCTATAAGATCATAAATATAATGCATAAAACACTGTGAGAGCAGCCAAGTCAGGAAGTATTAAATATATCTTTGGCACAAACCTCTTTACTTTATTCATGTAAACATTATTTTTTGGTGGCCACAACCTCTGTGCAGTGTGAGAACCTGTTTCATTTATTTTGAAGCTGATGGGAAATCTAGTTAATGAGGTAACAGCCAACGGCAATTTAAGAACTTTCCACAGACCTTGAGGATACCTCAAAAACTAGCCTTTACCTTGTTAACACTATAGAAGAATCTTAACACAATTAGCAATATGACACAAATAACCAAAATTTAAATATGTGCTTACAAATTAAACTTTGCTTATATAATAACTTTGTTATGTCTTGCCAATATTTATGCTGGAAGGAATGTTTGAGAGTATGCTACCCAATTAACATGTATGAAGCTCACACAATTGGTTCCCAAAAATATCATCTAGATATATTCTAAATAGGTTTTCCTTGAAAAACTTCCTGGGATATACAGACTTTACTTATTGATAGTGACTGAAAGAAAACCAATTAAAAAAAAAAAAAAAAAAAAAAAAAAAAAAAAGTATTGCTAAGATGAGTGTGGTTTACCAGTCATCTTAAAATGCCTGATATGGTTTGCTGATGTAAGTAAAGATATCTCAGATATCTCCTGAACCAGAGTTTCAAATAACATTGTCAGTGTTGTGTAAGAACCAGTGTGGACACAAAGCAGTTTTACTGAAAGACAATAAAATATAGAACGGATTTTGAACCTTCTCAAACTGGAATTTAATACTAGGAAGCAATGTACCATAATTTCCCTATATTTATATCATGAATAGTTTTCGTTGGTGGTGGTGGTGTTGTTTTAATTACTGTTGGCTCATTATTATACTGGAAAGTCTGTTCCATATATACCACCACAGATCACTCTGTCTCAAGACTGATCAAAGCTTTCTTGGCTAGAAGAGTCTTACCATAATGCTCGAAAGTCCAGGTTGGCTCGCTGCCTCAAACATTTTCATCAAACCTACCAGAAAACATTTAAATCTTTAGATAAGGGCTTGGGTACACGTCCAGGAGTTTTCAAGAAGTAACATTAATACTAGTTTTTCTGTCCTTTACCCTGTGTCACATCATCATTTCAGAAGTTTCCTTTCTACAAAACACAGCAACACCACTCAGCCCAGAACATCTAAGAGAAGACCAAGACAGATATTGTGAGGCTCTCCTTGCCTTGAAGTCTTTGACATGAATTTCAGCTTATAAAGTCCAGAGATACAATATTCATCAACATCAGTTAGATAGAGGTTTGTGCAGCCATGTAGTTGGGAATTTGTCCTGGAGCCATGCACCTGTTTGAAGACATATGTCAATGCTTAGATCTAAATGCCCTGTATCTTTGTGTTGGTGTGATTGTCACAGTCTTTGAAGTGTGTTCTTAACTACTTCCCTCTAACCAGTGCTTTACCAGAACCTTTCTTCCACCTATGCTTGTATGGTGATTGTCAGGATATACATTCAATTCGTCACCCTTGACACAGAACTGGGGATTTTTCATACAAAGTAATCTATTTTGGGCTACAGAAAAAACTCTCTAAGAGCCACCTTGCCAGTGATTAAGTCTAGGATACCTAACAAATCTGTGTTTTTTATTTAAGCAACTGTTTCACTAAGGCAACCTTTGTACCACTTGCACAGAAAATTTGATCAGGGCAAGAGCAGAATATCATATCAAGCTTGTTGTTCTTCCTAATCTTACCATTCCTAGAAAGAGTTTCAGAAGCAGATGCAGCAGCAGTCAGCTTCAGCCCAGCTCTTTATCATATCCTGCCATTTAATATTTTTTCCAAGACTAGCCTCAACATTTGCTTTGCAGCTGTTAGGCAATATTTGGTATGGCTTTCTTAATGCAGTTTTGTATTAAGTCCTGCAGTCGCCTACACAATAGTAATAATCGCACATGTCAGAGGTTTTTCCAGCATAACTCATATTGCTAAGGTGACTTTGAAAAAGTCTTATTTACATTTAAGATCAATTTCTGGTGTTCAGCTGCTGGAAAACACAATCAAGCCCACAAAGAATGATATAGTGTTTCTGTTGGTACTGTCCATCTCATGAGGTCAGGCAGCTGTATCCTGACTTATACGTGCATCCAAATCTTAAAGTCTAATAAGCTTTCAGGATACAGCTAATAAGGTCACAGAGCTCAGGATAGTAGCTTTCTATTTCCTCTGCAGAGTTCATCAAAAATGACACCTAAATGCTTATGATGGTTGCACGATGGTCTTGTAAAAAGAAGATGTATGCATCAGGCAATGATTCCTGCTCACAGTAGGTCTCCCAGTTCATCAGGAATTTCAGCATGTATCAAAGCTGACACCAACAGGATGATATTTCTCAGCAAAATGGATTCTTTATGAGATGGTTATAAACCATACTCTAGTACACTGCACTATATTATACTCTATTTTTTTATCCTTTTGAGTATCTACAGTCATTCAAAAGTTCTTTTATATTTTTGCTTTCAATTCTGTTCTATCTTTATGGTTTATTTTAAATTAATATCCCTCATTTTCCTAAGCATTAGGTCTAAGGTATGCTATTTGTTGTTTGTTTTGTTTTGTTTTGTTTTATTAAAGGTCTAAAAACAAGGAATATTTTCCAGAAAATCAGGACTTACATAAATCGATGATAACTGCAAAAACTTTCTGAATAAATATGGCTTCCTGCAGTCTTCAACCTAGAGAGATTTCATACACATGGTCATGTGAAATTTTTTGCAAGTAATAGTCCATGAAATAAATGTAGTGAAAGAAAAGAAAGGAAAATAGGAAATGTGTATCAACGAAACTTAAGACTATAAAAATCACAGAAGAAAAATAGAAAATAGGAACGTGAAATAACCAGCTGGAGATTCAGAGTGTCATCAGCTAATATAGGCAAACTAATAGAGAACAATAAAATAAAGACCAGTACTTCAGTTTTAATCAAGAAAAGTTCCTAGTAAAGATTGACCAAGAGCTCTAAGACCAATTTAAAAACAGTAATGGAATGGGAAAAGGATTGGTAGGGGTAAAGGGTCAGTAGCTGAGTTTCAGTGATATTTTAGGTTGTTTTATTTTACAAATAAGGTCCAATACTATGCTCAAATGTTAAGGATTTCAAGCATGATGCTGACATTGTATATGGAAGTTTGTTGATGAAGATGTTTTTAAAACAGCACCTTGCAGTGCAAACAGGAAAAATTTGCAGATATACAGGAAAGCTGAATTACTACAGGTTGCACAACAGACCACTGAGATATTAATACACCAAAATCCTTATGACTTACTGCTTTAAGTGTTATTTGACACTTCCAGTGTCTCAGGAATAATGTGGTGAGAGATGCAGAAAATTATATTCTTACACAAGAAATAATGGATGAAAGAGTTTACAGTATTGTGAGCTATGCTCACAATAGGTTTATATCCCAGCAAACCCTAATGACTTATCTTGGGTTGGAAAGGATCCTTGTCAACACTGGATGTGGTTCCTAGTTTCCACAGGCACACTAGACTTTGTCTGAGTGAAGGGTAAAGGAGGATGAAGGGGTCTGTGCTAATGAAACACAAGTTTTACTGCTGATGTTTAAAACTTTCTAGCCACAGCCTCCTTTAAAACCATCACTGCAAGTATTAGTCAGTCAACAGTTTTCATTTGCATTGATCAGTTGACAGAGTCTGTTCTCAAGAGAATTAATCATTAAATTACATCCTAAGAGATACAGGAAGAGCAAGCTCTGTGCTAATTTTACGCCATTCTTAATTTTTCATATCTCCTAGGTGCTGCAGACTGTGCACATGAGAGTATCCATGCATCACCTAGTAATGAGACCTATTTGAGTTGCAGGAACTTTTTTCTCATTTTCTGTATTCAGAGAGTGTGAGAGCTGCAAAATGCCAGATGATTGCTGAACAATGAATTCTGCCTATGAATATACAAGTATGTCCTGTTAAAATCAAAGAAAACACCTTTGCTTCATAAGAACTTTGGTCTCACTCTGATCTCCTCTTTCACCAGTTTAAATTGTGAGTAATGACAGTGAAATCTACATGTCAAGAAATCAGAATTCATAACCCAAAACACCATGCCAAGCTATATAAAAAATAATTCACTGGCAGATTAAACTGACCTGTGTAATGAAAGAGATTAAAATAGTGCAGAAAATAATGGGCATTGGCTAGCCATTCATGCTCTTTGATAATAACCAACATTTCTGAAGTGTTATCATCAAAGAAACTCTGATCATTTCATAAAAGCCAATATATCTGTGTCCTCTTTCCATGAAGGTTCAAAAGAAACTTTCCAAGGCAAGATCAACCCCTCATGTCTGTTTTAAGTAACTACATTGGACTCTACAGGCATTGCTCAGACTCCCTAATGTTCCTAAGAGTTTTATGAATGAAAACACTTTTGAGCTACTGGGTTACACTTTTTTTTTTTCAGTGTGTATATTAATATAGTATCATTTTTTAGAAAAAACACGGAAGGTGTTCATCCCTGATGAAGTTACAAAACAGTTAAAGGTGATAGACAAGCTGTATGGATGAGGAAAAGAGGACATACAGAGTGTGTAGAAAAGACTTCTTGATCCTGTATCGTGCTGCTGACTTGCTGTATGGCCATTGTGAAACTCAGGGAGCATTTCACAAGCAGAGTGGTTAGTTATCCACTGAGTTTCTTTTAATAGGAGCATAGCTCTCATGAATCTCTCTTGCAAATTGATTGCTTTAGCTGAGTAACTGTACAAATGGAGCACATTTACTTGTGACAAAAGTTATTCGGAAGAGTTGAACTTTACTGCTTAAAAATGAACAGCATGTGGTTGTGTAATTCTGTGTTATTGGTGCCCAAACTTGTCATTGCCATTAACAACAGAAGGGCTCTGTACATCAAGCTGACTAAGCTCTTTATATATCAAATTGATTGGATACTTTAACACCAACCCATCACATAACAGGTTAAATTTTCATCACATGGCTAAAACATGAGAGCCCACACTCTGCCTGTGTCTGAGGGAAGAAAAAAAACTATGAGGGACCAGTAGATGAAATTTCTGGAAGCCTCAATCAAGTATCCTGAACACAGGTTGGCAGCTGCTGAACATGGTAAATATTTAAATGATGACTTCTATAATTTTGTGACTGCTTAGTGTGAAAATGTTTGAAATTATTGGAGATAACTGGATATATGGATGAAATACATAAGAGATCCATAAATCTCAAAAAGTAGCACTGGTACTCTTGACATTTTGTGATCAGTCCAGTGATGATTTATTATGGTTTCCTTTGTAAACAGCAAGCACAAGAATCAGAGGGAGAGGGATTATAATGATGCAAGTCTTTGAAGCAATGTCCGTTCCTGCAAAAACCCCATGGCTACAAATGCATTTTTAAATAAGACACTGAAAATGAGGAAGGTATTCTGAAAGTACGCATCTGAAGCTAAGCCCAACCTGATCACCTTCCCTACTTTGCCAGATCCACTTTTGCAAATTAATGGCTTGCAGCAGTTCTCTTTTCCAAAGCTGTGTTGGTACCTTCAAGTTCTGAGCTGTCAGAGCACAACAGATTAGCCTGGGCAAAGGAATAACCTTGGCATTTCTTAATAGACTTTGTTTCTCTTTGATAAGTTCCCATGAAGCATATGGCTGCAACTTTTGCCCTTCTTAGCTTTCCTTTCTGTGAATAACTTAATAATCTTAGCATGCTCAAGCAGAGTCTGAAGTGGGTTAGTGGTGGTATGTAAATCCTTAAGGTATATATGACAGTTAAAGAATATTCAGTTGTAGATAGATTGGCTATTTCTTTTATAAATTAAGAGTTTCCACAGTATCCAAATGAAACAATAATTATGTTCTGAAGGAGGAGGGGGAAAGCCACAATAATTGTTTCTGCCAATAGGTCTTTTTCACATTTCAGCAAAATGACAGTACATAATTAGCAGAGAAAAAAAAATAAATAATAATCACAGAATCACAGAATCACAGAATTTTCTAGGTTGGAAGAGACCTCAAGGTCATCGAGTCCAACCTCCAACCTAACGCTAACAGTCCCCACTAAACCATATCCCTAAGCTCTACATCTAAACGTCTTTTGAAAACTTCCAGGGATGGTGACTCCACCACTTCCCTGGGCAGCCTGTTCCAGTGCCTCACAACCCTTTCAGTGAAGAAGTTCTTCCTAACATCTAACCTAAAACTCCCCTGGCTCAGCTTAAGCCCATTCCCCCTCGTCCTGTCACCAGGCACGTGGGAGAACAGGCCAACCCCCACCTCGCTACAGCCTCCCTTGAGGTACCTATAGAGAGCGATAAGGTCGCCCCTGAGCCTCCTCTTCTCCAGGCTGAACAAGCCCAGCTCCCTCAGCCGCTCCTCGTAGGACTTGTTCTCCAGGCCCCTCACCAGCTTCGTCGCCCTTCTCTGGACCCGCTCAAGCACCTCCATGTCCTTCTTGTAGCGAGGGGCCCAAAACTGAACACAGTACTCGAGGTGCGGCCTCACCAGAGCTGAGTACAGGGGGACGATCACCTCCCTAGCCCTGCTGGTCACGCTGTTCCTGATACAAGCCAGGATGCCGTTGGCCTTCTTGGCCACCTGAGCACACTGCTGGCTCATATTCAGCCGACTATCCACCATCACTCCCAGGTCCTTCTCTGCCTGGCAGCTTTCCAACCATTCCTCTCCCAGCCTGTAGCTCTGCTTGGGGTTATTGCGCCCCAGGTGCAGGACCCGGCACTTGGCCTTGTTAAACTTCATGCAGTTGACCTCAGCCCATCGGTGCAGCCTATCCAGATCCTCCTGCAGAGCTTTCCTACCCTCAAGCAGATCGACACACGCACCTAACTTGGTGTCATCTGCGAACTTACTGAGGGTGCACTCGATGCCCTCGTCCAGATCATCGATGAAGATATTAAAGAGGACTGGCCCCAGCACCGAGCCCTGGGGGACGCCACTAGTGACTGGCCTCCAACTGGACTTGGCTCCATTCACCACGACTCTTTGGGCCCGGCTATCCAGCCAGTTTCTAACCCAGCGAAGCGTGCGCCAGTCCAAGCCAAGAGCAGCCAGTTTCTTGAGGAGAATGCTGTGGGAGACGGTGTCAAAAGCCTTGCTGAAGTCAAGGTAGACCACATCCACAGCCTTTCCCTCATCCACCCAGCACGTCACTCTGTCATAGAAGGAGATCAGGTTCGTCAGGCATGACCTGCCTTTCATAAAGCCATGCTGACTGGGCCTGATCGCCTGCTTCCCCTGCAAGTGCTGCATGATGACTCTCAGGAGGATCTGCTCCATGAGCTTTCCTGGCACTGAGGTCAAACTGACAGGCCTGTAGTTTCCCGGGTCTGCCCTCCGGCCCTTCTTGTAGATGGGCGTCACGTTTGCTAGCCGCCAGTCGATTGGGACCTCCCCTGATAGCCAGGACTGTTGATAAATGATGGATAGTGGCTTGGCCAGCTCCTCTGCCAGTTCCCTCAGTACCCTTGGGTGGATCCCATCCGGCCCCATCGACTTGTGCACATCTAAGTGCCGTAGCAGGTCACCAACCAGTTCTTCATGGATAATGAGGGCCGCATCCTGCTCCCCATCCCCTTCCACCAGCTCAGGGTACTGAGTATCCAGAGAACAACCGGTATTGCCGCTAAAGACTGAGGCAAAGAAGGCATTGAGCACCTCCGCCTTTTCCTCATCTCTTGTAACTAAGTTTCCCCCCGCATCCAGTAAAGGATGGAGATTCTAATAATGTCCTGAATAATCTGCAAGGCATATGTGAGTTTAGGCCAGGATAGAGGACTATAATAAACTGGAGGAAGGAGATCTGGATGAATATCTTAGGGGAATGGATAAGAAAAAATTCTTAAAATATTGCCTGCCTTGGCTACTTTGAAAAAGGCATATTGACTTCTTGAGCATTTCCCAGCATGCAGTATGGAGAAAAATGAAGGTGGTGCAGCTCCAGTTAGTTAAGAGGTATTTTTCCAGTCTTAGGTTTAATTTTATCATCACATTTTCTAATAAAAAAAAAAAAGTTAAAAAATCTCATTTTCCACATATCAAACCTTTGTTCAGCCACCCTGAAAAACCCACTGAAAGAGTAAGCCAGACAGCAATTCCAGTGGCAACTCCTAAACTGTCAGCCTAAGTAAAGCCATAGTAAGAATGGAAGAAAAAGCAACATACTGCCTCTGGGGCAAGCATTTAATTAGCATAACTAATATTTTTAATTGTTCAGGTTCTCAGACGAAATACTGATTCTACCCATCGCTATTTCTCTTCCACTGAAGAGGTAGAGAAATTCATACTATCAGCTCACTTGATTTGGGAAGAGAAATATACTTCAGAGAGAGCCTCAGCATGGATTTACTTGTCTTTAAGTTAGACAATATAATGCTAGTGTTTGAGTTGACTGGCCTTAGTGGGAAAAGCAAAGGTCAGTGTTATTACAGAGAGAATATTTCATAAAAATAATCTTCAAAACATTGATACTCAGATAAAAGGCACACACTAAACAGTAGGAATTGCTTTGCAGAGGAACCTATCTGAGTTTTCTTGCTTCTTTAGGGCTACAAAAGAGGTAGCTCTTAATGTACCCAAAACTTACTCCTACATTAAGTTTAGTGGGAAAAAAAATAAAAAACAAGAATCAACCACTTATGAAGACCACAAATTTATCTGAATATTTAGTGAGGCACATGGATTTACAAATTTCAGAAGCTAGAATGAAACCTTATATTTTTTACGAGTTGTCTTGTATTCATCTGCTAAATAATTTTTAAACATCTCTGTTAGAATCATAGAGGGGGTTGAGTTGGAAGAGACCTTGGGTTGGAAGATCACCTAGTTCCAACCCTCCTGCCATGGACAGAGACACATCTCACTAGACCAGGTTGCTCTAAGCCCCATCCAACCTGGCCTGGAACACTTCCAGGCATGGAGCATCCACAGCTTTTTTGGGCAACCTGTTCCAGACCCTTATCACCCTCATAGTACAGAATTTCTTCCTTATATCTAGTCTAAGGCTACCTTCTTTTATTTTAAAAACATAACTCCTTGTCCTATCAACACACCCCCTGACAGAGTCCCGCACCAGCTTTCCTGTAGGTCCCCTTCAGGTACTGGAAGGCCACTATAACGTTTCCTCGACGCCTTCTCTTCTCCAGGCTGAAAAACCCCAACTTCCTAGCCCATTAACCTGCTATTTCCAGTCTGTTGCAAGAACAGAACTGAACATGCAAGTGTGGGCTTGGAAATGTGGGTTTGCCACTTTATTGCAGTTCCTTGGGTTATAGGCATCAAACGAAAAGATCCTCTTTGTCTAACTCCTTCTCCTGTGTTGGCTGCATTTTCTTCTTTCAGATTCAACCTATCCATTCCTGTTTCTGATATATAGATAATAAAGAATGAATTTTATAGACAGTTTGAACTGAAGTAAAACAAGGCACATACTAATCTGAAGTTATAGCCAAAACTCAAGATTAAAGTAAAGACAAAGGGCCTCTATTCTCAACATCAAGTGTTAATTAGAGCTCCTACAACATGACCTATATTTCTGTGACTACATTTCTCTTTATTTTTCTTCCTGTGGAAACAAAAATATTAGAAGAACAAAATCAACACACAGTCTGGAAAGGGAACAAGTTGTTAATTAATGTTTATTCACAGACACGGATACCTCTTGGTATAAAAACATTGCATTATGGTTTGCTAAATGTATTCTGTAAGCACTCTGTTAACCCCATGGTTTTAGAGTTGCTTCTCTTGAAATGAATAAAAGGACTGCCAATCCCCCTCTGGCTTATGTAGGGGCAAATGAGGTATTCAGGGTGAATCTTATTCAAGAAAAATCTCTTGGTGAAGTCAAGTTTTGCCTCTGTAAGCAGTTCAGAACATAAACCTCGATTATGCTCCAGAGGGACCTTTGGAAGCACCTTGGTATAACAAAATCTGTCTACAAGTAATTATGCAGAACAACAGCCCAGAGCAAACAAGCTGGAATAGCAGAGGATCCACAAACTATAGCCAAATAGATTGAAGATGAAATTTTGCAGTCTTTGGCTCATTTACATATTGCTCAGTTTATACTGACAAAGAAGTGCCTGACTGCTAAGCAAGGCCATTCATGAGACAGAGGAACTTTGTGCAAATTTGTAATTCATAGAAAAATATGCTACTGAACATAAGAATTACATGGATCAGAATGCTCCATTTAAAACTGAAAAATTTATACAGAAATCTCTCACCAAGCCAGACAATAATCGTTTATTTGTGTGGCATGCTTTTCATTTTCCTTTTTAAGCTTACTTATCTGCACATGAGAAATTAAAATTAACTCTGCCAAAGTTAATTTCAGAGTCACTTAGTAAACTGAACCATTATGATGCCAAGCACTGATGTCTGTTAGTTTTGTGCTAATGTGAAATGTTTTGTGCATAAGGCCTAGGGAACATTTAGGTTAAACAGGCTCAGATCTTTAAAGAGCAGATGACTGAAGTCTTAAGTCTTTTCCAGTCAGACTCTGTGGACTAGGACTCAAGAAAACAGAGGAAATGGATGGGAGAGGAGAGAAGTTTCTTTTATTTAATCCTTTCTTAGGTGTATGAAAGATAGAAGCAGAGGATTTGAGATTGATTGACATATTTATCCAGGCACACGAAGCTAGGAAACAAACCAAAGAAGTGATTTTATAGTTTCAGGTCTTTTTTTAAGATTCAACTTTAAAAAGGAGGAAACACTGATAAAACAAAGTTAGCCTGTGTCTACTTTCCATATTCCAAAACAAGAAACATTTTGAGACAATTTTGTCTTTGCAAAGAACATACTTCTTTACATACATACAGTATGAACTAGGGAGTGCAAGAACCAAGATCAGAAAGGGTCTGCACAGAAAGAATCCCTCTTTTTCTGAAGCTGGGGCAGCTCCTGTGACACTTTTTTCTAGAATTATTAGCCAGACTTACAGACATACACAGAAAAGTATCAACTACAGAAGTTTTATAAGTTAATAATGGTTTTGTGACATAAAATTATTCTGGGGAACCTCTACATCAAATAATAATAATAATCATCATCATCATCATCTTTGGTGATTAATAACAGTTAAGATTATCAAGAGTTCAGTAAGATTTTTTTATAGCAGGTAGAACGAATAAAAAGAAAATCCCTGAGTTGCACTAGTATAGTGTAAAAGTTATGATGGAACATAAACTTCCATGCTTCAAATATAAAATACAAACTATCTGGGGTTAGAAAAAGCATTCCTCTGTGCAAAGACTGTTCTATTACTCTTTATTATGGGCTTGTGGCTTCTTGTGAAGTAGCTGGGTCTGGCTACTGGCAATGGAAGAGACAAATTATTTTGCTTCATGTCTTTCAGCCCAAATAGATGTAAGTATTTGTGAACCTCTTCCCCAAACATTGTTAGCATTCACTGACCTCCTGTGGCACACCCCATAACTTCTCCTTTGTGAGTTTCCTGACCTCAGTTGTTTCCTTGAGCATCTCACATGGGAGGGTGTGAGATAAACCCTATAAATCAGGAAATGCTGCAGTAGAGAGTGTTACTTTACAATACTTGCACATGCCTGGAGCAGACGCAGTAACAGAAATAAAGATCTTATCAATTTTAGCAGAAATACTGTGAGGTATTTCAACATTTAATGATGTAGGCATCACCATTGCCGTAGGCTGCCCTACCCTCCTGGCTGTATTGCAGGCAGGTGTGGCTTGAGAATAAGAACGTGCAAGTACAAAAAGGTCTGTAAACTAGTTTGTTTAAGTTCAGAGTGTGGCCTTTTATGAAAGCAAATGGGAGTCATTTTGATCTTCCTTCTCTTAGTTTCATCACATTGCATTGTAGAAACCCTCAGACACAGCAAGGATAACACTCAGAAGTTTTCCCTACAGACCTCTGATTCCGAACAGCCTACTGACACGGCTGCTGGCAGCACCTTGAGGTGAATTTTCTGCAGCCAATATGAACTAAGACAGAGCTTTCAAGCTCCTATACCCAGTCTGAACACACTGTCTGAGTCCCTAATGTAAACTTGCCGGACACCAGACATGAACTGGTTTCCCATCCTCATGCCTTTGCATGCTGGTCTCCACAGAAAGGAAAATCAGGCACTCAGCAAACACAGCATGCTTTCACCTAACTGAGCAATAGAGAAGCAGGTCCTCAGAATGCTGCAGAGTACACATGCATAATTTAATTTAAGCCCAACCAATAATAAAAATTGTAAGAGAGGGAAGAAAAACTTGATTGTCAGTGGATTTTACAAACCTCTGTTGAAAGTAGAGGATTGGTAAATTCACCAGCAACTTTCTCCATTTCTCAGAGGTGTTTCCCATGAAGTTTAAGCCTTCTATTTTTATTTCTTCAATATCCCCATTCCAACCTCCTCCCTTGACAAGCCTGTACAAGGTTTCACTTCTCAGGCTGCCCATCCTCAGTTTGGCTCTTTGCGTAGGCAATGCCAGCTACTGCTAACTCCTTTTACAGCTTCTCCAATCCTTTGGAGGCTCAACAAGCTTCATATGTGCCAGGCCTTACTTCCCTATACTTTTTTTCAAGCAGAGTATTCATCTTTTACAAGGTGAAAATGATACCACTGTTTTTTCCTTTGGTCCCAGGTCCCCGTGTCACTACTGTCTTGCTCTCCAACAAAAACTTAGTGTAGTGGGGCTTCTTTGACCATGAGGCAGTATTCCAGTGATGCCAAGTCTGGTGCACTGATCTCAAGCCCACTGAGTAAACGGAAAGCAATTCCAATTATATGAACCACATATACATAAGGTTTCCACTCTTTGGAGAAGTCTGAGATTTCTTGCACCAAGTAATTGCTTTTCTTCTCTCCCAGTCTGGTTTGTGTCCTTGCTCCTTTTGAAACTGATTATGTCTTCTTTCACACCACCCAAACACAAGATGGAAGTCATTAACCGTACATTTATATGACTAGGTAAAAGATGGATAGGAAATAATACCTTGATATGGAGCTAGATGGCATAGAATGAGAAAAGATTAAGTCTGGAGGGATCTGTGGAAACCATCTGGTCCAAACTTCTGTTCAGGGCAGGGGCCAGTTTCAAAGTCAGATTAGGCTGCTAGGAGTCTTCTCCAGTTCTGTTGTGAATATCTCCAGGGAGTGGAGATCTCACAGTCTCTGTAGACATATTGTCATGTTCAGTCTAAATATTTTTTTTTCCTTATGCCCATTGGGAATTTCCTTTATTATGGCTTACAACCATTGGTTCTTTCTTTTCAGCTTGCACCACCAAGAAGTGGTCCTTCTTGTCTATAATTCTCTTCAGGTGGACAAAGACAATAATTAGATCCCCTCCCTAGTCTTTTCTCTGGGCTGAACACTGTCAGCTCCCTCAGTCTCTTGTCACACATTTTGTGGTCCAGTTCCCTGAACATGTACTGAGGTCTCTAAACTGGACACAGTATTCCAGCTGAGGGCTCACACATATAAAATAAAGGGCAAAAGGATATCTAACAATTATTTCGCACAATCTTTTATATTGCTAAAGCAATCCAATACATGTCTGGCCTTCATCACCTCAAGAATGACTGCAGGCTCTTCTCCCTTGGTTTCCTGTCCTCACTTTGACCTCCAGTCCAAGCTGAGATTTTTACATTTGAACTCCATCTGGAATTCCTTGTACAGTCAAGGTGACCTCCTGCAATACCTGCCCTGCTGACCAGAACACCCTGATCCTGAGCTTTAATGACAGTGTCTATCTTTAGACTTTTCCCCTGGTGGCACAAAATTGTCCATGTTACACCATGCTTGGTTTTGAGTCTCCTCTGGATCTCCTGTGGCTCTGTACAAAAGAATTTTTATTTTCTGTTTAAGTTGGTGAGTTTTTTCCTTTCATAGTTCAAATTACCTGAAATAACATGAGGTCTATAATAGAATGATTTTGCTTAAATGGTACATTTAAGCGTTCACTGGTACATACAGCATTCACTGGTTAAAGGTGTTCCTCATGGGATTTGAGAGTGCAGTCTTTTGAGACACTCTCAGAAGACAGGAAGATCCGGTAGAGACCTATTCATATCATCTTATAAGAACTGTCTCTGAAATGAACTGCCTAGTGAACCTGCCAGGCTACCCCTTGGAATAAGCTAAACAGAGCAGTCGAAACCAGAACCAGCAGAATTTACAATAAAGTAACATGGATGAGCAAGGCTGTAGGGCTCAAATTCACTTTCTGAGACTTTTATTTAGCAGTCTAGAGAGAGTGCCTCAGGTTGTTCCTGTATATAACAACACCCTGTTAGAGAGCAAAAGAAAACAGCAATATTGAGAAGGTCCATCTTTGCTCCTGATGTCATAGGCCAAAGTATACTTAGGGATGATAACAGCTGTATTGTCTAGAGACACAAAGCAAATGAAAGATTTTCAAAGCCCTCTGGAACACACTGAGAGCACAGCTGTTAAAAGGCACCAATTCACTGAGGAGTATGTGGGTACCGAACTTTTTGTAAAAATATATAATTCTGCACCACTGAAGGAATTTCCACAGAAGTAAAATAGTCATCTCTAGCATAAATGCTGCTCCTGACAAATATGCAGCCTTTTCTCCATGTGTCCAATTTCTCAAGAAATGAGTGAAGTTCTAAACATGAGAAGACTGATCCACTTTTTCCTAAGTGTCGTGGCTTTGGCTGGAACAGAGTTAATTTTCTTTGTAGAGCCTCACGCGATGTTGTGTTTCGGATTTTTGATTAAAATAGTGGTAATAAAACACTGTTGGTTTTAGTTGTTGCAGAGCAGTGGTTACATAGAACCAAAGACTTTTCTGCTTCTTGTGCTGCCCTGCCAGCATGATGAGCCCTGTCTTCTGGGAGTGGCTGAACACTTGTCTGCCTACGGGAAGTAGCAAATTCATTCCTTGGTTTGTTTTGCTCAAGCATGGCTTTTGCTTTACCTAGTGAACTGTCTGCATCTCAACCCCCGAGTTCTCACATTTTTACCTTTCTGACTCTCTACCACATCCCACCTGGGGAGAGCGTGAGAGCAGCTGAGTGGGGCTGAGTTGCCTGTGGAGGATAAACCATAGAAGAGCAGGAAAGAAGGGCTCATCAGGTGTAACAGTTCCTTCAGAAAACAAATGCCATCACCCTGAATGCCCACCCTTTCCTCATTCTTTACCCGAGCTGTTATAGCTGAGCATGATGCCATGTGGTATGGGACATCCCTTTGGCCTGTCTGGGTCAGCTCTTTGCTGTGTCCTCTCCCAACTCCTTGTGGAGCCCCAGGTATCTCGTTGGCAGGGCAGTACATGGAGCTGCCCTTTACAAATCCAAAACAGCATTTTGTGTTTTTTTTCTATGAAGAAAATTAACTCTGTCCCAGCCAAAACCATGACAACAAGTCATAGTGACTGCTTGGATAAATCAGGAAATTTTGGACAGAATAGTTAGAATTTAGCTTTCTTCTAATTTTGTTTTAATTTTGCTGAATTCTTTTTTTGTAGTATGATTCCAATAATGTTTATCTTGCTAAGTACATTTTCCCATGAATTGTGTTTCCCATTATTATACTTAATTCAAGATTATTGTATCTTTTCCTCTAAGTAAATTCCTGGTAAGTAAGGTTATCTAGAAATTAATAAAGAAAATAAATCCCAAATTAATGGTAAAGTCCACACATAAACACAAACTATTGTGAAATATTGAACATTATTGCACACATGAAGCAGGATAATACTTCCTGACTAGCTGAACCTATTTGAGTTCTTCTGAGTTATGGTGAATATGAGGTCCTGGAACTACATTTTCCACTTATGACACATCATTCAATCCTGATTCACAACGGTGAGCTTTATCAAGTTTATTGATGATTTTACTGGAGAGAAGCACTATTTTCTTTTTTTGTATATTTTTTTTCATCTATTTTTTTAGAACGATTTTTACAAAATTAAATAAAGTGATGTATTAATTAAGTTAGGACATCCAAATTAGGTTCATCAACACAGAAATATGAATATGGTGCTCAACATATGTAACAATGCATGATTTTTCATGTTATGCCCTTAGATACACGGATATAGTAAATTTCACTGACAGCTGTACATACACCAAAGAAAAAAAATATTTCATTTATTATGCTGGATAGCAAGATGTGTTGCCCCTTAATGCTCTCATTGATTTCAAACTCATCAATATTTAGTTTATTTGTTAATATATATAGATTAGAAACAACAAAAAACAACCTCTACTTCTTATTTGAAATCCAGATTCAAACAGTTCTCAAAAAAGGGAAGGCCGAGTTAAAACACGGGTATGAAATCATTATGCTATAAAATTGAATAGAAAAACTATTCAAAGTAGACCCCTACAGAAAGAGAAGCTTGTGTAAGTCTTATGAAAAGAGACAGAGAATCCACTAAGATCCTGTATGACACCTTAAAGAAGAAAGCAGAAAACATCACACCATATCTGTAAATGTACAATTTTTTGGAACCTGTAATATTGACTTTCTGGAAGAGTTACTAAATAAAATTATGACATTAATGACAACTCAGCCTGACCAGCAAGGATTCGGTTACATTTCGTATCCTGTACCTATGCATCCATGTTAGACACTTAAGGGATGAAGCAATGTTTTAAGATGCCCATTTTCCCCTCAATTAATGATGGAAGGGTGATAGTTTAAAATAAGTTGCCTGCAGGTCTCTGGGATTAATCACAATCTATGGTTATTCATACAGAAAATTAAATGAACTAGTTTGTATAAGAGAAAAATGGAACCTAAGGTTTCTTGCCCAGTGGTTTTGATCATATTAAGGACATGACTGCATTATGTATGTATATACATGTATGCACATATACCGAACATTTGTCTCAAACTGTCTTGAACTGCAAGTAGTAGAAACAAAGAATTATCATGACAGCCTAGTTACCTCATCTACAAATGAACCCATGTCTGAAATGACAGAGCATATGTATACTTAATGCTGGCTTCATCCTTTTGCTCTTTATTTTCAGCCAAGACTATAGGTTGTAAATGCCAGTCAAGTGATTGATTGCCATTGGACCCTAAAAAGACCTGCAAGCAATATGAAACTTTCTGTGGGCAGTGACCAGCAAAAATACAGACAAAAGGATCCCATACTGATATTTGTTCTCCAGATGCAGTCAAAGTGATAGCATTATATACAATGCTGCTCTCTTCTGAATATCTAGGAGAAGAAATAATCACTCTCTCATTTGTGAGCGATGGCTGTGAGTAGTACTGACTCTTGAATATTGATCACTGCATAGAAGACTTGGAGCTTCACACAGTGCCAAGAAACAGAGTTTTAATTCCCATAACTGTGTTCTACTTTTTTTTTTTTTTTTTTTTTTTTTTTTTGGTGGAGTCCAGAACAGGTTTTTTTGGAAACGCTGATTTGCAGAGTGCAGGCAGCATTACAAGGACTGAGAGCTGAGTTTTCTGGTTTGAATTTACAGCTATGCCATTGAGTCTCTCTCATGAGTCTCTCATTTCCTGACTTATCCTCTCCAGCTGTAGATAAATAAAAAGGTAAAGCCCAACATAAAATTCTCAGCAGAAAAAAAAAAAATAAAATAAAATGGTAAGAAGATGCTGAATCCAAGGTAAACCCAATGAATAAGGGCAATATTAATCACCAAAGTCAACCTGGCTCTTCACAGGTGGTTGCTGGTTGAAACAGTGGAATCATCATCACTGACAATGTGTTGCAGTTTTCTGCCTGATTACCCATAATAGCTACCTACAATGGGAAGGTTTCATACAATCACCATCAGCTTGGTTGGGTGGAACATCATGAGACCACCTATTCCAATATATCTCTCAATGTGGTTCTGTTGCCAACATGAAAGCAAGTCATTTCTAGCCTTCTCCTGAAAACTTTCAAGGATGGAAAATATACAGAATCTCTGGGTAATTTGTTGCAGTTTTGTGCTCTCTTCCCAATTAAAATGTTTTCCTATGATTTCCTAAAAGTGAAAGATTTGACTTGTTCTACTTATTTAGTCTTAATGAGATAGATCGAGAAAAGACTAGCAAAACTTTAACTGGCTCTGGGTGAAATTTAGCTGCAACAAAATTGTACTTACTCTTGTAAGAGAACTAACATTGAAAAGAAGGGCAGCATTAAGTGCTTCCAATTAAAAGTATATTTCAAATGAAGGTGCAGTCCTACTTTCAAGGACAAGTTTAGAACTATCAATCCCCTGTGGATGGAATACATTCTGCACCTTTAAACAAGGGGATTAAGAAACCAGATTTCAAGACTCAATCTTTCCCTCAGTATTTCCTGGAATTAATTTAGGTTGTTCCATATTCAGTATGTATTTACTGACTCCTAACACAGAGTTTGGGATTCTGTACCAAGGGCAACTACACTTAAAAAAGTTTATCAGTGTTTACCGGTTGTCAATTAGTCACTTCACTGAGGTACAACTAAGGAAAAAAAAAAGCTTTATACCAAATAAAACTCAGGATTTTCCATGGGACAGGAATGAGGAAAGTAGATGCCAAGATTTAAATGAATATAATAAATTTTTAAATGATAACATTAGGCATGTATTCCACAGGGACAAGTCATGAAATATAATTAACAATCATATGCTTTGAAATCCTTTCATAACAAGCACAACGTAACCGTAAATCAGAATGATTTCTTTATAAAATGCAATAAAAGTAATTCATCCCTGACCCAATTTCAGTAGGTTTATTCAGGGACTAAAATCTGTTGAATGGAAACATGAATAATTATTTCATTGACATTAGAAGATAAATAAACTATCACTTGTATCTGCAAGTTTCAAACAATAATTCAGTCTAAGTACCTTTGACAAAGACCGTACAAGTACTATAACCCATTATTCTAAGTATCTGTAGAGATGCAAATCTTACATTTGCACTTTTGATGCATATGCAAGAACACATCCTTATTTTTGGCAAATGCAACTTCACAACTCCATGTGTCAATAATTTAATAAAGTAACTGTGGAAAAAATAATCCTTAAAATAAAGTTAAACATTATTTTGTATTGAAGCAAAGACTTTACCAGGAGCAAGAGCTAAGTGTGCAACCTTGAGAATCCTTCTTCCTTATCATGGTTTTGGCTCGCATAGAGTTATTTTCCTTTGTATGGGTTCTCACAATGCTGCATTTTGGATTTTTAATGAAAATAATGTTGATGACACAGGAATGTTTTGGTTGTTGCAGAGCAGCACTCACACAGAGCCAAGGACTGTTCAGCTCCTGGCGCTGCCCTGCCAGCGAGGTACCTGAGGGTTCACAAGGAGCTGGGACAGGACACAGCCAGGACCTGATCCAAACTGGCCAAAGGCATGTCCCGCACCATGTGGTGTCATGCTCAGCTATAACAGCAGGGGCAAAGAAGAAGGAAGGGGTGGACATTTGGAGGGTTGGAGGAGGTGTCATTTTTCTTCCCAAGTAACCGCTACACGTGATGAGCTCTGCTTTCCTGGAGGTGGCTGAACACCTACCTGCTGATGGGAAGCAGTGAATGAATTCCTTGGTTTGCTTTGCTCACATGGCTTTTGCTTTACCTAGTGAACTGTCTGCATCTCAACCCATGACTTCTTTCACTTTTCCCTTTCTGACTCTATCCCCCATCCCACCAGGGGAAAGCAAGTGAGTGGCTGTGTGGGGCTGAGCTGCCTGCCAGAGATAAACCACAACAATCCTACACAGGAGAGAGTAAGAGAAGCAGATTACATTTTTTCAATTTTATTTTTATTTCTGCAATTAGTCATTTCTAAGAATCACTTATATGAAACAGATTTACAATAAGTGAATCTTAATTGTTGCCCAGTACTGCTGAATAATTTTTGACTGAATATTGTGCTATTGTGAAGTCATCAATTCATTGATTTAACTTCAGTTATCTCAGTCTGGAGGACTGCATTATTCAAATTTACCTAGTTCAATCACAGTTAGTGCTAGTGTGTTAGAATTTTAATTTCATTTTGATAGATTTTGATTTTGCATTATTTTGCTATACAGCCTATAAGAAAGACAAAAGTTCTGTGGTTTTGTTGTTGCTGTTATTTTGTTTTCATTACAAATTGTAATAAGGATGACCAAACTGTGAAAACAAAACATAAACTTGGGCAATAATTTGTCACTCTCCTCCATTTTGCCTCAAAACTTCCGTAAGTACATGCCATCAAAAGACAGTTACAACTTCAGAGAAAGAAGTTATATTTGACTAATCAGGAAGTAATATACAGTCACCTTGTTTCCTACATGAGTTAAATAAGCAAACAAACAAACAAACAAACAGAATGAGCAATTCAGAGAACTGCAAATATCCACGATTATATTCATCAAAATTAATTCCTCTTAGTTGAAAGTTAAACCTAGATGGCAGTTGTCGTCCAGCCTATATCAGTAGAGAGAAATAAGAACCGTCATATAATATTTTAGTCTATACTATGAAAGCTGTCTAAATAGGCATAGGTATTTGTTCTAACATGAAGGTGACCCTGTCTCCATTAGCTGTCAGGGCAAATAATGAGATGAGATTAGATATTTAACTTGTTTTTACAGAAGCTGGACAAGGTGGAGTCCATGCCTAATATGCATAATTCCCTAGAATTTCTAAGTTTTATGTATTCATAGAAGTTGGTCAGAAATGTTAAAAAAGCATAATTTTTCACTGTGTCTAATTTCAACCACAAAACAAAACATACTTACGTAATGAAATTAGAAACCTATTTCCACTCATATATCACAAGAAAAATACAGGGCATTTTAAAAGCAGTCACAAAGCAGCATGATAAATTTTAAAGTATAAGTTCAGTGGGAACTGAGACCTGACTGAAAACAGCAATACCTGATCTTTGGGCTGAACTTCTGATGAACACAACTGTTATACGCATATGGTGCAAATACTTTCCACTGGACTTTTCCACATTGCACAAAAACCTAGGACTATCAATAAATGGAACAAAGAACTTTTTGTCATGGCTGATCTGGGTCATAATAAACAGAAGGACTCCCCAGTGTTTCAGTGGGAGCAGAATGTACTGAAATTCCTGTGATCCCTGACTGGACTGGAGACATTTTATGGATTCCACTCAAAGGGTTTTGTGATGAGCCACAAAATTCAAGCCTCACTGACCATCTGGAACTACCAGAAACTGCAAAATAGAATAGAAAAATTACCTGGACTTTTCCTTTAAACTTTGAATTAGGATGAAGATCCATGCAGTTTCTTCTGGACTGCTTTATCTGCATTAAAATTAAGACTGATTACTAGACAAACTGTTTTTGCTATCCTATAAATATCTCCCTTGCAGTGGCAGCTTCTGTGAAGAAATTTATGTTTTTTTCCTTGAAGAAACTTATTTTAATTCTTTCCTACTAAGAAAATGCCTTCACAATCAAAAATCCTTAGCAGAGCTTTTGTCATGAGCAAATATTAACTTTATTTTACATTCATTTTTGAAGGATTAAGGTCGCCTATTGAAGTTATGGGGGAGAAAGCTCAAACACAAATTGGTTTAAATCACTGAAACTTCTATAATACATAAAGAACAAACAAAGCTGTAGTTTATGCTAGTTACAAGTAACATTCACTTTGGCTGGCAGAAATATAACTAACATGTTAACTTATGAGTTAGAATACAAATTCATGGCAACTGCGATTACAGTCAGTAGCAACAGCAGAGCAGTATTTCACTATCTGACAGCTTATGCTAATATTTACTTTGGATTTAAATGCTGTTGCTGCTTCTCTGCCTGTTCTTCCTTCCCTATCAGGATGCAGGTAACTTTTCCTGTAAAGTAACAATGATCATAAAGCCTAGGGACCAGAGCATGCCATCTTAAGATAGCTCTTCCAGCCACTGAGCTGAGATGCTCTGACCAGCAGAGACCACAGTCTCCCCTTGTTTACCAATTCCAACCCATTTATTTCCTGCAAGCACATAGTATATAGCAGCTGCTGCCTTTACCTTTGTTTGAAGACCATGAATACTTTCTTCTGGAATCATCTCAGTTTGTCACTGATCCATCCATATAGGTAGCAGAAGACCTGCTTACATCCCAGGCCATCTTTGCACTGGCAGATCATACTAGCAGGCACCACAGAGCTACACTGCTTTAACCTTTTCATAATTCATGAAAGGATTCAGATGGCTGAACTTGCAGAATCAATTTTATGTGCTTGTGAGATAATGCAAACCTTTTGCACAAGTTCCATGCAGCCTGTGGAGAGGCCCCTGGTGGAGCAGGCTGTCCCCCTGCAGCCCATGGGTCCTACATGGAGCAGATCTCCACACTGCAGCCCATGGAGGAGCCCCCGGTGGAGCAGGTGGATGTGGCCTGGAGGAGGCTGTGGCCCATGGAGAGCCCCCGCAGGAGCAGGCCTTGGGCTGGAGCTGCAGCCCGTGGACAGGAGCCCACGCAGGAGCAGGGAGCCTGGGGGGAGTTGCCGCCCACCCGTGGGGGACCCGTGCTGGAGCAGTTTGCTCCTGATGGATGGACCCCATGGGATGGAACTGTATGGGAGCAGTTCTTGAAGAGCTGCAGCCTGTGGGCATCCCCCACAGGCTCAGTTCTGGAAGGATGGCATCCTGTGGGAGGGACCCCACGTGGAGCAGGGGCAGAGACCAAGTGCTATAGACTGACTGCAGCCCCCATTTCCCATTCCCCTCTGCTGCTTGGGTGAGGAGGTGGAGGAGGGTGGGTGCGGGGAAGGTGTCTTTTTTTGGTTTTACTTCTCACTGCTCAAGTCCACTAGTGATAGGCAATAAATTATAATGATCTCCCTATGTTAAGTCTGTTTTACCTGTGACAATAATTGCTGAGTGATCACTCTGTCTTTATCTCAACCCTTGAGCCCTTCCATCATATTTTCTCCCCTTCTTACTTTGAGGAGGGTGAGTGAGAGAACATTTGCAGTGGAGTTGAGCTCTGAAGCAGCATAAAACCACCACATAAGCCAGCCCTGCCTTTTCCTCTCCACCCCTCTTACTCTAGGGAAGCTCTCCAGTGCCTCCTGTCCACCTTTCTTCAGGCTGCAAATGTTCCGAGCCCTGTTCCCCACCTATAACTGATCCTTGACTTTCTCCTCCCTACCCCCTGCCCCAATATGCATCCTCCTCCTTTTTTGAAGTGGCCCTTAACCACAGTACATGCAAGAGTTGAGGGCTGAGGGTAATCCAACAAGCACATTGGATGGCGTCTCTTCATCTTAGTCCACATGGGCTACCAAACTTATTCTGAGCCTCTGTAAGAGGTGGTGTATAATTTTGTAGCAGAGGTCCAGCAGCCTATGATCATACTGAAAAGATTATCAAGGCTTAACATTTAATGAACACAGCTATTCTGAGATTAATGTGTCACAACAGAGAAGCTTGTGTACATGCAAGTACATTCAATGCAATGTATTTAGAGTGTTTTCTCTCAGGGTGACTTGTAGGCTGATGCACAGTTATAAAGGAAAGTGTTTAAAAGAAAACAGCATCAGAGTCCAAAATAAACTATAAACCCAATTCACAAGATTTACAAGAATTGTAAATGTATATATATTCATGTATGCAAAATAAATAGATATTAAAAATAGTAATCAATAGTAATCAATATGCAACCTGTGAAACTAACTTCAGTATATGTTTTTTCCTAGGTGGATGGACTGTCAAGTCTTCAGTGAAGGGATGAGAGTGCACAATGCAAGACATAATTTGTCCCCGAGGGTAATAACTGCTATATGAAGATAGAATCAGGCAGTGCTATGAGTAGACACATATCAAGTTGGACTTCTGTGCCCATTAACAGCTGGAAGGAGAAGAAAGTCCTAATTAGCAAGAGTGTTGGAGGTTTTTAAAAATAAAGGTCAAAAAACTTAGTGGCTGACTGAATAAATTGGAAGTTAAAATCATATTGTGTTCTACTGCTGTCTTCTTGTGAATAACCCATGTGATAGGAAAGACACTGAAAGAACCAGGTAGAAGAGATGGTGTTTAGAGTGTGAATAAGTATAAACTAGAGCAGATTTTTAACCCCCTGTTCCCTTTACTGTTTCCCATGAGATTTAATCCTATATACTGGGCCTATCACAGTAGATACAACTTTAATATTAAAATTTTTTGAGTGTCAGTAATCTTCAAGGTCTGAAACATGGAAAATTGTCTCTCCCAGGAGCTAGAACAACATGAAAATTTGGTTCTTGTGAAATTTTAGCAGTGGTGGTACTTCATCCTGCTTGTGATTCAGCTCAGAAAACATAGAGTGGCCGTGGGTTTGGATCAGCAGATAAAAAATGCAGCCTCCTTTTTCCCCCAGGATTCAGGTCCAAAACTCACTTATCCTGAAACACCAGGCACCCAAAACAAAAAGGAGTTTAAAAAGACAGGAGATGAACTATGTAAAGATTTATAAAAATTTGTCTTCCTGTTGCTACCCACTTCTCTGATTCATTATCTCCCAATTACATTCTAAAAAAAAAAAAAAAAAAAAAAAAAAAAAAAAAAAAAAAAAGGGGGGGAGTGGGGGTGCTCTAGAACTGTGCCTTAAATTAGAACATTAACTTAGAACATTGCCCCAATACCTAATTAATTACTTGATCACCTGTAAGTATTCTGCTGTAGGAGATACTCATCTTCAACTGCTGCTCTAAACAATACACCTTTCCAGCCTCAGGTATTAGTAACTTCAGGGCAGAAGCAAATTGTCTTTTCTTCAGTGTCAGAACGGTCGTTCTATAAAAATATGTCATGCTTCAGGTAGATCAAAGTTTATTTCAATACATGTCATAGCAGATAGGCGTTTAGATATTTACTGAGAGCAGAAACAGGAGGCTTAGTCAAACATATAAAACAGATCAAGAGGCCATAGCCATGTGACTCTTCTGGGCTAGCAGGGATCAACGGTGTCTTCAGTGGCAGTAAGTTAATTTGGAGCAATACAATAAAAGCTAGCAATCACTCATAATGCGACAGGCTATTTTCCATTAATTTTGCCAGGAACAGGAGAGTACGAAAGGTCAGCTTTTCTCAGGATCAAGTGTGATGTATGACAGAGGAGAAAGTCAATTTAGCTTAAACAGGAGTTGCCCTTACTGCCCTTAATGTCTCTACAAAACTGTACTTTTTATGCTTTGAAATTCCACAGTTTTCACAATAAGAGCTTTATTTATTTATTTATTTTAATTTATTTTAATTTATTTTTAAATATGCTATGAGGTAGAATAAAAAATGGACATCTCTGTCCTGAAATAGCACTGGACGGGCTACTTTCCCCATGCAGCTACCACGTCACCAATACCAGATGATTGCCTAGCTTGTAAGACAATTAATTTTAAAAGCTTACAGTAAAATGTTTAGGTAAAACAATGTCATATAGGTTGTCATTTTGAGCAGCTTTGTATTAAAACTATTCCTCATGAGGGAAGCAGACGGGCAAGCACCGAACTCTTCTCCCTGGTGATCAGCAATAAGACCTGAAGAAATGTCTGGAAGCTGCAACAAGGGTGGTTCAGGCTGGATATCAGGAAGAGATTCTTCAAGAGGGTGGTTGGGCACTGGAACACATTCCCCAGGAAAGTGGTCATGGCATCAAGCCTGACGACATTCAAAAAGCATTTGGACAATGCTCTCAGATACATGGTCTGATTTTTTGGGTGGTCCTTTGGGGACCCAGGAGCTAGACTCAATGATCCTTGTGGGTCCTTTCCAACTCAGGATATTCTATGATTCTAATTTTGTATCCTATTCTACTCACTTCACTTTAAGGGACATAAAGACAAAATGTAGAGCAGGTATACAGGGGAAAATAAAAAGAAGAGGTTCAGAAACCCATACGGAAAGTTCAAGATCTGCTTTGACTAAGCTGGCAACATTACAGGTCTGTTTGTATGCATTCCAAAAGAAAAAGTAATACTTCTCCAGGACTGCTAGAAGTAGGACCAGGTGAAGCAAGATTGACCTTTAACAAAGCAGTTTAGAATTAGAAAGTTTCTTTAATACCAATTTAAGGTTGGATAAACAGCAGAGCAGACTAACTAAGAATGATATAATATTATCTTCTTTAGATTTAAAATAATAACAATAAAAAACATCTACTAGAGATTGACTGTGGATGTTTATAATTCTTTAGTGCAGAGAAAGGTCCCAAGGCAATTTTTCTGTCCTGTGATAACAGCAAAGAATCGTCAAAATCTGATTTTTCACATGGTCACTACTATTATGTTATGTGATTTGAAGCTCATCCCCACACACATGAAGGAGCAGAGGGGTACACTGGCAGGCAGGGAAGCCCCAGTCACCTCCTTAGGCCACCAAACACCCACCACCATGGAGGGGGTCACCACCTAAAGGGCTGTTGAACTCATTATGTAATGCACGGGAAAAGCATTTGGGGACTGTAGAAGACAACAAATTTAATGATTATTTCAGAATTTAGCATCAGACCTAGGACATCTCCATTAAAAATGGCAACTAACACCTTGCATTTATTATTGTATAAATTCAAATTTAAAATTGTGTAAATTTTTGCGTAATTTATTATTGTATAATTTATTATTTATTATTAAAAAATTCTCCCTGAAATTTTATAAGCTACTCATTGTGCTGCTAGCTCTCATAGATTTATCTTGGAGGTCCTGTAGTTTGGTGTTTTTATTAAAACTGAGCTGGAGGGCTTAAGCAATTATAACAGAAGCTCATTTTTTTTTTTTTTTTTTGTAAAAGAGACATAAAGCCAGCTTGACCCTTGAAGCCTAAAAATGTTAATGCACGAGTTACAGAAATCAGAAAACCAAGGAAAGAAGTAAGGGTACTTATTACCTTCTGAAAACTTACAACATTGTAGTCATTCATGAGCTTGGCACACTTGGAACTGGTGGTACTGTGTCTATCACTTCATTTTAAGCATCAAACGTATTGTGAGCATCTGGCCATTTATTTTCCCCTGAATTGCCAGGAGCTTGTCACCACTGTCCTACTGAGAATTGACTCTTCAGTGAAAACCTCCAGTTCTGCATAATGAAATAGGACAAAACACCAGCATCCATGGAAAGAGCTTGCAAGCTTTATAAACCTCTTATTTGGGACTGTTATTCTTTGTGATTGATAGCCTGTCTACTTAATTAAATAGGCCTGCAGTCTTTAGCTCACTTAACCTTACTCTGACAAACTCTAGTGCCAACTTCCATTGCTTCCTCAGAGTAATAACCTTACTGGGTTTGTTATTCAAAAGTCAGTGCTTGGTCTTATAGGGGTTTTTATTTGGGATACATCCCTGCCTTCATGGCTGTAGAAATGGGCTACTGGAGAGTGCTTATTGGAGCTGTGTACCATTCAAATATCTGCATTTAAGGTATTCTAAGGAAAGCAACTCTGGGATAACCAGAATTGTATCCACACTGCAGGTGTATAGGGCAATGTAAGAAGAGGTTTCAAAGGTACTAAAGACCCAGCCATGGGCATAAGACTTTCCCAGAGAAAAGTCATTGATACAGCAGATATTGAAAGTCCTCTTTAGTGTTATCTAAAATTGTCATTTGCCATTTTAGAAGTTAAAAACACAGCAAAAACCTTTGGAGTCAAACTTTGGGTTCAACCAAAGCAACTTTTTATTATCATCCAGACGGAAATATTTGTCACTCTGTTTACTTCTAAAAATAGATACACCCACTACAGTCTCTCTGGGAACAAGTACATAGAACAAATACACGGAAGTGGTTAACATAATGAACTGCAGCAGAAAAGGAGATGCACCCTGCTATTGACTGCTTGAACCACAGGTCAAATGTATAAATGGGAGAAACTCTGAAAACTAAAGGCTCAGAGTAAAGTGAGAGTTGAAATGTTAACAAACTTTTCTTTTAGGTACCATAAGGAGGAACAAATGAGCTTTCCTTTTTGTTGTATGACAGGACAAGCACAAACTGAGCTCAAAAAACATTCCCTGATACTGAGAATTAAACCTAAAAATTAAGAAGGCATGTTGTAGTTCAGATTTTAAGGAATATTTCCTTTTCTGTGTCTATGCACCTTTTATAAAACAAAAACGGCCCCCAGAATGAAGCAAGAGTTCTTTTGCAAAGATTTATAGTAAAGACATGATTTTATCATGGACATACATCGCAAAGTCTGGTATATACTCCAGGTCTGGTATGTCCTAAAATCTGAAGAATAATCTAAAATCCATTATATTTTCCAAGCTGAAGCACAGAAGCCAAAGGCAAACTGAAGCCGAGTGAATTTCCATTGTAACTCACCTAGGGATGGCAGTCTTGCGTGACAGATCTGCTGCATTCCTGTTATTTTCGGTGCTTAATGCCTCCCTTAGTCCAGTTTTCTTTCCCCAGAGCAGGAACTATATTATTTATAACAACTACTGGTGTCAGAATTATACTACTGTCCAGAGGCACCAGAGAAAGAGAAAGCAAGAAGAAAATATAGCATTTGACAAAAAAAGCAAGAGTTGAATCTTGAGCTGGGTCAAAAACCTAAACAGAAAGTAAAGGTAGGGTGCAGGATACAGAGCTGAAGCCTTAATGGCAGCTGTTGGGATGTCACATACTTAAAAGAAACAGAAGCTGAATTCTGTTAAAAATTGAACCTAAAAAGAGAACAAGCTTTAGCCTTACTTACTGCCCCACTTGTTTAAATTACACAGGGTAAAGCCTTTTGCAAGAACAACTTTAATGAGCTTCACTACTAAGCAAGACAGATATGCCATTTCAGCATGTCAGAGCAAGGCATAGCAGAGGCAAGTTCAGCTGTTTTCCCTCCATTTAACATTCAGGAAAGTTGGAAACCACTGTCTTAGTTATGTGATATCTCTGAGCTATCAGCTAACTCATCCTTTCCTTGGTCTTATCATTCAAAACAAACAAACAAAAATAAATAAAATCACTGTGTTACTGCATAACTGTTGCTGACTTAGCACGGAAAGATCCATTTGGCTGTTCTTACCCCCAGTTGCCTTGCAGAGTCCGAGCCTCTATGAATACGTATGCTGTGGCTCCTGCTCCTGCTCCTGCTCCCCCTTATGCATCATTAAGAGAAACCCTACAGGGCCCTATCACTGTAAGGTAATGAACCTGCCATTCACACCTGTAAGACTTACTGAAGGCTGGGTGTAGCACAGAAAGCCTGGCCTGAACTGCTGAGTTTTGGTCCCCAAGGAGGCACCACCAGGAAGAGAAAGCCCAGCTGAGCTCTGTCTGTGTGGTTTGCATCCAGGAAGGTACTTCTTTTCCTTAACCTGAACTCATTCAATGTGAAATTGAGAAACAGTAATGTGGAGACTTGATGCAAACTGCAGACACCAGGATTGGGTATCTGTATACAATGTTTGCCCAACAGAGCCCTGTGTACCATTACGGAATGCAGAGATATAATCAGTACATCCAAGGAAGCCTCAGACAGCTTCCACACATCATTTCCAGGCCAGTGTGAAGGTAGGTGGTACCACTAGAGATCACGTGTGTGGGGGTACATGAGCCACCTGCACAGGGCAGCTGGACGTGCCAGATCAGAGCAATGCGATCTCCAGAGCTCCTCAGACATCACTATGTGCCCACACGTAGGCAATGCAATTCAGCCTCAAGTTTTCCCACTGCACAGATCTTAGACACCCAGTCCACATGTAGATACCATCATATAAACATCTACAGGGAAGTTTCTTAACATATCTACATGTAAACACCTAAAGTGCCATTTCAGCTTTGCACTCGAGAAAAAGCTTAGGATTCATTTTTTTTTTTTTTAATTGAGACAATGAATCCAGGAAGAGGAACATCTTTCTCTGAAAATATTCTAATTATCCTGAGCTCCTACATATTTAGCATTTTAGAGAAGAGCTGATCAATACACTTCTCTGGGGACAGAATTCCTTTGAAGAAAAGTATCAAGAATAAGCAAAAAGATCAGGTTTGCTGGAGCTTTGCTGGCACGATCTGCTTATACCATGTGGCTCAGCTGTTGCCACGTCATACAACTATACGAGGCTCTCCACACAGCCAATTTAAAGCGGGAATTACAAACACGGCCTAGTGGAGGAGCTTCATTGAAAAAGGGTGACTGATAGGGAGGCAGACAACTCATTCACCACACTGGCAGCCAACTCAAAATCTCAGTCACACCAGAGCGTATGCAATTAAGGGTCGGTCACTCTCACACTTGCAGCAATCAAGGCAATCATTCCTATGCTAACAAATCACCTCATTAGCACAGCCACTAGTCAGCTTGTTACCCTAGGTGCCCTGAAGAAGATGTAAACATGAGAGATATTTAAACTATTTGCTTATGTTCAGTTCACAGCTCTAAAGGTGCCAATTAAAAAGACAGCAGGGTATTAAGATGTTGTTTTTGGTTGGTTGCAGTAAGAGTTTGCTATTACTTATTAAAGCTTTCCAAATGGCTGCTGGAAGTGATTCCCCAAGAAAATGCCAGAAGCTTCAGGAAATTACTAAGTAAATCATAGAGGACCAGGACTTTAACGTTAGATACGGATGCATTTTTCTAGCTGTCTTTTTGGGGTTCCTTTACATTGAAATATAGATTTCTTTATGATGTTGTAAACATTTTAATGGCTATATAGATTTAACAACAGTTTTCTCAGACTCACAAGCCAGAGGTTAAATACACAGTTTTGCTTCAAAAAAATAAAAATAAAAAATATAATAATAATAAAAAAAATACTGTGATGGAACATAGAGGTGAAAAAGACCTATTAGTTCCCCTACTCTATTTTCCTGGTGACTACAAAATTGTTCCCTAAAGTGTATTTTGCAATGCTTTTGTCCAGACTACTTTTGTTTGACTGAAGAACAGAACAGCTGACCATTGCTACTCTTGGGACATTTTACCACATCTTAATGGACTTCACATTCAGGACGTACTTTTCTAGATATTCAGTCTTGTAAATATTTTTGTTTTGTTTGTTTGTTTGTTTGTTTTTTGTACTGTCTGTTTATAGCATACCTCCCATAAATAATTGAGAAATTTACCTAAATACTGTTACCAAATGTGAAAAACATTCCAAACTGGATAAACAACATGTTTCCTTCTACCACAAACTTGCCAAATGTCGTGTTTTCCCTTTTAGTAACTGACCTATATAAAAGATAAGAATCTACATCTACTAGCAATTTTTGAGCAATTATTTTGGCTCATGAGAGAGTGCATAAGTTTTTCAGATATATCTGATGGCCATAAACTCAAAACAAAGAAAAAATCTCAGGCACCTAAAGTAACATGTAGGGAGAATGCACTCAGGAAAGTCTTAAATGGAAACCCTGAAAGCTTCCAGCTCAACTGCTGCCTAAATCTGAAGCTGCAATCTTTGTAGCTTTTCTGTTTGGGCCTAAAATATCTGTTTCTGCAAAAGAAAATCTTAAAGTAGATCTGTCAATTTTAGTTTGGGTCTGAATTTTCTCAAAATTGAAGGGTGTTTGAATCTAGAATTTTAGCTCATATTTATCAGTAAAGCTAAAAAAATTATTATGCCTTGTCTATGTTTTCAGTAAGAACGTTTGCTTATTTCTTCAACTCTCTTCTACAGCTGCTATATCACTTCAGACCTGGCATGCTAGAAATGACAGAATAGAGCAGGATCTCTTGTCACTGAGTAGGGAGAATCCCTTCTGCTTTGGCAAAATTCATGGATGATATTTTCTAGCAGAGTACGTTTTAAGCTAGAATACAAGAAAAATATAAATATATATACAAATTCATATATATATAATATATTTTAAAAAGCCAAACCAAACAAAAATTAAACTGATGTCCAGGAAGGAGAAATAACAGAAGAAAGTAAAAAAAAAATCACAGAAAAAGAAAACCAAGTGCTGGATTGTTGCCAGGGATCTAGACCACTCATAACTGTAGATAGTGTTGCCCACCCTGATTAAAGGATTCATTTGATCCCAGATTGAGTGCCATGTTCCTCAAGCTTTACTTTCCAAATGTTCTTGGAAAGCCAAGTCCTGTCAGACTGAAACTTCAGGATTAAATTCAACTAGTGCTAAAATGTGAATGTTTTAAAAAGGCAGGCATTATGTAGCAGTTCCTCTCTGCAACTCGTGATCCCCTTGTTATTTTTAATTTATTCACTTTTCTTCCTGTGTCACTGTGATAATATTCCCTTGATATTTTCTCATCCCTTTCCCCAGTTTAAATCCTCCTTTCCCTCCAGACCATGCTGGTTTGTCTGTAATACATAGCTTAGTGGCACCGTGTACAAAAAAAAAAAAAAAGGCTCCTCAGCTGTGTTTAATCATTTCAGTAATTTGTCTTGGGTAGAGAAGCTAAAGGAAACTCAGTGAGTTTAACTCATTTGTGCTTTTAAAAGAGATCATTTGTATCTGAAGGATTTGTACAGTATTTCTCAGGGATGCTTTTCTACAGCAGAACTATTTCTTTGCAAACAAGTGATATAAGGCACATGACAGGACCATATATCTCTTATGCACTAAGTACCCACATTACTAGTGTTTCAATTTCTTTGTGTTTTTGTTTGTTTGTTTGTTTGTTTTTGTTTTTTTTTTTTCTTTTTTTTTCTTTTTTTTTTTTTCTTTTTTTTAGAAAGAGGATTTAAGCATGGGATTATCTCTTCCATGATTTCCACACCTGAGTGCTGAGGAAGAGCCATGACAACAGATGACAGAACTGATGACAATTTAGCTGCAGAAATACCAGCTGTGGAAATGCCTTGAAATGAGACTCCATTGGACTGCACAGTACAGAGCTGTGTGCTGGGCTGTCCCTGTCCACACCACAGCCTTAATGCACAGCATAAAATGCATTTATCTTCAAATTTTTTTTTCTCTAGTTTGTTGTCTGTCTGAGCCAAACTATAACGTCCTTAAAAACCATTAGCCTCTGACAGAAAGGTGAAAGGTTACACAGTGAGCCCTCCATTTTTATTTTTATAAGACTTCCTCACAGATTAAGAAAACAAATGTCTGTATTCAGTATTGAGGCTTGCATATCTGAAAGCTTATCTGTATTTTTAACTGCATCAAGTAGGTCTAATAGAAGCCATAACCACTCTCCCCAGACCTTGCGCTTTTTATATCCTTAGACCTTCACAGATATAGCACCGCTACTACATCCATAACATTATTGTTACCATTGCCAGATCACAGTTGAGGTATGTATCGGCAAAATAAGTTCCACATGAATCTCACAAGTACTGTGAAGACTATCACTGCTCCTAATCATGTTAAATGTGAAACAACTGGAAAGGGCAAGAAATTGTGCTAATCTCATGGCTCCTGTGCCACCTTTGATTACCAAAGGTGCCATTAAAAGAGGATCAGCTGCGCAGTTAGATGAGCACAGAATTCACAGTGCTAAATAGACTGGCTCTTCCTTCTCTCCTTACAGGGACAGACATCTAACAGAAAACACCCAGAGTGCTCAGTGGCCCCCACATGTGGTTTCTGTATGTGCTTAGGACTCGGGGTTTAGGAATGGTGACACAAAGAGGGCTTGGTGGCCGCTCACTCAGCTCCCACTGGCACTGCCCACCCTGCACTGCCCCACCTAGTGGAAACCCAGCAGGGTTTTCTCAGGATTCCCATGACCTGCACCCTCTAATGCTTGGTATCAAGGCCTGGGTGAAGGGGTTAAGTCTGGATGAGAGCTGTGACCCCTATGATATCTCCCACACTCCCTCCTGTGTGTCACCCTGAGAGATGGATGCTCACAGACTTTCCTTTGTCAGCAGACACTTGTTTTGAAGACATCTCTCTCACTGTAAAGCATTGCTTAATTCTTCCTTTCGAAAGGGAAAAGTATTTAGAGCAAAGTTGAAATACAATAAAAAGCCTGTACACATGGAAACTTCCTCCCTTTTTTTTTTTTTAGCTGCCCTCAGTTCAGCTTAACTCTGCCTCTGAGCCTGTTGGCAGCTCGCAGGAAAGTAGTCCTGTGCACTCAGCAGAAGTCCAAGAGAAGCTGACTTTTACACGATGCAGGGCATTTCCTTGATAAACAAAGCATGGCCCCCTTAACATGGCCTCAGAGCGAGAGCAGGGAGAGAACACAGGTGAAGGGCCACCTAGCAGCTTGGCATGTGGACCTTAGGCAAGGGTTGGGAAGGTCTGCAAAGGGTGTGCCACCTCCGTGTCTCTCTCTTTGGCTCTTTAGGCAATGACTTTGATGGTTTATTTCACACTTCTCATGCATCTATACACCCCACTGCCTTTGAGGAATCAAGCAACACCATCTCTCCGTGTTGCTTTCCCTGCATTTCAGAGAGAGAGTGGAAGTCCCTGCTGTGACACAGCAGCTCTGCAACAGGCAGAGGGAATGTGTTTTCTGCCTCATTTTTGCCTGAGCTATTCACCAAAAGCAAATATTTGTATAGATTAGTAACTTCTACCATTTCTTAAAATATGTGAACAGAGCTGCCCAAAGGAGTATTTTGACACGTGCTAGACCCTGATTTGTCTTTCTTGTCACCAACATTTTGGAAGATGTTTTAACTGAGTACACACCCTTCTACCCAGTCTGTTTGTAGATAATTTCAGGGATAAGAACATTAAGTAACTTCTTTTCCCTTTTGCCCCTCAGTCCCCATATTAGTGGAACATTGGTATTTCAGCTTGGTGTTGTCTATGGTGAACCTGCAACTTCAACAAATTTCCAAATAATCTCACAGAACAGTTCCAGTTTTCCAGAATAAATCCCATACTACTTCACAATACAGTCAGGAATTGTCAGGGTTTTTCATGGACTTCTAAAGAGACATTTGCAAAAGCCAAAATTCTTCCAAAACCTTTCATTTGAACATGTATTAGAGCATAATGAGGTAGCCTACTTATGAACCTACATCATCTCCCTTTTCTCATCTTTTTCCAACATAATTTTAATGAGCTGTTACTAAGAATGGGACACTGATGCACATCTTCGTTGTGTTCCAGAATTACAGTAACCATGTTCAATTTTACTGATTAAGAAATTATGACTTAAATAGTTTCCTCAGAAGTACATGAGCCTGAGGTAGGAAAATGAATAAATAAATACATACATACAAACATACAGAGATCAGCCTGAAACCCAGTATTGCCCAGCAACTAAGTCTACATTCATCCTTCTTCTAATGCTTAGTCACTAACTGATATCACGTATTTTGCCTGCTTAATACATGTACCTATATCTTCCATTTTAGAGATCAAGCGCAAGGAGCAGTATCTCCATTATTCTCTTTCTATAGTTCAATGAAGTCTCCAGAGGCAAAACAAAACATGAATGGTGCATTATTAAAAAAGATTATCTGGATTTCTTTCTTATCAAGCATCCATAAAAACCTGTCTAACTTCCATCTGCATGGACTTCAACTCATAATACAACTAGTCCTGCACTTTTCAGTAAGGCAGAAGCCCCACTGACCAATTGGACTGGCTCCTTTAAATTACAGGTCTACACAGGGTCATTATCGTCATGATGTAGGCCCTCTGTTACTCTCTGGGAAAACAGAGTGGAAAAGAATTTGCTTAACTAAACTGGAACAGCTCCTGTAAACAACTGTTTTGCTTGTTTAAATTAAAGCCACTTGCATTTTTATATACAAGATGGAAAATGACTCCCAAACCCAGCAAATGCCCCACTCACTTGTATTCCTATATAAATTATTTAAAATTAGCCAATCTGGCTGCTTCTAAGGAAAAAAATGCAGATTGAAAAAAAAATCACTATGTTACTGCAGCAAGTGGGTCTTTACGACTGGAAACAGAGGTCTGTAATGGAAACTGCAACTCATTCTTAACTATGCCATTGCACGCATGCTGTTCTAATATGTATGGTAAAAAGTTATAAAATAACAAGACGGCAAAGTTTACTGCAGCAACTGTGCATTAACAGGTGATAAAGCACACATCATTTATAGCAAATTCAGTCAGTTATAAATTTCAACACTTACTGCTATTTTATAGCACCTATAACGAACACGAGCTGTGATTTGCATTCTGATTATGCACATAAGAAGCAATTCAGGAAGCCATGCCGTGCCTTCATGAACACAAAGAATGATTCTCTGTCAGCTGCTGTGCAGAAATTATACAAAAGGATGAGGCAGAGTTCCTCAACACTTGCAGTAAAACATAATTCCTCTCTGTTAAAAGGGTACATTGTACACCTTCACATTCATAACAGTTACATCACAGTTACTGCAGAAACAGCTCACCTTTCTTGACGTGAAAGTCAGTGCAACTGAATACAGATCTGCAGAGTTGTTAATGAAAGGTGAGGCTATCTCAAGCTATGGAGAAAGTATTAAATAAGATCAAAGCACATTATATTGGTTCTTCTAGTTTGTGAATCTCCTATTCCTTTCTTTGTTTACAAATGCAGAATTACTCTTTGTTTCAACTAGTGTTAACACCTGACTTTAGGTCACTGAAATTATTTGGGTCGCTACATGACTGGTGTATGAATGCATCCCGTTGTTCAGCTGTGGCTGGGACTGTCCTCCAGCTCTGGACCTGAGTTCACCACAGGATATTGGTTCACTGCCAATGTCACCAGAAAGGAAGCGTTTTTTTGAACAATATCTGTACCACAAAACCCATAAATGCGTTTTAGTTCCTGGAATCAAGTGCACAACACAGCTCTCTCCTAACCTCACCACATGCAGAGACTTGGGCACAAGCCAACTCCTGCTATTTCTCTCCTACTCCGCAGGTCACGCGTAGTCACCCCCCCCAAGAGAGGAACCCAAGAGAAGTCACTCTAAGCAGGTGTCAGTCTAAATAATTAGCAAATAGTAAACAGTTTTCATGGCCTCCAAGAAATAAGCTTAATTTTATAACATTAAATTCTACAGTTGCTTCATTATCTGAATGTAAAGCTTATCGTGAAAGATTATGCACTAAACACTACTTGTCTGCTAGGTCTGTCTGGGATGGAGATAATTTTCTTTAAAGCAGCCCTATCTGGTGTTGTGGTTTTGATCTGTGTCCCTGTAAGGTGTTGTGGTTTTGATCTGTGACCAAAACGGTGTTATTAACACAGTTTGGCTTTTGCTGAGCAGTGCTTGCACAGCGTTAAAGCTTCCTTTGTTTGTTGCTTTGACCCCCCTGGAAATAAGTTTGTGAGCAAGCAAGAATTAGGAGGGGCCACAACCAGGACATCTGACCCCAGCTGGCCAAAGGGATATTCCACATCATATGACACTATGGTCAGCTATTTTAAAAAAGGAGATGATGGACAGTCTTCAAACGCAGACATTACTCAGAGACTGGCTGGGCATTGGTCTGTTTGTGGGAAGTGGTGAGTAGTTGTCTGCACCACTTGTTCTTGGTTGTTGGTTTTTGTTGTTGGGTTTTTGTTTGGTTGGTTGGTTTTGTTGGTGTTGTTATTGTTTGTTTGTTTATTTTTCTTTCACTTATTAAACTGTTTTTATCTTAGAAATTTTCTCACTTTTGCTCTTCCTATTTCCCCCACACACACACACTCCAGGGTCAGGGTGGGCAGTGATTTAGAGGCTGTATGGGTGCTTAGCTGCTGGTTAGGACCAACACACACCACTGCATGTCCTGCATGTCAATAAAAAAGGCTCTAATTTCCTAGGCTGTGTTAGACCTATAGCTGATCATTAATTACTATGGCTCATTTTAAAAATTATGCAGTATTGTAGACCCATTCTTCTTTAACTTACATTAGCACAAATAATCAACACAAAGATTGAGAGCATACTAAGGATGAATCCAGTTTGAAAATGATTATTAATAATTGTTGAACAGATCACACTAGTCTGTTATAACATCCCTGATTTCATATATATCCTGGAGTCTGGTTGTCTTTTGGTGAATGACATTGGACAGTACAAAGCTGTTATGAAGAACCGTCAGGATTCCTTTGCAGAAGGCTAGCAAGATTACCTATATATTGATATAGATAATTCTCCACTTTACCTATACAGATGACCTGTAGCTCATAAAAAGCGTTAATTGCATTTCCGAATTATATATACAAAAAGAATGTAAGCTTATGTAAAATTAAATGCATGCCAGTTTTCCAGTGTTGCAAGAAATCTTAGCAAATAATGTGGATAAACTAGGACCAATGACAAGCACCAACACACATTCCTAACACCCTCTTCTTGGTACTCAAATAGCTTAACACAGATCTGGGAGGTGTTATTTAAGATAACAAAGGCTGTAGGAATGCAGAAACATAGTATTAGAATAAATAAGATAAGGTTGCCTGACTAGACTAGTGCTTGCTTTGATAGGAAATGAGAAAATTTGGTGGGAGAATGAAAACTGTTTAGAATAGTGCCAAAGAACAAGATGCCTAGGCATAATATTTTCTGGCCAACTCAGAACCAATGATTTTGTTGCTGCCAAATCTAACAATTAGAGTTTTGCACTCTGACATATCACTCACTAATACCTGAGTGATGCATAAGTTAGAGGCTTAGTAATTTGCCACCTGCTGTGTGAGTTTCTGCATCTGAGCACATGCACACTATCCCCATAGCAAAGTAGAATGTTCTTTCTTAAATTCTGTATCAAAAGAATGTATGAGTTGCATCAGAAATTTATGCAAAAAATAATTTCAGCAATTCTTATTTCAGCATTAGAATTTCCGCTCTTATACATCTAGATAGCTGTAAGTGAGCTTGTTAGGAGAGAGAAATCAAGGTCTTGTGAAAAGTTGGGTCAGCTGAAACTGAAACCATGCAGAAATTGATGGCAATAACCAGAATTAAAGTAAACTATGTTTACTTAAAAAAAAAAAAAAAAGTGGGGGTGAGGAGGAAGGGAGAGGGTGAGGTCTGTAAGTCTCTAGTGTCACTAAAAGGTCTATATTTACTCACACTTTTCAACTTAAACACAATTCCACATAGAGGAAAGAGAGCATTGACAGTGCATGGACTAATGGAGAAAAATACTTATGAAATTATATTTCATGTATTCAATGCATTCAGTGTTTAATACCTCACTCCCTTGCATAATTATAATGAACTAAGTTCTTTTTGACTTTTTCTAATAGGTACATCACAATAAAAATAATGAAATTATGGAACTGAATGGGGAAAATAATTGCAAATTGTGAATACTTGGTTATTATGTTTTCCCTTTAAAACTATCTGATGTGTAGCCTGGATGACCCACTGCAGTCTTGTAAATGGGAACTCCTTTTGTGAATAGAATTAAAATGATTTCCCAGATGATTTCATGTTTTTTCCTGTGGAGTAGGGTCACTGAGACATCACACATCAGTGTCTGGCTGTGATATATCATCATTTGCAACAATTTCCACATTTTAAGTAAACATTACCAACTGCTCAGTTTCTTGAGTTCTCAATTACATGTAACTAATCTTTGGCAGTTGGACTCAATGGTCCTTGTGGGTCCCTTCCAACTCAGCATATTCAATGACTTTATGTGATTAGAAGTCAGTATTGCCCTCTCAGCCACACATACAATATATGTGGGAGTACTCAGGGCTGTCTGCTGCTGTCCCACATTTAACCTTGGGAATTGTGATAGGAATCATGATGTCCCCAGTCTTTCCCTTCCAGCCATTGGGTGTAGCTCAAAAGCAAAAAGTGCCTGCAAAACTTTTGAAGAAGGGTGGAAATCCCTCTTAGCATGGAAATCCCCTTTAGCATCCAGAGACTGTACTTTTTTTTTTTTTTTTTTGCAATTGTTTCGTTGAAAAGACAGAATTTGATTCACCATTTGGGATTTGACTCCTTAGCCACTCATGTGTGGTATGTTCTTTGCAGTCAGCCTGCCTGTCATATCTTCTATGGAGCAGTCTGGAAACAGTTTTTCAGGAATTTTTCATCTTATTTTCATCTCCCTGAGATGATTAGGAGGATGACTGTGGTTCCAAACTTGGGAAGGAAAGATGGCTTTGCAGTATATTGACAAAGTGTATTGCTGCACATTGAAGATAAGAAAAATCTATTTGACCCTAAAAGATGAGCACTGCCATAGTTGCTGGGAGCAATGACATATACAGTCTACAGCATAACAAATGTTGCTAGGTATAAGCACAAGCTGAAGCTGTTGTTACTAAGCTATCCTTAATTCATCTTGATGCAATGCTTAGTTAACAAGACTGATGCAAGAAGCACTAGTTATAACCATGAGCACAGATAAACAATATGAGTGGAGGTGACTTCAATAGATGGTATTTAGTAGTCATAGGCCTTCATATATTTTATGGACTTCTGGTTTTAGTTTATTCAGGAACCTTTTAGTGGTTGGGCCCATGTTAAAAAAGTCATAGGTGTACGACCAACCCAGCTTAAGCACCAGCTGCTGGAATGACTCATCCCAGATTTTCCCTTTTGGAAAAACAAATGTCTCAAACTAAAAATAGCTGTTTCATTTTTGTCTTGATTTTGTTTAATTTTTCTCCCACAGATGGATTTTTATTTATTTTTGTCTACAAAGAAAGTTTTTTAAGAAAGCATATGTAAGACAAGATTTCAAGATTCTTACTAAATCATTTATTTTCTTCAGGCACATATAATCTAACTTCCCTACAGCACAGGGTCACTTCATGCCATTAAAAGTTATCTTAAAATGTTCACTACAGTAGGATTTGGCAAGTTGATGCTCAGAATAATTTTCTGAATTGAAAGTCAATATTCAGATCTTTCAGGAAGCTTGCAGAGCATATCACCCTTTAAGGGTTCTTTTAAGGAAAACAGCACAGGCATTTTGTGTGTACATATTCAGCCTTAAAAATATAAAAACATCATACACAGAATGTTAAAAAAAAAAAAAAAGTATGGTTATTAGATGCACGTCAGCTGTGGGAAAGTACTTGCTCTAGTTACTCAAAGTGTTTTGCATTGAGAGAGGTTTGTGGGGTTGTTACAATGATGTTCAGGTCATACTTCATAGTGAAGCTCTTCAGACACAGTTTTTTCTCCAGAAAGAGTTACAAAGATGTTCAGCAAATTGCACACCTTTTCCTTTTTTTTTTTTTTTTTAAGAGCAACTCTTTATTCATATTTAATGTTCAGGTCACTACTACTATGCCGTGAAACTGTAACATATTAATAGGATCTGGAAGTAGTCTTGAAGTCTCATGTATTTTTCAACATATTGAAATGTATCAATGTATCTCAGCATATTTTGCTGGTATGTTGCATTGTCATTTTCCATCAAGTAAAGAACAAGAAGCAAAGGAGGGAGACACACATTCCTCCTATGAGTACTGCAGTAACAACAATTACAATTAGAATGAGAGGCATTAATTGCAATTAGTTAAACTATCCTCCTCTATCACAAATTGTTTTGCTGCAGAATCAGACAGCTCCTGCCTCCCCAAAAAACAGATATCCATCCTGAAATACAATTTGAAATCTAGTCATGTAGTAGGCTCCATCAGAGCTTTAACTGCAGAGTAAGTGAGAATTGCACCAAAGCCAATACAACTTTTTCCTACATGCTATTCTGTGCCTTTTTTAAAAAATATATATTTTTTTTTTTTTAATTTTTTTTTTTCCTGTACACAGAAGCATGAGACATCAGGTCACATTTAATAATTGTATGTAATTTTAAAAAGCTGTTTTCTGTCACAAGGGAAGACTGACTCAGTTCAGTTTATCTAAACCATCATTTTAATCAGTTTCCCTCTTCATCACAGCCTCTAAAATGAATTTATTTACCATCTTGTATAACCTTAATGCCATATTTAATATTTTTACTGAGAAAAAAATAATATATTATCTTCATATGTATTTATCTGAGAGAAAGTAGAAGTTGGCATATATTGTTAAAGACTTGATTTTTCTATTGATGTGTTGGAGACTGAAGAATGATGTGTTACTTGCTCACAATTAGTTTTGAGAGTTGTCTCAGTGTGGTAATTAATAACTTTTGACCAAGTCATCATTGGCCAAAATTTAAAGACAGTTAGATGCTCAGATATGTAGATGGATATTAATGAAGTCACACTGGGCAGATGACTAAAAAAAAATGATAAAATAGCCATATGACCTTTACAACTATAACTTCACAACCTTTCTAATATCTATTTCCCCTGACCCTTCCACCCTCAAGACAGAAATTTAACTTTAAAAAATCTTTGAATTTTTCAGTTACTGCTTGTTTTTTTTTTTTACTTCAAATCAGCTGTTCTAAGCAAGTGAAATGTTGTCATTTTAGTGGACAGCTGGACTGAAAGAACAAATATATAAAGGTCTTCTCTTCACAGTGTAAACACAATGATACCGAACTGTAGAAAAAAAATTAATGCTCTCAGTATGATGCAAAAAAATTGTAAAAAGGTGTATTGAATATTCAAGGATTAAAATGTTTCCCAGTTTTTCTTCAGGAAAAAAAAAAAAAAAAAAAAAAAAAAAAAGAGAGAGAGAGATCAGGAATGCACAAAATCATTAAATACAAAATCATTAAATTTTGAGATTGCTATGACACATTAAAAAAAAATAGTGGTGGTAGTAGTAGTAGTAGAAGTAGTAGTAGTAGTAGTAATAGTAGTAGTAGAACAAGAACAAGAACAAAAGAACAAGAACAAGAACAAGAACAAGAACAAGAACAAGAACAAGAACAAGAACAAGAACAAGAACAAGAACAAGAACAAGAACAAGAACAAGAACAAAACACTTTTCAGCTTAGTAAGAAAACACAAACCTTATTATAGTTTAGCTCCAAGGTTCATTTTAGAGAACCATAGTTCTTCAAACTGTATTAAAAAAGAATGTGGTTTTACATTCTTATTAGTTTAAGATGCATCTGAAATCTTCAAAGACAGTATTCTGCTTCTTTCCTACAAATTTTACTTCTGAGACCAATATTAAAAATATAGAATTTCCTCAAATTACTGGATTTAGCAACACATTTCTCAGAGCAATTATATGTTAATGTGATAATCTGATTTCAAAATATAGCCCAGCTTAACTATTGCTTATCGTATTGTTGGGCCTGTTTGAGGAATTGGGCAAAAGAACACAGATGGATCAACCAAGCATCTGCTGCATGATTTAATACTCAAGCAACTGTGAAGTATTTAACTCATCTGTTAACAGGAAGGTTTTTAGCACAATATTGCCTTGAAAATACTGGTGATGCCAACTGCAATCAAGAAAAATGGTGTCATTCCACCACCTTTCATTCCTAGAGTTCTTACAGAACCATGTGTGGGGCTGACATTTTTTGGTTAGCTGGATTTACTATTCACCCAAGTATAAAACTAATGGATTACCTCTTATATTAAATAAGACCATTCGTTGCTTTTTACCATATAAGTAAATGATATAACATTTTTTCAGAGGTGTAAGACAAGTTGAAACACTTACTATGAGATGTAATGCAAAATTTAGTTTCTAAGCCAGATTTTTGTTGATGTTGTTTTGTTCTTATTGTTTTTTCTTGAAGGTAAGCAAGTAGCATGTACAGATAAAATTTAAGGTGCAGAAGAAAATTAATAACAACAAAAACTTCTTAAATCATGACATAAGTTAATTTTTATTAACGGAATTTTGAGAATGTTTCTCCCATGAGCCTATCATTGAATTACTATGTTATTAACACATTCCTATTTCATTCTGCATTCTCATTCTCCATGTTTATCACCATAGCACCTCAACATCTTAAGACTATTATATTGTTACACACTATTTGTTTTTCAACCTCCCCTCTAGCAAATAGGACTTGTAATTTTGCTGGTTGGCAACAAGGTTGCTGTGAATTTGATGAACAGGAAGGTACCCCTATGCATTTGTGTATCAAAAGACAAATCAAACGATATACACCTTTATTCTGATGCTAGGAGTTCATAAGATTTTGGGCAGATCCTCATTACTGCAAGATCCCTCACAGTACCATTACCTGATCCCCACATAAGACAGTATTTCCTGTTATATTCCATCCTGGCAGAGAAATTTACCTATTGGTCACAGTCAGCATCTCTGGTCTTCAGCTCCTTTTTACTCTACCCCAGAGACAGGCCATTAGCTCTACGAGAAACAGGAGTTGAGAGAACAGAACAGGTTAGATATATGATTTACCTAGTCTAGTGCTGGCGGTAGCCTTTCCTCAAGTGGGAGGTTGGACTAAATGACCTCCAATTGTTCCTTCCAGCTGTATTGCTATGATTATATATATAAGGAAGTTAAATATCATTGAGAGATGGTCTGAAGTGTTCTGTGCTGGGTCATTACTGAGTGAGATGTAATGGAGCTATTTATCTAGGTAACTAAAAGTGATAGAAAGTTATTCACAGGTTCTATTTTGAGAGAACTTAATATTAAGTAGAAAATCAAGACTGGTTCTTGACTACAGACTGTTTGGTCAACTCTGGTCCCATCTCTCCAGGCATTAATTTCTGTGCATTTAAAATGCATTCTGTTCTTTGAGATTCATCTCCTACATTTTTCATCTATAATCTGATATTGTCTTGGTAATGACAATAGAAATAAAACCACATCTGATGGACAGGTTCAAATGAAAGGCAGGGATAGACAATGAAGACAGTGTAATTATTCAGAGGATACTAAAATTTGTGAGACACCAGGTCTATGGCAAAAATACAGAAAGCGTGTAGGCTGAGAAAACAAAACATTTTTGTCTTTATCATTTCCTTTCAGTGCATTTGTAGGACAACATTACAGTGCTAAGTAGAAGCAGTAACATGTATTAGCCAAGCATAAGTAGCTCTGCAGATTGCCAAATATTAGATGCTAATTATTCATTCAAATTTATCCCACCACTAGAAGACATATGACATGAAAAATTTTGAACAGAAGCAGGGATAAATCACTTTACCTGTTCTTGACACAACATTATTTATGAGTGATTTTGTTGTGCCACAATTTACCAGTTTTGAAAACTTTATAGAATCTTCTCTGGCCTATTTCATGAAATTGAACTGATATATTAAAACCTTAAAACTTTTTTTCTTTTTTTTTCTGAAATCAAGTAGTCACATGAATCTCCTCTTCATTCATGCCCTTCTCCCTACCAAATGACAGTCAAACAGTTATTCCTGCAGTGATCAACCAGCTAAACTCAAAACAGCATTTTTCAAGCATGAGTAATATTTACCAGGAAAATTAAACTTTTTTTTTTTTTTTTTTTTGGTGGTCTCTTAAGACAATAAATTAAATGTAATTTCCTGACACCTTTTCAAGCAACAGGGTTATATTTACATATAGACACTTTCCAGAGGGCTCCTGAGAACTAAAAAAAATGTTGTTTCTACTGACACTTTTGTAAATGTATATTTGAAAACAAATCCACCTGCAGATCCACCATTTCAGAATCCTGAGCCTGCAGATTGGGCTCAGAATGCAAATTTATTGCTTAGATTAGCTCAGAGGACTTTCAATTATAATTACATGTCATGGGATAACTGGTTCTATGTAGGAATTCAGTTTGGCCTCGGAGTCAGCAGATTTACAATGCTTCCCCAAGTTAAGGCACACTATTTTAGATATCCAATTGGACTAAAGGAATATTTACTTTTGTATTGTTTTCACACTAGTAGGTACAAGTACTAAGCGTATTGTGACAATAATCAGTATCTCAGGCACCCAAATTCTATTTGAGAGTCATATTTGAGAGTCAAAAAAAAAAAAAAAAAAAAGGCATAAAAATGTATATGGTAGAGAGAATAAGAAAATGCTAATAGACTTAGGTCCTTTATTAAAGACTGCCAAATTTTAGACAAACTGCCAAAATTAGGCTGATTGGGCTGTAGCCCCACCACCCACCACCTTCTCCCAAAAATGAAAAAAAAGAAAAAAAAATATGCTAAGAGACAAACTGGCTGTATGTCGTAAATGGACACATTTCTGCTTGCACTTCTAGAACTAACCACAAAATAAGATGAAATAAACTAGAAAAAAAAAAAAAAAAAAAAAAAAAAGAGAGAGAATAGATCTTAGGTTAAAGGTTAAATTTAGTTTGTCAAGAAACAGATGATTAGTACATTCACTTTTCACATTTGTAATAATGATATTTTCTGTCAGTGATTAGACCATAAAAATTCCAATCTGCAGTTATAATGAGATACTCACATTCTTATGGCTTGAGAGCTGAAGCTTGGTCAAGATTAAGCTTTCATAAGAGTCTCTTAATACTTAAACCATATAGGAACAACCTTATTAAAACTCTTTTCTCACTGTATGTTTACACAATTTCAAGGCTTATAGGTTTCTTTCAGGAAGTATTTGTGTTACTTATTTTGACTCATTTAGTGTTTCTGTAATTAGTTCTTTCTCTAAGTTCCTTTAAAATATGTTCTTTGGAGTACTGCAGATCCATTTCCTCAAACTCTCAGTTCTTAGCTCACATCTGGAAGTTGACAATATGTACCACCAGTGTAAAGTGCGAAAAGATCAAACATAAACATAAAACCTGTTGAGCTTTCCTCAGCTGTCCTCATCCCACCTTTATACAACAGTTTGTGTGAAGAACAGTAACCTAACGGTAGTCAAGCCTATATGTTTCCAAAACATGCCCTACACACCAGGCTGTAGGCTATTCTTTATTGGAGGTACTGTCATTCTTGCACATTGGAGCTGCCCCCCTTTGCACAAAGGGCAACGTGATTCTCTGGCTTTGTCATGTACTTTGAAGTATGCCCTGATGTTGAGAATAGTCATGTTCAGTTGCTGGTATTTCTACCCCAAAAAAGTGCAAAGTTTCAAAAGAGAGTGCTGCTTGCTGCTGCTTAAAGAGTGACCAGATATCAAGATTTTTTTTTAAGAGCCAGTCCTGTTTCTCTTAAAATAAAAGATTTAGCTAGTTGCCCACAGGGTGATGTAAAGTAGAATGAAGTGCCTATAATCTGGAGCAAAGGAGTGTGCTATAGATATATTCATTTTCTAGTGGTTAGCATAAGTTACTCCTTCCTCAGATCATAGCTACCTGTAGGCATCATCTCTGAGGAACCTAATTTTCACATAGTTTCTCAGTTTTAGAAGCCATACTCACAGTTGCAGCATTTTCAGATTTTTGCCCAGTTCCTAAGACTCTTCTGGGGAGCAGGCAAAATGATTGGCTGCCTACGTACAGGTGTTCTTCTGCCTGTGACAGAACTGTACTGTGTCCCTGTTTAATATTGACTTCTGTCTGAAATACCCATTTCCACAAAAATTTCCTATAGACCACTGAATAGGAATCTACTAATGTGTGTTTTATCACACTGATAGAGAGAATATAGAATACTTCAAAAAGTAACTTATCCAAATTAATATAATACGAATAGCAAAGCTTCCATTATCACCTACCTCACAGCATGTCAGCTTTATTTTTAGATGTCACAGAGCTATTTTGTTAAAATCTAAGAACCATTCAACTTCAGCAAAGACAGGGTCATCTGAGAAGCTGATAGCACTAATCCTACCTTCAGTGACAGTGCTGTTTCATGTTATGAATGACTTGAGATGGAGCAGAAATGGAGGATACCCTTGAAGGTGTCCATAAACATGAGTATGAAGACACTCAGATTCAGTTCAGATGCTTAAATATAGACATCTAGTGCCTGGCCTGCACATGCTAGACCAGATGTGGGTTCTGTATCACATCTGCCAACCTTGCATGCATTGTTCACATTGCCTGTATACTCAGATGGTGCTTAATATCTGTTTAGGCAGCAGAATCACACTCCTGGGCTGGGATCCAGTTCAAGATTAGGAGATTTAAAATTAATTGTCTGTAAATATGTACACCACTGGAAACCTGCTACCTATGTACAACTCTTTAAAAGTATATGTGCTCATCCTAGACATTAGTAAAACCTTTCCAAAATTTGAGCCCCATACACAAGTAAAAATCATTTTAATAAGAAGCCACGGACTTTACATTTACACAGCTATACAGGTTCCCTTGACTTGTCCACAATTCTCTTAGCTTGAGATGATTTTAGCATGTCACAGCTGTGATAGCAATTGTTTACTGGGCAGACAGCTCTATCCTAAATTGTTTTAGCTTTAGTTTATCTGTGTGCATTTGTGCTGTGCAATGACTACTGCTAACTAATAGGTAATGGTAACGAGTAGTTTTTCTCTGTAGAGTGAACTCCTTATGATTCTTGGATAAAAATGTGGCACAGTATAGCAGCAGACAGATACCAAAAGCCCCAGGACTGTAAACATAAATGGTAATGGTCAATTACTGGTCACTGTAGGAGTTCAAACATGTGTGTCTGCTAAAACAGTTTTAACAATAATAAAAGAGAACAGAAAAATAAACAAAATATGGAATTGGGAATCACTGGAGATAAAGTAAGTATATTGTAGTAGTGTATAAAAAAGTCTGAGTAGACCCCAGATTGAAGAATACCAGTGTCATACTCTTCCCAGCAAAGGACTCAGGACACTGTTGACTTCTTGAAAACTCCCTGCACCATCCTCTCAAAAGGGCTGCAGACAGAAGGTGACAGAGGATGAATGAACAGAACAGCTGGGAAAAGAGATATATACTAGAAAGTTTGTGTACATCAGACCTCACTGTATTGTTAGCTCTAAGTGTTAGCATTATTGTAACTGAATGAACAACTTTGTATTTTGCTTGTTGTTTAGAGTTTAGACTAATGATAGATAACTGGCTTCACCTGGGAAGCTTAGTCTTCATCAAAATTCTCAGTGTAACAATCTTCACATTTTGTCTTATTTGTTTTTAATCTGTAATTCAGATTTAATCCTCTCCTTCACCCTTCCATCCTTTCCCTTCAAAATGTGCAAACCAAAACTTTCAATTACTTGCTGGTTTTTTAGTAAAATTAATGTACCTACTTGGCCATTTCCCCAGCAGTTCCATAGTGTCCTCAATGATAAGAAAATTACCAAAATGTTAATTTAACCAAGCTATTATTTTATAAAAGCTAGTCTGTTATGTCTCTGTTTATCAACAAGCAAATACTTTGCCTTCATGAGGAAGGCAATTAACTCGCTGAAATGTCTGACACATTGTTCCATTAAAATCCATCAAGTGAGAAGAAGGAATTCAATAAAATACTTCCACTCATCCCGTGGAGAATACGCTGACGTGGAGGCCCTCTCTCCATGCCAAGAGAATACAACAGCTCTCTGATGGTGGGCTGCCAAGAGCAGAGGGAATTCTCCCATGGCTTAGTGCCAGCCCGGCATCTCCTACATTGTGCTCAGGCTGTTAACGTCAGATGGAAAGTCAAGGCCAGGGCAGCCCTGTGTCCAAAAGCACTCACGTCACCACAGCTGCTGGCAACAGCAGAGGATGGAGCAAAATCAGGCTTCTCAGACCTGTGCTAAGGGCCAGCCTGGCCACCAGCTGAATCAGAAAACAGACGTTGCAAGGGAGAGTGCAGCCAACTCCGTGCTCCTCCACAAAGTTGCACCGTGGCACCAGGGGCAGAGTAGAGAGCTGGAACCCAAGTCTCCTGGTGCAGTGCATTTCCTTGACCAGGATGCCGGCTCTACCAGTTTGCACAGTGCCTTTTTTTCCCCCAGACTACAGACACCAGTTTCCTTAGGAGTCATGCTCAATAGCTGTTCTTGTTTGTGTTACACTGAACATGCACTGGGACAGGAAGTCACAGCACTTTCAATGCATTGACAACAAAAAAAATATAAAAAGATACTCTCTGCGCAATGAGGCATAACTTCATGCGTCAAAGCATTAATTGTTAATAGATAAAAGCTTCACTTGACTCCAAAAAATCCCCATTTTTTTCTTAAGTACTTTCCTTTATCTCTGAAACAGATCAGTAAACACTGGAGGAATCTTTCTACTGCCTGAACATAGGCTTAAATCCCATTTTGGTTGCCCTAATGTGCTCTGGCCTACATATGCTGCCTGTATGCATTTATGCATACATTATATCCGTATCTTACCTACAAGGCCTGTGAGGAGCTCTCAGACAACCTAGGACATCTCACATGGAAAGAGAAAGCTTTCCAGGGTTGGAAATGACATCCTGCTCTGAAGTTCATTAACACCATCTTCAGAGCAAAGAATGGTCTCTCTTACAGAAAACAAATAGTAGTTACGTGTCTCTCCTTTGTACTGTGATTTTAGGTGTATAAAAACTCTCTTAAGCATACGTAATTTGTCGTTCCTTATTACAACAAGAATTTCAATGCTGTGTTTTTCATCCTCATTAGAATCTATTGTACCAAATACTGATTGAACAAGACCTTAGAAAAAATAACACCATTTAAGTGACATTTACTGTTGATATCTCCATGAGAAATTATCATTATTTGGGAAAAAAAAAAAAAAAAAAAAAAGAAAAATTATTTGTATGTCCATCTTTGCATAAAACATACTTCTGTAGGCAAACTCTATTTCTTTTTATTATTTTTTTTCCCTATATAGTCATATTTTGCTGTGAGTTTGGGGCTACCATTGAAAAATGCAATGAAATACTTCCTGTAACAGGTTCCAGTACAAACCCAAGGTGACTGAAACCAGATTCTTCAATGGTCCGGGACTGTGAAGATCAATCTGTGACACAGGTAGCAAAGGTGTCATGTTTCCAGGTTTAGAGCAGTGGGTATTTGGATTGACACAGGACCTGACATCAAGGTATGTCTGTATCTCTGCAGCTACCTGAAAGAAGAATGGCAGTCTCTTCTCAGGTGACAAGTGGTAGGACATGAGGAAATGGTATCAGAGACTGCCAGAGAGTTTTAGATTGGATAATAGGAAGAATTTCTCCATAGAGGGGCTAATTAAGCATTGGAATGGGCTGCCAAAGGAAATGTTAGAGTCCTCCTCCCTGGAGGTATTTAAGAGATGTGTGGATGTGGCACTAAGGTACATGCTTTAGTAACGGAACTCAGTAGGTCAGGCTGGTGGGTGGACTTGATGATCCTGAAAGTTTTTTCCAACCTATATAATTCTATGATTTCTTGATCCTGATGTTGGGAGTAGGGTAGGAACAAGACCATACTCTCAGTGATTATCCAGTTTGTGTTGTCAGTACTGCACTTTAAGTCCACTAGATAGGACCACCAAAACAATTTTTCTAGAGAATAATTTCTGCAGGAAGTCTATGTGATCCAACAGGCATTACTTTATACACCTCTCTGAAAGCCACATTCTGCTAAGTGGTCCTCACTGACTGTTTGCCTCAGGCTGTTTTGTTTCATCGGTCATCCACACATGAGGCTGTTTAGAAGCAGAACATACCAATACTATATAGCTAGGTGAAGGCCCTGTATCATTCAAGAGGAAAAGAACACTACTGCTATTTTATGTGAATAATGTGTTTGATTGCACAACTGTGCAAGAGGCACAAGGAGCTGTGTGGGTTACTGGCACGGAGAAGCCCTGGGTGGAGGTGAAAAGTTGCTATCTCCCCATTCGAGCTTTCATCCCATCCCATTACCTCATAGAGTAGACCGGTGAAAAGGAAAGAAGTTGCCAAGAGATCTGTTTCAGATTAGCTCCTTTGCTAATAACAGGAAAATGAGTACGTGAGCCAGTTACATCTGAGTCAGAGTCCAGCTCCCACCCTGCTCCAGGCAGGGCTCTTACTTGGCCTCTCACACAGGATGGATTCAGGGGAAAGCACTGGGTTTGGACCTTTGGAGTGACTCCTAGGTAGGAGTTTCATCCCACACCCACGGCTGTGAACACCCATTGAGTGCCTATTAAAGCTGCAGTTAGATCATTCCTAACTCTGCCAGTTCCAGCCAGGCTTTGGGTGATGGGGGCACACCACCTGAGGCCCTAAGAAGAGACAACTCCAGGCCCGAAAAAGCTCTAAGTGAATGAGCACAATGAAGCCAAAAATGAGAAATTCCTTTATTAGAAGTGGGAGTATAGGCATAGTATTCTCTGAACTGTAAATAGATGGAGGCGTAGATAGCTAGCCAGATGGAAGTGCCGACAACTAGCCAGCCATGAACACAACAGCTATTGCGAAGCCAGGAGGATGTGTAGAATAAGGTCTGGAAACTTGGGAGACAGTGGCAAAGGGGAGAAGATGGACAAATGTATAGGAAATAGGGAATGAAGTGGGAGAAGAAAGTAGAAAAAAATATGAGGTTGCCAGAGACAGGCATTAAACTACTTAAATGTGATGTTAAAGTGCCCACTCAGTTTTTTTAATTATTAAAGTTCCTTTCTTATTTTATATTTTTAAAGCTCACACCCTGTACTGATACCGCTCAAGCAGGCACCTTAGACAGAGAAGCCAGTGTCTGCTGAGCCATTTGTTTATTTTCTGCTCATAATGAAAGACTTCCTCTGGAAAATAAAGTTGTGAAGTCTTTTTCTCTCCAAATGTACCTGCACAATACAGCTGAAGAGTTAGCTTTTCTTCTTTCACAAAATATTTTTTTTTTTTTGGTGCTCATTAAGATCCAGAGATTTTATCTGTAATTTTGCAAAACTTTCAATAAAATATAGTTTGACATAAGTTCCTTATATTTAACTCTGATCAAAGTTTTAGAAATCATCATTATGTCTGAAGAAAAAAAAAAAAAAAAAGAAAAAAAAAAAGAAGAAAAGAAAAGAAAAAAAAAAGCAGAAACATTGCTTAAAGCACAGGGCTGTGGGCTGTAATTTCCTGAAATTAGTTGTATAAGAGAAGTTTTATTCCATAAAGCAAAACTACTTTTGGTTCAAAAAGCTAGCTCATAGCTACTAACAGAGGAAACACTAGTGACTGTTAATATATATAATTTATACCTAATTAATTTCAAAAGAATAATAAATGAAATCTGAAATGCATGCAGGAGTCCCTTCCTTTCAATCTACCCTTCAGCTCTAACCTTTTTACAACAAGTTCTGTCTCTCAGCATATTGCTTCCAACCAATTTTGGCAGCTGTTGCAATATAATCAATCATTGCACAGTAGAATATAAAGAAAGGTGGGCAAGAAGATCATCATCTCACCCAACACATGCAGTCAAGATGTCTCCATCGAGGACAGTCACTCAGTACTGCCCTTACAGACAAAAGAGAGGAAGACACACCCCAAGAAAAGTTTATCTCATAGAATCATCAACTCATTAAGGTTGGAAAAAAATTCCAAGGTCATCTGTTCCAACTGTCCTACTCTAACCCAAGCATTTAATGCATGGATATCTGAAATATGGTTTATCTGACCTACTTCTCTCCACTGCAGATGACTTTGTATTTAGAGGACTGTGCTTTACACCCAAAGGCAATCCCAGTCATGGTGACTACCTCCATGGCAGCAGAAGGCCTTCACTCCATGGCTACTGAGGAGAATCCTCATGCTGCTCCACTCCTTGCTGATCCATGGTCAGGAAAACCATTTCATGTCACAGAGAGCCCACACAGATTAATAGTTAAATTTATGGTAAAATTCCTGCTAGTCTTCATTCATTTTCCTCAATATATTAATATCCTGTTTTAAAAATCCAGTGGCATCCTGACCTGATGGTTCACATTCATTCACACCCTTTCCTATGCAGATCATTGTTATCAAACAATTGTAATCTAAGGACCACAATTAGCATACAGGAAATGAAATGTTTCATGAGTTGCTTACAGATTGGTTTGTTTTCATATTTTTTGGTTTTGGCAGGGTATGGCAGAAAAATGTTTCTGGCTTTTGAAGGCATTCTCACGGGATCAGCTCCATGCATTAATGGAAAATCATGTGGCCTGTGTTACCAATGAACATTAGATTGAAATGCAGAAAGAGACATATTCCAAGGTCACATGGATGTAAAAGAAGCCAAAGTCAGCAGGACAGTTCCCACTTCTTAGGAAAGTACATCTGCTCCCTCCTACTGCACAACAAACAAGCGTTTGATGTGTTTATTTCATTAGGATTTTTCCCCCTTCTTTGACATCTTTAGTAGGTGGTCAGACTTAGGAAAAAGTTATCCATCCTTTGGTTTCATGCCTGCTCCTTATGTGACTAAATGACCTAGTACTTCACAGACAAAATGATGTTTTTTCTGTTGTGACAGTTTAGTAATTATTCCTTTCAAAACAGGATGCTCTACTCATTACTGCTCTGTACACTTAGTCTGACTAAACTGATTAGTGAATTTTTGGCTCTCTCAGTGGAGCTCTGTGAGACATAAATTGCAGTTGGTACAAAGGAATACCATGAGACCAGAACAGAGACTGCCTGTTACCTGTTAAGGATTTGCCCCTACATTTATATCAAATTCTTTCTGGATTGGTCAACAAACATCACAAAAGTAAAGCAGCAAAGTGGGATTAATCCTTTTCCTTTGTGTGCTCAGCTATTTTAGTTTAAATGGGAAGTCCTTTCTCAAATGCTAATGTCAATTTAACACTTAAGAGAATTTGAAGTAAATAAACAGTGAAAATATTCTTATTTTATCTTGTAATATCATTTAGTTTCATTTGTGACATTATCTGCTTTGTGCTAAACCTTATACAGATATGTGTGTAAGGCAAGGCAGAGGAAGTCTGTCCCAGAAGTTGGGTGTTGGCTGTGACACTGTTTCTTCTGGCCGACGACTCTGCCATTTTTTCTTCCAGGGTTCCTGTGCAGTATGGGAATAAATATAGTTAGCTCCATATGAGGTATTCTTCCATGAGACCATGAGGCATATTCTTCCATGAGACATATTCTTCCATGAGGCCTTCTCTCAAAAAACAAACAAAAAAACAAACAAAAAAAAACATTCTTGATAGCAAAATTAGAACCAGTTAAGAATGTATCTCATCAATGCAAACCTTAAAACCTTAAGATGAAACCAATACTAAGCTTTTCTCCAGGTTGTCACATAAAACCTACCTGAGACATAAAGTAGCTGCATGTGCAGAGGGCCATACCTCAGCAGTGCTTTTTTTGGGAGCACACCTGCAGCCTGAACCTCCTTGACAGCTGGCAGGGCTGTCTTCTCCATCTTATCCTGCCTCTGCTGGGGAAATCTATCCTTGCCTCCTTTTTAGGGGATTTCAAGAGAACAGAACTTCTTGTTCTTCTCTCACTTGGTTTTATTTTTGACTTCCTTTCTGCTTCTTTCATTTATCAAGAATCCAGCTTGAGGAACTGCAGTGACTCCAGCTGTGATGATTCATACTCCCAACTTCCCAGCTCTTTGCTGAGTTCCTTTTCCCTTCATGGGAATTCCTCAAGTTTACATGCCTGGCATAGTCCTTTAAGAGCACTTTCTTTTGGATTGACTGGATTTTTTCCAGATTACCACATATCCAAGACTGTAACAACAATTTGCAGGCGATATATTAGAAGAAATACCAATGTACTTACATCTTATTTAGTTTATAATTTCCATCTTGATAAAGGCTTCTCATAGAAACCACACATTGCACTTTAATAACCCAAAAGACAGACTTAGACCTTGAAGCTTTTCTAGACTACTTTTCTATTCTTTCTTCCTTCTTAGGAAGACATTTTGGGGAATCCAGTCATTTCAGGCAGATCTACTCCTGGTCAAATTGATGAGGATGATGACTTGCAGAGTGCCAGAGAGGCTAGAGAGGCTACATAGTCTGTCACATATAGATCCTAACAAACAATGTTTTGAATTAGGTTCTTTCATTTCCTAATGAAAATGAATATATATATACATATATATAAAATAAATAGCCAAAGAGCTATTGATTTCTAACTTTTGATTTCTAACTTTTCAAAACTAGACTACACTTTGCAGACCTGGTCTCCCCTTCTGCTGTTGTTACTCAGAGTCATGCCACTTGACTATATTTTCCTGACAGGGATGCTCTAGTATCTCGTTGCTGTAGCACTCAACTTTCTGTACAGTTCAGCTTACTCATATCACCTCTTCCCACTTATTCTACCTTGTGTTACCAAAAAAAGCATGTATTTGATGGATTTCAAGAACTCCCTGAATACAAGCCAGCCTCAAAACCTGAAGCTTCTGTTCCCATAATGGACAAACTGAAATGGATCCTCACTTCCAAGACCATTTATTTTAAAGGCCACTTTCTCAAGTACAACGATTTCATACTCACAAGCTCAGGTAAAATGTTTCTGCTTCTCCTAAAATGAAGTGGATTGCTCTAGTTCTTCATGCCTTAAAACACAAGTTGCAAATACCTTATAATTGGGGGATTTTATATGTCACACACAGGCAAAACAGGCTTCATGTTTTCAAGTTTTCACCTACTTACAGATTTATCAAGCTTTAGAGACACAAATTAATACATTCTGTTTTAGAGTAAATTGATCCATAAGCTTCCATAAAGAATTCATAAATATAAAGTCAAAGTATTGTTTTGATCAATGTAGTTTCATTGCAAGATTTTGGCATTTTGTACCAGACCTTTTGAATTCAATGGTGTCAGGTAGGATAACATGATTCATCTCAGTTTTAAGAATGCATATTTTGGAGAAGGAGGATGTAAAGCCCCACACATAAGATGATAAAGAAAAAAAAATCAGCATTATTTCTCTGAAGACTCTGCCCTAAATGTGCTTCATCCCTTCAGTGTCCCTCTGCTTACCAGTTTATGGTATTGTTGCTGATGCAGAGCAAGGGAGTGTGCTTCATCCTGAGGGTGCCCTGGCTCAGGCACTGTCCCTAAGTATCATCCCTGGGCTGATAATGCATTCAGGAGAGCTGGAGTCTCTTCCAATTCCCCACTGTCCTTTCTTCAGCCAAGTTCTAGCCCTTCCACTGGGGTCAAAGAAACAATGGAGCCACTTGACTCACAGAGTCCCTAAGAAACAGAGGATACAGGAGCTAAAAATTTAGGCAGGAACTGAAAGTGTACATGGGAAGAAGAATGGGAAACTCTAGGTAGGAACTGAGGAGGCAGAAGAAAATCTAGGCAGAAGCAGGGAAGGAAAAATGCAAAAAATTTTAACTACTACATAACTTGTAATTGAACTTGTCATGTTCAAATCTGCACACTCTCTTCTGCCCTAAAAGATTGTCAGCAGTTTCACACCTAATGTGCCTCCATGGCAGACAGCCAAACAACTAGGAAATAACAGAAGGTTATTCTGATCTGCCAAAGTGAGCCATGCTGATACCTTATTTATGGTTTATATTGTCCCGCAGGAAAATTTTCTTTTTCTCTTTTTTTCTGTCTTTTTTTCTTTTTTTGCCTTTTTTTTTTGGGGGGGGGAGGGGGGGGGGTAAGGGTAATTGAATTCAAAAAAACATGAGAACATTCCAAAGTGAGGTATTCAAATGCAAAATCTAAGTTCAGCCCTCATGCAAGCATTCGGACAGCAAAGAGTTGCAGGTTTCATAATCATTAGAGTTCTCTCTCCGGTATCCTTAACTGACTCAGTGCCTCAGATGAACAGTGCTGCCTTGCTGCCTCAATAACAGCAATTCATAATTTATTGCCTCCTTCCTCAGGAAGAGGTGAACTGAATTCTTTACTGTAGAACTACACAAAAATATATCTACTTTGGGGCTATTGTTACAGTACCTTAAACCATAACAGTTTGCATACATTTGTCTGCATAGAAAATTGCTTGTAAGACTGAAGCTCAGTGAAACAAGAGAACAGAAATGGCAGAGGGAGGATTGCTTTTCATACACTGAGGTAGGTATAATCTGTAGGTACAAAGCTTTCTTCAGAAGCAAAATTTTAAAAATTCCAAAGGCCACAACAAGATTAATTTATCAGAATCAAACAATTCCCATATAATTCCAAGAGGAGAAATTAATTAATATTAAACTCCCAAGCCACTGAAGTGTTTTGAGCATAGGTAGACAGACACTAGAACATAACTCTGCTGTACAGGGTCTGTAGACGAAGTCCATGTTTCTGTGACGGATGAGAAGGAAGATGCTAGAAGATCCAATGGTCAAGTGGGATGACAAGTCTGCAGTCTCCCTTCTAAACGTATTGTGAGCAGAAGTTAAAAAAATTTTCTAGTGTCTTTGAAACTAGGATGTAAGAAAGTTTAACCTAGGTGGCTATAAAAAAATAATTAAAAAAAATAAATCATCCTTGGGCAGGTTATCCAGATTGCTGAGGACTAGGAGGAATACTTGGTCCAGCTTTCTGGAGAACAGCAGTTGACAGGGACTTATTAGCAAGGACTTATTAACTCTTATTTGTTTGTTAAGATGTTATGTAAATATGTGCAAAATGCTGTTCTCATATTTAGAAAATTGTACTAAATCCAATAAAAAATAAACCAGATAAAACAAACCCTGCAGGATTGAACAAGGTCCATGTAGATCCAGAAGAGGCAACTCAATACCATGCTGAGGTCAAATGTTGGGAGAACTCTGCAGAGAGCCAGCATGGGTCCACCAGGACCTGTGAAAACCACAGCTGTGCCCATGCTGGGGCCAGGCTGTCTCTCTGCAGAGCAACTTAATGCACTTAAGAACCTAATTCATGAAAATGATGATGTTCATAGCATAAGACGGGTGTTTAGCATCTAAAGGTAATAACCAAGAAATTAGGCAGAGTGCAAGGTTAAGGAAGGAAAACAAAAATCTAATTAAACATATCTGAAATTAAAGGGAGAGTTAAGTCATTACCAGCTATTAAAGACCAACAGAGGTGGATTGATGGAGCAAAGTGTGTTGTTCCAAGGTCCTGACATCCTCACTAGAGGAACAGCAGAGAAATTTGGATTTGGGCTGGCTGTACCCTGCTCCTGTGGACTAAAGCCCCTGGCAGATGAGTGCTCCAGCTGTGGCTCTGGCATACACTGCCCCATTCTGCCTCTTCTGCCAGGAATACAATGCATCCCTCCATGACTGCTCTGCCCTGAGGGTCAAAGCATGGACAGTGGGCACAAACTTTAGAATGGCTCTCCTGATTCAAGACAATGCGGCCATGCAGACAGACATACCCTTAAAGGCCTCCCTTAGGGCTCCAGAAGAAAGAAACCCACAGAATGGTAAATGTTTATCAGCTTCCTGTGTGGTCCATTGAGGTCTCCTTGCAAGAGAGTATAAAGTGATACAATGGCTGTTTGAATCACTTCTTTCTCTTGGTAGAATTCTTGTGGTTGAGCTTACTAATAACAATTAATAGCAAACATTTACCACCAGGGTTTCTGATTTATTTACTAACTCAAAATCTCCCATCAACAAATTTATGTTAAGGATTTTTAGCTGGATACCAAATTATGCTCAACCATACCATGTTGAACTAAAAAAAAAAAAAAAAAGATTAATTATTATAATTAATACAAATTACAGGTTAAGTGATAGCCATCAGTCGGCTTCCATCTTCACCCCTCATTCTTTACAAGCGTTCCAGGGATATAAATATCAGGCAGAGAAAACAACTATTTAAGCTAAAGGCCATGCTGACACAAGAACAAATGGGTATAAATTGGCTATGAATAAATTTAAGGCTGGAAATTAGAAAAAAGGTTTTAGGCATTACAACACTAAGGATCTGAAACAGCCTTTTTATGGGGGTTTGCTGTACAAAAAACAAACAAACAAAACAAAACAAAAAAACCTACTTCAGATAAGTTTAAGTGAAGTAAATCATGAAATAATATGGAACTTGTCAGATAATGGAAGAAAAGCAGTCACTCCAGAAAGGCTCTTGTGGAGCCACATATGTGACAGTGCATACAGCCAGATCTCTGTACATCTCAGGAGCAGGGGGAGCTCAAGCTTCAGATGACGCTTTGTAGTATCAGACATCGTTAACTACTTTACTTTACCTGGCCTAGATAAGATTGCAAAGAATATAGCTCAACCGCATTTCATTTGAAGTTTAAGACACTCAAATTTCGCTGGCAGCAATAGAACACTTTAAACATTTTTTAAAAAGTTTGCTCAGATGAGAGTATTTGTTAGATAGGTAAATCATAACTAGCTACCACAGCTTTGGATGTTGAAATGTATCTCTTTTGTTGTTACCACTTTGTCCTTGTACTTTTTATCATATCTTTTATATTACATATAGATTATTGTTATATTGTGTAATCCTTCTCATAACTGTAAGGGACCTACAGAGATCTGAAAACAAATTCAGTACACAAGGCACCAAGAAATGGAAGTCTTTCATGGGCGGATGATAGATGAAAATATATATACGATTGTGGAAAGCAAAAATTCCATTACACAGTTTAATTTAGGCAATGAGTAGTGAAACAATTTGTTTTAAATACATTTCTGAAACCATTCCTTACTCTTTTCACAGCCTTTTTACATATTAAAAACTTGTAATAAAGATTATGTGGTTTATGGAGCATATATATTAAATTATCTCCAATTCCAGCCTCTCCTGTAATCTTTTCAGCCCCCATCTTTTTTCTCTATTTGTATAATATACCTTTTATTTGCATTGCAATTTACTATTCAGCATAAGTAAAGGGTTTGGACTTTCACCTTTAAAAATTTTAGATGAATTATACCAAAAGAAATAAAACAACAGTTTTGTAGCTGCTAAGAGTGTATTGAAAATAAATAAAATATTTTTTCCTAGTTAAAAATGCATGAAGTAACAGTTTTTCCTATGGGTAAACACCACAAGAAAGGGAATGATCATTTAACTTCAGTACAGCTTGAGGAGACCAGATTTATTTGAATATAAATTTTTATTTTTGGATGTCTGCAATTTCATGTTTGTCTTAACTGCACCTATTCAGAAGATTTCTAAATTAGCAAATTCAGGGTCCAATACCTCATAAACAATATTATTCTAAGGAAAAAAAAAAAAAAAAAAAAAAAAGGAGAGAGATTGAGAAAGAGAGAGGGAGAAAGAGAGAAATGTGACTGCCTGAACATTATCAACAGCTCCCAATGCTGGATGAAACATATCCCCAAACACCAAACAAATCAGAAGTTCAGAGGCTATCTTCATTACTCTATTATCTCAGAAATGTCAAGGGCAAGAACATGGCTTTGTACATCTATAATATTAGAAGTTAGTCTCAGAGTCTTGGACAGTTATAAGAATTTTCATCAACTTCCCTAAAAAATAAATCAATCAGAATTGTGTTTTTTTGTTGTTGTTTGTTTGTTGTTATTGTTGTTGTTTTCACCTAGTGTTCATCCAGCTGGAGATGCTAGTCATCCCAAAGTCTTTGTGCTGAGCAGGACCAAGCCAAATATCTGTATGGGAGTTATAAAAATGAGAGAGCCAAACTCCTCTTCACTATGGTATAATGAGGTGCAGCAGCCACAGTTGTGGCTTGGGAGGTTTAGCTTGTGCATCAAGGAAAACTTTTCACTGGTAGGCACCGCAGCACTGAAACACGTTATATAGAGAGATGGTGCACCTTCCTTGTTATGGGCTGTACTGATCTGGTCTAGTGTTGGTGACAGTCTCCTGTTGAGTAGGAGGAGGGATGACAATATCACCAAATCTTCCAGTTGATCTTCCAGTCAACATCGGTAGGGTTGTTTCCATATGCACTGCTGAACTTGGCTTGTAAAAGCAACCCTCATGTTTGTAACAGGAGCCCCTAGTGAAGTGTAAGGACTTCAGTCTGATGAAGATCTTAAAAAAGGAAGATCCTGTATCATGTGATTTGTACTGTCCACTATGTGTTCAAAGTTCTTCCAATTCACTGGTCAAAACAGACAGGGCTGACAAGATGTGTTGAGAGCCTCAAGACCTGTGCTGACCCTGCATTGTTGTAGTAACCCTAATGCTGAGGACAGCCCACATTCGCTGTGAAACAGGGGATGTAGAAGTCAGTTAAGTGCTTAACCTGTCAAGGGCATGGAGCCGGATGTAATATGCAAACAGTTTTTTTTGCAGTGCTGAATTTCTTACAGTAAGTTTTCATGTTGCTCTGAACCAATAACGGTTATAGTTGCAAGTTCATATTCACAACCAAAGCAGTGAATTGCCTTTTACTTTGGAGAAACAAAAAGAGGAGCTGGTAACTGCACAGAGGTGCCCTAAGAGAGTAAGAACATCCAGTGAGATAACAGTATCAAGAAGAAGATCTTATTATAAACTCTGTATGTTTAAAACATACATAACTACAAAAAGAAATCTGAAATCAACTCTGAACAGGCATTCCCATTTGGATGAAAGAGAAGAATTTTAAAACATTCATAATTCAAAATACATTGGAACTTTGGAGAGGAGAAATTATAGAATCATAGAATGGCTCGGGTTGGAAGGGACCTCAAAGATACTCTAGTTCCAGCCCCCCCACCATAGGCAGGGACAACACCCACTAGACCAGGTTGCTCAAAGCCCCATCCTGCCTGGCCTTAAACACCTCCAGGGATAGGGCATCCACAGCTTCTCTGGACAGCCTGTGCCAGGGCTTCACCACCCTCTGCGTAAAGAATTTCCTCCTAGCATCCAATCTAAATCTCCCCTCTTTCAGTTTAAAACCATTTCCCTTTATCTGTGGTAGAAAACATTAAACTCAAGTACTTTGTGCTCACAGAAGTAAAGAAGCAGGTCCCAGCTCAGATATGAGCCAATCCTGCAATAAATTTACTTTATGATGAAGGAATCTGTTATGGTACATGGTACTAATTAATGACAGAAAGTTTCTGATTTGCATCTTTTTTCACTGAGATTCAGTGCAGCACATGAGTTAATGCAATTTTAAGTGATGCAAGCATAAGAATAAAAACTGATACAGTTGTTGCAATATTGAAATATTAAAGAAGATTAATTCAGAGCTAATATTACATTTAAATACTTCAGTCCTAAAAAGTTGTAATTGTATTGTATTGTATTGTATTTTTTTAGGATACTTTGAGGTCACAACAAACAACTGCTGTCAGTAGTTGCTATGCAAGCAAAATGACTTTTCATTAATTTTCCAATAACTATATATTAGAGCTCTCCAGTGTCCAAAAAAAAAAGACATTAAACTTACAAATATAGCAATATATTTTGCTACCGTGTAAAAGAAGGTGATTAGGCACAAATAAGTAGGGAATAATGTCTTTTGAATTACTTATGTAAGAAGTGATAATGGTTCAAATTCAATACTTCTGAAATGCTAAGGCTGGATCCAGCCTCTGGGAGTGGCTTACAGGGAATAAAGAGCTATTAAATGTGAAAAAGGATGGTAATTAATGGACCTTTATTGCAAGCAGCAGGATATTTCTTTTTCTTCCAAACTTTATATGTCATCATTTGATATTTAGATTGCAGACCACTGGAGGCTTCTCAAAGTTTCTGAAAATGTAGCAAAAATATAGGCTAAGAGCTAATAGTCTTCTACTGCATACACTACCTACATGAATTAAGATAATTTTGGAGTTTCATAGAATAGCATTTCATTTATTGGGTCAGTACTTAGTTGAAATAACATTTGAACTATAAAGCAAGGACTATCTTGTGAAGAGGAAGGTATAGAAAACAATACTTTTCTGATGGAAGTTTTCATTGAAATTTGAAAGCTTTGTAAAGCCCAAATATTTAGCTTTTTGAAAACTCAAGCCCCTTATTAAACACCATTTAAATCTCCCTTCATTAAACAACTCCTGCTGAAGGTTCCTGCAAACAGTTTCTGTATCTTCAGTCCTTGTGCTTAAGAGATTATGTTCATCAACGTCAATAGCCTCATTATGGGCAAATCCTACACTGGTAATAGGTGCACATGACCTGAGAGTATTAAGGAAAGCGTTTCCTGCTGCACTGTCAATGTTGGGAGAGGCCAAAGAGACCTTCAAGAAAAACACTGCCCCAGTGAAGTCCTGTGCAACACTTCACTTCACTGACAATGTATTGTGAAAATACAACTACTTTCCTAGTAGATGGTTTTAAGTGGAGTGGGGGGTCTTCGGGCAGCCTGGCTGAATGCGGTCCCTAACACCTGGACACCAAATACACCATTACCAGAGGGATAAGTAGAAACTCTGTGGGTTTTGTCTCAACTAACACAAAGTGAGGGGAGGTGCTGAGTCTCCTCAGATTAGAGCAGGTAGGAGTTTCACTGCAAGTAGTAGAAACACCCTACCATTTCAAATTTGACTTCACAGTATGCTGCTGTAGATAATTCTACGGCAAGGGGTAGAACTATGACTAAATGGGCCTTGACTGTGTGGTACACACGTGCTGAATGAGGAAAAATAAAATCAGAACTTCAACATCCATTGCTGTCGTATAAGGGGCAGATTCTTACAAAACACAAATTGTCTTATACTTCCATGCATTTATCTCTCTATTATATTTACTCCAGTGAGGATCTGTCATGTAGAGTCTAGTGTAGAAGAAGCTACAAATGAACTAGAAAGAGATCCCAGTGGAGGATCTCCTGTAACAGAATGTAATGCAAATTCACCCAAAAGAGCCAGCCAGCACCCAATGAACATTTCAGTAACAAGCATTAGAAACAAAGCAGGGTTGTGTACAGCAGCACACCAGAGAGTAGTTTAAGGACTGTGACTGAGAGAGAAGAGTAGTCACCATACCACAGACAGTTTTTATTACACGCTTCTTGTTGTTCATCAGAAGGCACTTAATAAAACAGATCAGCAAATAAAACACAGAGTTTACAGTCATAGCATAAAACCAAATAAGCAGTAAAAACTTAATGCTGAAAGATATATTTTCAGCCCTGCCTCTGAGAATGCAACAGGCTGAGCTCTGCGTATTTCAGGCAGAAGGATTTCAGAGGAAGTCAGGAATGTGCAGTCTGAAAGCTGTTCTGCAATTCCCATGGGTGAGACCAGGAACAGCTCTGCATCTCATCTTAACAAATCTTTGTAGTAAAGCTGCTGTAAACGTAACAGAGTAAATCCTGCTTTTAACCATACTCCATATGACCCCACTAACTACAGCAAACAAGCTTGGTGTGTTAATGAGAGCAAATTTTGGTTGAAAGGATAGCAATTTCTTCCAAAAGGCAAAATGACAAGCAAGCTGCAATTTCATGTCTGTTATTCTTTCTACCCCAACTACCTAGGGCCAAAAATGTAGGTGAAATCTCATCATCAGGATCATCCAACTAAGAATAATTTCAGTCTAAGCTGATATGATCATGTATGGCTAACGATTGCATTTCAAAATACCACTAGGAGGAAAATAAAAGCAAAGGCAAAACTGACTAAATGATACAGCACTCTTCTGACTATATTACCTTAGTTCTGTGTCAAAACAGAGGTTATTTTGGGCAAGTCAAAAAATCACTTCTCAGGGTCCCTTGCAGTTTTCCTTATTTATCTCTCCATAAAATGTGGATCATGCAAGCTTCATGGAGTAAAACACTTCATGATCTCCAGATGAAAAGTAATTTGGAAAGTAGATGATTACTTTAGACAAGAAAATGTCATATATTAATGCAAGGCAAGGATAATTTGACTGCTGTTGGAAAAAAGGGAAAGCAGCAAGAAAGACTACAAGATGATTTAGGAAGCAAAGACCCATGCCCTCTGATTTAACAAATTTATATGTGTCAGATAAAATAACACTAGCAGATTATGGTCCATATGCTTTAATAACAAAGGCTAGAGTTTGTCTTGTTGACAATGATTGGTCTATGGTTGATTTAATGCAGGGATGTAGCTCATTTAATGAAGTGCAACAAAAGATAAGGCCTAAGAGATATTCCAGAAATAATATATACATATATTTATTGCAATAGTGTCATACAAACAGTCAAGTCTCTTAGAGCAAAACCATCAGTTTAGCTGGAACAATGAATATGACATATGTTAATGACTACCCATCTCTTGCTACCATTGAAATTAAAAGAGAGATGAAGCACTGTAGATAGAATGTGCTAAATTCAGACACAGGTCTGCTGAATCTATGGACAGACTTTAATGTAATTTACATCACCTTCCAGCCCATTTACCAAAAACATTCTACTAATAGATTTTGACACTGTGACCAAATAGGACCATAAGTATCTGTATTACTGGATAATCTTATGTGCATCTAAAAATTATTTGCACTCTTCTAAGATAGTTTATTAGTTGAACAAATAAGTCTGGATGAAGAGCAGGTTTTCCAGTTCACTAGGAATTTCAGTCTTCTATAATTCAGTTTCAGTCCAATTCAGACACTTTTTTTGTTTTGTTTTGTTTTCTAAATTCTTTCCAGATATCAATCATCTAAAATGGTGGAATGGTAAAACAGATAGTACTATTTGGTAGGAAAGGTAGGAGTATTGTCACCTCTGAATATCTCTCAGTCCATCTCATTTTTTTCAAAATAAAGACATCCCTTCTGCTTTGTCAAATGGCCCAATCTTGAGTGTCTGGTCCTGGGGGTGGTTCACAGGACCAACAGCTCCCAAGCTTTGTATCTGGACAGAGCTCATCCGCCACAGCCCCACTCAGTGCCTGATGCAGAGGGGGTTCCTAAACACTTATTCCCACATCTCAGAACATGGTAAGATTCAGGCTACATATCCAAGGGCTCTGAAGCCTATAAACCCTGGAGTCCACCCAGATCCCTGTTGGAGAAACATGGCTCTCCAAACTTCATGTCAGGGACAGGGAAATCAGATACAGGTACCTGAAGTGCATTGCCATAGGTTTGGTTAACCTGCTGAGCAATGAGAAAGTCCACAAACATCACTCCAGGCACAATGCAATATTTTCATCTGTCATTACTCCATGAAATTGCCTTGTTTAACCAAGGGAAATGTATTCTACATAAGACTGACCTAATTTGAAGAAAATTGCAACTTCTTATCTTTAATAGAAAATTTCAGAAAAAGATACCAAAAGAGAAAAATAATTTCATCTTAATAAGAAATTCACTGACACATATTGCTGGTCCAAGGTGAGGAGGATTCACACATTTAACATGAGAAGACAGCTGGGCATGACAAGAGTTAATGTAGATACCTTCAGGAGGTAAACTGATTCACATATTCAGCTAAACTTTGTTGTAATTATAACTGAGTCCCATCCCCACATACTACCTGTAAACACCTTGATCACATAAGCTCAGCATTCCTGTCCAGAATAACCAGTGTCCTTAGCAAGGGAGTTTGGCTATGGGATGGATATAAGTATACCTTCAAGATCCATCCCTGCACTACCACAAGCACAATCCATTTTGCTAATTTTAAAGCCTTGAGCCTGCTCTCCACATCTAGATGTCTTGTGAAATTGTGATGGCCTACCTGGCCATCAGCTGCTGATCTTGGAGAATGTGGACATCATTGAACGTTGTAAATGCCCTTGGGTTTCTCAAAGCACAAAGTATATGCGAATATACACATCATAGATTTCTGAGGTTGCTAAAATGAATCCAAATGGATAGGTAAGCAATGAGCCATGACAGCTGCTTTTATTGATGTACCCACAACAATATATGTCTGAAAAAACAGCACAGAAAAGAGAGAGAGAGAGAGAGGCTGTTGGGAAATCTTAGCCACTGCAAATTTAAAGCCAGCTTTCTGTAAATGTTCTTTTGTTTTCATTCATCTCTTTAATCAAATAGTCAGGTAGTATCTAGCACATGTACAAGCTATTGCCATCATTTGCTATGAAAGCATTTGGTGTGAGATAAGTGGGGACAAGTCCATCTTCTCAGGGACATAATTCTAAAACCCTGCTGTGAGATTATTTTCCACTTGTCAACAAAGAGGAGCAAACTAATAGCTATGTTTAAATAGTAGCTGCATGTTTCTTACAAAATTAAATAGACATCTCCAAAAGTGACAAAGTAGTTTAGTGGTATGCTACAAAAGGTGTTCATCAGTAAGGACCAAACAGCAGCAGAAACAGTTTTCAGAGGTTGAGTTCTTAGTGATAAAAGGCAAAAAGGAAAACATGTTAATATCTTTCTCCATACGGTTCTTGAAGCTTTTATTTCTCTGTGAGAAAAAAAAAAAAAAAAAAAAAAAGTAAGAAACATCTTGAAACATCTTGTACTATGTTTAGTCTTAGGAAAAAAAAAATAAATAAATAGTTTTTATCTGTATTCAGGCAGCAGCTGCCCTAGGCCCTTCACCTTGAGGAACATCCAAGGATTGTATGGGGTGTTGTTGTGGCTTTGCTCCAGCTGTTATTGCTACATTCATTGAAAATGCAATGGATAGCAGGGCTTCAAACACTGCCGTGATAAGAATACCCCCAACCAAGCAGCCCTTCCCAAGGGTCCTTGCTCAGGAATTTCTCATTGGCAGCACAGGTGGCAAACACAATGTTAACAGGTGTTCAGAGCAGCTACATCAGATGTCCTACATCTTTTGTGTGGTCTCATGGACCTCCTCACCAGGTTTGTAAACCCCAGTTTGTGTCCCACTTTTCCAGCCCTGCTCAGCTTGTCACAAACTGCTAGACAAACTCTGGTGCTGATTCATCTACCTGTAGGTGGCATCTCCATGCTACCCCTAAGGCCAAGCCAGAGACTGAGCCCACATTGGTGTCAGCCAGCTCTACAGAGAGGGGAGAGGTGGAGCCAGCAGAGAAGCAAGGACATTAGGAAATCCTCTGTGAAAAGAGTTATGAAAAGAAAGAAAGAAATTGGAAAACAAGAGCCAGTATCTCGTCATCATTTTATTTTCCTACTACCCTGAAACCCTGCCCTGATTACCTCTGTTTACCTCCGGCTGGCTACAGGGCACTATTAACAGGTAAAATAATCCAGCCCAGTGCAGCATGTATCAACAATACAGAGGTACTTACTGTTTATTTCTTACCTAGGTCCACCAGTGCTGCTTTGGCATTTAGACACTGGCTTAACTCTGCCTAGAAACCTCAGGAAAACCTGTAGGTTCCCGTACAGCAGCCATTGTTAGTCCAGCCTTCTCCATCAGCACACTGCTTGAGCCAGAGCTCAATGCTAGAGAAACAGCTGTGATCAAAGAGAAGCTTCTCAGCAGCATGCCATTTCCATGCTTTCTGTCTTCTCTTTCTCGATAGATTTTATAGACATTCCAGTGGCTGGAGCTTTGTTCATGGAAAATGGACTCCAGGACCACAGCTGAAACTCAGTTACTAAACCAAACAAAATGACAATAATTTCAGGCAAAAGGAGATGTAATTTGCTACATTTGGATCAGCTCAGTAGGGGAAAAAATCAAGAACAGGAGACTTTGAATTAGCTTAGAATGACAGTGGCTTTGAATTAACTATTCAGTACCTGAGGAACAACCTTAGTAGGTTGAAAGCAGACAGCAAACTGAAATCTCGCTGTAATTGTAGTGATTTAATTGAAATACTGACAAAGATTCTTATACAGTGATTAGCAGCTGTGGACATCTCAAATGTAATTGCCCATGATCAGCTTTGTATGTCTCCAGAAATAAGCTTTCACAGATTCTTGCATCTCCTGCATCTCTACTTAGAGCGGCTCACAAACTTCAGTATTGGCAACTGCGTCCCATCCAAGCCAGGTCTGCGATGGCCCTGGGGAAGCTCTGCCACTCCCATACATAGTTATGTGATGCACTGAGAAAGCCAGAGAGACATAAGGTGCACTGGAAAAAGCATTTTGGTAATAGCAGAGGTGCTCATCTAGAAGTCCAGTAAAGACAAAAGACCTTCAGGAAAAAAGTCCAAGAGCCCCAGGCATCCACTTTCTCAATATTTTTTAAAGATATTTAGAAAATGTTCCAGCCGACAGCATTTTGATGAATATCTGAAAGAATCCAGCTTCCTGGAAGCCAGGTCACTACAGGATGGCTGCCTGGGGTGCCTGCACACAAACAGTTTTGCAGTATGTTTTCCATGGACGCACATACACATGGATGAGTTTAGGAAAGAAATAGTGTAGTGGAGACGTACTGTGAGACTTCATTTAGTAGTCAGCAGGTAACCAACCTAAAAACTTCCTATACTAAGTTACTCCTACAAATTGCATCAGCTAAACACGTACATATCACAGATAGCAGAAGTGAGAACAATTTGATGTTTTATGAGTTGAGAATATGTCCTCTTATACAAGGGTTGACATTCTTGGTCAGATTCTGCTCATAGGATCACAGGGGAGCAGCAATTTATTCTTATTTTTACTTTTACTTCATTTTAGTTTTAGATTAATAAAGATGGGAAAGAAGCAGACAAGTCATTTTAATCTGTGATACTATAAACAAAAAGTCGGTGGGAAAGATTTATAAAGAAATATCAGTTGCAGTGTTCACAATAATGAAGTGGATTAATACAGCAATTAAAGTTCATCAAGTTGAGTAATTGCTGACAACTGGCTTTATTAATGGTAGAAAGATCTGAAAACTCCACAATAAAAGTCTCTGCAAAATACAGCTTGCCTCATCTCTCTGAGGATTTCAGGAGGAATGAAAGAGAACAGTCCTAGTTTTCTTACTCAGGCTAATCTTGCAATGTTACCTTCACTCAAAGTGAAAATCCAACAGATTTACAAATATAGGTGTGATAATTTCATTGACAGCTACTCATAGGAAGTATCACTATCACAGAGGAAATCCAGTCCTGTCCTAATTAAAGGTCATTTCAGGGTTAATATTATATTCTCACCAGACCTTCCATGCAGGAGTAAGACCAGAGAAACAGGTTATGAACCCATTGTGCATATAGGAAAGTCTTATGAGAGACTCTGTTTATGATTTATACATCATTTTATATCATTAGCTCTCTAATCAGTTTGCAAACAAATATTCTGAATGCACTTAACTCTCACAAGATGGGCATATTTAATAATACAGGCTATTTCTATCCTGTTTCTACAATTGGGATAACAGGTCTTAATTATATCATTTCCTATGTTGAAATAGTTTAAGTGGCATGACTGTGGGTACACTGACCTTGAAATGCAGCCTCTTCTTCCCCCAGGATTAGAGCAAAAACATGACTCTCATGGTAGACATATGGCACGATGACTATAATTTATATAAAGCAAGAGTACTGCAGAATATACCCTAAATGCGTGTTTGAAATCCCCATAGTGCATAAAAGGATACAGAGAGGACTGGCCTAGTTATTTCTAATGCTATTTGTACTTTCAAGAGATGCTCTAAAAATGTAGTGCCTGTTAAATCACAACAAGGGCTGTACAGAAACGCCCGACCAGCCTGGCACCTTGCCTTTGACACAGGCCCATGGTGGGCAAGACAAGAATATAAGAACAGGGCAAATACTGAGTGATACTTCCTGCAGTTCATCCTCCCACTTCTAGCAAACTCAGCTGGGGGCTTCATGATCCAGAATTTCCTTCTGCTCCTTTAAATCTTGGAGCAGTGGGGCTCCTTTCTTCATTCCTGCGGATGGTTCCACTTGAAACCCAATCACTTCTTACTCTTTTTTATAAGTGATTTATATTTGTATGCATCTGTACTGGTCTTCTCTTTTCTAAACCAATGAGTCCTTGTCAATTTGACCTCTCCTTATAGCCATGCTATTTTACACACCTTCTCAACATGCCATCCTTCTCTAGTTGGCTTACACTGTGGTCAGAACACTCTGGTAAGGATGACCAAAACTGAGAAAACTCACACACCTCAGAGATTGCAGCTGGCTTCCTGGGCACAGATTTATGAAAAATCATGTAAGAATGATGAGGAAAAAAAGGTCTTTATTTTCATTCTTGCTAAATCCTTCTCTCCCAAGAAGTCATGTCTAAGACCCATGATCACGTTAAGTCTTTGATCCTCCACCAAGATGCCCTGCTGCAGAACATTTTACTCTTAATAGCCAGAATTTCCCAAAATATAAGGCATGGCAAACAATCTTATGACATCAGCAGCATGAACAAGACACAACAGTGAGCTCTGCCTCATGTGCCTTGACAACTGGTATGTCCTGCTGGCCAGAGGCACGCTGAGTTTGTAAGCAGACATTCATATTAATTCATTTAATTTCAAAGGCTTGGTGTTATTTCCATTTTTACCTGAGCATACACTTTTGTGCTTGACCAGTCTATTCATAGCTTGCACTGTCATGAAAACAGTGGACAAATCTTGAAGTCTTTTCTTTGTGCAATTGCTTTGATCCATTGCCCCATCCATGTGTTATGTCTCTGGAAGGAGACGCATGCTGGGCCAGGGTGGCAGCCTCCAATTCCTGAGGGCACATAAAATGGCAACAATGATTACTGGTTTAAGTAAATATAGCAACAGTGGCGGCAATGCAATCTATTCCCACAGTGAATATAATTTAACATCCATGTTCGGGTGCTTCCTGTTATCCATCAATTACTGGAACAGCAAGACAAAGCATACTCAGAGCTACCTGGGTAATTGCACTGCAGATAGCAGTTATGGCTGTTTAAGGAGTAGGCAAGTCAGATGGTTAAAAAATTACAGGAAAGCAAACAATTTCTGTCTGAAAATCTTAGATTTTAATCTTTCACCATAACATCTAAATTATTAAAAACTTTAAAAAAAAAGAATCTGCCTCACAGTCAGAATTTCTACAGCTTGTGCCTGGCAGCAGCAGGAAAACAGAGGGAGTAGAAAGATCAGCTGGATCTGCCTCTGTCAGTGACAGTGTCAGGTCCTTATCTACAGACCTCTTAACACATCACACAGATATGTCCCTCTCACTGAATATAAAGGAAAAAAAAAAAATCTACCAGAGAACCAGGATAAATTTGGGAAAGTGAAAATAGGAGACAAGTATAATTCTCCTTTTCAAAAAAAATTAAAATAAATATTTTTACTGCAACTAGAAGAGAAGGGGTTGTGGGGTTCCTGCCATTCAGGTTACATAACCTAATGCCAACAGAAACTGGTATCATATAAGGACAGCAAATGTCCTACTCCCTCATAGACAACCTTTATGTATGCTAATGTATTCACCAAATCAGTTCCTGTGAAAATAAGTCCAAAAATGGATTCCAGACCCTACTTTCTAGAACATCTCCTCCTCTGCCAAACCCCACATAACTGCAACACTGACTTGGTGAATTTAATTTTGGCTAAATTTGTAGCAAACTAGAGTTTCAAATGAAGCTCTATTCTTACTGCACTTCTAACAAGGCAGGAGGGAGTTCTTCTCACCCCTGGGGCAAACAAATAGCAGAGAGGAAAAAAAAAAAAAAAAAAAGAAAAAAAAAAAAGGAAATGGAAAAATAACACCAAAATTCAAATAATATGAAACCAGCAAAAGGCACATCCTCGGACCCCAGCACGCATTCTGCCCTTTTCCTGCTGCTTGTTAAAAATAAAAAATAAACAACAAAAAAAAATAGACTTATGAAAGCTTCTTACAAAAGTTCTCAGAAACATTTTAAAATGGGAATTATTAGGTAAGTTGAAGCACTGATAGATGTCCATACGTTACAGTAATAAAATAAAATAAAATAATCTTGTTTAGTTATTCACCTATATTTTTTTCACAGAATTCTCATTCCTGATGATTATTGGGGTTTGAGATTATTTCATGATCATTTTCTACAGGTTACTCTTTGCTGTTTCCTTTTTTGATGTTTCCTTCTCTGTTTTCACTGAAGTTTTAAAATGAGACATGCAATGCTCCAGCTTCTAGCTGCAAACAGCAACAATGTCCATAGCTAGCCTTCCATATTTATGGCCAGTGTAACATCCTCTGTGTTTTTAAATCATATCTTCATATTAGAAATATTTGTATATATGTGTTTCAGTGTAGTCAAGATTTTCCTTCACAGCTATAATAGGAATCATAGAATGGTTTGGGTTGGAAGGGACCTTAAAGTCCACCCAGCTCCAACTCCCCTGCCATCGGCAGGGACATCTCCCACTACAGTAGGTTGCCCAAAGCCCCATCCAGCCTGGCTTTGAACACCTCCAGGGATGGGGCATCCGCAGCTTCTCTGGGCAATGTGTTCCAGGGCCTCACCACTCTTACAGTGAAGAATTACCTCCTAACATCTCCCATCTTTTAGTTTAAAACTGATCCCCTTGTCCTGCCATTATTTTTCCATGTAAAAAGTTGCTCTCCATGAATTTTATTAGCCCCCTTTAAGTACTGAAAAGCTGCAATGAAGTCTCCATGAAGACTTCTTCAGGCTGAACATCCCCATCTCTCTCAGTCTTTCTGCATAGGAGAGGTGCTCCAGCCCTCTGGTCATCTCTGTGGTCCTCCTCTGTTCCCACTCTAACAATTCCACATCCTTCTTGAGCTGGGGGCCCCAGACCTGGATGCAGCACTCCAGGTGGGGCTTCAAAAGGGCAGAGTAGAAAGGGACAATCACCTCCCTCCACCTGCTGCCCACAACTGTTCACAGAATCATTTAGGTTGGAAAAGACATCAAAGATCATCAAATCCAACCTTCAACTTAGCACTGCCAAGTCCACCATTAAACCATGTCACTAAGCTATATATCTATACATTTTTACACATTTTTGAAGACCTCCAAGGATAGGGACTCAACGACTTCCCTAGGAAGCCAGTTCCAATACTTCACAACTCTTTCAGTGAGGAGATTTTTCCTACTATCCTACCTAACACCCCCTCATCACCACAACCCAACACAACTTAAGGCCATCTCCTCTTGTCTTAGGATCTTAAGACAAGAGGCTGTTCACACAGCCCAGGATGCAGTTGGCCTTTTGGGCTGCAGGTGCAAACTGATGGCTCCACCAGAACCCCCAAGTCCCCTTCTGCAGGGCTGCTCCCAGTCTGTGTTTCTGTCTGGGATTGCCCAGATCCAGGTGCAGCACCTTGCACTTGGACTTAGTGAACCTCATTAGATTCATGTGGGCCTACTTGTCTAGCTTATTGGCCATCTAGCCAATTCCTCATCCACCTAATGGTCCATGTTTCAAACACACCTCTCTTCAATTTGTAGATCAAGATATCATTTGGGACAGTGTTGGAGGCCTTACAGAAGTCCCAGTAGATGACATCTTTGCTCCCCCAGCTCCCACCTAGAGGGACTTGAGAGACATGGGAAGCCTGACTGCCAGTGAAGACTGAGGCAAAGGAGTGGCTGCGTACAACAGCCTTCTCCATGTCTGCTGTTAACAGTTCTTCTGTCTTGTTTATTAGGAATACTCAGAACTTTCCATTGTGTGCTACATCTGATGGCTCCATTAATCCCACTTATAAGACATATCACAACGAATAAGCACGGAGCACACCACAGAGAAAGGGACCTAAGACTATGACACTAGCACTCCATTAGGTACTTTCCCTAGGAGGAGATGGTACGGCTTCACTTAGAAAAACTCCAGCAACTGCACCAGTGTTCAAGATAATAATATCCTGTATTGTTCTAGCACAGAGATATTTTATGTTTGTAAGTAGTGCAAATAGCAAGCAGATCTGGTTTGACTTTCTTGATCCTGCTCACTTTGTAGGATGCACTGACATTGCTTGCTGTGGCCAGGAGCCCTCCCTGTCACTCAGTAGACTTTCTACATTGAATGCACTAGTCCCTCCATACAAAAACCATCTGGCAATAGCAGGTGTAAGCACCAGATGACAGTAACCATGTTGCAGGCATAACAGCTTGAGTCCAACACAACATTTCCTTTTTAAAAACAAACACATCTTTCCTCCTGCTTCCCCAGCTGCAGCTGAATGGTTGGCGTGGCTTGGGAGGCTCGTGGTGCATGCTACTAAGATCAGAGTTCAGTCTCAGGAAGACTCATGCTCAATTAAGGAGATGATTTTCCAGCCCATGTAGACCCACACAATAACCACAACAGCACAGGTTCCAGCTTAGTCCCTATGTACACAGTCTCTTATCCAAGCTGATCCAAACTTTTCTTTGAATCATGCCCAAGCACTGAATGGCTGAAGACACACTGCTGTAGATACTAGCAATGGGTAGCTCTGTCTGAGAGAGCCACTTTTCTGGATAACTGCATGGGTTTCCATTACATTTTTGGTTTTGATTTTTACTACAGCTTCAGCTGATTGGAAGTAATTTAGCTTTGTGCTACTCTCCAATAAGAAAGTATTCACCAGAGCCTGGCAAGATAAGATAATGACAGACAAAAAGACCATCACTGGAAGGATGCAAAAGAGCTGTTTTGGGATTCCTGCTGCCCAAGAAAGAAAGAAAGAAAGAAAGAAAGAAAGAGAGAGAGAGAAAAAAGTTGTGTAATCAGACCACAGGGACCCTGCTCTCAGCTTGCACAGCAAGAAGGAGACATTTTGAGGTGCTTAAGTGGTGATATATATGAAGTAGAAGAGAGCAGAAGAAAGGGTTTTGGGACAGGATATGAAGGATTGTCTCTAGAAATTTGTGAATCTCAGTAGCACATCTCTTGTTGTCCAAGGGCTGTAGAAACACATTAAGCACACGGTTACTCCATGCACATGTCAGATAGTCTATAGCATACAGATAAAAAGGTTTAATGATACAAACACAAGCCAGCTAATTTAAAACTTCTGAACAGGGGTAGAATCGACAGGAGGAAAGAATCCTATAGCCCTTTAATCATTGCTCTCACTGAGAGCAGCCCTGTGGAGAAGGACTTGGGGGCTCTGGTGAATGAAAAGCTCAACATGAGCCAATAGTGGTTGCTTACAGCCCAGCAGGCCAACACCATCCTGGGCTGAATCGACAGGGGGTTGTAAAAAAGATGGAGAGTGACTTTTTGCTCAGGCAGATAGTGACAGGGCAAGGAGAAATGGTTTTAAAATAAAAGAGGGGAGATACAGATTGTATGTTAGGAGGAAGTTCGTCACTCAGAGGGTAGTGAGGTACTGGAAGAGGTTTTCCACAGAAGTTGTGGATACCCCATCCCTGGAGATATTCAAGGCCAGTTTGGATGAAGCCCTGGGCAACCTATCTAGTGGGTGGCATCCCTGCCCATGGCAGGGGGATTGGAACTTGGTGATCTTTAAGGTCTCTTCCAACCCAAGATGTGCTATGATTCTGTGATACTATGACTCTTCTTTTCCTAGATCTTGATTTGTTTTTCCTAGCAATGTAAAGACATGATAAAGTTAAGATGACCGTGTTTCCCATTTTAAGTCCTCCTGTCCTTTCCTGCTTCCATTCTGCACTTTAATGCATGTTAAATTGAAATCTAATTAGACATTTTTGAACTGTTAAAATCCAGTAGTACATTTACTCCAAACTATTGACCCTGCCATGTCTTAAGTATCAATGTGCTGTTTGTTCAATTTAATTGCCTGTGGGCAAGTACGTCCAATGTGTTCCCTGTCCCCTTAACAATGCAAGCGCTGTTAATTGAGAGTAGGTGATTACAACACAATGTGCTTTCATGTGGGAGCTGGAATAGTCAGGCCAATATGTGCAATCATGGGGGATGATGAGTATCTTTGAGTTTTTAAGGAATTGATGCAAGATGAACAACTGAAAGTCACGGCTATGCTCAGGAAGTGAAGAGATCCATATTATGATCGGAAGTGTGGAGGATGGCAAAGAGATGTCCTTTGTGTCCAGCTGGACATGTCCTTCATGTCATTCCCTAAAAACTTGTATTTTCCCCCAGAATTGCCTTATTAAGGAGTGAAGAGATGGTGTTGTTTTTTCTCAGAAGAACATTTTCAGTCATCAGAATATTCCTGAATTTCTCAGTTTTATCAGGTTACAAGTAATTACCATGCGTTCTATCACCTGGAGTGCCACTATGCAAATTTGCATATGGCTTAGATGCTCTGCTTAGGCAAATATTTATCATCCTTTAAAGCTTATCTTGGAAAAGAATATCATACCTTCTGTTCTCCATTATTACTTCACATGTACCACAATTTAAACAGAAGACACAGATAAAGGGAAAGTCTGTTGAGAAAACATCTGGTGCCTGTGGAGAAATTCCTTTCAGAATCCCATAAAAGTAAGACAAACTGAAAAATCATAAAGAAATACTATATAAAAAGAAAAGTAGTTAAAGATCCACCTCATCTAGAATTAATTTAATTCTCTTCTTCTTCCAGCTTCCACTCTGTACTCAAGGGCTGCTCCTGAGCCTGACCAAGAGAGGTAGGTACTCACTACAGCAAAGTTATTGCAGAGTGAGACAGCTTACTCCCACCAAAGTTGCTGGAAAATGTGCTACTATTAAAAAATAAAAAATAAAAAATAAAATAAAATAAAATAAAATAAAATAAAATAAAATAAAATAAAATAAAATAAAATAAAATAAAATAAATAGAGTAGGTGCTATCATTTCCTCTATCTGTTTATAAACTCTTACAGTGAATGTTGATAGTCAGAATGGAGTGGTTACTAGAACAAAAAAGTGTTGGAAAGTCTATAAAAATAAGAAGATGGATACAGTCTTACTCAGCTTTCCTTTGAAGGTATTATCTGCCTCAGAGTGAGGACTAACAATGATATTCAGAAGCTGGTACACAGTCACCATCTTCAGTTTCCTGGAGACCAACTCATTTTGAGATCAAAGCAAACAACAAACTGTGAGTGCAAACTTGCCCTTGTTGTTGATGGAAAGAGAGGAAGCAAAAGGGAGAGTTATTTTTTTTTTAAATCTTTGGTTATAGGCAAGCATCAGACTTCACTTAAGATAGAGGCATGGCTTGAAAGTTCAGCCATTTATAAACTCACAGTCCTGGCTTCTTCCAAATGGCCAGGCTCAGGAGAAGGCTGTACAGGAGTATGACAGAGATGCAGACACAGGCTATGCCTGCTTGGCCTGTCCTATCTGTGCATGGTGCTTCTGGAGTCCTCCAGGAGAGCCTGCAAAGCTCTCCATAACAGTGTGATGAGTTGCTACACCTGGAACTGAAGTTTTGTGAATATTTTTGTGCACTGGGCAGTGAAGTACAAAACATTGGTGAATGTAACTAACATTCACCACTGATTCACCCATCTAGAAACCCTTTCAGCCATCCAGAATAACCGAGTTGCTGTGGGCCTTGTCTGCTGCTCTGCATGTTGGTACTTCTCACAGGTGTTCAGAAGAAGACAGCACAGCACCATCACATCAGCTGAGCAACACAATTTCCCTTGTCATTAGAGGATGCCATTCATATTTTGGAGTCCAAATCCTAGCTCAGTTTACCTGTATGGACAGAATGTAGATTGGAATAGCAGACTTTACACCTCCACCCCCTCGATTCTTTCTTGTGCTTTACTACACAGTGCTGCAAAAGATATATGGTGCCTTCCCAAAGATACAAGGTAACACAGCTTCTGATTAATGCTGGACCAGCATCCAAGAGGTAGAGAAAGAAGAAGCAGCTTTTCTGAATGATAACTAGAAACTAGTTCAGTTATATGCATGGCAGAATGATCTGGTATAAAATAGGTAGATAATGATATTTTGTAGCATAAAAAAAGGACCTTAAAATCACTTCCAGAGGCTAGGGATTTTCATTTTATCAGCTGAAGCCAGAGATACCAAGACACACATTCAGATAGTGATTTAAGCTGCCTTGAAGGAGTCTTTGGTCAAAAGGGGTTGGGGTGGGTGGTGGACGGTGGAATCTTCCTTAAGTAGAAATTAGTAAAATAACGATTTGCTCATTTTCTTACCCGTTTTTCCTTAATTGTCTTCTTTGTCATGTGAAATTTACAACCCAAGTTGAATCAGAACACAGTAGTACATTGTTAATGGCTCACATAAATCAGGTAAATTAGCTACTTTTACCATTTTTCTTCTTGAAAGCTTTAAGATCAATTTATGCTGCCTCTCCAGCCAGAAGAAAACTGTCTGTGCCTTTGTATGTTGATCCTGTGGAAGCTGTAGGAACTGTTGTATTAACCCAGATGTTTCTTAACATATGATTTTCCTAAAACTGTCATGTTCACCTGCTCCAGAGCTCTCTCACCCTACTTCCTCCTAGTACCAAGATATGCTCAGAGCTATGCACTGGATATAAAAAACCTTTAAAACATCACCATTCTTTAAATCCACTCTCTAAAGCAACACTGCACAAAACTTTCAAATGTACCAAATGCTTCTTATTTCCTCCATTTTGAAGGTTTATCATTTCAGAAATATTAAAAAAAATAAAAATAAATAAATCTGTTTTTCAGAAAGAAGATGTTGACTGTGGACACCAAATTACTTTGTGATTAGTTTGATTTGACCATGATCATACAAAATAAATCCATATTCTCTTTCAGACTAGTGAATGTCTCTGGTGAAATCAGGAACCAAATCCTGATTAGGGAATGGCAAGTAACTGTACCGAGCATACCGAGCATCTTTTCTTTTTGACACCAAAATTAAACTGTTCTACCATTGTTAAAACAAATCCTGCTCTGCTTTTTGAGTCCAGTGGAGGGCTACCAAGATGATGAAGGGCCTCCTCCTTGGACATCTTCAAAAGCCACCTGGACATGGTCCTGGGCAGCCTGCTCTGGGTGTCCCTGCTTGAGCAGGGGTGGAACCAGATGGACCCAGAGGTCCCTTCCTACCTTAACCGTTCTGTGATTTGCACTTGCAGAGATGACCAAAAGGATTTGAATGACAAGGAGGAAATTTTAACAATGTATTAAATCAAGCCAGCTGAATCTTCACTTTCCCAGTGGAGACAGTCATGGTGTTTTGTGATATAGCTGAAGAAGACTGTGTGCTGGTCACAGAGTTGATGTTCACAACAAGGGAGTAAGACTAACCTACTCAATAGTATTCCCCGAAGCCAAAGAGAAAGAGCTCACAATGGGGAGTCCTTCTGGCTCACTGATAGACTATCCCTCCCCAATATGAACTGAATGAATCACAAATGAACAACTTGAATGAATGTAGGCTGGGAAATCTATGAAATTACTGTAGGAGCTTTAAATACATCATAGATAGAAAAAAGGAAAAAATAAAAAACAGACTCTGCAGACCACCGAGGTTGATATTCACATGAAATTCTTTCCTCAGTAGCATGAAGGCAATAATTCCCTGAAGCTGAGAATTAGAAGGCAAAGCTATTGTACTCTTGTACTGCATGCCATCCAGCAGAGACAAAATTACCATTTGCTTCCTGTTCTGGTATCAATTTATTGTGTTGGCACTCTCAGAAGGCTAGCTGATATTTCAGATGTTGAGTTTGATCCTTGACAGAGAGAAAAACAGTTATGAAACACCAGCCATCTCCATCATGTACCACTGTTAAAGAGGACAATATCTAGGGGCAATAGAAAGTCTGACATTATTTCAAAACTTCATTCAATAAATACTCTCCTCTGATGTTCTTTTGTTTCTCATGAAAACATGGATCTTTATTTCAAAATTAGCAGAATAAAGGACATCATCTTTGCCATATAATCAATTTCACGGGACAAAACTTAATTGTGAGTTAGCACTGTTGTTCATTCTATTGTGATTGTATTCATACTTTTACATTTTGGAACATGCTTGTGGTCATTTCTGTTGGGGCTGGCAAAGACATAATAATTAAATTTCTGTGCATCTAAATTCCTTGTTTCATTCCACCTTCCAGCTTCATTTCTTCTGGATAATTTAACTCTTGTTCACACAAGCTAAAGTGGATGTTTTGGAGACCAGGAAGAACAGATTCAAAGTTCCTCCTTCCCTGTGCCTTTATCCTTCTTCCATAAACATGGTTCATCTGGACAAAACATCCCTGCATCTGAGAGCTTCTGTGGAAGGTTGTTCTCTGACTTGTCTCCATTCCCTCTCTTCCTTGACCTGGGACATCATCAAAGTTGGTACAGAGCAATTGACTGCTGTTTGTCTTGGGCCTGGAACAGGAAATGGACCACAGAACACTGGTTAATGCAAACAGCAGGAAAGAAATCATGTTTTTTTTAGCTCAGTTTATACATTTTAAGAAATTCAGGTTCCTGCTATATTCACTAAGTCAACAGGAATTTCCAAAGAACAGTGATAAGCAGTTGCGGAGGCTTTTCTTTGGAAGGACACTTAAGACTTGCACCAGACAAGGCATCTATGATCTGCCACCACAGGAAAATACTTCTCATCTTACAAAACCCTGGAAAAATATTTTTCACTGGAGATGGTTTAGAGAGAAACAATATTTTCTTTGTGTGAGATATTTTTAAAGAAGTTTCTGCTCTGAACTAGATTGCTTATAATGAATGTAAAAATATATGGAAAGATGAGTGATTCCATTAAAAATGGGAAATGTCAAAACTACAAATGTTGACATTTTCAATACAAATTAAAGTATTCCATTTGCAGAAAGAAAATTAATTTGAACCTGACAAATGGATGGTGTGTTCCTGTGACTTACTCATTTTTTAAATGTTGGCTCCAATTTATCCTTTTTTGCATTCCTCATCAGATATTTTTTTTTTAATCATAAAAATTTGGATTTGTTCAGAGAAATTATTCACCATGTTTTCTGAAGGAAACTGTCCTGTGCCAGTATCTTCAAGAAATCTTTACCACAGCACATAATATATGCTTTGTGTGTACATGCACTCCACCACACAGATGCATCCCATTCTTTTCTGGAGAACTCAGTAAATCTCTGATGAATAGAGGAGAGGAGAGGAGAGGAGAGGAGAGGAGAGGAGAGGAGAGGAGAGGAGAGGAGAGGAGAGGAGAGGAGAGGAGAGGAGAGGAGAGGAGAGGAGAGGAGAGGAGAGGAGAGGAGAGGAGAGGAGAGGAGAGGAGAGGAGAGGAGAGGAGAGGAGAGGAGAGGAGAGGAGAGGAGAGGAGAGGAGAGGAGAGGAGAGGAGAGGAGAGGAGAGGAGAGGAGAGGAGAGGAGAGGAGAGGAGAGGAGAGGAGAGGAGAGGAGAGGAGAGGAGAGGAGAGGAGAGGAGAGGAGAGGAGAGGAGAGGAGAGGAAAGGAAAGGAAAGGAAAGGAAAGGAAAGGAAAGGAAAGGAAAGGAAAGGAAAGGAAAGGAAAGGAAAGGAAAGGAAAGGAAAGGAAAGGAAAGGAAAGGAAAGGAAAGGAAAGGAAAGGAAAGGAAAGGAAAGGAAAGGAAAGGAAAGGAAAGGAAAGGAAAGGAAAGGAAAGGAAAGGCTTGGCTTTAACTTCCATGTGTTAGGCTCCCAGTGGGGTCTTTCCACCTCACTACAGCCAAATTGCTGCTTGTACTAAGCTTTGCTGCTCTGTGGTATGTAGGCACTTGCAAAGTTAATTCTGGCTACTGAGATATTACCAGAGCCCCGATTTAAGTGTGGGAAATATAACTGGAATTGGAAATGCTTCTACAGCCACAGTGAACTCCTGAAGTGTGCCTACTGTTTCTGTAAATTACATCTGCCTGTGAGAAGTAACACTATATGCTTTGGGATTTGTTTTATTTGGCCTGTTGTTTGTGTAAGGCTAATACCATAAGCAAGATAAAATCCAAGTAACTGTAAAGTTCGACTTTGAAATAAAAAGCAAAGGAGAAAAATATTTCTTTCTTTCTCTCAGTCTCCAGGTGCAGGGTTATTGCAATCAAGTTAATTATTTTCCCAACTTCTTGATTGTTATTTGGAAAAAGCCAGCAAGCACAGAAAAAGACATAAGTTCTCTTCTGCTCTCAAGACAATTTAAAAATAAATAAGTAAATAAATAAAAGGAAAGAAGAAAGAAAACATTTCTCCTCTAAACCTAAAACCACAAGAAGTATCTTGGATTCAGATTTGCCCTTAGTGTTTTCAAAGAAGATTTTGTCACTTTAAATTCCATTCACATCCTTCAGCATTTAGTCTTCCTCTAGTTACACAGGCTATCCTTTTGCCATTAGCATGATGGGAGTATTTTGCAGACATCAGTCTTTATCCTGAGTCACAGCAGTGCTAAAACATCTTGACTGTGGCTTTGGATGCAGAGCACAGAGTGATTTGATTAGGTTCCCTTTTGAAAATCTTATATGAGCAACTTTTTTATACTATCTTATAACATGAAAACAAAATCAAAGCCCAAAATTAATAGGCTATGAAGAACTGCATCAGCTACATGAGAGAGAGGTTAGCACTGCAGTATGCTGTATTTAACATAAGGACATGCTGACCACGTACAGCAGGGGTAGTGGTTATTTTCAGGTTATTTATCAAGGTTCACAGTGTTTAGATACAATAGTTTATAATATGTCAAAGGCTTAAGTTAGGTGAATGGATTAGCAAACCTGGTGACAATAGCCTAGAGTCCTTCAGCAAGATGACAAAAATGCTCAGGGCCTGTCTGTTTTCCTCCTCTGGCATGTCTGGCTCTGTTCCCTGCCAGTGTCATCAGCTCCGTGTGTCTTACAGGCATATCCCAGGGGGTGGGAGGGATATGTTGCTTTGTTCACACACAGCATCTGAGCAGAAAGTGGTAGAGGTTTGTCAAGAGCCATGAGAAGGCAGACACCCTAGAAGAGATCATATTGATTATTGTCAACATGGTCTCAAGCATATATTGTGCTACTCTCCATTGAACAGAGATCATGTTGTGAAACCATAGGAAGAAAAAATAATGGAGCTCTCTCAGACCCACAGAAATCATTCAATGCTGTGATACGTGTATGATGGGTCTTGGAGGGACGGATGCAGCATGAAAAGTAAAGTATCCTTAGCAAAACAAAACTAATCAAAGTTCTACTCAAATAGACTTCCATAGGTCACTTCAGCAAGAGAGAGCACGCCAAAGGCCACTGATGTTGTATATCTCTTTATACAAGACAACTGCAAAATTTGTAGTTTATGGACATAGCTTTGGCACAAATACAAGATGGATCCCATGAAGTATGTTCCTTGTCATTTCTAGGGACCTAAGAATGATTAATAAAGACTATTCATTCCTGCTTTATACCACTTACATTTCTAGACCAAAGCCATCTTTCTAGGGAACATGCTGCTAAACATATTGATTGATTCAAGTTTTATCACTCAGCCTCCTGACATGATAAACAAGGTTTATCAGCTTGAAAAATCTTTTCAGGAAAAATAAAACACTCAGCTTATAAATTACTTAATATCTGGAGCTTCACATCTGACAACTGACCTCACAGAACCTTAAAATCACAGAAGAATGTAGGCTGGAAAGTAAGTCTGGAAGTCATCTGGTCCAGCCCTCCCATTAGGCAGAGATAACTGATGTAGGTCAGGCTGTCTGGGGCTGTTGGCAAGCCAAGGTCTGAGTATCTCCAAGGAGGGAGACTCACAGCCTCTTGAGGCAACCTGTGCCAATGCTTTACTACTACTGCTGTAAAAAATATCTTCCTTATTTCTAAGTTTTCATAGACAGCACCTCCACAAAGAGTCTGGCTTCTGTGCATCCTCGGATCGGGGAGACACCAGTTGACCGGGGAGCTATAGACACCAGTAAGATTCCTCTGAGCCTTTTTGTCTCCATCCTGAACGGACCCAGCTCTCTCAGCCTCCCCTTGTATGTCAGATGCTCCAGTCTCTTCACTGTCTTCATGGCACCCCACTGCACTTGCTCTAGTATGTCCATGTCTCTCTTGCACTGGGGAGCCCAGAACTGGGCACAGCACTCCAGGTGTGTCTCACCAGGGCTGAGCAGAGGGGAAGGATCACCTCCCTCAACCTGCGGCAATGTTCTTGCTGATACAGCTCAGTGCATGGTTGCTGTCAGGGTATATTGCTGACTCCTGTTCAGCTTGTGGTCCATTGGGACCCTCAGGTGCTTCTCTGCAAAGCTGCTTCCCAGCTGGTCAGCCCCAGTGTGTCCAGGTGCTCAGTGTTATTCCTTCCTAGGGAAATTTCCCTTTTCTGAATTATATAAGGCTCCTGTCAGACCATTTCTCCAGACTATCCAGGTCCCTCTGAATGGCAGACCTGCCCTGTAGCCCATTGAGTATTCTTTCCAGACATGCAAATCATGTTTACACTCATTGTCGGTTCTCACAAGAAAAAAAAAGTCCCAATCTGTGACCAGATCCTGAAAAGGGGTTGGGGGGGGAGGGGTGGTTGGAGGGGGTTATGAGCAAAGAATTAGAAAATACTACCAGACATCTTCCACACTTGTGTATCACCTGAAAAGATATTCCTTGTAGGAAAGTCTTTGTATGAGAGAGGCACAGTTACTGAGAATACACGATGCTTTGTCATCACTTGAGTACCACACAAAACCTTCAGTTTTCACTATTAGCAAAAAGTGGGAAGACTTGCTGTAGCAGCACTAATTGCTGAACACTGGCTTTGCCACTTTTATTCTCCAGCCTCCTGAGAGGCATTTGGGCTGGGACTGAGAGCAGCCAACACCTGCCTGTGGACTCTGAGCCCACAGACCACTGCCAGCTGATGTTTTTCAGTAGGTTGGTGGAAAGATCCTATTGCAAGCTGTGGTGCAAAAATGAACAACCGAGAACTATGTCTCTACATCGAGAAGTACATCCAGAAGTACTTTGTGAATACTGGCCTCTCATTGCACATCTCTTTTCTTTTCCTAAGGTATAGCCAAGCAAATTCACTTTCCTGACAAACTGCTATCAGCTACTCAGCATTAAAAGTGGTAGCTTTTAGGTGACAATCAGCATATTTTTTCCAAATGAATTGAACAATCAAGGTAATAAAAAATGAATTCATTTTTACTTAGAGTACATTTGCACGCAAAGTGGGGGGTAGGCATTAGAAATATTGAAGAGCATGAAGGTTAACAATACCCAATTTTGCACTGCTAGCAGAATATTTGTACTGTGGGGAAAAAAAAATGAACATTTTTCAGCATAGCCATACTGTGATTGTGGTTCAATGGAACCAGGAAAGCCATGGAGCTGAGAGATAATGCTGGTTTAATATGTGACTAGCAGTGACTGAATTCCATTGAGAGTAAAGGCAGGAAAGCACTAATGTAATTAATTTCCTTTGGAACAATACAGTCCAAGTGAAATAGCATATCTTTATTTCCTGTAGTAGCTTTTTTGTACAACACCTAATAATACACAAAAGCAAAGTATTTGGATGTTAGTAATATGCAGATTTTATTTTACAGCACAACAGAAACCCCTGCATAATGTAGTGACCTCTTTTCTATATGCTATACTTCTGAAGCTAAGGTCTGACCCCCTAAAAACATGGTTTGCTTTTCCACTCAAACTTAAACACTTACTTGGATAAGGTCTGTTATAATTCTGTGACACTTGACGGTGTGCCCATTTCCTATAGAAGACAGAGATTTATAGAAAGAATATATATTGTAACAAGCAGTAGCCCTAAATTAATTAAATTAATTATTTTAATTAATTTTAAATTAATTGTCAATCATTTCTGTATAGTGTAGAGGTCATAAAAGAGAGATCTGATTAGCTATTATGATTTGCTGCATAGCACAGTTCACAACTTAAGGCTGAGTACACACCATAGCTACTTACCAAAACTAAAACTGTCCTGAATTTCTACTTGTGGTGCTCAAATTATATTAAGAGACAGACTTTGTAGGACTGATTAGGGAAACGAAGGGGAAAAAAAAAAAAAAAAAAAATGTAGTATCAGGATACTGAATTACAGAATTTGGTAATTAGTTGAGATTAAGTGCTCCATGGAAATGATTTGGTAATAATTTGGTAGCAGCTTAGTAGTGCTGAAGCCTCCAGAAACACCTGGCTTGATGTTTCACCACCATCTTTCAGACATTCTGAAATTTTCAGATATTTTTTCAGCCGAGTGGGGCAGTCCCCTGGAGCCCTGCCATCAGTGGCACTGGCAATAAGCAGGATCATTTCAGGCCTAGCCTCCAGCAATGGCAACATTTCAAGCTCCCATGCAGCCATCTAAGTGCACGAGGAATCCTATTGTTGAAATCCGTAATTTCAGCAATAGCTGAAGCCAAAGTGAAATCAGTTGGACTTTGGTATCCACAATTTTTTATGTTTATAGTTTTGAGCAAACAAGATGAATGCACATGGGAATATGAACAGACCGATATAAATCATTTACATTTGAAAACATCCTTACAGAGAGAAGAAAATAAAAATAAAAATAAAAATAAAAATAAAAATAAAAATAAAAATAAAAATAAAAATAAAAATAAAGCATAGATATTCTATTTTGGTGAGATCTTTATGAAAACAAACAGCATAATTCACCCGTATGACTGCTGGACTTGCAAGAAAACATTATCTGACTTTTATAGTAAAGTACAATTTTCCGATACTAATAAGTTAACTGCAATCTGTTGGTGTAGACGGATGCTTCACTTATCAAATGTATGTATATACAGTCACTTTCTTTTTTTTTTTTCTTCCAACACAGGGAGAACAATGCTATAGTGCACATCAAAGATTCATTTGCATGTACTGCCTCATTATTTTACACCTGCTGAGGTCTCCAACATTTTGCTTACTGCATCAAAGAAAGATTTAGCCCTTGAAAAGGCTTATACTTGTTATGTAAAAAGAAATATCCTCAGGCACGCATCTTTCTGAAATAAAGTGAGAACTGAACCTCATGATCTTTCTTGGATAAAGGTAGATGAAGGTCTTAGTTAAATTTTCAATCTGTCAATAACAAGAAACTTTTAGGAAAAAAAATCTTTTGTTTCAAGTATTACATGACATAGACTAAGTCACAAAATATCACATTCTCTCTCACTCATTGGAAACTGCTTTTAAATCTCAAAACAAAGCGTTGCACAAAAATTATTAATATAGCACTTCACAGGTAATTAACCTTCAAATGATGAATCTATATCAGTCTGTCTTGTAAGAGTGAAATAAGAATAGCTTTTTTTTTTTTAGCTTTTTTTTTTTTTTAGCTTTTCTAATCAGAAAAGTTAAAACATCTCTCCTGTACTGGACTTATTTACGTAATTCGTCCTAGGTCATGTTGCTTAACGGGGTCGATCTGGTGCTGGCTCCTTCTGGATCAATGCTAAGGGCTAAATAATGCAACCAACTGATTTACATGTGGTTATTGGGCAGACTGAAGTGGTGACAAAGCAGAAGCATGAGGGCTGGGCAAGGGGAAGACCACATTTAGCAATGTAGGAAACATCTGAACAAATACAGTTTGAGGGCAGCCAAGGAGTTCTTGATTTCTGCTTGGGACTATGCAAGAAAATAATCACAAAGTTGGGCTGTTTCCCAAAAGGAGGGTGGGTTGTGCCAGGGCTGGATGTGGCAGAGCCACTGAAGAGGACTGAGCTGTAGCTTACAGGGTCAGGAACTGGGGTGAGGGGCAGTACTGCTGGGGTTTGGCAGGAAGAAAAAGTAGTGGAGAGGGCACTGGTGGACTACCTTCCCTGGAAAACACTGCCCAGGCATTCACCCAGCAGAGACCCTCACAGGGACAATATCGTATATATTGCATTAAAAACGTAAGGTTTTGAGGAGGCTGCAGGGGTGGCCTCTGTGAGCACAACCCAGCAGCTGCCCCAGGTCAGATCAGATCCAGCTCCAGATGGCTCCAAAAGGGACCTGCTTGGCCAGAGCCGAGCCATGAGCAACACTGGGTGGGCCTCTGGGAGAGCAGACTGAAGGAAGGGGAAATCTGCTGTGCTACAGCAGCTGGGAGAGAGGGGTGAGAGCTGAGAGAGAAGCAGCCCTGCAGCCCCCAAGGGGAGTGCAGCAGGAGGGCAGGAGGTGCTCCAGGCACAAGGCAGCACAAGTTCCCCTGCGGCCCCTGGAGAGGCCCCTGGTGGAGCAGGCTGTCCCCTTGCAGCCCATGGGTCCCACATGGAGCAGATCTCCATGCTGTAGCCCTTGGAGGAGCCCCCAGTGGAGCAGGTGGATGTGGCCTGGAGGAGGCTGCGGCCCATGGAGAGCCCCTGCAGGAGCAGGCCCCGGGCTGGAGCTGCAGCCTGTGGAGAGGAGCCCACACAGGAGCAGGGGGTCTGGGGGGAGCTACCGCCCACCTGTAGGGGACCAGTGCTGGAGCAGTTTGCTCCTGGGGGATGGACGCCATGGTACAGAGCCGTGTGGGAGCAGTTCCTGAAGAGCTGCAGCCTGTGGGCAGCCCCCGCAGGCTCAGTTCAGGAAGGATGGCATCCCGTGGGAGGGACCCCACGGAGAGCAGGGGCAGAGAGGGACCATGAAGGAGTGGCAGAGACGAAGCGCCATGGACTGACCGCAACCCCCATTCCCTATTCCCCTGCACATAGTCTGCCCCTGTCCTCCAGGGGAGGACACAGAAGAAGGTGGATAGGGGGGAAGGTAGTTTTAGACTGCTTTTAGTTCTCACTGCTCTAGTCTGGTAGCAGTAGGCAATAAATTTTATTCTTCTCCCTACATTGAGTCTGTTTTGCCTGTTACAATAATTGTTAAGTGATCTGCTTGTCCTTTTCTCAACTGTAGAACTTGAATCATTTTTTATTGTATTTTCTCCCAGTTACTTTGAGTAGGAGGAGTGAGAGACTGGTATGGTGGAGCTTAGCTGCCCATCGGGGTGAAACTACCACACTGTATTTTTAGGAATGATGTCCTCAGGAATGTGATCCTTGGAGAGAACTCGCCAAGTTGTGTTTCTTCTCCCTTTCCTTTATTTTTTTCCTTGTTCTTCTTCTGACCAGTCTTTTCCCCTCAGAAAAAATGTCCACTTCCCCACAAAACCTTTTTAAACACAAATGGCAAGTCTGTACAGAATAAAGGCCACAGCCATTCTTCTCCAAGGCATTTAACCCTTTGGAGAAAAAGCAGGAGGTGCTTTCTTCTTCCCACACAAAGCTTTTCCTGAATTGATGCTTTTAATACACATCTAAACCGAAATGCAGCAAGGGTTATTGAATCTTTTGAGATAAAAGTCAATATTAAATTATAAGGGAGAACATTTACCCACTCAGAAATGATGGCTCCGAATGCATTTAGATGATTGTGGTATTTTATTTACCAAAGTTTGAATTTTGGCAGTGGCATTTGACATTTACATAATTTCTTATATGATGAAATTACTTCACTGTTCTATTTTTTCCTAAATATAGACCAATACTGCAAGAGTGATGTCAACATTAGACTTGAATCTTTATGGTCTATAAGATAAGTAAGTGTTCTGAGTTAAATGTAAGCATTTTAAGAAAAAAAAATGTCACAGAGTTATATTCCAAAGCCTCCAGATAGAAACAAGAATCTACAGCTTCTCCATTTAACGTAACACCAAGCAGTAAGTAGGACTATAGCCTGCCTGTGTTGTCTTGCAGCATGTGTGATTTATAATTCTATAACTGTAGGAAAAAAAAACAGGGCTTGAATACTGTCACAGAGTAGTCTACAAGTTAAGATGGTGGATGCATTAGCGAGGGGCAGCCCTAAGTGGTAGCTCACAGAGAGTATGACCTTCCTGTACAGATGGACCCCATGGGAAGAGTCAGGTGGTTCTCCATTGGCACGACTTTCTGCTCCACTGCTTTTCTTAGTAGTTTTTCCCTTTTAGCAGTGTTCTGCCCCATTCCTCCTGTTGATGACCCATAGCCCAAGCTGCCAGTTGTTTGGAAACCTCACTAAGTGACCATTGGGAATACAGGTCAGCTGTGAAGTACATATTCATGCCAGGATCTCTTTCAGATACAGTGTGTGTGCTTCAGCTGAACAGCATAGCACTTAGGACACTCCTGTCCGCTAGTAAGAAGCCTTTCGTTGTGGCTGTGCAAGATGATTTCTTACTGCTGATGACTCCTGGGCAGCCTCTTCACCGTCCCATGGCAAACATCACTAGATGATCCTTGGGACAAAGTGTGACCTTACACGTGCTGGGTGTATACATGTGCTGCTCATTTGCTCAGTTTTACATCATGTAGGTCAGGTTTAAAGCTCCTCCATACTATGTTTAGGAAGAGCCCAGGAATGGTTCAGGAAGAATGCTCAGTGCAGACCAGATACCCTGATGACTTGTGCTGTGCTAATGCTTGATCTTCTTCAGGGAGAGCCCTTGAGATCTTCTAAGCCTGCCCTGGAGCACAGGAAAGCAGGAAAGAGATAGTCCAGGCTTGAGAAGAGGTTTAGAGCCACATTTAAATGACAGTGTAAGGATTGACGGGGATACAGATGGCTCCTTCTCTACTGTCATTTTGATTTGCTTCCAGGGTCCTGCTTTTGGGGCCGAATAGCATGTGGTGGCTTGCATCCACACTGCTGTTGAAGACAGATTGACTGCACCATTTTGTAGTGCATCTGGAAGATGCTCTGCATGTGTTGCTGTCCCAGTTTCAGCTGGGATAGAGTAAATTTTCTTCCTCGTAGCTGATATGGTGCTGTGTTTTGGATTTAGGATGATAGTAATGCTGATAACACACCAATGTTTTAGTTTTTTTCTGAGTGATGCTCACACAGAGCCATTTCAGCTCTTCGTGCTAAGGAGCTGAAAGCACAAGGACATTTCAGCCCCTTGTGCTGCCCTGCCAGCGAGGTACTTGGGGGTGTACAAGGAGCTGGGAGAGGACACAGTAAGGACAATGGACCCAGACTTACCAAAGGGATGTCCCATACCATGTGGTATCATGCTGAATGATAAATCTGGGCTGAAGGAGAACTGGCCAGATCGGGTGCTGCTGCAAGGGTCCGGCTGGGTATTGGTCAGCAGGTGGTGAGCAATTGGAATGTACATCACTTATTTTGTATATTCCTTTATCATTATTATTATTTTCATTTGTTTTTCTGTCGTATTAAACTGTCTTTATCTCAACTCACAAGCTTTAATCTTTTTTTCTTCTTTGATTCTCTCCCCCATCCCACTGGGGGTGGGAGGCAGTGAGTGAACAGCTGTATGGTGTTCAGTTGCCTGCCACCATGAGCCCTTCCCCTCATCAGCAACAACTCAGGACATGTTTCATTCCTTTTGAGGCTTCTCTTTGAGTCACAGAGAAGTTGTCACTAAAGATGTTTTAGAAGCTCATATTGCTTTATGAAACAATGAGAAGACTGACTTGGTGGCCACTTGCCATGTTTATTACCTCTACAAAATAATACTGCTGGTGAAATAGTGACACTGCATGAGCACAAAAAGAAAGGTTTCCTGGGATAGTCTCTAAGGACCAGTCTAAGCCAAAAATACCAGGACGTGATACAGTCCCACCCCTATTGCCAAGGTACAACAATCTCTATACAAGTCCAACAACCAAACCACACACTTTTATCTACCTTTCTTCCATCCTCAGAAAAAAAATTGGGGTAATATAACATGCAGACCATGGTCAACAGAATCTTGGAATGAAATGAGGAGTAGTCCAAACTGACAGAGAAAACATAGCCAATGGCTGCAATACCAATACAAATTTTGCACCAAATAAAATGATTCATTTTCACATTCTGGAATATTTTTCTGAACAGGAACTGTGATAGGACTGTTGATGATCTACATAGGAATGTTTCAAGCATGGGTTGGAGGTTTTCTGGTTTCTGCTTTGCTGCTCAGTCCAAACCAGCTCTCACATGAAGTATACTGAGCCATGCCCTCGGCCAGTGGCTAAGTAGGAATAGATCATTTATTATAAAACAGGAAATATGGGTTCCACCAAGATTCTCACAGAGCGTGGACAGTAATAGATGCCCTCTGCTTCCTCTTTCCTCAGCTGAAGCTTTAACCTAAGGCTAAACGAGTCTGCAAAATTACTTCTGGAGGAATTTAATTTCCCTGTTCACTAGTTTTACTTGTATTAATTAAAAGCAAATTCTCAGTCACATCTTATTCAGCTGGGAGAAAATACCTTAGCATACAAACCTTTCTGAATAAAATATCCTTTCTGCTTTGAGTAGATTCCTTCTCCAAGAACTCCAGTTAAATTTTCTAGCTATGAACATTTAATGACCCCATCCCATTAACATTTAGGTATCAGTCAAAAACCTAAAATCCAGAACAAATTCTATTTATTTTACCTCATTCCGACTTTGCTTAGATCCATATATGTTCCAAGAAAGCCTGATCAGCCCTTTCTGAAACTTGACTGTATGGGGAAACTTTTTAATTGGGTTCTTTACTCCTTGCCTTAAACTGATACTTTCAAATTGTGTTTTGTTTTCTGTTTGCAAAACATGGCAATGTCATGGGCCACCTACAACAAATGCTCTTCCTCCTGGTCAGTCTCAGGAGTATGGACAGGGCAAGAGAGGATCTTGCAGGGAATTCAGATATAGAAGGGATATCAGTGCAAATTCTGATAAATCCCAGTTTTATATATTCATTTCTAGGTGTTCCATTCATGAGAAATCCTATTTCATGAGAAAGAAATGGTTGTTTTGATATTCTCTTTAGTCAAACATTGTAATATTCCAGGCAGAGCAAGTCAGGCTATTTTTTATTTTTTTTTTCTAGACAAATATTTTTTACTAAAATTGACAGTGGAGAGTACATTTGTACAATTCAACCACAAATTAAAAGGAAACCATTTTGTATTGTGCAGATTGTGGTCATGCTCAGATTCCATTGATTTACAAATTCTGCCAAACAGTTATTACCATAATCTCCACATGGTTGGTGAACTTTTATTATGGCAGCATGCTTAACTTGCAGAAAGGCTGCCCTCGTGGTTAAATGACTGGGGGGCCTGCTGTGGACATCTCTCTTACTGTGAATGCCTTTCTTCCTTCTAAGACAATACTGTCAGAGACTTTGAGTATTTATTATCTAATAAGTGAGTTATTGTCATAAAATATCATGGAAACTATTGATTGAAAAAAGCTAAATCTTTTTAACATATAAGAAAGAGTACTGCAAAAATAAATTAATAATTATGAATTGACAGAAGAGACAATGTACCTTGTATCCATTCCCCAGTAGACATTGATCACAAAGGTTATCAGACTGAAATTCTCTTGTGTGTATAACATGCCAAGCCTGCAGTGGTCTCTGAGACAAGTACAGCTGAATAATCCAAACTGACATCTGTCTGGGTGCACTATCAGAACCCGTCCCTTAAATTCCTAGATGCTGGTCTAAGATGTTTATTCACATCCTTGAGCACTGAATGAACAATTCCCTCCCACGACAGGTGTCCATTAGCAAAACAGCATGCCTCATTTGGCCTTAAGCACGGGTGACAGCTAATAAAAGCATATGAACATGTGTTATGCATATATGCCACAAGGCATAATCCTCTTTGCTCCATGCAGAAATATTTCCTATTGCCCCAATTATTGTGAGTGCTGGGAAGTATTTCAGCATGGACGATTATGTCCATAACATCTGTGTCCAGGCTGGGAACAAGCAAATATTGCAGAGTACTGTTCACAAACACCCATTCAGGGGTTATGCAGTTCCTGCTGTCTGTTGACAACACGAGCCATATGAAGACAACTCACCGACACATGTTGCTTTCCTGCCAGCTGTCACAGTATCTGCTGCTGGTCCCTGGCACAGAGCTGAGACTGACAAGCAGCACAAAGGCTGACACCTTTCTTGGTGCAAAGCTATAGTCCAGGAAGCTCTTTCTGGGATACTTCCTGGAGCAAATCTCAATTGGAGCATCTACCTTGTAATCCACCAGGCAGACTTCAGCATTTGTGCCCAATTTCTTTCCCAATGCCATAAGAAGAAATGTGCAAACTCCTTTTAATATGCTCCCTGATAGGAAAGATACATTTGATTTTAAATCTTTTATATGACACTATGTTTCACCAAGTAGATTATAAAAATTTAAATTACTTGAGAGGAGGAGAGAAGAAATGCAAGCACTACAAAAACTACTGAGAGCTTGCACAAATGTGACTCTTCAGCAGACTTTTCACTTAGGCAGATGCTTTCTGTCTCCTGAAGAAGAGCTCTTCTAGCTCCAAAAGGCTCCAGCAGTGGACATTGATTTCAGCTGCATCTCTGTGCTACACCTAACTGTGATGAATGTGTCAAAGCTGATATCCCAACTGCATCTCAAAGCAAGCTGCCTCAAAGAAGTACCTGCAGAGCTCTTGCTTGATGGGTTTTCCCTTACAAAGCAAGGAACAGTGTTTATCTAAAGCAATACAGTGTTTCTTTCCCAGATGGCCAAATTAACAAGCCTGTGGGAGTGTCCATCTCAGATACTTTGACAGCAAAGAATAACTGCTACTCTAAGCGCAGTAAGAACAGAAAAGCATAAGAAAATGTCCTTCATGTCAAGAAGTTGGTTTCTGCATCTGACAACCCAAGTTAGCAGCCTTTCTGCCCCAGCTGTCAGATTTTGTCCAAACATGCCCTCAGAATTACAAAAACCTCCATTTAACCAGTAATAAACACTCCTCATCATTGACATCCTATATGCTCCCCATAGAAGAAAATGACTACAGAAAATAAAGTAATGGTCGTGTCTGTGCAGTGATTCTGATCAATATTGTTTCACAGCTTCATCATGCAACACTATTTCACATTGCTCTTTGTACATGAAGATCATCATTGTCTTCTGGGTTTGTGTACAGAATTTAGCAAAATGGTAAATTAACTCAGTCTTGCCAGATGATGGTCCAATAGCAGAGTGCTGCAGGTTGGGTGGCTAGTAAAGACACAAAGAGGGAGCTGATGACTGGCTCCTCCAGCAGGCCTTGCCAAGCAGGTGAAGGTCAGCGTTTCACAGTGCTGTGCCTATAAGCATTTTGTAGACCTTTTTCTTTTTTGCAGTCTCAGCTGCGGCATTTTTCTCAGCATCTTGTGTGCTTCTTATTCCTCTCCTCATTCTTCACTGCCATTTTGGTTTCCTGATCCTTGGCTTAGCTTCCAGCCATGCTTCTACCCTGCTGTCTGGATCGCGGCCTATCTTAATTCCCTCATCTCAGTCTACAGCTTCTGCCTTAACAGTGGCTTAATCCCAGCACCCAGCTACACCAGTCCAGGGCATTACAGGAGGGCTTGTTCCCTAACTGGGACTTCTGGCCACACACAGTAACAGGTCATAGCTCGCCCCCATGGGAGGTCGACAGGAATAACACATGCAATTAACCTTTCTGCTGCAGAGACCATCTGGTTATTGTGCTGTGCATGCACAGCACGGAGGTGAATTGGTGAAATTCCTTACTGCAAAGACTTCAGATTGGATTGCAGGATCAAAAAGGTCATAGGAGTTTTCAAAAATGAGAGTAGCTTTGTTGCTCAGCTTGTAGAATCCTTTGTATTATCATGCTTGGAGACACACTAAGGCAGAAATGATGGAGAAAGGGAGGTAAAGTAACAGATCGTGCCAATGCAGCACAGTCCAGACAGTAGCATGTCAACAAAACTGCTGTAATTGAAATCATGACTCTTGCTGGAATCACGGCAAACCTCCAGCTGACTGCTGTTGACCCAAGGTTTTAGCCTAGTATCATTATCTTTTGAAGATACTTAGAGTATATCAGATATACGTGGTTTAATTTAGCAAAATATATATGGTAAGGTATATCCCAAAACAATATACCACCCCAGGCCCATTCCTGTACAGGAGAAATGTGATAAGAACACCTACAAGAGAAAGGTAATAAGAGAAAAAGGGGGACTGAGAAGTCATTCACACTCAGTAGAAGCAGAAGGGGAAAAGCTGAGAGGAGACACACGAGTGAGCATTCACAGAGACCAGGACTAGCCATTAGCCCAGGAGTGGAGGCAGCTGTGGTTGTGGTGTCAACAGGGAGGCTGCTGAAGATGAAGCAGCAAGAGGTCCTGTCTGGAAGCTCCTCCATGTGCAGCCAAAACATGTCAGGAGGGTGCGTGGTGGTGTCTGGGCAGAGTATGCATGGCCTGGGGAGCTGCTGGCTCTGCTCTGCTCAGGTCCCCACCAGCACAGAGAGCTGAGCTGAGCTGAGAGAGTCCAGTGCACGAAAATTATAAAGCAGGCTCCCTCTTTCTGAGAGAACATGGAGATATCTGCAGATGTCCTTTCCCTGAAAATAAGGCACAAACCAGGACAGAAGTGTGTTTGTTTGGAGCACAGAAAATATAACTACCAGTGCTGCAATTTGGAAAGCTTTCAAAACCGTCCTTGTAGCTGGAGGCAAATGCCACAAGCCACAGAGTTTAATAAAACAGTCCTGACCCAAGGTTTACAGCACTAAACTGCACACTTGAGGCCAGATTAGTAAAAACAGATGGGAAAAATATAAAGCTGCACAGACTAATTGGGCGCCCTGTTGGTGGACACTTCCTGTAATCAGGGGAGTTTTGAATGACATATGTTTATCTTTTCCCCCTCCTTGGGATACTATTTCATTATACACAGTAACGAGGCACCTGGCCCTATGATTGCTGGGCTAAAAATCCTTATGAGGATTTTCACCTGCTGTGCACAAGCTTTTCTATTGGTAAAACATAGATGCTCTACCCTTACCACTCCCTGGGGCTCGACAGAGGAGCAGCTGTCTGGAAATCACCATGATTAGAGTTATTAGCATTTGGGAGGCATCTCTGCCTTGGTGGAGAAAGGCAGTTGGAGGTCACTTTTTAGTCAGGGAGGAAAGGTAGGATGGGAAAAGGATGAAAGGATGTGGAAACAACTTCAGAACATAACAGACCATCTGGACAGAGGCACAGTGGTGATGAGCAATGGGGTTCACAAGATTTCAGCTCTCAGTTTGGAAATGAGAAGCCAGCCTGGTGCCCCATGGGCTGTTGGGTGACCCATCACTGCTCAAGGCAGCCACAGCACCAATCCAGACGCCCACAAAAATCAAAATGCAAATGGCAGAGCTCTTCCTCTAAGGAGGCTGGGGTCGCTGATGTATTGAGGTTGAGATTTTTAGGCTTTTAGTGATTCCTTTCTGTTCATAGCACCAGGCAAGGGACCTTTTGGTGGACATTTGCACAGTTGACTGGTCCTTTTGGCTGCCTCATTTTCTGATGCCTTAAAGGGCATTTCTCTTTTTCTGTGGCACAATCTCTAGCTCAGCACACACGTCTGGTGCACCTGGAAGTATAAGGTGAGTGTATTTACACCCCTGTCCACTTCTTCTACCTTTATTACCTCTAGTTCTTTACAGCTGGTGGACACAAGCTCTTGTCACCTGCCCTGGGATGCATGTCACAGCTGCAGGTCCATATCGTCACCCACCCCAAACACTGCTGGGATTGCAGGTGCGGGGCTTGGGAGAGGAGTTCTCTCCAGCCACAGACGCTAAACAAAGCTCTACACGAGCTGAGTTATTGAAGACAGGCACTGAGTAATCATGTTCCTACCTGTATAAACTGGAATCAAAAGTGAGTTATTCAGTCAGCGGAAATAAATGGATTTTTCCAGCTGATGTGGCTGACGTGTACTGTGTATATCACATTTATATATCTTCCTTCCACCAACCAGCTCCCCTTTCAATAATCAAGCTCTATAGCTATAACAATTCTACTGACTGGAAAGAAATGTGTGTTCACAACATGCACCAAGAGATAAATCCTGATACAGCACTGGGAACACATTCCGTGCATTACATGTGCCAAAGGAGTAGGATTTATTCGGGTCATTTATGCTCCACTGGAGTGGAAAAAGGAAAAAAAATAAAAATAAAAAAATCGGCCTTGCTATAATGAATCGGACTCCTTGAGTCCTGCAGAGAATAATCCCTATGCATTGGCTAACAGGGATTGTCATCCATCTAGGCAGCAAGGGCTGGCTTTGTAGGACAGGTCTATTTGGACCCACAGCCATGTATATACGGGCCCTGCATTGCTCATCCTGGCAGCAGCCTCCCAGACAGCCAGGCCCGGACCCTTCCCATGATTTTGGGTGCACAGGAGCACCCCCTGCAGCCTGTCATGCCCTGTCCAACATGGAAATCTCTGCCCTGTCTGGACAGGCTGCTCTGAATGAGTTCAATTTTGCCCAAGTCATTGTTCTTCCTGAAAAAAATTTCCCAGCAACTCCAGCATGACCACCTTCCCCTCTGTGCAGCCACAGAGCCACAAAGGTCTTGTGATCTAAGCAGAGCAACGGGGAGAAGAAAGGGCAGAGGAAGGAGAGCACAGCAGGCCAGAGCTACTGCAGATACCAGAGATGGCTTCAAAGCCGCTGAGCCATCATCAGCCCCTTCTGCAAAGGAAGAAACTAAATTGTAAACTTCTGGGAGTCGCTGCCTCCTTCTCTGTTTATCCCTAGTGCTGTGAGCTCTCAAAGCAGAAAGCACTCCTAGGTGCTACGAGAACAGCTAGCACATCGCAGCTAGTGCTACAACTACAGAGTAACCCGATATACGTGTGCAGGCAGCTGGCTGGTATTTCACAGCTGTTCTAAATAAACATTGTGTCTATCTGTGCCCTTATGCAGAAGTGTGCTTTGTTTCTTCATAGCACTTACAATTTATTGACACTGGGGAGGGAAGGTTGAGGGAGAGGAATAGAGAGCAGGGAAAAAAGGCCACAGTTGCATGTTTGTGCTTCACCCCCAAACAGAATAAATAAATCCACCAGACACACCAGAAGAAAGAGCAGCAAGCTCACCACAGCTCCAACGGGAATAGCATCAAGGGTGCTTGTAACCCTTGCTAGGTTGTGACTCCCCAGGAAACACTGAATGAGGCCAAAACAGCAACAAATTCAGACAGAATGCAAGAAATGCAGTTGGGGAACTGTGTTCATGGAGAAGGTATATAAATCCAACCAGGTCTGTAGTTTTTGAAAGGAAAACATGAAATGTCTGGATTGCTGTCAGTGTAGTAATGTACATATGTATCCAAAAGGATGCAGTCTTTAGACTTTCACTGAACAGACATTTTACATACACTGAAATGTGGAGCTTTCCTCTTTTTGAGTAAAAAACTGCAGACTTTTAGGCCCATGCATTACAAAGAAATTCAAGCTACTTAAGAAGTCATCAATTATGTGTTTTCCATTCTAGCTCTTTACTCAACATCTGTATCAAAACAGGGAGGAAGAAACAAGAACTATTACAGTGTGGTTAAAGCAATCTGCTCCTGGAAGAGTGACAGAAATTGTTGTACAGCTCTTGGGTGTTTGGGGTCACTAAGCTTCCCTGGTCTTTCCAGTTTGCAGCACTTCATGCATGTTTAGCACAGAGTTCATATAAGAAGCTCTGAGAGATGGATGGTTAAACAGATCACACCATGCTGGGCATGGGGAATTTAAAAATTCCCCACTTATGGGCCAGCCCAGACCTAGTTTGGGTTGTCTTCCCATCATCCCACCAGCCGCACTGGTGTGGCCAAGAAAAATGAGCAGGAAATATGTGGGTATTCAGAGGTGAGTGAGATGAGGAAATGTAAAAGATTGCCTCTTTGTCATTTTCCCAAGAGAACAGAAGTGGAAAACCTGACTGAAAATGTCGTACTTTGAGAAGAGGCAACAAAATGCCCAGGTAGCAGGAAGGAGGGAATGGTAGATGGCAGAGGACCAGCAAAGGAAGGGTGCACATCTGGTGGCACAGGACTTGGAGTGACCTTCTGGGTCACTGACACCAGTTGGTAACAACCCCTGGAGGTTGCATCATGTAATTCCAATTCCTACACAATTTCACTCCATCCTGAAATGTTGTAGGATGCTCCCATTGGAGAGGAAAGCTGTTCCAGTAACCCCTGGTTCTCACAGTCAGAAACTCAACACTTTTCTGTCTGATCTTACAGCTGCAGGTTGCTATTTGTTCATTCAGATCTCTGCTCTTGCTTATCTTTCCCTCCTATTGCCCCTAACAAGTCTTAGTCCTAAAATGGTTTTCTGAGAAAAAAAAAGAAAAAAAGAAAAAAAAAAAAAGTTGTTAAGTTCCCTCCTGCTTGATGCTTCCATTTTCAGCACTAAGTTTTATTGCCTCTGGTCATTTCCTTACACATCCTACAATTTTTCTTAAAAGTGCCTACTTTTTCCCATTTAACTAATCTGTGTCCGTGAGCTACAGAAACAGATTTGTCACACACACAAAAAAAAAAAAAAAAAAAAAAAAAAAAAAAAAAAGCTAGATAGATGTGACAGACCAATTTCCTACATCTGAAAATCTGCAATTTTTTACCGAAAAAAATGGCAACAGTTTACTGTGACAAACTCTGTTACTGCAAGTTGCATATTATGATGCTTTCTGCTACCCTGTTTTCTCCTGCATTCAGTTTTTTTCTCATTCAGAAGTAGTGGTGTTTGCTTGTTTGTTTGTTTTCTTTGCATTTTATTTGTTTGTTTTCAGTTTGGTTTTGCTTTTGTTTTAATTTTGCATGTTGCTGATGTGAAACCGGCAGGGTAGAGTTGCTTAGGCTACCCCTTCCATTTTCCTTAAATACATGTACTATAGGTTTTTACTTTCTGGGAAGATATTTGAAAGCACAATAATGACAGAGGTAAAGAGACTAACACAATGCAATATACAGCTTTGGGGTGGGAAATGCAGTTGTGAAAACTCACATAGAGGCATACACTGATCTTCATCTCAGGATGAAATATGTATGATATATATCTACGCATATATATGCACTCTGTAACCACGGTTTTAGAGACACAGTTATGGAAACTGTTTAGAAACCCAAGGGGTTTGAAATGTTTTCTTTTCTTTTTAAAGAGAATTAGGATTTAGTCTTAACACAGAATATGCAAAGCCATACAAAAGACAAACTGATTCGCATTTCATGATGCACGTGATGCATGTTTATCCTTTAGATGGTAAACATATTACCCAAATCAGTGCATTAAAAATAGTTAAAGAAGATTTTATGAATATTTGTGAATGTCCTCATACTTCTGTGCTGCTGAAATCAGTAGGAAAAACAGAGCAGGAACCTAGAGCTGGGGAACAGCAGTGGCTGCAGCAAAGTCAGCAGAATACAGTTGCACCACCGGAGCAGATGGCTCAGAATAAACAAAAAGAGTTGTCTGTGGCTTCAGATAGATAGATCTGAGTAAGCAGTTACTGATGTATTTTTTCAAAAAAAAACTTCCAGATCTTATAAATATGCCACCAGTGAAGTAACTGTTCCATTTCTTATGCAATCTTAAGCACAATGTCTTTAATAGCAATCCAATTCTCTTCCCTAAGGCATTATGTTGAATACGATGACCTAAGAACATCCAAAGGTTGAGAGGAGATCTTTGAAGTTTTCCATGGATAATTTACATTCAGGCTTCCATCCTACCACACAGTTCAAGGTCTGCTCTTAGCACGGGTGTCTCCACAGGCTAGGGTAGCTGAGAAGCATCACTGTCATCAAACAGAGCCCAAAAGTGATAAAGCTATTGTTACTCATGCCATGGGATCCCTCCAACAGAAAAGTAGGGCTCTCTCAGGTGATTTTGATAACAGGATCAATAGTGAAATGCTGTAGTTTTTATTCTATTACAACCTCAACGCATATATTACCTAGACGAATTACCCCAGCAACAGGAGACTTACACTCTTAATCAGGATAGCATATTAAATATTCTTGATGCTTCTTTGGGGAGGAAAAAAAAAAAAAAAAAAAAGACAAATGTAATTGTCCCAAGCAGAATATATTTCCATAACAACGAAATCTTAAAATCAGTCTCCAGCTCATTTCAGCAGAGGAAAAATTAACATGCTTCCAGATATTTTTGGTCAGTGGGGATACCGTTATAACCTTTTGAATCTGCAAGGACCATTTCAAGCTGTATTGTTTTATGATGACTCTGTCACTGCAATGTGACAAAATGGCACAGGGTTTGGTTTAGATCAGTAGATGGGGATTAATCAAGCTGTTATTCTTGCTCTTGTATGCCACCAGTAAAGGATTTCAACTAACCGAGAGACTTATGAGTGTGGATTTTTTTTTCTTTTTTCATTCATTACAAAGGAGAATTTAAGAATTGTTCTCTCTTAGCATCTTTAGCAGAACAGTCTGCAGAAGAGCAGAGAACCAAAACTTCCAGTGGAATCAGGTGAACAGCCTGGTTATAAGTGAGCCAAATCTCTGCCACTGGGAATGGGATTTTCCATGCTATGACAGTCTGGACTGCTCTGTAAGTGGGGGCTTTTCCTTGCAGAGTCCCTGCAGAGTTCAAAGGGACAGCAGGAAGCATTAGATTTTCTCCTAAAGCCGTATAAAAATTAGGTGAAAATAGAAGGATCTACTGTGCACTCTTCTCAGCTGTAACCTGGAGACCATTACCTCTACATCTGGGAGAGAATAAATGTGAAAGAGGCACACAACAATTTATAATCTTTATCAGTATCCAGGATAAAACACTGAAATCCAAGGAAGAAACTTTAAACTGCTGCTGGGAATTTGCAGTTATGCTTTGGAGAAGAAGAAAGGGAATCCAGGTCTCTAAATGAGACAGTCTGGTAGAGAAAAAGTCTGGTCATCTGAATGAGTTGCATGAGATAGTGGCCTTAATAATTAGCTAAGGAATAGTCAGCACCAAAGCAAATGTCAAACTATCACATAGTACGTCTGATGCATCAGATGATCAGTGCTCCTACATGATGTGTGTCTCTCCAGCACCTTTAGCTCCCAAACACTCCCTCCTAACACAGGCATCGGAGCGTGCTTTTAGAGATCTGAAATTCGGTGAGATAAAGCCACCACCTTATCATTAAGTCCATATGTGAGATGAGATCCTCAGAGAAATGGTCTTATTGTGGTCTTTTTTGCAGCCTCTTCCATTGTTTCAAAGACCTGTGCTGAGTACTCCTACAGGACAGAAACTTTCCAGGATGGTGTGGGGATGGGGTGTTTAGTGCTGCAGAAGCAGATGCCCTAGACCAAATTTTGAACAGTAAGTGGAAAATCATTGAATTCAGAGATAATTTATGATGAAGACAAGCATTTGTTAGGTTTATACTTTTAAAAATCACAGCTCAGACTGGGCTTTGAGAGTCTCTTTCTTCAATGTCAGTTCCCCTAGGAGTATAATTTCCAGAAATATTTAATGACTATTTAATAATAGCTGCATAAAATATCTGATCATATTTTAGTATTCCCAGTGATATAATTGTTCAGTGCTATTTTATAGTTATAAAAAATACATAATTCCTTTTTCAGAGAGGTGCCCTTACAGCAAATTCTAACCATGCAGAGTGACCCTCTCCTCCTGGCTGAAAGGGTAGCCTGGGTGCAAGCCACAGAAAAGCAGAGGCGGATGATTTGCTTGTTCATAGCTGTAGGAGCTCACTGAAGCACAGCCTGTCAACAGGTTTTTAGAAAGGCTGGAAAATATTACAACTTCAGCTTTTGCAGGTGGGCATGTGAAGACACAATGTAGGTAACCAAATTCCTTGCTTGAGGGCACCAGCTGAGTGCCTCTGGGGTGCACAGCAAAAATTTATCTCCCTGCCAGCTGCCTGAAGAGCCCAGAACAAATGCAGATGTATGTTACCAGAGTGCTTGGTCTTTCCTTGAAACACAAGTTGTTGCCCAAAGGTGGGATACAAAGATCTCTAGGAGGCTCCCATGCCCCAGCTGCATCTAACCTTTCCCTGGTGAGAAAGCAAGGCAAAGCAGATCATCCAAGACAGTGGGTGCTGCTTACACCTTTCGTTTGATTTGTCTGAACTTATCAAAGGAGCACAGAACTCCTTGTTACCTCTGTCCGGATTGCTGCTGTCCTCCCAAATCAGACTGGCTGCCCCTTGACTTGCTTTTAATCATGGAGCCAGATCCTTCACCTACACCTCTGCTTTAATTCAGCCTGTGAGAGATGCACACCAAGTTTATGTTGACTCAAGCCACTTGCCTGTAGAGATGTCATAATACAGTTATGTCTTCAGGACAAGAACTAGAAGGCCAATTTTTCTGTATCCAGATATCACCTGGATCCAACCGATGACAGCTCCTTGCTCACAGGCTCATAAAGGAATCACTTGGGTATCACTACTGGCCATGTACCCCATTTTGTGTAATTGCTACTGAGGCCCATGCTTGCTCAGTAGCTAGAAACATAGGGACATCTGCAATAATCCTGAGTGATCTCTGGTCATAAAAATGACTACCTGAAGGTTACAAATGCTAGCATATATGCAGCCTTCATGTGGATGAAGGAAATTCATTAAAATAATTCATTTGCAAGTGAAATATGTGTGCATGCAACTATATATGCATGTGTGTATAAAATAAAACATAAAGAAAATTTACATGAGTTTTCAGACCATTAAAATCCATTTTCTGGCAATCAGATTATCGGCCTAGTTGACTCATATTCTTGGCTTCTGTAATTTATTGCTAGTTTCAACAGATACCATTCTTCTTATGATCAGGTTCCTGTGAGCTAGGGAAGTAAAATATGTTCTTAAGGCCCTTTGAATTCCTAATGGGAACTGAAGTAATTCTAGACCTTGTTACATTTCCATTTTTAACTAAATTAGTGAGCCTGTTAATATGTGCATCAATTAGACTTTTCCTTGCAAATAGAGAAGGTTCCAGGATAATTTATTTTTTTTTAATGCATCTATCTTCACACTATCAGGAAACCATTTTCTCTACATTAATTGTGTGTACATTTAAATTCTATTTTGAATGGGCTTCAAAAATCTAAGGCCCTTGAAGGACAGCTATCTCCAGGGAGAAAAAACACATAAAAAGTGTCTGTTGCAGAGTATTGATAGGGAAAAAAATATCTGTTGAGAGCCTTGAGGGTTTATGCTTGTTCTTGCATGAATTTCTATAGGGTATTTATGTCTATTTGGAACTGACATTTTCTAAGGTTGTCTTTAAAAACAATCCATAGCAACCTGGAGGTTTCAGTTTATCTACTCTATTAGTTGTTTTTTTTTTTTGTTTTGTTTTGTTTTGTTTTTTTTTAAAAAAGGGAACGATGTCTCTTTATATTTACAGCATTTACAGTAAATCTGAGTGTACATACAAAAAGCATTGATAAAGTCATTGATTAGGTATTGGTCAATTCACCTGTACGAATCGAAGACTAAAAACTCCCTGGGTTTGAAGTATTTCTTTGTGCACTGTCTGTTTAGTACCAGTTGTATATCAGTTCTGGAGAATTTACTTGTATTTTTCTTTTATGTGAGGTGAGTGATTGATGTGACTGCTGCAATTCATGTAATCCAGACTTCTTTCTTGCTGTGTTGCAGGAAGCAACAGGACATAGAAACCTCTCCTTTTTGTATGTGGAGATGCTTGGTCAGTCAACTGCATAAGGAAGCTATTGTTTTATAGATTCTTAAAATACCTTGATCTATCATCCTTTTCTAATAGCTGTCTGACAGCTTACACTTAATGAGCCTTATAAGACAATACCAAAATGAATATGGTTCTAGTCTCATCCTTTGAGCAGCATCCAAACCACTATGAACAAGAAAATTCAAATAAAACCACAAAGAAGGTTCTTCACTGCCTGAACAGAAGCAGGCTGGCCCTGCTCTCATAACTGAAGAGAAAAGCCTGTCTAAGCTGACCTGGGTTTTGTATCTGGCCATAAGAGATAAGATTAGATGAGGCCAAGAGTACAAGCACACCACTTGCTTATTAAAATTCTGTTTTCTACAACATGCTGTTTCAAATGCTGAAGAAAAACGTTTATTTGCTTGGAAAAGTAAGTAAGCAGAATTACATTGTCTCAAAAGTGGAAATAGATGTGCCAAAGCCCCAGCAAGACACCCCCGAGTAACAAGCAGTTGCAGTCTACAGGTGCCAAAAAAAAGAATCATAGAACCATAGAACCATAGAATATCGTGAGTTGGAAGGGACCCATAAGGATCCCTAGATAAGTCCCACTCCTGGCTCCACACAGGACCACCCCAAAAGTAAACCATATGTCTGAGAGTACAGTCCAAACAGTTCCTGAACTCCAGCAGGCTAGGTGTCATGACCGCTTTGCCTGTTGGTCCTGTTCCCACGTCCGACCACCCTCTGGGTGCAGAACCTTTCCCTAACCCCCAGCCTGACCCTGCCCTGTCCCAGCTTCATGTCGTTCCCTCGGGTCCTGTCGCTGTCCCCAGAGAGCAGAGCTCAGCGCCTGCCCCTCCGCTCCCCTCGTGAGGGAGCTGCAGGCCGCCATGAGGCCTCCCCTCAGCCTGCTCTGCTCTGGGCTGAACAAACCAAAGGACCTCAGCCGCTCCTCATGCATCTTCCCCTCTAGACCCTTCACCATCCTTGTAGCCCTTCTTTGGACACTCTCCAATAGTTTTGTCCTTTTAATACTGTGTTGCTCAAAACTGCACACAGTATTTCAGCCTGGAGAAAAGGAGGCTCAGGGGCGACCTTATTGCTCTTTACAGATACCTTAAAGGAGGCTGTAGTGAGGTGGGGGTTGGCCTGTTCTCCCATGTGCCTGGTGACAGGACGAGGGGGAATGGGCTAAAGTTGCGCCAGGGGAGTTTTAGGTTAGATGTTAGGAAGAACTTCTTTACCGAAAGGGTTGTTGGACACTGGAACAGGCTGCCCAGGGAAGTGGTGGAGTCACCATCCCTGGAAGTCTTTAAAAGACGTTTAGATGTAGAGCTTAGGGATATGGTTTAGTGGGGACTGTTAGCGTTAGGTCAGAGGTTGGACTCGATGATCTTGAGGTCTCTTCCAACCTAGAAATTCTATTCAAGGTAAGGCCACACCAATACAGAGAAGTCCTTCTTGTCTCAAAAGTCACAGTGGCTCTTCACTCCTCCTTTCTTCCACTTTATTAAGAGAGAAGTTACAGGCTTTTTTTTTAGTGGCAGAGTTAAAAACTCAGAGGGTGTATGGAGGGAGGAAGGGAAACTGAAACAAATTTGAGACTGGACAGGATGCATGACCAAACACCTGGGTTGAGGTTAGATCCAGGAGGAGATGAAAGAGTCTTTAACATCTTGATCTCTCTACCACCACATACACAAATATTATCTCTCTTCTTTACTCAAAAAATAATCTCCAAAGATGTTGATTAAATTATGGTGAATTTACTCTCTCAGAACCCTCTTCCCCTCTAAGAAATTTGAATGAAATCAAATACTTGCCAAAATTGATACTGTAGTGTGGGACAGAGAATGGACAGGTGAATGTTTAGGCAGACAGCATGACCTCAGTAAATCACAGAATCATGGGATGGTTGAGGTTTAAAGAGACCTCTGGAGGTCATCTAGTCTAACCCCACTGCTCAGACAGGACCATGTGCCAAGTAGCTTTTGAAGAGCTCCAAGGAGGGAGACCTCACAACTTCTCTAGGCATCCTGTGCCAGTGTTCTTTCACCCACACAGTGAAGTGTTTCCTGAAAACCCTGAGAAAACACAGGTGTTTCCACACCTTCATAACTGCAGCTGTTACTACAGAGGCAGAGATTTCTGACTTCCCAGTGGAGAGATGGTGGTGCCAGTGGATGCCTGTGGTGCAAAGTAATGAGGTACGATAGTGTCTTTGCAGACACAGATGCTAGAGTCTTGCTTGGAGAAACAAAATGAATGGGATGGGGGTTTTCACATACTGAGCAAGACAGGTTTACCTGCTGCTGCCCAAAGCCTACCTGATATCACTAGGTCCAAATGGTCCTTTCTTCGATGCCAGACCCTGGTCCTATGCTGAAAAGACAGTGTGACCTCCTATGTAGATAGACTGTGGGATCAACACGGGCAATAAGCTCCTTAATGGCTGGCTACAAACCATGATCAAATGATCTGCATTAATCCAGAATGTGCCCAGCATCAGCTATGTGAGGCACACAGACAAGTGTAGAGATGTTTGCTCTGCTGTAGCTTCTGTGTGGCACAGTGATTCTGTGCACAGTGATTCCCTTCAGAATATCTTGTCAGGGCAGAAAGAGCAATTTTTAAGTTATTTGTGAGCCAGCCATCCTTTGGTCTGTTTGCATGGGAGACACATTGCTGTTTTGAAAGCAGCCTAAATGGGATTTATTTATTCATATGGTCTCTAAGAGAATCACGAGATAGCTTCTGCATTGAGCCACCAAGGACTTGTCCTGTCACATTGTCTAAATCAAAATACAGGTCCTAAACCTGTGTGACTTCAATAACCTTAGTGGAGCCTGTTTGGCTTTGATGGAACAAGTGGAGATGACATCAGATGCCTAGGATTTGCTTGTCATCTCCATTGTAGCTTCACTTTGGGATGCTTGCTGAGCTACAGAAATCTGTCACAGACTAATCTGCTTGGGACGTCAAAGAAGCTGGAGCTGAAGCCTTGATGTATGAATCTTCTATGCTGATAACTCTCTGCTGAGCTTTGATGAATGCATAAAGAGTTGGCAGATGAGTAGAGTTTTTGATTAACTGTGCTAGTCTATGCACACTCAAGCTTCAGTGAGATTGTATATTGTCAGCCTGCTGTCTCCTGTGTGCTGAATTCTCATTTAAGCTTTTGTATTTAACTGGAAATTCTGATTTCTCTTTCACTATGGAGTTTAAAATGAAGTTCAAATCAGACATAATTTACAGCATTATAAAGACCGTGTAATATTTTCTGTCTCTGTAAGTAGCTTTGAGATGGAATTACCTTTAATGTTTATAACTTCTTGTATTCACATTTGCATTAATGCATTTTCCTTAACAAGATAAAAATATTTCTCCACCAAGCACATCCATATGGAGTTGTGCTCATGAATATTTTTGTCTCAGGTATCAAGTTCCTGCAAGAAGAAGTTAACTTCTGCTGTTTTAAAGGGTGACTTGAATATAATTGAATCATCCAGACACAGATGAAGATTTAACAATCTCTAGGAAGATGAGCATTTAGATCACAACATGCAAAGATGAATAGATACAACCTTAGCAAGGCAAACAAATATGCAGCAAATTATGTATTCCCAAACCTACAAGAGAATAGAAACAGTGAATCTGGCTCTTCTTGTAATAATGTTGTTTACTAAAGCAGTGCCTAGACAGCCACCAATATGGGGAGCCATTAACTTAATCACGGACAAACATAACTGGTTATACAATTTCTGTTCTGCTCTGCTTGCATACAAAAAGTAAAGTGACACTGTAGGAACGAAGGCAGACTTATAATAGAAAACTCAATATAGAAAGGCACAAATATGGTTCCATGGTGACTTGCTGGATTTTTTTGCTTTAATTTTAAAGGCTGCAGTTTTGTTTTCCCAAGTGCCAGAGCTGTTCTTACAGTCCTTAATTTTCATGAAGTTTTCATTCACAGTCAGTGGGTCAAATTCTATGCTGGCGAAAACCAGACTGCTTAACTTCAGGGTTTTTCTGACTCATGTTAGCTAGGGTATGGCTTCATGCACTGCATAGAAACTTTTCAAACCCAATGTCTGATCTCATTTTTGTAGCATAACTGTGTTGACTATAGGAGTTAACCCAACATCCAGTCATGCAGGCAAGGTGGTACTCTGTTTGTACCTTACAGACTTTCACTTCCTTTTACTTGACTTAATTTGTCTCTTTGAGGTGATGGATTTACCTGATGATTCAGGTAAATACAGGTCTGATCTACTGTATTCTTAAACACACTCTTCCCAGCTGCTATCCATTTCCTCCAATAAAATCACAATGAAGGTTTCACCCAGAGCTATGTGTGATTTTAAAAATATTATGTTTTTACACTGCAGTATCTTGAGACTCCTCTCTCTGTTGGTGTTAAGAAGATTTTATTTGTAGGAATGCCATCTCCTTCAATTATTTTTTGTGTACAGGAAACCTCTAATCTATTATTTTAGTTCAGTTAAACAGAGCATAAAATCTAACTCAATACAACATAAACCATCACAATAGAGCAATTTGTTAAGGCAAGTCATCTTCACGCTATGATAGTCCTGGAGAGAAAGGGACAAGGCAGGAGTAGCATGCAGCGGGTTTTACCTGCCATGTTTTGCATTTCTCACTGCACAAGTTTCAGAGAAGCCTTTCATCCTCTTTTTACTCCTTTTCATTGTGGTGGCTAATGGTAGCACTTACTGCCCACACCCTCTCCTGTACCATTTACTATTTCTAAGCTGTGCAGGACTCCAATCAAAATTTATGGTCCAGGAGTGCTAGTGGGGCTTTGCTGCTGGTGTGGTTCTGAAACCTGATGTATTTACAATGCTTAAATGCAAGTGTTTACTGCCTCTGTACATCCCTTAAGCTGTTCTCTCTGAGGAAACCCCCAAGAGGTCTTTAGGACGCATTGGTCACAAATGAAGGTTTTTTAAAACACAATTTCCACTGCCATTTATGGGGACAGTGCCTTTTACAACTATTTCTGCCACAATGCCCCTCTGTGCCCAACAGAGCCTGGTCAAATTGATGAGCTGTGGCTGAAATCCTTCTTTTATCACAATGGGGATCTCCAAGTTTGAGGTTAGACTTAAGGCATTAGAGAAAACAATACCAAAACATTCCAAAGCCAATTAATTTTGCCTATGTTGGGATTTAAAAGACATTAAAAGGTCTTTGTCTCCTACAACCAAAGCTTGATAGGCGTGATCCATTTGCTTTTAACAGTCAGTCTGGCTTTACAGAAAAGTATGCTAACCATTAAATGGAACTGGAGAGAGTGAAAAAAGGGAAAAGAGGAAAAATCTCACACACTTTGAGCTACCAAAGGCTTTAATTCACTACTTTTGAGAATAATCTAATATTTCCAATACACCAGTCTTCAGTGATTTTTAAGATATTTTCTAATATGACAGAATCTTCTAATATTTCAGGGCCCAGCCTCCTACTTATGTGGAACCTGAGCTCTGGGGACAGCTTTCTTCGGCTGCTGAATGTTTGTTCCTACCTTACTCAGTTTAAGCTATACTTTTGTCTTGAAACTTCATCCCTTTTTAGAGTTTTTAAATAAGTTGTGTATTTGTCTACTTAAGCTCTATGCAAATTTTGTGATTTTATACTTTACTTATTTAGTTAATACAGAAAAAAAGCAATAGAAGAGCACATTTTCTACAATTCCCAATGCATTGGTTATCTTGCTCAACACACCTCTAAGGTGAAAACTCACTTCCTTTATGCAGCAGTCCCTTCAAAAGTGTCTCAGTTGAAGTAGCAAATGCCTTTTGTCACCAAGGATGTGATTCATTTTACATAAATTATTGCTCACAAAGTTAGGTGTCAAAATATCATGGCTGGTCATTTAGACTTTATCTGAAGCAATTGGAGAGAAAGAGGCATCTCTCCAGATTGCAAAGAGACCTTTAACTGAAGACTTCACAGAGGAAAATATTTATAAATTCATGAGATGGTTCATTCCACCTACTTCACATACTAATTTTATTGTAGATGAAAGGACTGCTGAAGGGTTGTTTTTGTGGGCTTTTGGTCTCTCTCTCGCTCTCTCTGTCCATTTCTAATTCTGAAACAGCTAGAGTTATATGAAGTGAGACAAATAAAAATGGTAAAATATTTTTCTATTCTGCTTCATGAGAAACTCTCACAAGTGGTTGCTTGGAAGCTGATTACTAACTGATGTAGTTCATAGGAGCAAGAAAAAGTAACAAATGATGTCAATAGACAAAGAAACAGAAATCTGTTTTCCTGCAATCTATGTCAGAGTATTCTCAGATGTGAGTGGTAACAAAATATGTATGAAAAAGGCAAAATTCAGGCAGAGCAGAGGGAATAAATCTTTAGCTATGGTAATGCTCAGAATTAGTTTTTGAAAAAGTATTTGGTACCCAGTGGCTTATATTTTTCCTACCAGCCTTGTACTGTGTTGAATCCCATTCTCAGTGCCCAAGGTGTTGACTTGGGTGCAGTGCCCGCAGCTCTGACGTGGCATGGCTGAAGGTCTGGGCTATGGGTCTGCCATCCACCACTCATGTACAGAGCCTGGAGAAGCAACTTGGAAAAGCAGGGTCATGGTCAGTAAGACCTGTATGTTGGTCAAGGGGTAGCATCCTGGCTATGGGGAGGACAGGGGAACGGTGTAAGATTCTCTGGACTGATAGCTGCAACTAGGATTTCAAATCATATCGTGACTTGCCAGGCGAAGTGAGAGCCTTATATGCTCCCAGGTTGGACCAGATAACTTTAATGGAAAACTCAGACATACAGATGATAGTAATTCTATGTAAAGAAAAATACCCTTTTACTCATAAGTAAAAGCTTATGTTGATAGTGCAGCAAAAACACGGAAGATCAGTGTTTTGCTGAGCAGCAAATCCTCATGAAAACCTTAAAAGCACAGCACAAGATTTTTCAAAAGGTTCTTAACTCCACAGGACTTTTGATCCTGAGGCATTCCTAAAAGCCCTGTTCATAATTACCAAAACATCATATACCATATTCTGAATTCTGAGGGAAAACGCTAGTGTCTATGGTTTCAGCGTAACCTGTTGTATTTTACACTGTTGGACATATTCATTTAGTAACTAAATTTAAATTTTTTAGTAGGCTCCTTGTCTTTCTGAAAATATATATTCTTAAAATTTTGTTCCAGCACCCAGAACAAATGCAGTAAACCGTAGGAACAATATATTATGAAAAAAACAGGGCACATGACCTAACAAACAACAGTGAATACAATCTCATATCAAAGGCCTATTTCACTGTGCAGTGCTACCTGTGCTAATAGAGTCTGGGCAAAGAGTTTCAGATACCACAGGCTTTGGAATCTTAATCAGATAGATAATTTTTCCAGAAGAATATAAAATAAAATTTTAGTGACATTTTGGATGAAAGGTTATGCTTCATATATTCAGTTTGCCCAGATTCTGGAAGCCAAGTTCTCCAACAATATATTCATGTGTCTTGAATGGAACCACGTCCCATTTACAAAACAAATTAATTCTCTTGACATATAATTTTATCATTAGCTGATTGAAGACACTTTATTTTATGATTGGGTAACATGTAGAAGAACTGGATCAGGTTAATCCTAGACATTTCACTTAATTATTAATTATTTTGATACTAAGTTCTTAAACATTTGCATAGCCTTTCAGACATGAAGAAATACATTCAGATTTTGAAACAGAAAATTGCTTAGAACTGAGTAACACCTTTTTTATTGCAGCTATGTTAGTGGGACTCTTTAAAGTGTTAAAAATCTTTTTTTTTATTATTTATTATTTTATTTAGGACTGGCTTCAATATACTTTCTTTCTCAGGAAAGCATTGAACTATCATTTTCTAATGGAAAAAAAAAATATATATATATCATCACCAGTTTCTTAACCAGCCCCATGAAAAATACCCAGGCCAATAACTTCTGCTGTTCACAATAACCACGGCCTAGTACACAGTGCCATTTAAGATTAAATTAATACAGTGAGACATTTGGTCAGCAGGTGTGAACCAGCACAATCTCCCTGAATCTCCCTTAGCTATGTTGATTCAGGCTTGCTGAGCATGTTCATGTAACTGATTTCTCAGTTTTTCCATGATCCTTTACTAGATCCAACCCTTCTGATGGTTAATGTGAATGATGCTTCCCTAGATAGGTTTTCAAGATGGTCATATTGGAAGACAGCTAGCAACTTCTTTGATATGAGATCTACTATAAAATCCTACATGGACTGAACAACCCACATAATGGGTCAGGCCAAAGACCCACCTCACAGTCTTCTGTCTCCAGCAACAATCATCAGCAGATTCCTTAAGATGAGAGCAAAGATGGTCCTTCAACAGAGGGTCGCTTCTTTCTTGGACCTCCATGAAAACTACCCAAAGGCTCTTCCTATGCTTTGGAAATGTTAAATATATTATGTTAAATTATATGTTAAATATAATGTTAAAATAATGTTTAAAGTATTTTTATTATAATGTTTAAAAATGATTATATATAAAACACTAAGAATTTAAAAAAAAAAATGCAGACAGAAAGTGTACCTTCTGTTTGTCTTTGTTTCTTTTCTGTTAAAAGACTGGGGCCTGGCAGCAGTGGGAAAAGTTGTCTGCCAGTGCTGAAAGCTGGAACCACTGGAAAATGGAGGGGATCTTCTGCCTTGGAAATAACCAAAGATTTGTAGCTGCTGGGACCTTCTGGAGAACAAGGCAGACAAAGCAGACAGAGGACAGGGAACTTGCAACACCACCAGATATAGGGCAAGCTCTGCAATGAGCAGAGGAAAGCCCAGGCCTCAGAAGCATGCCTCTGGCTTTGAAGGAAAGCCAGTTCCCGTGAGAGATCCAAATAAAACTATGCAGTTCAATCACAAAAATAATTAAGAATTTAATTCAGAGTAATTTTTGCAGAGAAATTAAGAATGACATCACCTACCTCTGAAGCAGTTCCATCTATAGTTGGGAATGAAATGTGATCTAAAATAGCTTTAAAATGAAAAGGTATTTAAAAAAAAAAAAAAAAGTAAGGTGCTTTAAAGTAAAATTGTGAAAACTAAGAAAGTATTATCTTAACAGAACTTGGCAACCTCTCCTAGTCTAATGAAACATAATAACCTCTGCTGTTACAGTAATTGGTTTATCTTGTCAATGAAGGAGTGAAGGAGCACTGGAATAGCATTGTTTAACAGAATGTGAAATGTGTATGGAGGCAATTTCCTTGAATGTATGGATATCAAATTAAATAAATTAAAAATAAAATTAAAAAAAATAAAAATAATAAAAAAAAAGAGAGATAGAGAGAGAGAGAGATCATTCAGAGTGAGTTGGAGATGATAAGCCAGAAAATAGCAAATTTTATTCATCAAGAGACTTTGGAAGACCATGATTTTTTAGGAAATTCTACATTATTCTACTGCACAAGTATTGTCTGTATGGAAAGGCACAGAATTTTTCATCAAGTCAATGTTTTTACACTGTGGATTAAATTCCATTCTTCATGGCAGCAGGTACCATGCCAGTGGCTGACTGGGTATTCAGTAACTGCATCAGATTCAAGTAGTGAGGCACCCTCCAGCATTCCTCAAAAAGCAGGGCAGATTCACTATTTAGGATTCTTCAGTTACTTTATATTTTCATTTCATTTTTAGCTTTCAATTTTTAAATCTGATTCAGTTTTACTGACAAATTTTCGATGACCTTGAGGTCTCTTCCAACCTAGAAAAATTCTGTGATTCTGTGATTCTGTGATTAATTTGGGAATTATCACTTTTCACTTGTTTGTTTGAAGGGTACAACCATCTTGTACTTCAGTTTAGATGGGTTTCCAGTTTCACCATTTTGGACCTTTCCATTTCCATCCAATGTATCAGAATGCATTCAATGAGTAGCAGAATAAAATAAATTTAAACTTCTAGTTTAAGCTATTTAAAAATGAGCTTTACTGGGATTAATTACATTAGCATCACAGACACATGGCAGGGTAATTCTGCCTTGCCTGTGGCAATACAAATTTCACATCTCATCAGTTCGTTCCCAAAAGCAGCTTTGTGCTAGGAAGTGACCAGCTTGAAACCTTCAGGTCTGTTTCTTGTTACTTCAGGAGTCCATCAGGAAGATCAGCCAGGGTGCTTTTGTTCATATTAATTCCAATAATTACTTTGTTTCTGCTCCAAGCAATCCCTAGAAGCGGGTGTGATCCAGCCTATTGTTTTTATACAAGCTGAATCACAGCTGCCATGATAAAAGAAAGATCCTTCATTCTCTCCTAACACTTATTTTGGGTAGCTTTTCCCTCATTTTCACTTACCTTACTGGACAACCAATAATGGACAGCTTAGTGAAATGAATGAATGAACAAAGACATGAATCTCCCTTCATACTGTTAACATGTCTTTGCACCGATTATTTGACAAAGCAGCAGCATCTGCAATACAGAAATTGGTTGTTTACCTCTTAGCCACCTTTCAGGATGATTAATTATACAATGTTTGAGGGAGAGGCACAGAGGGTACTTGGGTTAAAAGATAACCTACCCTTGGGGATGGTGTGGCTGAACATAGCAAAAGCAGTAAAATTAATGCAGACTTCTCCTTGAGAAGTATGCCATTGTACTGAAGAGGGACATTAAATATTGTGGCCTGGGATTCCTGCTTTGGCAAAGAACAAGTAAGAAATTGACATCCTCAGCTGGTGGAAAATGTCACACCACCACTTTCTCCCTCCCAACCCCACCTCTACCCCCTTCTTCTTGTTATGCAGCTTAGTTATTTTTTTTTTCCAGCATCTCCTACATTTTGCAATTCCCTGTACATGCTATAAAAATAATTTTCTTGGTTCCATCAAAGAAGCTTAAAGCTTTTTTTTTTTCTTTTTTTTTCCAAAAGTTAGCAAACAGTTAATCTCAGTATCGACCTAAAATCCATGTTGGCCTTTCTTCATTTTAAAATCGTTGAGTAAGCAGTTTCATTGTTATACAGTTTCAATACATTTTGTAAAAATAGTAAGATGTCTTTATAGAGGACTGTTAAAGAAAGTGTCGTGGTTTAACCCGACCGGCAGCTAAACACCACGCAGCCGTTCGCTCACCCTCCCCCCTCCCTCTCTGGGACGGGGGAGAGAAATGGAAAGTGAAGCCCGTGAGTTGAGATAAAGACAGTTTAATAAGACAGGAAAAAAAAAAATAACAAAAATAATAATAACAATAATAATAATGATGATACAATGGGGATAATACGAAAGTAATAATAGTATGTACAAACAAGTGATGCACAATGCAATTGCTCACCACCCGCTGACCGATGCCCAGCCTAACCCCGAGCAGTCCGGCCCCCTCCCCCGGCTAGCCACCCCTATATATTGTTTAGCATGACGTCAGATGGTATGGAATACCCCTTTGGCTAGTTTGGGTCACCTGTCCTGGGTCTGTCCCCTCCCAGCTCTTACTGCACCCCCCAGCCTGCCCGTTGGCAGGACAGAGCAAAGGCTGAGATGTCCTTGGCTTAGTATAAGCACTGCTCTGCAACAATTAAAGCATCGGGGTGTTATCAGCACTCTTCTCATTCTAAGCCAAAACACAGCATTCCACCAGCTACTAGGAAGAAAATTAATTCTGTGCTAACTGAAACCAGGACAGAAAGTGAATCTTTCATTCCTCTAGAACCACAACCCACATAAATGATGGGTAAGATGGCATGTTGAGTAGTGAGGTAACAGTATATGTGAGTTCCTTGAGTTCCTTCAGGACTCTTAGATGAGGAGTATCTGGCACTAACAACTTGTTTCTTACTAATCATTTTATCCGTTTCTTTTAGAATTTCTTCTAAACTGACAGGTCAATTTCACAGAATCACAGAACTGTTGAGGTAGGAAGGGACTTCTGGATCCATCTGGTCCAACCCCTGCTCAAGCAGGAACATCCAGAGCAGGCTGCCTAGGACCACGTCCAGGCGGCTTATAGAAATCCCCAAGGAGGAGACCCCACAGCCTCTCTGGGCAGCCTGTGCCAGGGCTCCGTCACCCGCCCAGCACAGCAGTGCTGCCTGGTGCTCAGAGGGAGCCTCCTGGGTGCCTGGCTGTGCCCATGGCCTCCTGTCCTGGCACTGGGCACCATTGAGCAGAGTCTGGCTCTGTCCTCTCTGCACCCTCCCTTCAGGGATTTACAGACAGGGATAAGATCCCCCTGAGCTTCCTCTTCTCCAGGCTGAGTAGCCCCAGCTATCTCACAGGAGAGATGCTCCAGTCCTTTCATCATCTTGGTGGCCCTCCACTGGACTTTTCCCAGTACGTCCATGTCTCTTGAACATTTGAGTTGTATGTAATCCCGTGTAAGAAAATAAAATAAAAAAATCAGCATGAGAGCTTCCCTTATCCTTTCTGGAATGAATACTGATTTAAAGAATTTAGTTTTGTATTGCGGTATCCTCTCCAGTATTACTTTTACACCTCAGTACTCTAATAACCCAATACTCATTTTGGCAGACATCCTGCTTCTGAAGTGTTCAGAACATTTATTTTTTTATTACTTTTTATTATTATTATTATTTTTATGCCTTAAGTGAGTAGCTCATCTAAATTGCTTTTGGCCTGCCCTGTTATGGTTTTACATTTCATTCATCCATTTATTCTGTGAACTGCTTTGTTTTCCATTGACTTACCCCTGAACTTTTTGATAGCTTATGAAGCAGCAGTAAAACTGAAGGACTTGTAGGTCATTTCTATATGGAGCACAAGGTGGAAAGAATAGAGTGGTGTTATGTTCTGTGATTTATATACTTTGCTTAGAATGATGAACATGTAACTAACCCAACACTCTTTTGTTAAGAGACAGAAGCACAGTATAATTTAGGCTGAAGTGCACCTTGGGAGATCCCCAATAGCAGGATCAGCTCTGAGATCAGACCAGGTTGTTCAGCTTTTTATCCAGTCAGGTTTCCAAAATCTTCAAGGGTGTTGACGGCACAGCTTCTCTAGACAACCTGTGCCACTGCCTGACTGTCCTCACGGGGAAAGTATTTTTCCCTATACAATTGTAACAACGCTTATCCCCTGTCTTCCTGCCATGGACCAATGAGAAGACCTTGGCTTCATCATCTTAATAACCTCCTTGTAGACAATGACAAGCTGCTAAAAAATCCTTCATCACAAACCTCTCTCTCCTCAGGGCTGAACAAGGTGGGTTCCTTAAGCACCCTAGTGGCCTCCACTGAACTGCCTCAAGTTTTTCATTGTCTACCTTGTATTGGAGGACTCAGAACAGTCCAGTCTTTCTTGGGCTAAGCATTCCTGTGTTTCCCCTGCAAGCTGCTGGCTTCCACCACTCCATCTCAACAGTAAGCCATAATTTTTAGTGTCTGAATGCAGTTCCATTTCTCCCACTGCAGATTCTAAGTATCCCACAGCCTTAGCCAAAAATGGGATCTGTGAAATAGATCTGTGCCGAGGTCAGGGAAGCTAGGAGTGTGCCCTTATTACTGTGTCCACATTCCCATTCCCTAGCAGTCAGCATCTGGCACTCTTGCATGCTGATTTCTACAGAAAAGAGCAAGGAATCTGGATGTTGGGTTGCCATATGGTGTAGGTGCAATCCATATGATGTGAAGGGGAGTGGGGACTGTAATTCACAATCCCTGTTTGCAGATGCTGAAAGTACAACTCCAAAAGGTCTAATGAATCAGTCAAAACAGGATGTTAGCTACTTATTAATATCCTTGTACTGCTTTGAGAGGCAGCCATGTCATTGTTTCCTGCTTTTATTTAAAAAATTTAATCATGGGTACCTAACTTTAATGTGTGACTGCCAGAAATGAAATACCTTCCCTTGACAATCCTACTGATGTGTTTGTGTTTCCCTTTTACTATCAAAGGCACAAAAACAATTAACACATTTACTTAGGGTCTTACTTGTTCCTGCTGATCATACTTCATGGAATTCTGACAACAAAGGGAATTATTTGTGTGAGAAGATGTTTCTTTAGTGCAAATGTCTTTCTCAACAACAAATTATATCATTTAACCTCTCATGCCAAAAGGAAAAGTGTAATCTCTCTTCCTCAGGCAGAACCTGGGGAGGATGGTGCTTCAGGAAGCCATGTGAAGTAAAACCTAGAGAAAGTCCTTGAGGGAAAAGATTCTTCAACCTCTACAAAGAGGAGAAAGAAAAAAATAGAAGCAAAAAGCTGGAAAAGAAGAGATGGTCTCATAAAGGTGACACTGGAACATAATTTGCCAGCATCTGTTTTCATTTAAACTCCACTGAGAAAGTAACAGATCACACAAATCTTTATGATAGGTTTGACTTTGACTCCTTCGTATCCCTCTGTGTCTCATCCCATCTTTTTCTTTTCTGAAGACTATTTCCCAACATCAGTGTAACCATAGGTGAAATTGTCCTTCAGAGGACATTGGCTAGATGTCCCAATGTGTCATCACTCATGTTCAAGGTGATGAACAAAAAATGTTTCTGAATGGAGGAAAAACAGGTGTGCTTTTACAAGGGACATTTCATGTTTTCCCAAGGCCTGACACAGATCCTTCCAATGGAGAGAGCTCACAGTGAAACAATTTCAAGTACAAATATCTACTCTTGAAATATCTACAAATATCTACACCTTGAAAATGCTGAAATTGGAGTAAATATAGGCTGGCTTTTGACTTCTTGTTTTCTGACATTTTCTTTGACATACAGTCTTCTCATAATTTGCAGAAATTATTTTTGTAGATGCTAAATATTAGTGAGATACACAAATTGTATACCTAATTAAAGTGCTGTCTTCACAGTATAAGTGAGGTATTTGTTATTTTGTTAGAAATGTACTGGACTCCAAGCATGCTTTTAAATTCTAGTTTACTAAGTTCTCTTAGTTTTGATATGAAATTTTGTAACGAAAATCACAAAGAAAAAAATCACTGTGAAAAAAAAATAAAAAAAATTGAGTGGGCAGGGGGTAAACAGTAGATTATATTGGGATTTTCACTCATCCCATCCTTAGTACCCAAAAGATGGAAGCGTCACTTTTGTATGCAAACCTGCATACAAAAACTGGAAGGCTCAGTATTTTTGCACTCGTCTCACTAAAATGTGTTTCCTGTTCTCAAGTCAGTGTTCCTGATACCAGTAGCTTACATGCCTCCTCCCTGTTCCCAGCTGTTGCATTGCAATTACAGAATCACAGAAGAGCTGAGGTTGGAAAGCACCTCATACTCAAAGCAGGAACATCCAGAGCAGGTTATCAAGGACCAGCTCTAAGTGGCTTTTGAAAGTCTCCAAGGAGGGAGACTCCAGAACCCCATAACCTCTGGACAATCTCTGCCAGTGGCTGTTCACCCTTAAGTGTAAAAAAAAAATAAAAAATAAAATAAAATAAAAAGTATATAAAAAAATAAAAGTTTTTTATTATGTTAAATTAATTTTTATGCATTTCATTTTGTGTCCCTTGCCACTTTTTCTTTCCCTGGGCACCAATGAGAAAAGCCTAGTTCCACCTGTCCCTCATCAGAAGCTGCTCAAGACTTCTTTTCTTCAGCCTGAACAGTCCCAGCTCCTGAAGCCTCTCCTCACATGTCTAGTTCCTTAGTGACCTTTATAGCCCTTCTCTGGACTCACTTCAGTGTGTGTCCATGTCTCTTTCTTGTACTTTGGAGCCCAGTGCTGGAACCAGCACTCCAGGTGTGTCTCACCAGGGCTGAGTAGAGGGGAAGGATCACCTCCCATGACCTGCTGGCAATGCTCTGTCTCATGCAGATAAGGAGGCTGTTGGTCTTCCATGCTGCGGGGGCAAATGTCTCCTCACTGTTCCTTCTTCCCATGTGGATGCTGAAGACCTGCAGAAATAGCCACAAACAGGCCAAAGTGGACAGTCAGCGCCTTATCCACTCCCACAACCAAGGTGTCTTTCAGTACTGAGAAATTCACTTAGTGAAACACTTTTTTATTTCTACAAAGAACTACATCACAACTAACTATAAGCATTTTTTAAGACACAGCTGCTTATTCAGCAGTGCTGATAAGAAAATTTCCTTTGGAACAGGCTGTTGATGCAATGTTACGTATCCTATAAATTGTCTTTACCTTCCAAACCCCAACTTTTTTTGACTCTGTCTCTTACGAGGGTCTATGCCACAGTACCATCTAGTGGTAGGCGTTGATATGACCTTACCCATAACAAAAAAAAAAAAAAAAAAAGCCCTTAACTATTGACATTTCTTGGCAATCTCAGTAGAGAGATAATAGGAAACATCTTCTGCCTGGAAATAGTACCATGTGGGATAGTGTGAAAAGAACTCACCTTGTCAGTGAGTGAGATGAGTTAGAGAGCCATGACGATCAAATTACCTATCCAGTAGACTTCATAAGCACAATTACTAATTACTTTTCCTCAAGATGACCTGTTAAGATTCTTCTTTGCTGATGTGAAAAAGATACCCAAAATTAAGTCAATCTAACAGTAGATAAAGATATGAGGAACAACTCTGAGATTTCTTGTCACAGGACAACCTGGGGGGCTTGCTTTCTCCAGAGATGAAAAGCCAGTAATACTTCTGACATACTCATATTTAGAAACAGCTCTGTTAGAGAACTCATATACCGGATACTCATCTTAGGCATCTGGATATTGCTGTTTAGGTAACGTCCTTTACAGGATCATCAACTTAGAATGAATGACAGTATGTTTACACTGTGCTCAAATTATATGTGCTTTCAGTTAACTTACGTATTGAATGAGAACATGGATGGTTTTGATAACCAAAAGTATAATAGCAATGTAATGTAACACCACTTGAGTACACATTTTTTGTATTGACTATACTCTTAAAATAGCATCTTCATACCTAGAGTGCCATTCTAGGATCAGACTGCAAAGCTTTCATGAAATTCTGCAGCAATTCCTTACATGTTATTGTGGAGAGGAGAGGAGAGGAGAGGAGAGGAGAGGAGAGGAGAGGAGAGGAGAGGAGAGGAGAGGAGAGGAGAGGAGAGGAGAGGAGAGGAGAGGAGAGGAGAGGAGAGGAGAGGAGAGGAGAGGAGAGGAGAGGAGAGGAGAGGAGAGGAGAGGAGAGGACATTTCATTGGTATTTAAATCTGTAACCTAGGAACTATTCCTCAGGCAAACTGCCATCCATGCAAACAGTAGTCATTTTAAGGCATTATTTAAGGAATCTCCCTCCTTGGAGATCTTCAAAATCTGCCTGGATATGGTCCTGGGCAGCCTGCTCTGGGTGTCCCTGCTTGAGCAGGGGTGGGACCAGACGGACTCAGAGGTCCCTTCCAGCTTCACCCATTCTGTGACTCAGTGATTGTCATGAAGCTGTTCAAATAACACAGATTTTATTCCTCTAAAACACATTACTGAAAAGGCTTTCTATATCAAACCTACTGAAAGTGAAAAATAAAAAGTTCTGTTGCTTTTTAAGCATCTTACATAGAGGTCATGAGAATTAGAAACAAAAACTCCAGACTTTCAAGAGAGGCATTTCGTGAAGTACATCAGTTGAGTTCTGCTATAAGCAATTTCCGTGGCTAAAATGAAACGAGGACACAGGAAGCAGCGCTGAGCTGAGGCCTCACACACAGTAGTCCATGAGCTGAGGTGAAGGAGGACAAAACTGGATGAGTTTCCAAGAAAGTTATTTACACATGACGAAGTCAAGCACAGTCATGATGTTGTACCCCTCAGAGGAGAATGTAGCTTAAGGACTCATAGAGGGTGAGCTTATTTTGTCAGCTGTGACTCAGACTTTGTCTTCAGACTCTTCTACACCTATTTTCTCATTCACAGCTTTTGTTTTCAAATGATTACAAAATGTAAAAATTAAAAGGATTTAAATATAAATGTAAAACTTCACATAAGGATTTCTAGCCCTAATTAAGCCTGCATATTTTTAGTATGGCAACCAGTATTATGTATATTTTATGTAAACCCACTTTTGTTGCTGAAAGATGCTACATCAGTTTAAGAGGTTGTAAAATCATTCATAAGTGATCCTTTTGAGCATAGTTCATTTTTTTCCCTCCAGCTCTAATCATTATATAGCTGTTTTGGGAGAAATTGCTGCTCTTCTGAACACTGTTCTCTGAAAGCTGAAATAAGGAAATGGGAGGGAACAGCTATTTTGCATGATCGGTTCTATTTGTACTTGGCATAACTTACATAACTTCCCTTCCACAGCAGTTTTTAGATTTCAATGAAAATCTAAAAATATTCTGGAAAAAAATATTAAATCAACCTTAGCACTACAGCAATTTGAGGTATTCTATCATAACCATAGGTCACTCGCTTGATAAAATTAGCATGCATGCCATTAACCAGGCAATCCACTCAATTACTTTTCTGTTTCTGAAACCTTTCACTGGGAGTTCAGTATCCAGTGTTAAGACTTACAGGCTGTGAAAAGAATTACAAAAAGTAAGTATTTTTCATCTTTTGTAAACTACAGAGAATTTGAGAACAACTAAAATGTGCTTCTTGTTTCTGAGAAGCAGTTTATCTCAAACAACAACAAGAAAAAAAGACTAGAGTTTGACTCTTCAACAAATGTGTCTTCTGTTTGGGAACATAGCGTGCCCTATGACAGTAGATTTGTTGTTAACTTGCTAAGTGCAGCAAACAGCTTGTCTTCTGACAGATGACAGCACCAATACTTGACAAACACTTGACTGCTATGAAGTGTAAAAGGAGGAAACTGTTTCCTTTTAAATATAAGAGAAATAAATTTGTAATATACGTGTGTATTTTTAAAGCAATATTACAGCAGAATCTTCATTATTTTCAAAGATTTTGTATTTACTCAATGAAGGCTTCTTCACTTTGCATTTTGTAATTTTGATTCCTAATGGTAACAATTTGCATTTACTTAAGATACGCCTCTATTTCAAGTCTTCAAAAGAGGGTGTTTGCAGAGCGGAAATTTGGGTTTTCTGAGATCTCTCTATTTTAGGCTTACAAGTTCCTTTACCCTTGAAACTGAAAAGCAGCAGGCTAGTGGGAACACTATCGAGACCATTAAGGCTTTTCTGATGTTTTTATTTCTTATGTTTCCTGACTCATATTTCTGACTGGCCTGTGTTTCTGATCCAGGTGCACTTTGGCACTCATAAATATTCCACAGTTCTGTCTTTTACTACCAAAAATACAATCCCTCTCACTTAGTAGCTATAGCTACCTAAAGTATCTTTCATTTAGACTACAACATTGTGTAGAAAGAAAGCACATCATACGATCTTTACAGAAAATAAATATCAAAGAACACTTGATAAATTATCTCTTTTTCCTCCTTAGGTCACCTGGGAGACATCCCAAACATCAGGATTATGTCTGGAGTACTGCACATGGAATCAGTGAATTAGTCAAAATAGATATAAAACCTACTGCTTAATACACTGTAACTGTATGATCTTGAAAACATACAGGTCTAATTTATTTATTTTTTTTCTGTGATGATAATATCACTAAAAATTTACTAGATTTCAAGCTGCCAGACTATCTTGAGATTTACTTATCTCAGCATTTTGTCCTGTACTAAAAAATGACACATCAAAGAATGAAATAAAAAAGCATCTAATAAGAGAAAGTCTTTTCTACTTGTAACACCAGCCTGTCAAGATGAGCTCCCAAAGGACTTCTATCCAAATAAAAATACAATTCAGGGATTTAGCCATAGCTAAGCATTAGAATCATAGAATGGTTTGGGTTGGAAGGGAACTAACAAGCTAGAGCAGTAAGAAACAAAAAACAACCAACCAAACTAAACTAAAGAAACCTTTCTCCCAATCCACCCTCTTCCACCTCCTCCCCCCGAACAGCACACGGGAGCAGCACAGGAGAACGGCAATGGGGGCTACGGTCAGTCCATGGCGCTTCCTCTCTGCTGCTCCCTCACGGTCCCTCTCTGCCCCTGCTCTCCGTGGGGTTTCTCCCACAGGATGCCTTCCTTCCCAAACTGAGCCTGCGGGGGCTGCCCACAGGCTGCAGCTCTTCAGGAACGGCTCCGTCCCACGGGGTCCATCCCCCAGGAGCAAATTGCTCCAGCACGGGTCCCCCACGGGTGGGCGGCAGCTCCCCCCAGACCCCCTGCTGCTGCGTGGGCTCCTCTCCACGGGCTGCAGCTCCGGCCCGGGGCCTGCTCCTGCGGGGGCTCTCCATGGGCCGCAGCCTCCTCCAGGCCACATCCACCTGCTCCGCTGGGGGCTCCTCCACCCATGGGGGGGCTGCAGCGTGGAGATCTGCTCCATGTGGGACCCATGGGCTGCAGGGGGACAGCCTGCTCCACCAGGGGCCTCTCCACGGGCTTCAGGGGAACTTGTGCTGCCTTGTGCCTGGAGCACCTCCTTCCCTCCTGCTGCACTCACCTTGGGGGCTGCATGGATGGTTCTCACTCCTCACTCCCTCAGCTGCAGGGTTTTTTTTCCCTTTCTTCAGTCTGCTCTTTCAGAGGCTCATACAACATCACGTATTGGCTCAGCTCTAGCCAGCAGCAGGTCCCTTTGAAGCTGGCTGAAACTGGCCCTTATCTAACATCTAAGAGCTGCTGGATTCTTCTCACAGAAGCCACCCTTGCCACCCTCCAAGTACCAAAACCTTGCCACATGACCCAGTGCAACATCCACCCTCTATTTTTTGTTCTCTTCCCCTTTACCAATACTGTAACCCCATAGTAGAAGGCCACCAGGTTTGCCAGGCACAATCTGCCTTTAGTGAAGCTATGTTGGCTGCCACCAGTCACCTCCTTATTTTTTGTGTGCCATGGCATGGTTTCCAGGAGGATCTGCACCGTGATCTTTCCAGGCACAGAAGGGGACTGAGTGGCCTGTAGCACCCGGGGTTTTCCTTTTTTTTTTTTTTTTTTTTTTTTTTCCACCTTTTAAACAGTGGGGGTTGTGTTTCCACTTTTTCCAGTCTGTTGAGAACTTCACTGGAGTGCCCCAACTTCTCGAATATGGTGGACAGCAGTTTAGCAGCTTGTTGTGGTTTAACCCAGTAGGCAGCCCAGCACCACATAGGCACAGTCCCACCCCAACAGTGGGATGGGGGACAGAATTGGGAGGAAAAAAAAAAAAAAAAAAGTAAAAGCTCATGGGTTGAGATAAAGACAGTTTAATAGTACAGAAAAAGAACTGGATGATGATGATGATGATGACAATAGGCTGTACAAAGCAAGGGATGCACAATGCAAATGCTTACCACTTGCTGGCCGATGCCCATCCTATCCCAGAGGAGCCTGGCCAGCCACACCATATTAATTGTTTAGCATGATGCCATGTGGTATGGGGCATCCCTTTGGCCAGTCTGGGTCAGCTCCTGGCTGTGTCCCCTCCCAGCCCCCTGTGCACCCCCAAGTACCTCACTGGCAGGGCAGCACCAGGAGCTGAACAGTCCTTGGTTCTGTGTGGGCACTGCTCTGCAACAATTGAAACATCCCTGTGTTATCAGCATTATTCTCATTTTAAATCCAAAACACAGCACCATGCTATCTACCAAGAGGAAAATTGACTCTATCCTAGCCAAAATCAGGATACAACTTAGTCCGCCAGTTCCCTCATGACCCTTGGATGCATCTCATCAGGTCCTGTGAACTCGTGCACCTTCAGGTGCCTTAGACAGTCTTGAACTCCTACACCATGCGGTTCTTCAATCTCCCAATCCCTGCCTTTGCCTTCTGTGATTTAGACAGTGTGACTACATCAAGAATTTATCTCCTGTCACTCATGGAAAGACTCAGAATGAGCATAAGCAAGTAAACAGTTTGTTTAGGTAATATTAAAGAGCTCGAAAACAAGATGTGAAGAAATTAAAAGGAGATTTAATCAAGGTGACTAACAGTATTTTCTGCTCACAGAAAGAGGTCACTGACAGAAGGGCATTGATGATTGTCTCTGAAAAGTCTTGGTGTGAGCTGAGAAACATTCTGTAGTTCTAAATCTTGTGTAGTAGGCACTCATAGATACAACAGGTAAAGAGCAGGCCAGTTCTAAGGAGGTAGGATACTGGTCAGTTATTGGCAAGAAACTCAATTAGTTTGTCATCACAAAATATAAATAGTGTGGTAGGCCTAGAAGAGCTTCTTTTCTATCTGCTTTATGTGACAGGATCAGTTATCTGTATACTAATAAAAGTTTTCCTGACTAAATATATAAAACAAAGAGACTTGAAACAAGCATGTCTAAATAACATGTATAGCTGCATATAGGAATAATAATAATAATTCCCCAGAATATCCTACTGATGTTTTTCTTTCAGGGTTTCTACATCCCACCACAGTATATTTTCTTTCCTATAACAAGCAAGAGTGGTTATCAAAACCACCTACTACATTTCTGATCTCCACTTTCTCTGCTAGGTAGCTTAAAGCATTGACTTTTATTTTCCAGATATCTTTGCCATATGTTAGGTAGTTATCTGAATAGCTGTATTTCTCAATCTGAAAAAAAAAAAAAAAAACACACACACACACACACAAAAAAAAAAAAAAAAAAAAAAAAAAACTAGCAACAGCCAATAGATCCTCAGCTTATGGAAATAAGAAACCTAAAATCCAGTCTGCTTTATGGAGACATGGTGGATCCAGAAGGTCACAACATGATCTTTACAGGTATTTAAGTGAACTGAAAGCAGTCTCCCTCACTAAAACTTATTTCCTCTCCCAGTGATGTTTTAAATTTTTACAAGAAAACTTAGTACGACAGAATTTTTGGGGCAGATACACGCCCCAAAAAATAGAATGATTTCTGATCTGTTGGAAACATCATCATTTTCTTCCAAAATTTTCTTAACAGACAAGTATTTTCTAAATTTGCTACATTTTATTCTTCATATTCAATTTATCTGTATTCAAAAAAAAGAATTATCTGAAAAGCTGCAAGGAAATCTATTATGTTGTTAGATTGGATGAAATTTTAGAAATGTATGTGCACTTGTAACAAATTATTTTAGAACATCTTTTTATCTGGAGGAGAGTTAAATTGGGCATCAAATTAATTGATCTTCAATTAGGAGAAAAAAGACCAAATTTAAGGAAAAACAATAGAATAGACAGAGGAAAAGACTTTCTTTGGGAAGCTAATCTGGACATACAGCCAACTCTTTCACTGCCTTCCTTCTCCCTCCTTCAAACCACTAGTGCAAAATAGCATGCGAGTGAAATACAGTTTTAATTTAAATGCTACATAAAAAACAAAATACAAAATCAGAAGTGTCAGAGCCAAGACATATATTTTGTTTTCCAAGCAAAATAAAAAAGTGTTTTCATGTTATTGCCTTCCAAAAGTATCTTCATGAGATCATTCTGTAGCTGCAGTTAAAAATTAGACACCTTCTATTCTTATGTTGAGACTTTACCATTCTTCAGGGGTCTTTCACATCACAAACCAAGAGCATGATTATATCCCTCTGTTAATCACCTAACAACTGAGTGAAAACCTCTTTTGATCATCGATGGCATTGTCTAACTTGTTAATTTATGTGCACATTCTTACTGGAACTTAGTACAGTTTCATAAAATGATTTTTTTTTCAATAACTCCTAGATAACACCCATGATGATAATCTGAGTCTGTAACTTCACATAAAGTTTATGAAGCCTCTGTTATTTACTACCACCACAAAGAAATAGCATTAGAAGTAAAACACCATTAAAACAGAATGAAATATTTATTCTCATTTTTATATTCAAGTAAAACATTCAATTTCAATTAGAACAGGTAAGTTTTATCATATGCTTTTATTAAATGGGGTTTAAGAATTATTACAGGTTGGTAAGAATAATAACAGTTCAGAAAGTATCATGAAAAAAAATGATCAAAAAATACACTGGCTTTGCATTTATATACAATATTTATGGGACTGCACTGGGTAAAACAGTGCAGATTACAACAATTCTGAGAAAGAAATACATTACAATGCAGTCTAAAGAAATAAACCAAATTAACAGCTTGCTTAGTAGTGCTGTTTTAATATTTGCAATATCTCATAAAGATACAATGACATTCCATTCAAGTAGAGTTAATTTTAGATAGTGATTAAAAAAAAAAAAGTTTATAAACTGTTGCTTTAAAAACCTATAAGCAATGTAACTGAAGGATTTTTTTAAAAACAAACAACTGAAATGTTTAAACAATTCTTAACTTCAAGAGTTAATTTAATGCATATTCAGATTACTGATTTTTTAAGAATAAAGCAGCTCCACATTGAATCCACTTGTCTTGGTTTCCTCCACAAGGTACATCAATATTTGTCACCACACGGTCTCTCTCCATGCTAGTGTAGACTGGTAAAGTTATACATTCCTCAGGAGAATATGGACCGTATGCATCCTGTCAATAAACCAGAACTTAGTTATCACTTGGAGAACAAAATATAAGAAAAGAGTAATTTTCAGTGGTGTGGTATCCAAAGTTGGATCCTAAGATAAAGTCTAGACACAGCAGCCTTTGATACACAACCCTTGGTCCAGGCTACAAAGGAGAAGGATTATTAACAAAGCAGAGACTAGAAAATTCACTAGACTACTCTGTAACTAAGCCTCTTAAGTTTGCTCTCCAGTTCATTAAACTGAAAACAGAAGAATGTATCTAACAGGAGTGATGTTTTAAATTGCATACCAAAATCTTAATTCAGCCAAAAATAAAAAATAAAAGAAAAATTACATGTCATTAGCTTCTGCAAAGCAGAGACAAGGGAACAGTTTCCAGAGGGTAGAAGCTGCTCAGCAGCACCAGTGCTGTACTGCCGGGGCAGTTCTGGGGCACCAGTGATCTTGGCAAGCCCTGCTGCTCCTCCTGCAGTGCAGCCCCAGTGTGATCTACACCTAAGCTACTTCAAGTGGGATACTTCAAGAGCTGCACCAAAAAAAATCTTAAGCCAGTCTTCCCAAGCTACCTTCTGTGTTTAACAATGATTTTAAAAAACAATTAATCCAAATAAAAAGAAATTATCATCTGATACAGAGTTACTGTACCTTACATCAGAGCCTCAGAGAGAAACTAAAAGTATTAACCACGATTCAGTCAGACAAGGACTTTAAATAAAAATAAAAAGTACAAATTCCCCAATCCTTCCCATATAATTTTTGCTCTTCAAGACACAGATGCATGTGTAGAAATTTCTCTCTCTCTTTTTTTTTTTTTTTTTTTTTTTTTTTTTAATTCCTTTCATACCAACACTGATCACAGTTGCAGCTGGGGTTCTTTGGCACTTCTGGGGAACAGGTTGTATCCATTAAGTGACTAAACAGGAAATTTTCAAGTTAAATTTAAGCATTCAGATTTGAACATTTTGGCTGAGTTCATTTATAATTTTGTATTCTCCTGTGCATGTACTTTACTACTGCACAGTATTAACAGTACTGCTGCTACAGAGACTACAGCTATGCTGTAAACACTAATTTGGGAAGGACATCAGTTGGAGCCACAGTGTTACCTCTCTGTCTGTACCCTGATGCTGCACTCTTGAGAACAATTCCAGTTCCTCTCTACTTTCTGTACTACGAAGTGTGTGCACCTTGGATGTAATTTCCTCCTTAGGCTTTGCATAGGTCATTGTACCTCTGCATGATTATAGAACTGAGTTCAAAGACTGACTAGACTTCCTACAGCATGTAACCCAGGTTTCAACCCATCATACACTTATTTTGTATAAGTAATGCAGGGTTTCATCCAATTCATATATATTAAGCATGTTTTCCTCAACACTCAAGATTTCCCTTCTTGTCAACAGGAAATTGTCAAAATGTTTTCAAGAATCGAGCAATAAAATAGCACATCTCAAAAAGGCATTTGACATAAAAATGAGTTGCTTTTTTTAATGCAAATTACATCAAATCCAAGTTAGTTAAGCTCTATTATTAGAAAATAACTAGAAACAGAAAAAGGAGACATGCAAACAATGACTGTTTCGAGCACTTTGCCTTGCATGTTAAGTGTTAAGCCATTTCTGAAGGGTTTTGTTGTTCCTTTTGAAAATCAAGTTCCCTTGTCTTTTGAACACTAGTGTTTAAAACCTTACCACATTTATCCGTTGGTTAACACTACAGAGAAAGACAAAATACTGGCAAATTTGAGAAGAAAATGTCAGCCAGAGAATGGTCTTTAAGTACAGCCAAAGCTGGGAAGCCCGAAGTTGGCAAGACTTCTTTTTACACCCTTTTTGTGTTGAAGTAGCTGTTCACACGCTTTTCTCAATTCCACTGATGTTTTACAGAATCACATTATTTGAGGGTTAAAGCCATTCTGTGAAAGGCTTTATGAACCACAAATCCATATGTCCTTTCCTTACATACACTCCAAAATGTTCTTTGTCTAGACTGCCTCACACATAGTTTTATCCTATTTAGTCCATTACAGCTTGGGATCAATCCATGAATTAAAACCAGAAAAGGCCTTCATAATTTAATAAGTATTATGTTATTGCTTAAAATACTCCATTTTTAACATTTTAGCATTTTGAGCCTTTTTCTGGAGAGGTATATCAGAGAAATCCTGCAGACCATTATTTTTATTTTATTATTTCAGACAGTTTGCATTGTTTTAGTTTGGTTGAAAATGATCTGAAAGTGTTGCTTTATAAATACACAGATTTTTGCTCACTAGATTCCATAAGAGAATTCCATATGGGGAACAAACCATCAGATAGCATGTTCTACTTCATACTCTTCTCCTATGGAGAGGATAATGAGATCAGGGGAAGTACAGAATGATGCCCCAGATCTACCTTTCTGTTTGAAAGCATGATGTTTGATCATGGTCAATTCCTACTGCGAAGCCTATAGCAAAACAACTAAAGGGCATAGAAAATCAGAAATACTTTCCTTAGAGATACATTATATTTAAAATCTGGGCAGTTGACAAGTATTGGCTTCTGTTGTAAAAAAAAAAAAAAAAAAAAAAAAAGCAAACATTGTTTTCCAACACAAAAACTTCAGCTGCTATTCTTTTCAAGTATGAAGTACATTGGAAGCAGCATCATTCTCTGATTACTGATCTGCCTTGTATTTCGTTACAGGCAGATCTCTGTTACTGCCACATAATACCTTTGAAGTCTAAAGAATATTGACTTTTATTCAGAAAAACACTTTAGGAATCTGTTTTATCTCTAACAGAAGCTAAATGCTTTTCAAAAAAAAAAAAAAAGATAGGGTTACTTATAATCCTCATCTTCAGTGAGCATAAGACAAACATTTGCTGTTACCACTTAAAGTATATTGCCATCTTCTCCCTCCCATCACTGAGTCAGGTTGTTGGTTTTTGTCTGTGTGTTTCTATTTTTTTCTTTAAAAAAAAAAAAAAAAATCCAGTCTTTGCCATTGAAGCTGGAAGCAGTAATGCAGACATTGGCTAGTATCTACTAGTGTGTTCTCAGGCTAAATCTTGACTGTTATACTTCCAGTGCTCTACTAGCAAGGAATGCCGTGTTTACAGTGCTGGAAATAACAGTGAGAACAAAAAAAAAATAATGTTGGGATACAGCAGTATGCTAGCAATGGAGCTCCCTATGTATCTATTACTAGATACTATAAATCTCAATATCACCATCTTTTTTTTTATAATTACCAAGCTAATTCTAACTGAAAAGTCAACTACTGGAGTCCAGTGAGCTTTTTTATTTAACATTCTAACCAAACCTAGCATTATCATCTAATGAGATTCATCCCAGGTACTTTATGATGGAATGAACTTCCTGTGATGCCTGTCTTTTTCTGAGACCAAACAAGAGCCTAAGGTAACTAAGTCACATGGGCAAGTACCTTTTACATAGTTGTGTGGGTGAGGTAGCCCTGGCACAGGTTGCCCAGAGAGGCTGCAGGGTCCCCTCCTTAGAGATCATCAAAATCTGCCTGGACATGGTCCTGGGCAACCTGCTCTGGGTGTCCCTGATGGAGCAGGGGTTGGACCAGAAGGCCTCCAGAGGTCCCTTCCCACCTCAACCATTCTGTGATTCTCTAAGGATAGATGAGATGAATTCTACAATAAGTTTTCTTTTAAGAATGTAAGTACATGAAATTGTAATGCTATATATTCTTGAAGAAGTTCTACATAACTTTTTCCTGTATTTATTGAAGACTGCTATTATAATTAGAGAGTAGAAGCAGTAACAACTTTTACTGTTCGGATTGCTTAATTTTCATCTTACATAGTCCTCCAAGTGTTTGCATTTTTTTATATCAGTGTAAATACAGGAAAGGCTTTCTTTGGTTACAGACCACATTCTGTTCTCTGACTCTTTATTGCTGTTATGTCTTAGTACTATGTTTAAAATGTTAAGAAAATATACTCTACCTAGATATACTCTCCCAAACTCACATATACATTTAGTAAATACATTTTTGAAAATGTTAAAATTTTTTAAAAAGAAAAAAGTATGACTGAAATAAAGCCTTTGTTTTAATCTGCACAATAAAAGTAAAAAATATTGACAAAGTGGTAATAAGTTCTTGTTTTACATAAAAGAAGTAACTTATTAAATATACAGATTTTTATTTTAGGATGAGGGAAAAAACAGGTCAGCAATGTCATGCTAAAAAGCTACTACACAGGGAAAAGCAAATTATGGGTCTTGAAAATTTAGGGCTTTTAATAATTTAGTACCTGTGGAATCCAGGCCATGTAACAAGGGAGAACAGATGACACACTAGGAGAATCATGAAGATTTTCTGAAAGTCGATTTCCATCAAAACTGCAGCCTTCCATTTGTAAGCCACTGATCTGCCATGGAAATATGAAATATTGAAACATATATAAAAGACTTGAAACATTAGTAATGATTACACTGTGCTTCAATAAACAACAATCCTTTTTACTGTGACCAAATTTTTAAATAACAGGAAGGCAATTATTGTAATGTCATGTGTGAGAATAGGAAACATGATTTAAAGGCTCAATCTGCATCATGCTTCGGCGTGAACTTCCTCTGATTTGGATTCACATTCTTTGAAATGCTAGAGAAAAATACCTGTAAATGTCATCACTTATGAAACTGCAGTTGCCTGGCATTAGATTAATGGAAATATGATAGGAACAGCCAAGTCCACAATTATTACCATGTTAAGAATAAGAAAAGAACAATCACTGAAATAAGCATGACTTCCTGCTTGGAAGTCTGAGCATAGCTTTCAAAGAATGCAATGAACTATTGCACAGTTTTGCAGAGGGAAATAAATAATATTCAAATAATATGAGAGAAAATGTTATTTAATACAATTCAAGATTTCTTAGTTAAAGCATTAATTGAAAAAAAAGAAATAATTACGAAACATTTATATAAGTGTGCAATGCTTTAAATGTAACATATTTTAAAGTGCTTACTTTTAAAAACAAGTATTTTCAGACTCTGAACTAATTCTCTTTTTTTTTTTTAACTGAAGTCCTGAATAAATTAATGACAATTAGACAATTATATCTATTTTTGATTTCTTTAAAAAAATAAACAAAAAAAATATATCTGTTCACCATTTTATTTTGCTAGTACAAATAATAATAGTTTGCCAGTATAAATAATAGTAATAATCAGTTTGGCCTGCTAAAGTGGTAACTTCAATTTTAGTAATAATAATATTTAACTCAGTAATAACTTTCATGCAGCTTTTCAAAAGGCTAAACCTAAAACTGGAGCAGATGTCTAATGGAACCTACAATCTGAAAATTGCTTGTCTTTTGTAATATCATATTAAAGTCCTGTATTAAATACAAAAAAAATAAAAAATAAAAATGAAGCAGGCTTTCACCAAATACAAGGATCATGAAGTGGTGCTGGAACTAGGCTATACAATGCTATTGGAAACTGGATGAGTCACTGTATAACCAAAACAACGGACAAGAAATAGAGAAAACTATCATTTTCTAATCCATTTTCCCCTGCTAGAATTTTTAGAAGTGTACATGGCACAGATGTGTGATGTTACAATGAAAGCCAGGAGCAGACAAGATGCAGTGAAAATACTTTAGTTAGGTAACTACGGTGTTCTAAAATTATTTAATAGATACAGAAATTGCAGATAAACAGTAATACAATGAGGGTTAACTGTCATGCTTCAAAGGCAATGTCTTCCTCCCAAGTGATGGGTGTTGTTTCTTGGTTTTGTTTTATGTCAATACTCTACTAACTGTACAGTAACTAAGAATACATTCTGCATTTTTAATAAATAATTATTCTCTTGATTGTAGTTAGACTAATGCAGTCTTTACTTCAGAAACTTGCTTCTTTAAACTTGTGTTTTAACTCTGGGCCGAGGGCTCTTCCTTACAATGTACAGGATATATATACATGTATATACATATTCTAACATTTGCAAATGCATTTAAAAAAGCAATAGGAAAAAAAGCTTTGTTTGGTCCTTGGACAAGATAGTGACTGCAGTAACATCCTTTGAAGTAACATGTACTACACACAGAATAAGACTCACAGTAAAGCTTTCAAAACTGTGGCAAACCTGACTCATAAGAATCACGAGAGCTAAGCCCACAGCAGTATGACTTTTTCTCTATCTTCATTAACTTCTACGAGTGTTATAACAAGGCCTCACTGAAATGAATTCAATTTTTCAGACATTCTGTTTGGAACTGCAAAAACATTTTTTCCTCCCTTCAACCTCTTGTCAAAAGCTTAAGATCTTTTCTTCATCGTGAAAGTGTGACTCTCCTCTCCCTTCTCCTGCCAAGTTCCTTGTGACCTTTCCTTTGAATCTTCCCTTTTTTCAGGGAAGATTTTCAGGTCTGTCACTTTTAAGGTAGTGTTAACATTTGGTATTTTGTACCATTTCCTTTCAAAATCAAAACCTCTCCACACAGAAAGGCTGGAAAAGGCTGCCTTTATCTAGTAAAAAAGGCAGTTTGGGTGTCAATAGTCTTTAATGATAGCCTATGTACATTCCAGTACAACCTCTTCTGTGTTGCAAGGACAAAGAACATGAAGAAAAACATTATAAAGGCACAAAAGGAACAATATTGTACTAATGATTATACTGAGATTTGCCACAGAATTCTTCCTACTGCTCCCTGTTGTTAACCTTGATACCTAAGGCCTCACTTTATCATATGCACAATTCCTAGAATACACTTTATCTTACTACACTTCTGATTGACTGCTTTCAAAGCGCTTATTTATCCCTATCATAAAAGTATTAGAAAGATTCATCTCTTGTGTTTTTTCTTTCTGTCCTTCATGCATTCTGCAGGAAGTTTGGTTATGGACGTTAGTTTGATAAATATGTGTGTTTGGCAGTTATTGAGGGAAGAATGGTCTGATGAAGAGGTTTTACAATTTATTGTTAGCGTGTTCAAAGGTCTGGTCATCCTGAACATCTCTAAAAGAGATTTCTATAGAATTGGGTCGCCTATTGAAAAATCTCTTTCTGCAGCACACACATTTCTTCTCTTGATATTGGCAGTTCCTTTGACATTGTAGTTACGTAAAATAACATTGCTTGATCTCTTGGAAAGTTTCAACCCATCATAGAAACTCCTTTGAAGCTGAAGACCAAAACTTTGACTTTGATTCAATATTAAAAGCTATCGGAAAGAAAAAATACTGGAACAATGCATTTTCAGATACCGGTTGGCTGAGTACACCCATAGCCATGTTCCCTTTTCTATGATAAATGGTGTAGAGAAACTACAACTACTATGAAGTACCTGGATTTCGCAGTATCTACAATTAGCATGTGTAGTATTTTTGCAGTCCAGTTTGGAGCAATGGCTAGAGTTGACCATGATTTTAAAAGTTTTAATTCTCAAAAAGATAACGTAATTGGCATTTGCAACTATTAGTGCTAGTTTAGTATTGAATCAAGCTGTTACATGAAACAGATAATTCTTTAAAATACATTTGTAGAAAGTGTGCTGATACAAAGTTTCAAAAACTTCAAATTGCACACAATTATTTTTTTCCTTAATATTTAATGCCATAAATTCCCATGAAATTATACAGACTACTGCAGAGTTCAGGAAGTCATATTTTTACTCCATTACCTCTCCAGGCTTGTATCATGAATTTCCTGATATTCCAGATGGAGGTATACTGTAAAAAAAGACCTCTCAGGAAGCCCTGTAATAGTATTTCTGACAATTGCTAAGAGCACAGCTTTGATATTAATGCTGATGTTATGTATTTGAATATGGTATTCTCACAATGCATTTTTGTTTTTCATTATTTATATTAATCCATATCCGAGCTCCTAGCATTTACTACCCAGAAAGTCTTTTACCATGTGTCTTTTTTCTTTCATTTTTTTTCACAATGACAGAAAATGAGATTCTAGTATCAAAAGGAATGAATACCTGCTTTTGTACGATAGAGCAATCAGTGCACACAGAAAATAAAAGAGGTATTTGCACATCAATTATACTGGCACAGATACACATTCTCAGTACCTTTTGTTAAAGTAACCATAAGTGATGTTAAAGAAGGTGTAATTTTATGCAGATGATTCTAAAAAAAATATTCAGCACATCCTACTAGGAGGGATCTACTCTGCATCATACCTCTAAACTATCATCTAAATTAACACCGATACATTAATATCAGGTTTGATATATTAGTCTATCAGATTACTAGACCAGTTAGAAACTAAAGGCAAACTAAAAACACCTTTCCCCCATCCATCCTTTTCTACCTCCTCCCCCCAGGTAGCACAGGAGAACGGGCAATAGGGCTGCGGTCAGTCCATGGCGCTTTGTCTCTGCTGCTCCCTCACAGTGCCCCTGTGCTCCCCGTGGGGTCCCTCCCACGGGATGCCATCCTTCCTGAACTGAGCCTGCGGGGGCTGCCCACAGGCTGCAGCTCTTCAGGAACTGCTCCCACACGGCTCTGTACCACAGGGTCCATCCCCCAGGAGCAAACTGCTCCAGCACGGGTCCCCCACGGGTGGGCGGCAGCTCCCCCCAGACCCCCTGCTGCTGCGTGGGCTCCTCTCCACGGGCTGCAGCTCCGGCCCGGGGCCTGCTCCTGCGGGGGCTCTCCATGGGCCACAGCCTCCTCCAGGCCCTATCCACCTGCTCCACTGGGGGCTCCTCCACCCATGGGGGGGCTGCAGCGTGGAGATCTGCTCCATGTGGGACCCATGGGCTGCAGGGGGACAGCCTGCCCCACCAGGGGCCGCAGGGGATCTTGTGCTGCCTTGTGCCTGGAGCACCTCCTGCCCTCCTGCTGCACTCCCCTTGGGGGCTGCAGGGCTGCTTCTCTCTCAGCTCTCACCCCTCTCTCCCAGCTGCTGTAGCACAGCAGATTTCCCCTTCCTTCAATCTGCTCTCCCAGAGGCCCAACCAGTGTTGCTCATGGCTCTGCTCTGGCCAGTGTCAGGTCCCTTTCGGAGCCATCTGGAGCTGGATCTGATCTGACATGGGGCAGCTGCTGGGCTCTGCTCACAGAGGCCACCTCTGCAGCCAACCTGCTACCAAAACCTTGCCATGAAAGCCCAATACAACAGATCGTAGTGAGATTTCCACCTTCTTTTCCTTATCAAGACAAATTTCAGGCCACAAAAACTTTTATAATTGAAGACAATAAAAGCCTGTAGTTCTCTGTGTCTTCCTTTTTTCCCTTTTTAAAAAGGGGGGGGGTTCCCCCCTTCCAGTCAGCAGGAACTTCACCAGACTGCCATGACTTCTCATATATCATGGATGGTGGCTTGGCAACTACACCCACCCATTCCTTTAGGACCCAGAGATGTATCTAATGAGGTCCCGTCAACTTGTGCACCTTCAGGTTCCTTAGCATGTTTTGAGCCTGACCTTCTACTCTGGGTGGTTCATCATTCTTCCAGTCCCTGCCTTTGCCTTCTGGGGTCCACCACATGTGGCTGGAGCTCTAGCCAGTGAAGACTGAAGCAAAATAGTCATTAATTACCTTAGCCTTCTCTATGTCTCAGGTGACCAGGTCTCCCATTTCCTTCCAGAGAGGGCCCACAATTTCCTCAGTCTTCCTTTTATCACCAGTGTACCTATAGAACACTTTCTTATTGCCCTTGATGTTCCTGGCCAAATTCAACTCTAAACAGGCTTTGGCTTTCCTAACCTGATTCCTGGCTACTTGGGCATTGTCTCTGTATACATCCCAGGCTATCTGTCCATGCTTCCACTGTCTACAGGCCTTCTTTTCTTCTTTTTCAGTTTAAGCTTGGTCAGGAGCTCCTTGTTCATCCATGCAGGTCTCCTGGTATTTTTGCCCAACTGTACTGGGTCTGGCTGGAATGTTAACTTTCCCTGCAGCAGCCCATATAGTGCTGAGCTCTGCACTTGTAGCTAGAACAGCAGTGTTATCACACCAGTTTTGTGTCTACTGCTGAGCAGTGCTGACACAGCATCGGGCCTCTCTCTAAACCTCCTAGGGGGTGGGCAAAAAGTGAGAATAGAAACATCACCAGGGCAGCTGACCTAAACCAACCAAAGGGATATTCCATACCATGTGATGTCACACTCAGCAATAAAAGGTGGAAACAGGAAGAAGAGGGGAGGGGTGGGCTCTCATGAAAACGTATGTCCTCCTCCCAAACACCAACTATGTGCGTTGAGGCCCTGCTTCAAGGACGTGGTCAATCATCGCTCATTTGTGGGAAGTAGAGAGTAATTTCTTTCCTCTGCACTTCCACATAGCCTTCATTTGTTTTATTTGTTTGTTTTCCTCCCTTTTTTCTTTTTTTCCCTTTCCCCCTCCCTTTTCCCCTTTCCCTTTTTTTCCCTTTAGTTAAATTGTTTAGTTCATAATAATCTTTCTTTAATTATTATTATTATTTCCCTTTAATTAAATTGTCCTTATCTCAACCTGTGAGTTGTTCTTTGCTTTACTTCTCCCCCTCGTCATCTAAGGAGGGGGAGTGAGAGAGTGGTTGTGGTGTTTAGCTGCCCAGCACGGTAAAACCACCACATCAACTTCCTCTTTGCTGGGACACATCACTCCTGAGTTTGGAGGAGGGGATCCTTGAGCATTAACCAGCCTTCCTGGTTTATATTTTCATATAATAGAATGACTTAAGAAAGAGAAATGAATTCAAGTTCATACTACTTCAATGGTATCATTTGAACATCTGACAGGTACCAAGAGGAAGAAAAACAGCAGGATTGGGTATATCTGCGTTTATCCTACAGACAGACAGCTGTATAATCAGGCAGGTTCTGAACTGAAATGGTAAATCAGAATGAGAGGAAAATTCCCAAAGATAACAAAAACCATTTTTTTATGCAGACATGAAAGTACGTCTATGTCCACACACTATTAACTATTTACATTTATAAATGCATACACTATAGGATGCCAGGAAACATTTTGCATTTATTTTTTATATTCTGCACAGAGCCGAAATGGAAACAGATTTTCTTTTGCTTATTAACTGAATTTTCTAAATGGGATAAAATTCTTAGCAGTCCTGTCTGTGGTAAGAAGGCTATCAAATGAGGAAATAACAGTAAAGGGTATGGCTGAGATACACAGTGTCAAATTTGTGGCCCACTTTGGGGATCCATTGCGGATCACATGTATTTAACTAGACCATATGTAGCCTAAGCTAGCAAAAGTAGACACTATTTTTTGCTAACACTTTCCACCTTGCTTTCACAGGACAAAACATCCTGTAGTGATTGCACCATGTTTTATTCTATTTGAGTCCTATGTAAATGTTTGTATTGGTGAATTGCGCTCTGTAAAAAGCTGTACATTTATTCTAGTTGGAATTTCCTGAAAAAGCATTCCTGCTATTTTGTTACACCTTTTCTTTCTACATTAAAGACCTGTGTACTAGAAGAGATCATCTTAATCAGCACTGTTGCTTTTATACAGTGATATAATCTTTATTAAAGTAGCTAAATTGTGCTTCTAATAACAACAATGTATAAGCTTAAGTCTGGAAAGTCTTAAAATAGCTCTTTCCTAAACCCTATGTCTCCTTGATACCTGCTTACTTAAACTTCCAAAATGTGGCAGGGATTTAAAAAAAAAATTAAGAAATTTAATTTCAGGCAAATGACCAAAATTACTGTGGCAGGACCACCACAATTGCATTCTTTCTCCTGTCAGAGGAGAAAGATGGTTATTTCCTGAAAGTGGTTTAGCTACTCTAAGACCTGAATTGGTACACGTCCTTTCCTTGACAAAATACAGCTGATAAATTAAAATTTCTGATTTAAGCATCTAAACGGATGGGATATAATAGGGCCCCAGCTACCACACTACAGCATGTGTTCAAGGACTGATGTATTCTGCTGTCTGAATTGTACTTTTTGAGTCCATGTTCCAAAATAGAGCTTCCCATTCTGTAAGATTAGCCTGAAATCTTGAAACTGTATAAACAACACTAATTTTAGAAGGATTAAAATTCATATTGCTTATGTGAACCAAGCTTAATGTGTAATTCAGAGGATCCTTAGCAAAGGAGACACGTTTCAGAGGATGATTTTTCTGTATCACTGACATTCTTCTGCCTTCATTACAGCACATTTTAAATAAATAAGATGCTTAGAATTTAGCTTTACTAATGCAAAAGTTTGTTCCCAGTTTTTCATGTCCATGTGAGAAAAGATTCATGGAAAGGAATGTTCAGCATGGCACAGGGTCCCAACACCCTTTTGTACATCAAAGATTCAATGTAGCAGTGAAGATACTGGTGAATACATAATAGCACAGATTCAATGAACATAGCTCTTACTGGGGAAAGGAAAATACTCAGAACAAGCAACACTGACAGGATTCTTACTTTACTAGTATTTCTAAAAAAGTGCCATATAAATTTACACATTAAAAAAATGATAACCTTCAATACACCTAGATATGAATGCTGTTGGCATTGACTTCTGACATTTATCAAAGGTGGAAGGATGATTTTGAAAAAGTCCAAGCTTCTGGGATCTGCAGTTGTAAGTTAACCTAGAATAAGTGGTCTGAAAAACAAAATTCAATTTTTGCTCACTTCTATGGACTTAGAAGTCTCGGGTGAATGTGGAACTGCAAAACATGTGATTGGAAGGCTGTCAGACTTATAGGGAGATAGAGTACCCTGAAAGTCTCTTGGTTTATTTATCCACAAGTTGTAGGTGCCTGTTTGATTCTCATTAAATGAGGTAAACAACCATTACTCTTACTAAAACATTGATTCATTTTCTAAGTGATATTTCCCAGTGTCAACAGGAAATAATTTGAAAATGTTGAAAAGACTGTACTGGATAAAGGACAGATTAGATAATTACAGTTATCTTTTCTGGATGTACAATCCCTTAATATTTTAGAAACATGAAATTCTCATGCATTTTGTATTAATAATTCTGTATAGTGTCAGCAGCTGACTGAGAACTCTGATATCTCCCACAGTCTTGCATCTGCCTGCATTATCAGACTAGACAAGGAGTCCTGCCACGTGCTTTCTCTCTCCTAATCCCACAGAACTCTGCTGTAGCAGTACATCAGTACATAGTCACAAGATGAGAGTCGTGCATTATTCACTCATGTTTCTGAAAAGAATGTAGCTGTAGCTCTTGTGTTTCTTTTATTTTTGTTGTGCAGATTGTGTGGAGCAAATCTGGAGGACTTCTACAATGGGGTTATAGCATTCATGGATAGAGGAAGAGCAAATGACATCATTTACCTGGACTTGTGCAAAGCATTTGACACTCCCCCACAATATCCTTGTCTCTGTGTTGAAAAGACATGGATTTGATAGATGGATCACTTGGTGGGTAAGGAATTGGCTGGATGGTTGCACTCAAAGAGTTGTGGTCAATAGCTCAGTGTCCAAGTGAACATCAGTTCACCAACAAGTGGTGTTTCTCAGGGGTCAGTATTGTGACTGGTGCTGTTTAACATTTTTGTTGGTGACATGGACAATGGGATCGAGTGCACCCTCCACAAGTTTGCTGATAACACCAAGCTGTGTGGTGCTGTTGACATGCTGGAGGGAAGGGATGCCATCCAGAGGAACCTGGACAGGCTTGAGAGGCATGAGTTCAACAAGGCCAAGTGCAAGGTCCTGCATCTGTCAGGGCAATCCCAAACACAAATACAGGCTGGGTGGAGAATGGACTGAGAGAATTTCTGAGGAGAAGGACCTGGGGTTGTGGTTCATGAAAAGCACTACATGAGCCGGTAATGTATAATGGCAGCCCAGAAAGCCAACTGTATCCCGGGCTGCATCAAAGGAAGCATGTCCATCAGGTCAAGGGACTTGCTTCTCCCCCTCTAGTCTGCTCTCGTGAGGCCCCACCTGGAGTACAGCATTCAGCTCTGGGACCTCCAGAAGAAGAAGGACATGGATGTATTAAAACAAATCCAGAGAAGGATCACGAAGATGATCATGGGGCTGGAGCACCTCTCCTATGAAGACAGGCTGAGGGTGTCGGGGTTGTTCAGCCTGGAGAAGAGAAAGCTCCAGGAAGACCTTACAGCAGCCTTCCAGTAGCTAAAAGAGGCCTACAGCAAAGCTGGGGAGGGACTCTTTGTCAGGGGGTGTAGTGATAGGACAAGGAGTCATGGTTTTAAACTAAAAGAGGGTAAATTTATATTAGATATAAAAAGAAATTCTTGACTTGGAGGGTGGTGAGGCACCGGCATAGGTTGCCCAGAGAAGCTGTGGATGCCCCATCCGTGGAGGTGTTCAAGGCCAGGCTGGATGGGGCTTTGAGCAACCTGGTCTGGTGGGAGGTGTCCCTGCCCATGGCAGGAGGGTTGGAACTGAATGATCTTTAAGGTCTCTTCCAGCCCAAACCATTCTATGATTGATTCTATGATTCTTTGCTGAACGCATCTCTTTGAGCAGTATTATCATGGGCCCAACATATCCACTGGAATCAATACTCAAAATTCCCTACAAATTTGAGCATAAAACAGGTGCAAAGAGATTTGGATTTAGCCAAAATGACAGTGACATCTGAAATGCTAAGAAGCTAAACTAATCATTTGAGGATTCACCTGTACCTTGCTGTCTATGCAATCAGTAGTGACTTTATAGCTGCTGGCTGTAGCCTTAAGAGTTCATTAACAAATCGTTGGAACTTTGTCATATCTAATGCTAGTCATATCATAGTTCACTTTGTTCTGTTTACTTCCTGAAAAGTCTCATTTCAGTGATTCAAGAGTTGCTAAGACATGGCCTTTGACTTAAACTTCTATATGTATTTCCCCTTGCTATGTGCCACAACTCTTTTAACTACTTTCCGGACAACTGATATTAGCTAATGTAATATCACCTTCAATTTTATATAAGAGGCCAGTGAAGATAATGGAGAAAGAATAATTTTAATTCTGAAATTTTAAATAAGCAATCTGACTAAGGAGGGATAAAAATATAATCCCCTTTCTTCTCTGCAGAATTTACTACAGAATTTTTGTACTACCATTTTTGTAGTTGTCTACAATTAACAAGCTTTTGTATTCCTGATACACCACTATATCACTATATATTTATAGTTCTTTCTAGTTCTTTCTTCCAGAAGGTTTATAGACAGATGACTTGGACTAGGACTACGACTACAACTTGGACTACTAATAAAATATCTCAGTAAAATACAATACCTCAAATAATCCTCTAATAATCTTTTTTTTTTTTTTTTTTTTTTTTTTAATTATTATTATATGCAAAACATTTAGGAGCAAATGAAAAAGATAAATACTGCTAAACACAATACCTTCACTTGGAGTTTGCCTTCCTGTATTCGCCCTTTCCATGATGCTGTAAATTTAAGACTGTCCACTGAACAGCTCATTACTCTGCAAGGGAAACACATATACAGTAAATCTTAGAGACATATAACCACAGAAAATAAAATACAAAACAAAACCGATGTATTTTCAGTGTGTACCATATCATGGATTACTCTGAAGAAAAATACATTATGAATTTTATCTATTTAAAAATAATAATAATAATAAGCACTTAAACAAGATACTCTTAACTATTCTACTTCAGTGCAAGTGATAAAATAGAGATGACTAATGACAGTAATTGACATGATTTGTTGGTTCTGTGTCCTGAAAATAAGGTAACCATCCTCATGATGTGGAGTAATGGCACATTTGCACACGTAAGTAGGTAGATTATTTTTCCCTCACCTTGCAGTCTCCTGGCGTAAGGCATTGAGAAATGTGTCTGGATGAAATAGCTCTGAAAGGTCAAGGGTATCTGACAGTAGTTTCTGTCCCTCTGATTTTTCTACCCAGTTCTAAAAGAGAAAAAAAAAAAAAAAGAGGAAAAATTAATCTTGAAGTTATTGCCTGATTTTTCATCATTTTGAGTTGATGTGGATTTGTCAAATGGTATGATTAATGACAAATTATTATGTAAATATACTGTAATGTCAAAGATGAATATTGATTTCCATTGCTTCAAACTGGCAAACAGAAAATTAACACAATTTGAAAGAAAGCTAGCAGTTGTGCTAGCACGTGCAGTGTGACTCACCTATTCTAAATAAATAAGCTTCTTTTCCATTCTTTGTGCACTGCAGCTTACTTTGTATGACGAAACTTTTACCAAGTTCCTAATAATCTGTTGAAATGCTATTTCACCTTTACTAAAAAGCAAGTTCATGTTTTCCATAAAAATGGTTATCATTACCGTCTTTGCTTTAATGAATTCAGACAAATAATTGAGTTCCTTTCAAGCATGCTTTAAGACTGTCCTTCTCTTTTGTGTAAACTGCATATTAAATTCAAGAAGCACTTAGTTTTCAATCTGCAGCAAGAGTTTTTGTAAGTAATAGCCAACAATTTTTTTTGAAATCTTTCAGTATTGAGCTGACACTGTCATTTTTAGTGGGTGAAATTTCAAAGGATGTTTCAGATGTACTAGTTGAAGACATGAATTCACAGAATTTCTGATAAGGTAAAAACTGACCTCTTTTACAGCTGGTTGTAAATGAAAATAACAGGAGTGGAGGGAATAACTAGTCTCATTTATCCTTACCAAACATGTTGCCCCAGCCTACTTTTTCACACAGCTATGTAGCCTGTCACTACGAACAGCAAGCCTGAAACTTCCCATCAACAACATTACCTTTTGTGCCATCGAGAGAAGAAGACACACACATTCTACCCTACTTTGCAATCTCGATAAACCATGTGTATTAATAAATGAAACCTCAACTGCTAACTCCCGCATTTTCTATCACTTTATCAAGGATGCACTCTGTTCTTATAAGTCTTGTAACAATCCACCGTCTTCAAAACTAAAGAAGCAAAGTTTGCCAAAGTCTGTTTCGCAGCCTTCTTGTAGACCAGGTGGGATGTGGAAGATCTACTCCCATTTTAAACAGTCTATATGAAATTCTTTCCCAAATCCAGAAAGCTAGAAGGATGGGAAGGAACCTCAACCAAAAAATCCCTCAAATAGCTCACTATACATAAACAGGTAACTTTTCATCAGGGTGGACTATGTGCTTTACTGTCTTGTGAAGAAAATTCCAATGGTTGTCTGTGTTTGCGTTAAGGACATGTTATTTTCCCACTCCTGTAAATATGCAAACAGTAAGCTCTAAAAAAATTACCAATGTATATAGTCAAATCATTACATTTCATTTATTAATTTTCATTTACTTTAAAATACCTGGATTTGGTTTTCAACTTGAAAAAAAAAAATAGCACTACCTACTGTTTTCTCACATTTGGCACTCTTATTCTCTCTCTTTTTTTTTTTCTTTTTCTTTTTTTTTTTTTTTTTTAACAGTTTAATCCTCTAAACACTAACAATCTCAGACTAAAGAATTTGTTCAGACCAGTTATTTATGTACACAAGTGGTGTGTAACCACAAGTGGTTACATAACAGTCCACACCCAAAATCTGATGTTTTGAAAGTTTTGAGTCATATACATGTATTGTATATGCTTGATACAATTTCTTTACAGAGTATACAGCATGGTATAACTGTGGTACTGTAGGATAAACATGAAGTTGCCTCCTTGAGTGCCAGCAAGTCATATGCTTCTGCACAGGTTAACACTTCATATTAAGACAAAAAATACTCAGATACTAAGTTTCCATGTGCTATCACTGAACAGAGAAAGATAAAACACTCTTCTCTAAATTATCAGTTACTAGAAGATTATGAAACCACTCTAGTTACTGAATATTAGTGAGGCTATGCTCTCATTACACAAAGCACCTACCACGCATTCATGTCTCATTTGAAAACTACTATACTATACTCTTTGAACTGCTGATAACCTAATTTCATAGAAGCATCTCAGACTGAAAAAATCATCCAAAATACAAGTGAATATCATACAAGCATTGTGTTGTGGACTTTGTTGTTTTTGGTGATGGTGGTGAGTTGTTTTTTTTGTCACTATGTCAAACACATCTCCATAATTTTTCCACCATGCACAAAAACTTAATTGGTGACCTTTTTATCTATCACATCACAGCTTATGAGCCTTCAACTCAAATGATTATGAATCAGTTAGGAGATTCTTGCTTTCCATTTTCATTAGCTAAATGTACACAGTTAATGGTTCATCTGCCTGATTTTTCAATGAGTTTTTATAACAACAATCTCTTTTATTGTATAGCAGTAAATCCGCTATCAGGTTAGGGCATATTTTTTAAATTGTTTCGTATAATACAAGTAGACACAACTATTTCAACTTGTATTTAACATAATCATTCTACCGCTGTCATCAAATAAACTTTTAATGTAATTGCTAAAGAGAAACACCATAAGGAACATACGTGCCTATGTTCCATCCAATTAAAAGACCAGTATGGGAGATATTAATTCTGAACTCATATAATTAAGTAGCACTAGGAAACTCACAATAGCAAAAACTCTCATTAGATCACAAAAGCAAAGTTTATAATTGCTACTTGAAATGGTCTACATAAAGCAGAAGACATAACTCATTTACATTGTTTAATAAATATTTAAGACAAATATTTAAATATTTAAATATTTAAGATTTAAATGTGTTGTGGGTTAACTCCCATAGGCATCTCAGGACCACAAAGCCACTTTCTCCCTCCCCCCCAGTGGGATGAGGAAGAGAATGAGGAGGGTATAAGGGAAAAAACTCATGAGTTGAGATAAAGGCACTTTTAATAGGTAGAGCAAAAGCTGCATGTGCAGGCAGAGCAAGGTAACGAATTCATCCACTACTTGCCATCGGCAGGCAGTTGTTCAGCAGTTTCCAGGAAAGCAGGGCTCACTACACTTAATAGTTACTTGTGAAGACAAACACCATAAATCTGACTGTGCCATCTTCCTCCTTCTTTCCTCCAGCTGTTATTGCTGAGCACAATCCCATATGGTATGGGACATCCCTTTGGTCAGTATGGGTCTGCTCTCCTTGCTGTGTCTCCTCCCATCTACTCACTGGCAGAGCAGCAGAAGAAGCAAAAAGGTTCTTGACTCATGTAAGCACTGCTCAGCAACAACTAAACCATTGGTGTGTTGTCACCACTATTTTAATAAGAAATCTAAAACAGAGCACCGAACTAGCTAATAGAAAGAATATAATTCTATACCAGTTAAAAAGAGTGTTAAATTCAATAAAAATTATCAGGTTTTGAAGGGGAGGAAGCTTAGGCTGAGCTGTGTAAAGACTGAAGTAAAGTTTCTTGAAAAGGAGAACTCCTTAACTATTTAGCTATATCGTTTCCCTCTCCTACCCCCACTGCAACAAAACTACACGTTGTCTTCGTTTGTCAGAATGACTTCTTATTGATCTTGGATGGCCATGCACCATTTCAGTCTGAGGTGCCTTCTTCCATCACCACTTCAGCAGAAAACCTTGCTTTTCATGACAGGTAGGCCAAAATAATGCATTTGTCACTTGCCAGCTGGATTACAACACTATTACTATTACTATTACAACACTTGGTTGGTGACCTGCTACGGCACTTAGATGTGCACAAGTCGATGGGGCCGGATGGGATCCACCCAAGGGTACTGAGGGAACTGGCAGAGGAGCTGGCCAAGCCACTTTCCATCATTTATCAACAGTCCTGGCTATCAGGGGAGGTTCCAATCGACTGGCGGCTAGCAAACGTGACGCCCATCTACAAGAAGGGCCGGAGGACAGACCCGGGAAACTACAGGCCTGTCAGTTTGACCTCAGTGCCAGGAAAGCTCATGGAGCAGATCCTCCTGAGAGTCATCATGCAGCAATTGCAGGGGAAGCAGGCGATCAGGCCCAGTCAGCATGGCTTTATGAAAGGCAGGTCATGCCTGACGAACCTGATCTCCTTCTATGACAGAGTGACGCGCTGGGTGGATGAGGGAAAGGCTGTGGATGTGGTCTACCTTGACTTCAGCAAGGCTTTTGACACCGTCTCCCACAGCATTCTCCTCAAGAAACTGGCTGCTCTTGGCTTGGACTGGCGCACGCTTCGCTGGGTTAGAAACTGGCTGGATAGCCGGGCCCAAAGAGTCGTGGTGAATGGAGCCAAGTCCAGTTGGAGGCCAGTCACTAGTGGCGTCCCCCAGGGCTCGGTGCTGGGGCCGGTCCTCTTTAATATCTTCATCGATGATCTGGACGAGGGCATCGAGTGCACCCTCAGTAAGTTCGCAGATGACACCAAGTTAGGTGCGTGTGTCGATCTGCTCGAGGGTAGGAAAGCTCTGCAGGAGGATCTGGATAGGCTGCACCGATGGGCTGAGGTCAACTGCATGAAGTTCAACAAGGCCAAGTGCCGGGTCCTGCACCTGGGGCGCAATAACCCCAAGCAGAGCTACAGGCTGGGAGAGGAATGGTTGGAGAGCTGCCAGGCGGAGAAGGACCTGGGAGTGATGGTGGATAGTCGGCTGAATATGAGCCAGCAGTGTGCTCAGGTGGCCAAGAAGGCCAACGGCATCCTGGCTTGTATCAGGAACAGCGTGACCAGCAGGGCGAGGGAGGTGATCGTCCCCCTGTACTCAGCTCTGGTGAGGCCGCACCTCGAGTACTGTGTTCAGTTTTGGGCCCCTCGCTACAAGAAGGACATCGAGGTGCTTGAGCGGGTGCAGAGAAGGGCGACGAAGCTGGTGAGGGGCCTGGAGAACAAGTCCTACGAGGAGCGGCTGAGGGAGCTGGGCTTGTTCAGCCTGGAGAAGAGGAGGCTCAGGGGTGACCTTATCGCTCTTTTTAGGTACCTCAAGGGAGGCTGTAGCGAGGTGGGGGTTGGCCTGTTCTCCCACGTGCCTGGTGACAGGACGAGGGGGAATGGGCTTAAGTTGAGCCAGGGGAGTTTTAGGTTAGATGTTAGGAAGAACTTCTTCACTGAAAGGGTTGTTAGACATTGGAACAGGCTGCCCAGGGAAGTGGTGGAGTCACCATCCCTGGAAGTCTTCAAAAGACGTTTAGATGTAGAGCTTAGGGATATGGTTTAGTGGAGGGCTGTTAGCGTTAGGTTGGAGGTTGGACTCGATGACCTTGAGGTCTCTTCCAACCTAGAAATTCTGTGATTCTGTGATTCTGTGACTATCATCAGCACCAAGGTGGTGTAAAATTTAGCTAATCACCCCTTTGTGGTTCAGGCCATGATCTCCCAACTGCCTCCTCCCTCCCACTGCCTGTAGTATGGTCTTTAGCGGGTTTGCTGCAACTGAGGATTCAGTTTTCATCTTCAGAGCAGTTATAGCCAAGATCTAAATTCACTGAACACAGTATTCACCATATGAATTAACAATACAGCTTTTGTTCGCTGTGTTATATCTGACAGTTAATAAAGTCTGGGAAAATGCATATGAAAGCTGAAATCAAAGCACTATTGATAAACAGCATTTAGCTACGAAACAAAATTAAATGAATCCCGAGTCTGTCTTGGGAATGGTATATAAGTTATTTTTAAAAGTAAATTCCCATTATATCAATAATTACCTGTATTCCAGTAATGTGGTCTAGAAGTCTGAAGATCCTAACACCAAAAGCATTTATATCACATGCACATACAAAAAAAATCTGTAATACACTCTTCTTTTTAACTGTTAAATTAACACTATTTTAATATTTCCCAAATGTTTCTCGAAATGTTACTGTTACATTAAGTGAGAATTTAAGTTTGATCTGTCCACAACAGATTAATTTAGGATACGATGATTAGAAATATAGTATCGAAGTTTATCAACAGTACCCAGAAAGCTTTGCAAAGCAATTCGTATCAGAATGTTTCAATATTTCAGTTAAGGTGAGTTTCTGTTTTGTATAACAAAAGGAATTTATTTATTTATTTATTTTGCCACAATAAATCTGTATGCACAGTCTCAGGTGGTTCAAATACTATTTTTTTCACGTAACTTGACATCCAATATCTATTCCATTTTCAGGAAGAAGTCTTTCCTTATCTTCTATAATCCCAAAGCAAACTGAGCACTTCTTACTGAGCAGTGGAAGGAATAAAGAGGCTGATGGATTTTCACATTATCGTTTATGCAATTTTAGGCTCATCACAGTACTCCTTAACAACGAATCAAGTACTTCTCCTTCACCTGTTTTAATTCATTCTGATTATATTCTCTTCTACACTATTTTTCCCTTGCTGTGATCCCAGAAGAGATTTTTTTTTTTTTTTTGGGGGGGGGAAAGAGAAAACAATATAAATCACTACAGAAGTGATTTCATTTTTTGTGCCTAAGCAGAAAATTGTATTCAGTATTAGCCAGGAACTGCATATAGTACAATTTTGTTTTTCCACTAGTTTTAGAGGGAAAGTTTTAGATTCAAAGTTACTAGGGAAAAAATGCAGCACTGTGGATTAGTTTGACAGCAAACGATGTTGAGTAACTCTTGAGTAAGTGGCATACAATTTGTCCCCTTGAGGTAATTTTTTTGTATGTGAAATCCTTGAGCTGTTGTAATTATTCTTTATTAATTGAACACATGAACACTGCAGAATTTCAGGTATAGGTTAAGGTGTTGGCACACACTACATTTTGAATGGTAAATCACAACGGAATTTAGTTTGGAGACTTAATTTATTTTGGTTTTGGATTTCAATATGCTACTTTGGAGCATACAGACCAAAATCGCTGTTATGCTTTAAATACTATTTCTTCATTTCAGTTTGACATGCCTCAGAAGCTCCATGTTTGTTCAGGGAGTCTGAATGCTAACACAGCAGCACAGTGTAGAGCATAAAATTTCTGAGTCCATTAGCATCAACATGCGAGCTAACAGTGTGCCAGAAGCAGATGTGCACCAAGGCATGGCTGAGGGAAACATTAGCAAAGGCAAACTCATTCTAGTTACTGTATTAATTAATTTTTATCAAAACAGGAACTTAACTTTCCAGTGGGTTGCAGATTCCTACATAAAAAAGGAATACCAAAATGATTGCCCTGCATAAGGGCTGGGACCTCATTCTAACAAGTTGATGATCAACATATGCCCAAAATACCTACTGTCAGCTATGTCCTACATGATCAGTAAACACAGACTATGGTCCTACTTCTTATCTTCACTGATAAGAAGTTGCAGGACTCAGGAGACGGTCACACATAACGTTTATTTGCAGATAACAGACAAGACTGCCTACCATAGTGCAAGACCACAAGGTGAGTCTTAATTCCTTTGCAGAGCTCTGGAGTAGGGATGCTGAAGTGTATGCAGTTTTGATGGTAATAGCATGGCTGTACAGAATACTCAGTGTACTTGGCACTGTCAGTGATGGGATGCACAGCAGTAACTTTTATAGTACCACCTTGAAGGCTATGTTATGATAAAGAGAGCCAACAGAGATGCTTCCTTTGCTCCAGTTCATTTTCTCTGGTGAACATCTCATGAGATACAGATTCTCCATTAAGCATGTCCCTCACAGTTCTTGTTCCTCTTCAGAAATAACGACTCCTTGGGCTGCAGTCATTATTCCCTTGGATTTTTTTTCTACGTGTTTACCAGAGTCATTTGTTTTGTTAACACCCTCTCTGGAGGCTGCCAAAATTCAAAGAAAATCTCTTGACCATGCCTGTGTAATGGAACTCTTCTGTATTAGTAACTATTAAGCCTGACCATACTCTCATGTATGTACACTAGGATTATCAGACATACTAAAGCAACCTAATCAGAAATTGTTTAACTGTGTGGGGTGCATACCCCAAAACACACAACAGTATAAAAGCAAACAAAGAAAACTATTTTTCTACAAAGAAAAGGAGATCACAGAACAGAAGCTGTGTCAGATGCAGCCCCAGTGTTAAGAAAGGAACCACACGGTAGCACAGTCATGTTGTGACACTGCGTCCTGCGACGCACCACATCAGCTCATGCTAATGCTGCCCGCACTCCACTGAGCAGAGCTCTGCAACCTGGGATTCCTGCTCAGACTATCAAGACATCTGTTTAACCAAAACCAACTTTGTGTAAACACAGTGATTAAGATTTTTATATTTTTTTACAGTATCACAGAATCAAGAATAATTAGAGTTGGAAGACCCCAGTAATTTTCTGGTCCAACTGCCCACCCTGAAAGAAGGACTGGGCTGCTCACAGGCTTTATCAGTGATATTTTAAATATCTGCAATGACAGAAATTCTGCTATCTTCTCTGGCTCACCTGTTCCAGTGTCTGACCACCCTCACCACAACTTCTTTCTTTCAAATGCTTAACCAGAGTTTCCCTTTCTGCAAATTCTGTCCGTTTTATCATGGCTGATCTTACCAAGTGCCACTATGTATGTCTAAGCAATACATGAGAAATTTTAAATTTTCAGGGCATGTAACTAGCTATACCACTATTGAATATTTAACATTTATGAGAGACATGCAATATTGAAGTGGTACAAATCAAGTGTATATTCCTTAGAACAGATTTGACATTTGAAAAATATATATATATATATATATTTTTTTTTAATTAAGAACTTAGCTGATTCATTAGACAATCGTCTTTGAGGCACTGATTAGATTACCCCTTCAAAAACAGATCACATCACAGTACTGAAAAAAAACAACAACAACAACAAAAAAAAAACAGTACCTTGTGCAAGATTTGTTTGTGTTGCAGTTAAAAATAATTTTTAAATGAAATGCGTAAGATCTCTTAAAAGGCATAGTGGAGAGGTTCTAAATTTTAAAATTGCATAAGAATTTAAGTTGGAAGGGGCTGCTGAAAGTCATCAGATCAAACCCCTGCTCAAAGTAGGGTCAACTTCAATGTCACAGTAGATTGCTCAGGGCAATGTCTACTCTAGTTCCATATATTTCCAAGGACAGCAACATTTCTTTTTATATACTGAGCAGCCAAAAACTGGTCAAATTCTTCAGATGTGGTTTCAGAAGTGTAGAATAGGAAAAACTAATAACTGTCCTTGACCTTTAACAGGTTCCTTAAGAATTTTGCATTTTTATGATATCATGATATCAAGGATGGTGCATATTTTTAATAAATGTATGGCTAATAAGCAATGCATAATTCTATTTCTGTTATTCTAATATGTTTTACTTGATGGGTTCTTCTGTTAATATATTCAAACCATCAATTTTTACTTTCTCAGTCTGATGAGAATGAAATACACAAATACACATAACCGAATAAATCTTTTTTTTTTTTCTAGCTTGATAAGCTACATATCTGAATAACGAACAGTATTTGTTTTAATTCTGAATTATTTACTACATTTTACCAACTATGTAGATAATTTCAGTTGATTAAATTTATCATACAGGATCATGAAATATTAGACATGGTGTTGAAAATGGTAATTACAGAGGGCCTGCAATAAAATACATTGTCCCTATAAGGAAAATCATATACAATGCTACAGACCTGATGGGAATTTTGAAACTCAAGCCTAGATGTAGAAAACAGATTCCTCAGTGGATCATAAATCCTAGTTCAGAGGTGACTGTGGAATTAAAAATACAAAAATATTACTGTCTGCAAATGTGCTCTTACTCATTCTCCTCCAGGAAGGGCAAACATTCTAAATTATTTGCTAATTATATTATTCTGTTGAATAGACTGAATACTACACTCCCTACTAAAGACCATCAAGGGTTTTATCCTTCCTGCCTGTAAGCATCTCTTAATGCCTAACATGGGATTCTAACCTTCCCATCAGACTTAAGAACTCTTTTCCTTTGACTCAATCTTTTGTCTTTTTTCCTCAATTATGTACCTTGCTGAACATTCAGTGACACAGACCACACAAAGAAGAACACTACTAAGACCAAAAATAAAAAAATAAAAAAATAAAAGAAAGGAAAGGAAAGAAAATGCAAAGGTACAAAGGAATGCCTTTGTGTTTATCCATGTTTTAAAACATAAAGATGATAACAGTGTGGCTAAATGCACCTACAACTTGCACCGGTTGCTTCATTTGAAAATGAATTCTCAAGAGTAAAACTACTGCACGCACAACAGATAAACAATGATTTAAACAAAAATGACTCCCATGAAATTCTGCTTTTATTTCAGCAGCTAAATTCCAAATGGCAGCTCTGAAACTTTAAATCATTTTTTATATTTCTATAGGAATACAATATGAAACTTTGCTATCATTTCAAATTCACTTACGTGGAATACCCTTCAAAAAGAAAGATGAGTTAACATATAGCTACATTTCTGCCTTCCTCCAAAGAAATGTCAAAAAGACTGCTATTTAAGGATGATGTTTGCTTGTGGAATGGCAATGTTTGTCTTAGAAAACTGGCTTATGCTAGATAAATATATATATACATATATAAATATATATCTGCAAATGCTATTTGAGTAGTAGTTATATCATGTTACCAATGATCCTGATGGATTAAAATCTCAAATTAAGAACTGAAATATTTTGTTTATTTCACCAAACTGCCATGAAAAAATCTAACTACTTTTTAGTTTCAAAGCTGTCATTACAGTAAGAAAAATATTTCTGAGTATGTATGACTATGAAATCAAAATTATAAATTAAGCAACAGAGGATTTTGAATAGATTGCTAAATACTAGTAGACCCAATATGTGTGGCAATAGGGTGGTAATCAGAAGAACAAGTTACTGCAACTGAATTGCCTAGAAGAAAGAAAAGCAGATTTAGGGAATGTACCTGCAAATTGATGTATTAGCATGTATTGCATGTTTCTCATTTACTAATGGCCAGAATTTAATATTACCAATGTTTTGACAGCATTGGAGAGAGAATCATTTTCACATGCAAATGATAATAACATCTTCTTCTTCCACTTGTATTATAATTAACCTTTTTTTTTGCTTGATCTTTTGTTAGACTAGTCTATCCGTTTTATTCTCTTCTTTGTATTTTGCAGTTCAGCTTTGTCCATGATGAAGGAAGCAGATATAGTGAAAAACAAGTTATTCAAAATTGAACAATCTACACTTTAATTTCTATCGATTTAAATGCACACAGTTTATTTATATTTATCGTTTTATCTGTTCGCATTTTTTCCTGTATTGTGGAAATGTATCTTGCATCTTAAAGAGAAAAATCAGTAAATGCTGTTTATTTTATTAGATTTAATAAAGTATATAAACTACATCTTTAAATCATATACATATATATGACCCAGTTTCTTGTAAATTATGGAGTATATAAAGAGTAACTTGCACCTATAGGGTGGAAAAAAAATAAAAACACTAAATCTAGGGGGTTATTTAAACTGAGACATTTAAAAAAGGAAAAATAAAAACAACATTTAATTTCTTAGAATGTGCACAGAAACAATAACTTGCCGTTTTCTTTTTTATGCAACACACAAGTCTTTTTGTGAGTGATCACCTTTTGCAATCAATTTTCTATAGTCAGAGAGCTGAACTACTGTTTAGTGGTATGATAAAGGATGCTGTTCAAACTTCTGCTTACAAGGTAGTATTTAATAATGAAAAAAGAATAGCCATTCTCATAAAGCATGCTTAGAATTGAGAACTTAATCAACATGAGTTGAATTCTATTGAAACAGATTACATTTCAAAACATTTAAGGCTGAAGTTCAGAGAAAAGCTCATAACTTGTGAAAGTCTCACTTAACAGAGGGTCTACATTTCATTACAATTGAGCTTCAACGACTCACAATGAAAGCAAACAGCATGCAAGTTGAGATATCTTTTCCAATGCTGCTTTTTAAAAACTGTTTTCCCGTGCATAAGACCAATATTTTTTCCCAAACTTGGGATAATTCTTGCTCATTGACAAACAAAAAAATATTTCCATTTAAAACTGCATTGTTTGTAGATTTAGTGTCAAAAAGTCAAAGTAGTCTGCAAGAAAAGTTTAATTAGAAGAAACAGTGATTTCAGATATCGCTGGAAAATAAAGCCTGCAACTAGTGCACAGAGCAAAAAACAAACAAACAAACAAACAAACAAAAAAATTAAGGAACCCTTCCACCTCAGGCACCTATACATGATCTGTGAGGATATGAACTCTCTGAACATAAAAAAACGCTTCAGCTTCCTTGGAAGCTGGACCTTATTCCAGTGGACAACTTCCTTTGACCTGTAATAATTTGATACTTTCATCTTACATTACATGTATGTGAGGCAATTCACTGCAGCCTTCAGACCTCCAGTTTGGACAAATCACTACTACTCTATACAGGCCGCTACTAATCTAACTGAACCAGGGATTGAAAAGGGGTAGGACGACACAACAGTAGGATCTATTGGAGCTTCAAATTTGCCTGCTTCATGAGAGAGAAAGGAAACATCTACATTTTTATTGTGGTGCTATTTCCAATTTTTACCAAGCAGATATAATTCAGAAAAAAAAAAAAAAAAAAAAAAGTCAAAAAGTCCTTTAAAGCTGAATCCTGTCTGATAAATTCTGAACAAAATGAAAAAAATACATTACTGAAACATGATGAGAGCTGTGGGAACCAATTAAGGCTTGGTTTCTTAGCAGATAATGTTGTAAATGCCTGTGGTTGTATTTTTGTTTTTGTGACAATTGAAAAGAAGTCAAGAAAAATAACAGGAAAATGTTAATTCTCCAGAATAAAGTGGACTCTTCGCAGCATTTTGAACTTTGATTTAAAATAATGGAATGAGTGGATTTAAAACAATATTTCTATGAGTTTTTGCATTTGAATATTAAATACTAAATCTGAAGTATTCTGCACTGTACAGATACCTGGAAAACAGCTGTTCAATTAGTGAGTGATGAGAGGAACAATGATGAGGTGGAGAATGCAGCCAATATAACCCATCAGAATCAGCTACTCCTAAGATTGTAAAAGGCAAACTATTAAGACATTGAACTATTGTCCCTGCTGCAAAATCCACTAAGGCAATTTATCAGAAGAAACTCTGAAATGCTATGCAAACTAAGCAGGATACTTAAAGGGGTATAGGACTTATGGAGTGCCAGGGTAGGTGAATTTGGGGAACACAACAGTTCTGACATTGTACAGGATTTATTACAAGATACTTAGGGGTAGAAGCAAAGATGTGGAAAAGGGGCAATCAGAGTGGATAACGAATGAAAAAGAATGGGATCACCAGAGTTTGTCCTGTCCTGTCCTGTCCTATCCTATCCTGTCCTGTCCTGTCCTGTCCTGTCCTATCTTATGCTCTAAATTAATTATTTTTTCTGCAAGTATATTTTCTGTTTGCAGAGAGGGAACTTACTAATAAACTTCAAGACATACCAGCCAGTAAATAGGATGAGAGGTCTGGGAGCACCTCCTGCCCTCCTTCTGCTCACAGAGGCTACCCCTGCAGGACCCCCCTGCTACCAAACCCTTGCCACATAAACTCAACACAACAGAACATGTTTAAAGGATTCTGTTCTCCCTTCAAATATCCTGAACCACACACCAGGGTGCCAGCTCAGCATCCTTTTCAAAGATACAGTCTCTAATAATGTAATGTATTAATAGAGATGTTATTCATGTGCAATGAATTACTGTTCAGCCATAGGGTGTTTTTTGCTTTGAAGCGGCATTCCCTTACTTTCCCTTCTCTTACATTTGTTTTGCTGTTATGGCAACAACTGTTCAAACAGACCCATATATATTTTTTTTTCCTCCTTCATATCTTTTAGTAGGTCACATCACAGAAAACCAGGGCCTCTTGAACTAAAATGGAAGACTAGTATATAATGAACAAAAATATTAGCAGACCAGCCCATGTATCACCATTGTGAACAGTGCAAAACTGCTATAGAAATTTCTCAGATGACAAGTCACCACAAGAAAGACAGATAAGTAAGGTGTTGCAATAAAAACAAAATGTTGTTAACCAAATTCATTCGTTGTGTAAATTTAAGCTTACAGCTGTAATATCTATTCAAACTGACAATTTGTAAGATACAGAATAATATATGCTTTAATCTTAATTTAACTATTTAGTACTAGAGTCCTAGAATTTTTACAAGATTGGAGAAAAATGTATGGATCCAACAGCAACAAATGCAGTGAATAATGATTTCAAAACATCTTCCACTGGGAATTCCCATGTCAGTTTAGATTTACCTTGTGTTTCAAAAAAGCCTTTGATGCTCACTTTATCTCACTTTTTTCTAACAAATTAAGCTTTTCCAGCAAGCTATCACTAGCAGCCTCTCCAAATTTTAAAACGTCTTCTCAAAGAAACCAAGAAATTTAACTAGATATAAAAGAAATCTATTTTTCTCCCCATTCTATTCCTCAGAGTTTATGTGCATATCATCTACAACTGCATTAAGCCTGATTTATAGGCTGGTCCTGAGTTCTTTAACTCAGTGAAAATGGAAAGGACTTGACTTCTTCAGCTTTCTAAGAACAGATTTTCTGCCTGTTATTGGTGAATGAAAATTGAACCTCTTTGCCTAGATGCCTTGGGTGTGAAAGAAGAATCCTGTGTCCTTTTTTTTTTTCTTTTTTTTTTTTCTTTTTTTTTTTTTTTGCTTTGTTTCGCTTTCAGAAGAAGTGAAATTAAGCTCTGTATTTAGCTGTTCAAGAAACAAAAAGTATGTTTCAATTTGTTGACCTGAAACGTTTTTGTTTTTTTTTTTTAAATGTTGACATTCTTCTCACATTTGCATGGGACTGTGTTTTGCCTCATAGTATCTGTACTTCTGAGTGTCTTCTCTCTTTTCTCTCCTGCTGATATCTATAGCCATGAAAAGATACTATCTTAAGACTGGGATAGACTTCATTTCCATTGTACACTGATATATATTATTGCTGAGCTACAACCACGTACCATGAGAGAGGCAAACCACAGAATATATTAAAGATGCCACTATGAGGAAACTAGAACTATAAGGACCACAAATAAATCACTGTAGACAGACAAGCTGAAACAGAATTTTGTTCAATGTCAGCTTTGCTAGTTTTAATTATTCAGAACACTTCATTTTACAAGAATAAATACTCAATACACAAAATTTCTGCTCTAATTTAGAGGAAAAGCTAACATCCAAATATTGAACCTCCAAATGCTAAAAATCATCTATTTCCATCAGCTCAGTCATCAAAGCATAATACAATGCAAATATGCCTATGCAGCATTTTGTATATACCAATTTGTTCATTTGTTTATATGGGAAAATTTCCTTTAAAAAATAAAAAATAAAAATCTTTTACTGAGTGAATTCAGATCTGAGAAAATGAAACACCTGCTATTTTTCTGCCTGTTGTTATATAATGCTCTCAGAACATCTCTACGCTTCTATATATTCTGCTATAACTATTCTACCATCTGCTCTATATTTTGGGTTCCTCCCCATCCCCATTCAATTTCTGTAACAAAGCAGACGCTTTTATTTTCCACACTGGCAGCAAACGTCTTGACAAGGCAGCCTTTAACTAATGCCCTAAGTATAGACTTACTGCATCCTTAGCAGATGCAGATGTTCAGTACCACTTCCATGTTTCCATGTCTCCTTTTACCTCTTGAAGTACTAAATCAAACTGTATCAAATGGTGAAGGTAGAAGTCATTATCTTATAGTGAATAAAATATAGCAAGGTATGAGTAACTATGAAGAAGAATGTAATGATGGAGTTGGTCATATAAAACTAAACCAATCCAAAAAATGTGGCCTTCATTGTAATATAAATCTGAAGATGATTTTCAGAATGATGAGAACATCCATTTCTCTTTATTAAATTCCTGAAAAACTAAAGTTATAGTTAAAAAATGATTAATTACAGTTATAAAATTAATAATGAAAAGTCAGGGGAAAAAAAGGAAAGCTAATTAAAAAATGATTAAGGCTAATCAAAATCTTGGTGTAATATGCATAAAAATGAATTGGAATAACATTTAAGGAAAAAGATTATTCAACTTAAATGCTTAATTAGAAATAATCTACATTCTCTGGTAAAATTCAGCAAAAATAAAAACACAGAAATTTAGATGAGATCTGACTAGAAGCTTGAGAAGCAAAACAGCCTGGTTAAGAAATGCTTCAAATAAAACAGTATTATATATTTGACATCATAAAATCATATCAAAAAGATAATAGTCGGTATCCGTTCATCTGCCACTATTTTCTGTTGTTGCTAACAAAAAAACAGAAAAAAACAACATAATTCACTGCTTATGAATACAATTAAATATCTACTGTAAAAGTCTGCCTTAATAATCTGTCCCTCCCTTAACAGTAAATAGGTTTTTAAAAATTGTAAACACTTTAATCATAACAGCTTTACAGAAAAACAAGTAATTCAAATGCCCAACATTGTCAGCATTTTGAACAATAAGAAAGAAATATTATTATCATGGTAATAAAATGCAGTGCATTTGTTAATAGTTGGCTGAAGTAACATAGGCAAAATTTTGGAATATGCTTGCTTGAAAACCATCTATTGCTGTTGCTTACCAGTAATTTCATTCTGTTACACTGTGCTACATTATCTGCACTTTGTACAGGGAGGTGTACTCCACACACAAGCTTATGCTCTAATCTTAGGTTTCTACTTAAAGAAAACTCACGGAGGTAAAGAAAATCTCATGCTACTTGGTCACAACCAAATAAAGCTAGAAGTCATTAACTGTGAGGTACTTTTGAAGGATTATGAGCATCAGTCAGAGTCAGAACCAGCAACAAGTGATGCTTTTTTTTCTTTAATAATAATGAATATAAAAATCAATCAAAAGACCTAGGGGACTATGTCCCAGTTTGAATGTACGACCAAGTAACACCTGAACATGCACTATTACTTATTGCTATAATTTTTTACACTTTATTGTTTGTAATTTGAGCCTTTTTGAGCCTGAGGAAAAGATTAAGAAAAAGTAAAGCCAAATGAAATGGTTTGCATAACAAGAATCTTATGAATACTTTGGAAACATCCAAATCAATAATTTCTTTAGAAAAACGTAAGGCCTAGAAAACACGTTCCCCTCTAATCTTCCTTCTAAATATGACAGTCAACGTTAATGTTCACAGAAATACGTTTCATATTGTATTGTATACAATATGAATATTGTACAGTATTCATACTTTATTACTAAAGGTCTAACAACTGCTTTCTATTTTTCACCTGGAGATAATAGAAGACCTTTCACTCCTGAAGAAACTTTCCTCTATCTATATATCCACAATACTGAAATATGTTTCCTTTGACACCACCCCTCATGGCATTCTTCTGGATAACTTGCCCAAGGTTCACCTTACAAATCTGGCTGGCAGCCGATCACTGTCGGTCCTCCCCAGGGCTTAATTCTAGACCCAGTCCTGTTCAACACTTTTATCAGTGATCTGGATGCATGAGTGGAATGCATCCTCAGCAAGTCTGCTGATGATACTAAGCTGCAAAGTGCTGCTGTCTCTCTAGAGGTATGAGAGGCCTCACAGAGGGATCTAGATAGACTGGAACATTGGACAATCATCAATGGCATGAAGTGCAACAACAAAGGTAAATGCTGTGTTCTGCAGCTGGAACAGAGTGGTGCCAGACAGATACACTGGGAGATGAGGATGGAGAGCAGCTCAGAAGAAAGGGATTGTAAGAAGAAAGAAGAAAGGGCTGCCCTGGCAGCCAAGAGGGCAAACCGCATTGTGGGATGTATTGAACACAGCATGTCAGAAGAACACAACCAGTCAGAAGAGGTAATTCTCACACCATATTTAGCATTGGTGTGGCCTCACTTTGAATACTGTGTGCAGTTCTGGGCTCCGCAATAAAAAAGAAGGTATGTAAAGGTGCTTCAAAGCACACAGAGGGCCACAAAGCTGGTAAAAGGGCAGGAAGGCATGTCCTGCGAGAACAGGCTGAGAACCCTTGGGGTGTCCGGTCTGGAGAAGAGGACGAGAGGCAGCCTTGCTGCTCCCTGCAGCTCCCTGAGGTGGGGAAGCACAGAAGGAAGTGCCGTTCTCTGCTCCCTGGGAACCACTGTCAGGATGTGTGGAAATGGCACAAAGCTGCACCACGGGAGGTTCAGACTGGACGTGAGGAAAAATTTCTTTACTGTGAGGTTGCTCAAACACTGGAACAGGCTTCCTAGTAAGGTGATTGATTCCCCATGCCTGTCGGGGTTCAAGAGGCATTTGGATAATGCCCTTATTATTATGCTTTAATTTTTGGTTAGCCCTGATGAAGTAGCCAGCCAGTTGGACTCAATGATCTCTGAAGATCTCTTCCATCTAAACTATTCTAAACTCTAAATTCTCAAAATCGTCTTCTTCATTGTCAGATTCTTGACTAATAAAGTTGTTGTCAGACTCTGCACTGTCTGTTATATCCCCTTGTAAAACTGGGGGATGCAGATGTTAACTTTATTTGCTTTGAAAACTAGTTTTCTCTTAATTTGTACATTACCTCTATTGGAATTGCTTTTCTTTATACACGTTTCTCCAGCAGACCAAAGAGTGTGTCTTTACTTAGATACACTCAAGTATCTTTTTGTCCCACAGTTCATCAGAAAGACTAATGACTAAAATCTAAAGTGCAAGTCTATTGTGAAGTAAACAACACCATTACTCTATCTGGTAAACTGTGTGTGTGTTAAGTTAATGACTTCAAATTGATTTGTCTGCTGTCTCCACGTATCTCATCCATCTTCACATTTCAACATGCCTTTTCATACAGCTGCTAAAACTCTTTCCGATTCAAGTTTGGAAAGGCCTACTGCAATGCGATGTCCATAACATAATATACAGTGTCACTGAACAGCAGCATACAGAAGTAAAATGACTCTTTAAAATTACCTGTATAGCAAGTGCTCGAGCTACAAGGCTTCTGAGATACTGTAAAGGATCTTCTGGACCTTCCCACTTGCTTTGCCATGCGAGGGGACACTAAAATAAAAAATACACTTACTGAAAGTACTTCCAAAATTATTTAATTTTAATCTAGCAATCTGAAGGAAACCAAATAATCTGGAAGTAAAATATTTCTATAAAGAAAAAAAAGCAATACAAGTAATTGATCAAAGCATATAACCAGTAATAGGAAGCTTTTATTTTTGCAAATTCTTTATGTGGCCCACAAAGACACACTGCTGATGGAGAACTTACAAGACACTCTACTATTCAAACAAGAAACATCAGCAGAATGCACAAACACTTCAAAAAGGCCTAAGTTTATCATTTCTCTGAAGCCATAATATGATCTTTTCAGCTGCAGCCACACATTCCCATTCCTTTGCTGCTGCCTTCTCATACAAGAATATGCAGGTGTGTGGCTCTGGTAAAGTGAATCTTCATACAATTCCTCTACATGATAATTTATTTATGATCTTAAAGAGCTTGTAGAAAATGACCCAAGAACAAAATCCTGAAAGATTTCAACATACAAATTTCTAATTGACTTAAAAAGAAAACCTTGAAGCATTGTTTGGTTAGAAGAACAAAAGCATTAATTATACCAACTCCACAGGCATCTATAAAGCACACCGAAATTAACGCTGCAAGATTCTTCTACTTAAAAGAGAATTAGTGTAAATCATTACTTGGTGAATACTGCACAATACTCAAGATGTTGAACGTCTCAGTTTATACTGGTTAAATTTGCAGCTGCATTTTCAAGGAGGTTCCCAATGTAACTGCATATGTGCTGAACAGATTTTCAAAATCTGACCACAGAAGTTCATAAAAAATATATCTTCCAAACTATCTTTCACATCTATGAAAATATCTATGAACAATAACAATGAATTGATAAACTAGAATACATACGGAAAAAGTATATAAAGTAGGTTAGCTGCAAACTTTTTTGCAAAACTATGATTTTTCAGAATAGTAAGCACTATCTTTCCATTTTTGCAGACTCTTGCTAGATATTTACAGACAGCTCCTCTATCTGTCATTTAGAAGGCATTCAACTTAGATTGCTAATATACCACTCCAAGTTCTCTTAGTATAAAAGAGCTTAGCTAATTATTAGTATGGAAACATATTTGAGATATACATTAACATAAGTAAATGCATAAATAAAGAACATTGTTGAAACCATTAGAAATCATACATTTATTGAGTTTCAAACTTTCATTCATATTCTAGCAGCTTCTTCAGGTGCTATAATCTTAAAAGAACTGCAATCATGGTTCTTTTAAAATTTATTTTTTTGTAAATAGGCCTTTATGAACCAATGCATGATCACATTAAATGAAACAAGAACTGTGTATAGAAAATACATTAAACAAATCACTTTAAGATGATAAATATACTGAGGTCTATCTGCCATGGTTATATGAAACTAAAATTAGTCTCTCTGGAGGGCTGCTGAAAAGGTTGCTTTATGATCACAATCCAACAAAGTGATCTGTGTCAAGGTAAATGGGTAAGTATGCAGATGAAACACTTTGTTCATATCAGGAAGCATTGAATTGATATTTGAGAGGGATAAAAACACTGAATTTTTAAGTACATTTTTGTGACAGTGATTGGCTTCATGGTTCCTGCTGCTTCCAATATAAGTGTGTAACTTAAGCACACAAGGAAGCCATATTCTTGCTCAGTAACAAGAAATGTAACCGTAAATACTAAAAAACGGCCATTACATGTATCATTTGCATTCACTGTGACTTGATCTGTAGCACCAATTTCTACTACACAGTCAAAACGTGTTTAAAAAGGCAATGAGATTGCTAACACGAAAATGTTAATTTGTTCAAATTGTATTGCAATTTTGCTCACAAATGCTATCTTGTTGATCTAAAAAGACAAAGAATTTAATTATTGTTTTAATTAGAAATTTGACAGATAAACAAATACATAACAATACTTGATAAAGTACTTGTTCCGCTCATGAAGATAAACAAAATATGTTAGTAGGGACTACTTTTCATTGTAGGGGCAGTCTCAATATCTATGCATTAGCAACTGACAAACTGCTGCAGGTGAAAAAAAACACTGAGTTTCACATCAATGTTTGACTATCTTTGGATTCATTCCGATTATTTTTCTATTAATGACAGTGTGTGTAAATTTACATTCACTAATTGTACTTGCTTATAAACATAACCAGTTTGATACCAGAAAACATGGAGAAAATGTGCAAATTTTTGATACTTTTCTAATATGAAGAATATAGGGTGAAATTATATTTGGTATGATGGCTGCAACTGGTCTGGTGTGATACGGAAAAAATCCATATTGAATAAATGCAGAGTGCAAATAGTGATTATGACTGCAGTACAACTTACATTTTAAGAAACTTTAAAAGTAGAGAAAAGGGACAGATTTACATGTTTTACTGGCTAATATATTCAACTTATCTAGCACAATTTGGTATTTGAAATGGAAATACTATTTAGCAACTTCTAATCTTATCGGATTTGTTCTTAAGAGAAAGCTTGATGCAAGTGTAATAGACTCAGAAGCTTCTGCAAATACTTGAAGCAATATTCTTCTGTGTTTAATTCAAAATAATGGTTCTGTTAGTAAGTACATTAAATATATTTATATATATAACTCTTTCACACACACATATATAAGCAACCTTTATATATACAGTTAACTGAGGGCTTATTTAATGGATAATCCTTTTTTTTAATATCAAAAAAGCATTCTGAAAACTCAATGTCATCTAGAAGGTTTCCAGATAATGAATTTACTTAGCTCCAAAAAACATGTAGCTTATCTAGCAGCAACTTGTCAACCATAAAAGCTGCACAGCACATATGCCTAAACTCCAAATCTGTAAAACAGCTTTGTTTAAATTTTTGAAGTTGCTTATGACTGCTTAATAATAGCTGTTTGTAATGTAGACAGTCATTCGTTAAAGAAGACAGAAATAACCTGCTCTGTACAAAAAACGTTGAATATCTTCAGACTGTAATGATTCCTCATGGTACATCTAAGAATCAGTTTTGAACTGATTATAATCACAACCTGAAAGATCCATAAAATAACAAGAATCTCTGGAATTCACTAATTCATTTTACAGTGACAGTGACTATCAGTAAAGGAATTTAGAGCAAATGGTGACATGAAAATATGTACCAGAATTTTGTTATATTTTCTTGTTGTTTATTTTTTTCATTGCTTATAATATAAATTCATTAAAAATTACTTACCTTCTGATTTAGTAGAGCATTCGCTAGTTTTTGTACTTCAGGACTTAGTAATGAGGTACCTCTAATAACTTTACTTAAAGAAGCAAGTGACTGATGGACACTTTGCACGAGGCGAATGGCACTGAATTGTTCAAGAGTAATGAATGATGAGATTGGAGATCCTTGCTGCTCCACAGGAAGAGAAACCTTCTGATGAATCAGGTTAGAGTTCTAAAAAACACGTGATAACCAGTTAATAAACTCAGAGAAACTATTACATTATATGCCACATATTCTTTGTTAATTCATAATACTTGAAATGACTTTATGTTGTCTTCAAAGTAGTTCAGACATACCTCTTTTTTTGGATCAAAACTGTAATAATGCTTTCAATACTGTCCCTGAGATGTTCAGTAAAGGCACCATGCTTCTCAGACAACTCTGTCTACCCTATTACTTTAAAAGTACTGGGACTCCTGAAAATTCTTCATTTAGCTGAATCACTGCTTTTAGTAGTGTAGCAATACTGTGTAGTAATATAGTGTAGTAATTACTGTGTAGTAATATTTCAATATAATTATCAGTAGTGTACTCAGCATAACATGACTGCATTGGGTACTATACACCATGTTGCCAAATACAGCTTTCCCTTTGATGAGACTACACGTTGATTGTATAAATTATGACACGTAAAGCAAAGAACTCACACACTTCCTTCCAAAACTGGTTAATTGGATCATTGTATCTCTTAAATACAAGATATATACACAGCCATATAGTACTCTATTTTAGGTATATACAGCCTATATATTTCTTTTTCTTTTCATGTTCATTTAGTCTCTACACCTGACATTTATTATCTAGAGATAGAAGGAAATGTTTTACTCAGAAAATTACATATGGTAACAGGAAAATGGAAGCAATTGTTTCTATAATTAACATGTCTACATGAGAGAAGTGGAAACTTCAGTTACACTTCAAGACAAATCCCATCTCATGTGACAAAAACAGATCCACTGATACCAACTGATCAGCAATTTTAAGAAATGCCTTCTAGCAAGTTATTCATCAAACATTAACAGATAGGGGAAAAAAGAAAACAAAACACACCACACACTCAAAACAACTGATGGATAGGAGCTGTGCAGAGGAATCTCAGTTCAATACAGCTTTTCTGTGATTCACACAGTTGAACCTGTGCTGCTGGAAGGGGACTGCCTGGAGAGGGTGTCCCTTCCTCTTGGTCTTTAATCTGGGTTCCCACCTGCCGCTGAGCCCTTGGACTCCTATGGGCTTGTGATGTGCCTTTGACAGGCTTCTGCGATGGGCCTGGGAATAGTAGGGTACAATTAACAATACTACTAATAGGCAAGGTAAAATTTGAGCTCCACTACTTGCCATTGTCTCTCTGTGCTCCTTTGTGGGTGAGTGGATGGGTCTTATCGTATAATTTAAGAATTATTCCTCCTTAATACTATATTTTCTTAAACTTGTAATTTAGCAAATTATTGTTAAGTGAACGTAGTAGCAGAAATTACTCTGCTACAGTTTTCTAAATGTCTTGTTGATGTTTTTTTTTTTTTAACTGTGCAGTGAAACCACAGCACTAGCAAAAACAATACTAAAAAGTGGGAATAGCAATGTAGAAAGTTCAGTATCAGTTGGAATGTGTTGTCTTATCTGTAGTTACGGAGTAACAGCAGGTATTTTAACAAGCTAATATGGTGCATAACAGCTTTAGAACACACATCTATTTCACTAGAAAGAAAATACAGCAAATTTTACTGAATCTCCAAAATCAAATACCCACTATCTGAAAAAAGCACTTAAAAACAAAACAAACAAAAAACTGTACTGAGTGACTAAAGAACTTAATCAATCTTGAAACAGTTAAACTTCCCTCAAGCACAACCAAACAGAGCGGTGATGAGGACTTCAATGGATAGAGTTTCATGGTTTACACTATGAAACAATGGACATAATCAGTTTATTTCATTATATTGAAATATTTTAAGTATTTTATGGAACAAATCTTACATAGTCAAATTTAATTAGCTTTTGTTTAGAAGACAAACATTTTCAAACCTAGCTTCCATACAAACCACAAATACTTCTGATATAGTATTATGTATAAATCCTGAGTGACCGAGTAACTAAGACTCTGAGAGGTACTGCTGCTTTCATTTTCACTGCCATTTGTTATTACTTACTAATATTCCATTAGAGCCATTGAAAATCTAAATTTACTCATTAATTCAAAAGCATGATACCATTTTGCAAATGTTAATTCATACGCAGATTACAAAAATATATTTTAGTATGTGTTCTGAAACTGCCAGCTAGATGTGAAAAGAGGCTGCACTGAATTCCATGGAATTTAAATCTTTATTGAAAAAGTCTGCAAGTCACAAATTGAAAAAAAAAAATCTTAGCCTTGGGGAAAAAGTGTTTTGCCATTTCAATTTTTAGTAATAGCAATTTATATTAGATAGTAATTTATTAAAGATCAATAGTAATTTATTAATGATAAAATCAGATTCTTTCTCTTAAAAATTAGTGTTTTTCACTTTTATTCAGATGAACTTCTGAATTGTAACTGAACATCTTGCTTTCCAGAACACAAGGGATGTTTACCTGCAACATCACAGGCACTCTAAGTTTGTCAGAACCTTCATGTGCTTTTCATTTCCAGCTTATGCTGCACCCAACTACCAAACAAAAAATTGAGAAAAGCTAAATGAAAGATTAATAAAGATACTCTCCTTTGCGACTCACAGAAAAGTGAAAAATAAGTCTTCCTTCCTGAACTATGAAAAAGGTATACAACAAACATGGTTCAAAGTATAAAATACATACATCGCATTTATAAAAGTAATGTTTTGAATTTTGTCTTTGTATGCACCCTGAAATCACAGTACCAATTGCACTTCAGTATTTTCTGAGACCATAGTTTCAGTATATAAAAACGTAATTAACTCATCTGGGATCCAGATCATATTTGATATCAATTGCTTCTTGTTTCTGTGGCACAATCTAGTTGAGTACTTCTTGTTGGAGTATTTAATTGCATAAAAAGGACAGAAAAAAAAAGACATTGCAACTTGCATGCTTTGCTCAGTCTTTCACATATACTGTGTTCATTCATGAAAAGCTTACTAAAGGAGGAGTCCTGTAAGTTCCTCAGTACTGCCTTTCACATAAGTCTCTTATGAACTGCATATTCATTTCATAACGCTTTTTAATGATTTCTCCCAGGAATTTGTTAAAACAACCAACCTGTTATTTTCATAGCAAAATTAAACACGAATACCAATATCATCTTATACATTTAATATTCTATTACATTCCCTTAAAATCCATTATGTATATAACTCATATCAGCTTTAAAAACATTCTCTTGACCTGCCTGAAAATTAAGATGAAGAACTTCTGAAGTAGAGTGCTCTTCCTAATCATAAGAAACTTGAATATAGATTCTAATCTTTAACATTAAAAATTGTATTATGTTACCAATATTAAATTAGATCTATTTTGAAACTTTGATCATTTTCCCTTTTTGACTTCTGTACTTATTACTATGTCTGTACAATTTTAGTTTTCATACAGCCTCACCTAAGCTGCTCTAAGCTTTTCTTCATTACTTTCATAAACAACTGTTTCAAACTCCAGTATGTTCTGAAAACTGCTCCTCAGAAATGAAATATAATGAAAATATATTTTCTGCATTTGATTAGTTCTGTGTTTGATTCTAAAATTCAGTTTTGTTGTTTTTTGTTTTTGGAATATGCCACTGGTCTTTTGATACACCTATTCTGCTTCTTCCTTCCTTTGCTGAAAATACCCCCCCAAAAAATGACCCTATACTCCCATTTTACTGATTTTCTTCAGTGAAAAAAAAAGGGTGCTCTTTTGCTAAAGGTGAGGTTCCTAATTTTTTAGATAAAACAGCAGCAACCTGTTGATTTTGAAAACTTTTGCAATTGTCTTGCAGCAGTATGCAACTTTATGAAAATAATTGATTAACCTTCAATTTACAAACACAACAGATGATAAGGCAGAACAGATGATGATTTTGGCAATCATGACAGCTTGTGATCTTCTATTCAGCAAATATCATTTTGAAACAGTTTCAAAATTTTTAGCATGAGTGGGCCTTTTAACTTTCATGAAGGCACATAAAAATTTCCCTGAAACAAGGCAGAAAATACATCCACCTTGCAAGCAAATTACAGCCCTTCCTTCTGTCTCTCTCTGTTCGTGACAGCCATTTGGACATGATGGAACACTTACACAGCCCCAGATGCAGCCCAAAATGTTTGTGCTTCCCTGAAAACTAAAATATGGTGCCTGCATTATGTTGGACAGCGATGCACATTCAGTTATGTGACAATTAAGTGCTTATATGGGGCCTGGTCTACACTGTCATGGCAGAAGGTTGTGTGGGAAGAGAACGGACTCGAGGACACAAGGTTGCTGAACAACTCTGATGGCCCTGAACTGGCCAACAGGCTGTAATGAGGCATCGCCCTATCAGTTTTGGGACCAGTACTGTTCAATGTCTTTATCAGTGACATAGACAACGGCATCAAGGGCACCCTCAGCAAGTTTGCAGATGACACCAAGCAGTCTGCACCAAGTGGTGCAGTCAATACAACACAAGGAAGGGATGGCATCCAAAGGGACCAGAACAAGGTAGAAAAGTGGGCCCATATGAAACGAATGAGGAATGTTCAGCCTGTAAAAGAGAAGGCTCCAGGGAGAACTCATTGCAGCTTTTCCGTACTTAAAGGTGGCTTATAATAAAGATGGTGTGATTTTTTGGTCAGTCAGGTAATGATAGGACAAGGGTGAATGTTTTTAAACTAAATCAGGGGAGATTTAGATTCAATGTTAGGAGGAAGTTCTTCTCTCAGAGGATTCTCACAGGTTGCCCTGAGAAGCTGTGGGTGACCCATCCCTGGAGGTGTTCAAGGCCAGGCTGGATGGGTTTTGGGCAACTTGTTGATCTCTGGGAGATGCCCTGCTCATGGCAGGGGGATGGGAACTGGATGATCTTTAAGGTCCAACCCGAACCATTCTATGATTCTATGATCCTTCAACATCAAGGAAGATTTGTTTTAAATTTTGTGTAACAACTGTTTGGCAAGCTATTTAGTGATACCTTCATTTTATTCAAGTAAATAATCTTGAATGCAAGCTTATACTGAGCATCTGAGTGTTTTGTGGGTTTTTCTTGTTTTTGTTTGTTTGTTTGTTTGTTTGTTTTTAACTTAATGGAAGGTTCATGAGAGTATAAATAATTTGATTAGTATTAAACTGTTATTAAATCATGCTGAAAGGCACTGCAGAAGCAGTTTTAGGACTGCATTTATTACCAGGGTATTCTCCAACAGCAAGAATAAAAAAGTGTATTTTCAAATGAAGCTAACATAAATGAAAGTGTCAAGAGATTCTGCATTAGTCCCAAACAGCTAAATAGAAAGGGAAAGTTACCTTGTGTAACTTTGAACACATCGATGTATTGATTTGCACCCGATTATAAGTATCTACTTAATTTGAAGTAAAAATCAATGAAAAATTAATTACAGAGTCTTCATCCTGAATAGATTAATAAACCATTATGAAAGAGAAGCAACTTCAATGATTCTGTTGCTATGGATAGACTAAAAATAATAAACTCCCCATCTCAACAGTTGCAGATTGTCTGAATAAGTGGCAGTTACATTTAACAGGTCTTTGTGAAATGTATGGCACTAACAGGAAAAACAGCCCATCAAATTTCCAGAAGTATTTTTGGAAACGCTAAAGCATTTAAGATCTCATTGCTGTATTAATATATAATAATGACTTCCTATTCCGAAATATCTGAAAGTTTCAAACCATATTTCCCATTTTGCTCAGTTTGTGTGAGATAGCTCTGAAAACTGAGCAGGAAGGGTTGCTATTCACAGAATCACAAAATATCTGAGCTTGAAGAAATCTCTGGAGATTATCTACTTCAACCCCCTGCTCAAAGCATGGTCAGCTACAGCAGGCTGCCCAAAACCGTGTCCAGTCAGATTTTGAGTATCTCCAAGGATGGAGACTCCACAGCCTCTGTGAGAAGCTTGTTCCAGTGTTTGATCATCCTCACAGTACAAAAGTTTTGTCTTGTGTTTAAATGGCATTTCCCCTATTTCAATTTGTTCCTATTGCCTCTTGCTGTCAGTGGGCATCACTCAGAAGAGTCTGACTCTGTCTTCTTTGCTCCCTCCCAATAGCAAATACACAATCTGATAAGATCTCCCTAAACCTTCTCATCCCCAAGGCTGAACAATCCAGGCTCTCATCTGTTCCTCCTATCACAGATCCTTAATCACCTTCATGGCCCCAGGAAACCCGTGGAAATGGTTTGCAGGGTTATTTGCTCAAACGCCTTCACAGGGATCAAGGTAAGACTAACTGGCCTATCATTCTCCAGATTCTCCTTTTTGCCCATTCCTTCACAGGAGCAAAATTTCCTTTCTTTCAGTCTTCAGAAACTTGCAATAGTCACCCTGATCTTTCAAAGAAAACCAAGAGTGGTTTCACAATGGAGGCAGCCAGCTCCCTCAGCACTCATGAGTGCATCTCATCAGGGTCTGCGGACTTGTTTATATGCAGTTGGTCTGAACATTCCCTAACCCGATCCTCCTCTACAAAGGGCAAGTCCTCCTTGCCCTGTACTTTCCCATCACTTTTGGGCACCTGGGATTGCTGAAGGCTGATCTTACTAGTAAACAGAGGCAAAGAAGACACTCAGTACTTCAGCCTTCTCCTTGTCCTTTGTGGCCAGGCCCTCATTCCCACTCAAGCAGTGGGCTGATACTTTCCCTAATCTTCATTTTATTGCTGATATACCCATAAAACCTTTCTTGTTGGTCTTGTGGTGGGTTGACAGCACCACTACTGCTGCTAAGGTTATGGGCTGGAAAGTTAACTCCATGGCAGCCATACGTAGTACAGCTCTTTATATCCCTCAACAGATTCAGCTCAGGATACGCTTTGGCTTCCCTAGCCTCATCCTTGCATGCTCAAGACAGCACCTCTGTGTCAGCTATTCCTCCCATGCCAGCTGTCCCTGCTTCCACCTCTTCTACACTTTTATTAATGCTTGAGTTTTCCCAGGATCTCCTTGCTCACCCATGGAGGCCTCCTGCTGCCATTGGTTTTCTGCTTGTTGAGATTGACCACTGAGCTTGGAGGAGGTTGGACTTGATGATCTTTATGGGTCCCTTCCAACTCGGGATATTCTATGATTCTATGAAGTGAACCTTGAAAAGCAATCAGCTCTGCAGGACTACTCTCCAGAACAGTGTCCCCTGGGATTCTTCCAAGTAGATCACTGAACTGGCCAAGGTCTACTTTCCTGAAGCAGGGTTGTAATCCTGGGGGTGCTACTGCCCATGGGGGACCCATGCTGGAACTGTTTGCTCCTGAGGGATGGATGGACCCCATGGTATGGAGCTGTGTGGGAACAGTTCTTGAAAAGCTGCAGACTGTGGGCAGTCCCAGCAGGCTCAGTTTGGGAAGGACGGCATCCCGTGGGAGGGACACAACAGGGAGCAGGGGCAGAGAGGGATTGTGAAGGAGTGGCAGGCATGAAGCGTCAGGGACTGACCACAGCCCTATTCCTCTTTCCCCCGTGCTGCTCAGAGGGAGGAGGTGGAAGAGGGTGGATGGGGGGAAGATATTTTTAGTTTACTTTTAGTTCTCGCTGCTCTAGTCTGTTAGCAGTAAGCAATAAATTACATTAATCTCACTTATATTGAGCCTGTTTTGTCCATGACAGCACTTGCTGAGTGATTTCCCTGTCCTTATCTCAACCCATGAGTTTTTTTTTTCAGTCATATTTTCTTCCCTTGGACTGCTCAGGAGGGGGAGTGAGAAAGCAGCATGGTGGAGCTTAGCCAGCCATCAGTGTAAAACCACTGCGTTAGCCAGTATCAGGTATAATGTGTGTTTTATGATTGATTTCTCAAATTCACTGACTGCATAAATTCTATCATTCTGTCACAGGCATTCTTTCAATTTGTCTTTCTTATATATTCTATGTCAATTTTTATAGGATGAAGCATTGATGTTCAGTTTAGAGAAATATGCAGTCAATTGCTGTTCATGGTACCACCTAAACTTGGACAGTGTGTCACCACATACAGAAGTGATCACTACATGATATTAAGAGTGGACGGACAAACATATGTCCACACTTGAAGACTATGATAAATTATTTCAGCAGAAATTCTATAGGTCAAACCTTTGTGAAGTGGATATTTTTGTTGTGCTTCAGAATCATCAGCACTTAAGTGCTGAATAACTATTTTCAAGGCATTTGTAAGAAAAACCTTTTTGAATTAATCCTTGTTTTATATTCTCTGCACTGGAATAAAAATGTTTAAAACATAGTTAATCTTTGTCTACATATTAATTTTAACAAGCTTCTGTAGCTCTTTTGCCCTTTGGAATAAAAAGTAGCTGATTTTAAAAACGGCTTTGAATTTATAAATACATTAGCTAGAATCAATTCAGATCTATACTGGACACTTCCTGAGTTTCAGACAGTTTGAAACAGATAGTTAATCATTATTCACAACTACTGCTGGTAATAATTACATTTGACAGGTAGAAGACTAACATTTGCTTTTTGTAAGTGGAATAGAAGGTCTTTTCAGCATCTATCCCATCTGTTTTTACTTTAATATTATCTGTATCCAAGAGATAAAAGAAAAATGATAATAGTCTGCAGCTACACATAAATGATATGCTTTCAGAATTGAGAATACAAAAAATAAATAAATAAATTTACAGGTTTCAGGAATAAAAAGTTATTTGTGATTTTACTTCTTTGTAATTGGGAGATCATTTTAGCTCATATTCTGTACCTATTCGTGCATAAATAAAATAATGTGTGGATGTTAACTTGTTAAAATTCAACTATTTTATTTTGATTTCTAGGTCTTTATTTAAAAATTCTGAAAACAAAGGTGATGCCTTCTTCGAGCAATGAATAAAGAATTAGAATGTAAATCTGTATGGAATATATGTAGAATTTTTATACATGTCCAGCCTTTTCAAAGATTAAAGCAAACAGCCTATGAAAGCAACTTTTGATGAAGGGCATATTTATTTATATTTTTGAAACTTAGTCAGATGTTCTCTCCAAAAATCCTACATCAGGTCAGAGGCCATCCTATTCTAAATGAGATCTATAAATGATATATATTTAAATAAATGAATAAATAAATAAAGAGAGAGAGAGAGAATCTGCTAACAGCATAAAAATGTTATAAAAAGAAAAAAGTTCCAGATGATACAGGAGTCTTTTTTTTTTTTTCCCAAAAAATATTATGAGCAATAAAAATGTAGGTCAAATACAGATTCCTTTCTAGATGTATCTGGTGCATCTATTTAAAATGACACAGAAGGACAGATGAGCACTACAGGCTTGATTCAGGCAGTCATCTAGTGACATCTGGGATGTTTCACTCTGCCTCTAGATGCTACTCCAGCAGATCACAGGTCTCCTACAGCTTCTGTGTTATACCTGCCAGGCCATGAATATTTGATGATTTCTGAAATAGTACTGGAAGCCTCATTTTTAGGTAACTAAACTGAGCCCTTATTACAGCACAGATCACAGAGAGCATTTTGCATCTCTTAAAAGTTCTCAGATGCAGTGTAACAAGAACAGAACATCAATAAACCCAAATGTCAGAGAGAAACTATCTGCTCAGTTCTCTGAACTAGACAAGCTATATGGTAACTCACATGGGAAAACTTAAGAATGGCAGGATGGTCAGTGATAAGAGATCATACAGACTGTGTAAATCAGTAAGGTTGAAGCTAATCCTTAGTGAACAGAATGGTTCTCTAGCTAAACCAAAGGTTTCCTGCATCTATAGAAGCACACTAAGCACAAGATTTAATCAATATTTAGTTTTTTGTTTGTTTGTTTGTTTGTTTTTCTGAACTCAAAGAGAATATAGTAAGATTGGAAACAATTGTAACATTTTGTACCCTGTAGTCCTGCACAAATAAACTTGCTGTTGCTAGGAACAGGCCACACTAACTAGGCTTTATGTTAATAACTGTGTGAGGCCCCAGCACTGGCCTTCTAGTCTTGGTAATCAACCCGTTAAGAGAGCTTGCTGTTTGACGTGGAATTCAGTACCAGGTCTCCTGATATGATGTGAAGTTGAAGCATGGGATAACAGCAAAGGCTATGAAAGTATTGTGCACAGGTTAAGAAGAGTGGTCTGAGACCTATGAAAAACTAGCTGATGGTTACCTACTAGTCACTGGGGAACAGTAATGTTAAGATCTGACAAGACTTCTTTTGCTTTAAGACAAGAAGATGCAGTTAAGCAAGAAAGATAAACATCTAAGTCATAAAGTAAGGTACCACCTATAGCTCACCACAGCACTGTGCAGTCTGTAGTCCAGGAACAAGGGTAAAAAGGCTAAGAGCCCTCCTGAGAGTGAAAAGTCTTACAAAAGGAGATCGCAGATTTGAGGCCAATGGGCAAAACGTGGTTCAGGTCCAGCTTTCCTTGTCAAGGAACATTAAGGCTCAATTACCCCCATGTGGGTGACTAAGATCATCAAGGACCATAGCAATCAGCACCAAATATGTGGCTTCAGCTTCCTGGTACTGTATGGTCACAGCTAATTTATGACACAAGTTTTAAAGTACAAGTGCTTTGAATATGTAGTGCTAATGACTAGCAACACCATGGAACTAATAGTTAGCTATGGGTGCTGTTAATGAGTATTTATGTTGTACAGTTTAAAACTAGTCTCATTTATCAATCTTCCAAACACTACAATCAAAAATCTCTAATTTTCTGATTGTTTGTGTATACATATATGAAACTGTTTCATCAGAGCTCTTGTACGGAAGGATTGTAGACTTAAATGTGTAGTTACTAAAGTATAATGGAAAGTGTCACATTGAAATATATTCCTTTTCTTTATAGGATGACAGACCTGGTTAACAACAGCCCATTTCAGGGGCAGCAGATTCATCACAAAGTTATTTAGTAACAAGAGATTATTTTAACGAAAAGTTGATTTATCATACACTTAGCATGTAATAAAGAAGTGAGCAATTACAAAATGTAATTGTGAATTTTAATGTGTAACTTTTTTGTGTCACTTTTTTTTATGCAGTTATTTAAGGAAGGTAAATGTTTTTTCTCATTCTAATGTTTTGTGTAAAAGATATGTTTTTAGGTCATGATGTTTCTGGTCACAATGAATCATCAATCTAAGGGTAATGTACATATTTCAATATCATAGAAGAACTAATTCAATATTTAAAACCATTAAACATTGCTTTGTGAATATCAGAGAAATGAAAAGACTAAGTTAAAGACTAATATATTACTGTTCTTTTTGTAAACACATACAAGATGCTAGGCATGTCTTGTTTGTGTGGTTTCACTTCCATATGAAGGAGAAAGTGTAGGCTATTACCCCACAAGTAGACTTCATATTTAATTACATACATGTAACATTATACTTCCCATCTCAAATGCATTTCATTTACCTTTTAACTCCCTATGTTTCAATATTCGAGATAATTTCTTAAAGCTTACTTTTAATGTAGTTGCTGGGAGAAAAAAAACAGTTGTCTTTTCAAATAAACTACTTTCCTACCTGATTAAGTTTCTTCCATAGATTGAGAACAGGAGAAAGTTCAGCTGACCATATTTCTCTGTCAAACTTGCAGCCAGCACTTACTGACCTGCTCAGGATCCGAAGTTGTGAAATGACCTGAGTGATGGGAATACAAAAGCAAAGCTTGAAGAAGGATAAACAAAAATATACAAGAATGCAAACAGCAAATACTCTTAATTTATCTATGGACCACACTTTTCTGCATGCTTAATTACTAATCATGATCTATTTGAAACACAAGCAATACCCATATTCAGATACTTACTTGAGCCTCACTCATAGTAAGTTGAGCCTCACTCATAGTAAGTTGAGCCTCACTCATAGTAAGTCCATACTTTTCTTATCACTTTAATTGTCTCTGTTCAACTATAATTTAAAAACTAATGAGGTGTATAATTCATTAAAAATCTTATTTTCCACAAAATCTACATAAAAATATTTTTTAAAAAAGTCAATAAAACAAGAGTGTGTAACTAAATACACAGTACTTATCAGGCATCAAAACACCAAAAGAATTCTCCCATGTATCTCTTTTTTACTTAGCTACTCATGCTAGCTCATATTACTTAAATGTATATTTATTCACTTAAAGAAAGAAAGAAAGAAAGCAATTAAAAGAATAACTGCAAAACTCTCATGAAGAAGAGGAGTGCCAAGCTCATCAGATTCAACTGCCTTTTCTTCGTAGCAACCCTAATAACTCCACACAAACTGATCATATACATACATACATATATATATATATTTATACAGAAATAATACTTCAGTAAAAAATTCGATGATAATGTCCATTAAGCATCATATAAAATAGTATCTTAGCTATTTTAGGTAAAATTTTAGTTAATTTTCACAGAACATTATTTGCAATTCGATGATAATGTCCATTAAGCATCATATAAAATAGTATCTTAGCTATTTTAGGTAAAATTTTAGTTAATTTTCACAGAACATTATTTGCAATAAATTTTAGAGAAAGATTTATTAAATTGATTCTCTTTTGCTTAACTTATAAAACTTGATAACAAAAAATTCCTTAATCTTTCAGAACTGTTAGCCAGAATCAGGCACTTGATGTCAAGTTGTTTCTGCTAAGTTTGGACTTATTTTCTATTATTGACAGATATGCAAATGTTTGCTTTTCTTTTTCTGATAAATTGTTTTCATTTTCTTTAGCTGAAGCAAACAGCTTTTGTTTATCAGCCTTGATAGGGACTATGAAGCACTACAAGATGACAGTACACTGAACTGTTATTCTAACTTTTACAACATTTACTATAATTGATTCTTATGTTAAATGTTTTACAAGACATAAACCAAAAGATATATATATATAAAGCAAAAATATATACAAATCTACCTGTAAAATATACAAAACAATTTTTACAGTAAGTTTGAAACAAAACAAAACAAAAAAGCTTTTAGTTAAGCTATAAAAGTCTAAACTTTTTCCATTCCTTCTCATTTCTTCTCTCAAGTGTAACAGGTATGATGGTAGCATAACTTAAATACTTACTTGAAATTTTTTAAAAATAATGGGCTGCGCTGCAACTTTGTGTACAGGTGGCTCTTTCAGCCTGAATACTTTCTGAAAAATGTACCTTAGAACAGTCATTCACCTTCAAGAGGTAAAGGAAAATGTTTTATGGGTGTCAAATAACTCAGGTTGACCTTCTCATTGAAATGCTCCAACAGTCCAAACATTTGGTAAGGGACTAAATATGATGGACATTGTTTAGTGTGCCATTTTTTTGCACCCATGAAACCAAAGCCTGTGAGAAGGTTTCCTCAGTGCTTTCAAATCAATCTCTTTCTGAATGTTATGCAAATGAAAAGAGAAATTGTGTTTTTACAGTGTCATAGAATAAATCAGTTTGGAAAGGACCTCAAAAGGTCTGTACTCTTGAAGCAGGGTGAGCTCTAGGATCGGACCAGGATGCTCACTGCTTTATCCAGTCTGATCTTGAAAAATCCCCAGTACAGAGACTGCACAATCTCTCCCGAAGAGAGATTGTTCCACACTGCTTTACTGTTCTAATGATGAAAAAGTTTCCCCTAATACCTAAACTGGATCTTTCTCTTTTCAATTTAGGTCCTGTACAAACAAGAGGGTCAAATACTCACATTGGTACAAACAATGTGTTAAGATTGGGAATGACCTGACAAAAACTAGGAGTTAAATCTATTTCTGTATTAGTATTACAAGGTATATCACAAAAGCCTTCCAGGTTACATGGTATGTTTGCAGCTCCTGCACAGGAGCTGTTTCCATCTCAAGGCAAAACAAGTAAGTTTTGTCTTTCGTGTGGGAGTCATATGAAAGACAAAAATGGGTCTACGATGTGGCAGGACAGAAATGAGTACCTAGCGTGAGACCTTGACTCAGTTGCAAAAGGGAATGTGATTAGGAATTTGTACTTACAGATAAGAAATAATTTTTGGGCTGTGAGACGTCACTGTGTATAGACATTTAAATTGAACTTAGAGCAGACAAGTGCAAATTCAAATTTATCCTAGCTACTTTTAGGAACTTACTAAAAGCATCTAAATTGCAAAGATTACCACCTTTGTCTCCCTACATAATGAACAGACAGATCTTAAGTGGCCTAAACTGTCCTTCAAAAGTCCTTCCTACTGTGTACATAGGAAGACCTTACCTAAGTATCTCAGATAGATGGGTCTATGTTGTAGAAATTAGAATGGTTTTTATTTCCTGGAAACTTAACTTCAAACCTCAAGCAGAACTCAGCTCCTCTAGCTGTATTATAATAAGTGAGGCAGTTACCTCAGCTTGCTTTATAATCAACTTCAGATTAATCATACTTTAAATACAACAAGATTAATCATACTTTAAAAATGATACTTCTATGACCACAAAGTGACAAGACCCAGATATAGACATCTAGGTCTGTTGAATCATATCCTTTGTACTCTATTTTGGAAAGTTACCAAGCAGTTACAGATGTACTTACAATACTAAGCAATGTGAAAATCTAATCATATTTGTATAAAACAGGGTACTCAAAATCTCAGTACTTTTACAATACCTTTCAATGCTTACCTTTGTTATCTCAACATATTCTCTTAATATATTTTACATTAAAAGCTCTTGTATGTTGTTCTAGTGCAGTCCAAATACAATCTAAATGTTTTGAATAAATTTATACGGGGCTTGGGTAGAAATCCACCATAAAGCAGGAGAGCAATACCATGATTAAAAATATAAGAGAGGTGGAAATAAATATAATCAAAAAATAAAAGCAATCACAAATAATTGTCTACTTAAAGAGAGGTGAGAAGATTACTCAGAAAAATCAATCTTTGCAGAAACTGCCTGTTTTACGTAAGGTAAACTAATCATAAAACTATTTATATTTAAAAATTCAATAGAGTAATTTATTTGTGAACACAGAAACTATTACCTAATAATTTTGGCCTTCTTAGTGGAAAATTCATGCACTGTATGCTTTCTTGCATTGTCAGCATGGGAAAATGTAAATTGCATATATTAGTAAAGGTGGGGTAGTCAAGATTAAAATGTCAATATTTATTGACCCAGTTATTAAAACTAATTGACCAACTCAGTTTTTACATCTATTTCACACTTTATGGGTTTCTCTGGATATAGGCTGTTCTAATATTGACCACTGTATTATAGTAAAAGAAAACACATTTAGAGAAATTAAGAGAGAGAATGAACAAATGGAAAACAATAAAGATAATGAATGATCCCCATGTACCTTCATATGAAATGACAAGAAAGTCATGTCAGACTTGAAAACAAATAATAAAAATGTGATTGAAAAACAAAAATGAGGTGATGTCAAGATTTTAACATTTCCTTCTTTTAATCTTGATAAAAACAGAATTCCAGGAAAACAGAATTCCAGAAACACAAAATCTGTTTCGGTTCTTTACTCATGCACAACATGAAGTCTTGGCTTCAGTAATTCACAGCTACTGCAAAAACTGCTACCACAAATTCAATAAATAATCAAAAACAGGCTTATATCTAAGTCTTGTATTTTTCATAAGCAATTCACTCAAAAAATTATACAACAAAGTCAAATTTTACATGTGGTTTTATAATTTGCAAAAGACAAATGAGTTAAAACCTGAAACATATTAGAGTGGAATCACAGAATGGCTCAGGTCGGAAGGGACCTTGAAGATCATCTAGTTCCAAACCCCCTGCAATGGGCAGGGAGTGTGAAATTCCATGTCAATAAATTAGAAAAATAAAAAAATTCTAGGACACATCAGTTCTGAACTTAATACGTTAACAGCTCTAAGAATACAAAGCAGAAAGGATTTGCCAATCAGATAGCTACTTGTTCTGTGTTTTTTTTTTTAATTTTATTTTTCTCCAAGACTACAGAACAGATAAAAACAGTTTTATTCTTGAACAAAAAGCTAACAAACTCTATAGAAAATATCAAAAATCGATAGAAAATATCAAAATAGATACTCTACTGCCATCTACCAGCTTTAAAAGGATGTAGTCTTAGCAATGAAACCACTTCTACCTTTAATTTCTCTGAATAAAACCTGATCAAACCTGAATATGACTTGTTCAATGACATATTTAGATTTTTGTAAGACTTTACAGCTTAAATTAAAATAGGAAGTTACAACAGTCACCTTGATAAATACCGGCAAAGTAATAACTCAGGGCAATGTGACCATTTTTTCATTGATCACAGTGTATCAAGGCAGAAACAGACTCCAGTTTGATACAGCTTCTGACAAAACTATATGCTTCGATATTGTTCCTTGTAATCTGACTGGGGTTTGAAGTTGTAGAGGCCCCCAGGATACGTTATTACCTGGAGAATATAAATAACTAAAAGGAAGGCTAGAAGAGGTGGATGACCTCAGCTCATTACGTACCCTGAAAAAAATTAAGAAATCTGGAAAGCTGCAGCATGTTCTTAGAAAAGAACAAGCTTTTCATATACAGGGTACAAATATATTCTCATATACACAGTGCCAATGCTGTGGGAATTAATAAGGTTAACTGAAGTACTGCACTGTTAAACTGCAATGACAAAGGGCTGTGTTTTCCACTGGAGCACAGCACTGTGGGTTCCATTCCATTATTTGGCACAGCACATCTTTTATGCAGCACCATTGATATATATAAAATACTTCCCATATTTTAAGAATTCTAGTTAAGTACTCAAATTGCTCAATTACAGGGTAATAATAAATAGAGTTTGGAATTACTCATCAATTTCTGCTAGAGCGTATTAGTCATATATTTGTGATGTGGGATGCATTTAATAAATGTCAATAATTATATGCTCTGCACAGTTGATACAAAAATTATATAACACAAAATTATTTTAAGAAAACAGCTTTATGTTCATCCTGACATCAATAGCAATAACATAATAAGTTCAGAATAATTTCAATTACATGCTTTACAGTAATTACACTCATATTACTCTACGTACCATGATTAGAATTATGGGGGTGTAGTAGATAAAAAGTTAAGTACTAATGCTCTCAAACCCTTTAAAGATCCAGAGTTTGAAAAGGAAAATGTAGTCTGCTGATGAACAGACAAGAAGCTACAGCTATCGTTATATTACAATTGCATATTGAAAAATGACCACAACCCACAGCCCCAGTATTCTATATATAGTAAAAACACTGCAGTTGTATGTATAACTTAGTACTGGGTGGATGTATTCATCTTAACCAGGTGTATAACCTCGAGCATGACCTAGCAGTCTCAGAGTTCCAGGTGGCCTTGTCCACCCTCCACTAACCATGTTGTCTCTGCTGCTGTCATTCGTAAGGTAAAAACCAGCACTGAATCTGTGCTACCATCATGAAACTGACTGCAATTTAGGAAGATACCAAGAAGTTAGAATGTAAGCCACAAGGTTTATAAGGAATCGTGGGATGAGGTATAGGATCAGTCAGTGACTTGCTGAAAATGAGAGCAGGGCAGGAAAAAAAAAAAAAAAAAAAAAAAAAGAACTAAAGGATAAAACGTTGTTTTCCTGAAGTCAGGGAGATTATTGCAACTACATTTAATGAGACAAGATACACTTCATGTTTCCTGACCCTGGTTCATACTTGCTTGTCTTACTAGATTGCTTTTGCACTGTTTTCCATTATTAGTTTACCATTCATTTTACCTCCACAAGTATTCTCTATAAAATAAAAAATAGCTATAACAAAAGGTTATAGAGTTTTTCAACAAAACTTCTAATTGTCAAGCACAGGCTGAATAGCAACAGTAATTATTTTAAATGAGTATTATATTTTGCAGTTATCCTAAGTCGCTGTTTGGTTTGGGTTCACAGGACAAGATTTTGGCAAGGAGCTGCAGGGGTGGCCTCTGTGAGCACAACCCAGCAGCCGCCCCATGTCAGATCAGAGCCAGCTCCAGACGGCTCCAAATGGACCTGCTGCTGGCTAGAGCTGAGCCATGAGCGACGCTGGTTGGGCCTCCGGGAGAGCAGACTGAAGGAAGGGGAAATCTGCTGTGCAGCTGGGAGAGAGTGGTGAGAGCTGAGAGAGAAGCAGCCCTGCAGCCCCCAAGGAGAGTGCAGCAGGAGGGCAGGAGGTGCTCCAGGCACAAGGCAGCACAAGTTCCCCTGCAGCCCCTGGAGAGGCCCCTGGTGGAGCAGGCTGTCCCCCTGCAGCCCATGGGTCCCACATGGAGCAGATCTCCACGCTGCAGCCCCCCCATGGGTGGAGGAGCCCCCGGTGGAGCAGGTGGATGTGGCATGGAGGAGGCTGCGGCCCATGGAGAGCCCCCGCAGGAGCAGGCCCCGGGCCGGAGCTGCAGCCCGTGGAGAGGAGCCCATGCAGGAGCAGGGGGTCTGGGGGGAGCTGCCGCCCACCCATGGGGGACCCGTGCTGGAGCAGTTTGCTCCTGGGGGATGGACCCTGTGGGACGGAGCCGTGTGGGAGCAGTTCCTGAAGAGCTGCAGCCTGTGGGCAGCCCCCGCAGGCTCAGTTCAGGAAGAATGGCATCCCTTGGGAGGGACCCCACGGGGAGCAGGGGCAGAGAGGGACCGTGAGGGAGCAGCAGAGACGAAGCGCCATGGACTGACCACAGCCCCCATTCCCTGTTCCCCTGCACTGCTCAGGGGGAGAAGGCAAGGGTCAGTGGATGGGGGAGAAGGTGGTTTTAGTTTGTTTTCTTAGAGGTCTTTTCGAACCTGAATGATTCTATGAATCCGTGAAGATCTCCCTGTCCTTATCTCAGTCTACAACTTTTTTTGGTCATATTTTTGCCCTTGTCCTTTCAAGAAGATGGAGTGAAAGAGTGGTGCTGAGCTACCTACCACTGGTAAACCACCAGACTACTCCTTTAGGCTTCTAACGGATCTTGTTAAATTGTTTCTTTTTAAGCAATCTCTTCTACAATGCATTCAGTGTAAGGTCTCTATGATTGTGTAATTTCTCTGGAGTACACAGGCAAGACACTTTTTTGCCAGAATTTGTGAATCTGACTGTGTTCAGATACCATAATTTACTTAAGTCATTCTGATATAATATGTGAATGCTATTTTGGTATGTTGAGTTTCTTCTAGAACAAGCTCTTAAGTTTTCAAGTGATTCAGCTGCCACTCCTGCTAAGTATGAAATGTCATGGTATGAATATACGAAAATAAGTGTGAAATACAGAGATAGGTCATTTCTATGCACTTTTAAATACTCCCTATAACCATGTGCGTTCTACTACAGTACATATCTAAATTGATATTTATGGCAGTGATCTGCAAGATGAGATTTTTACTGAGAAATAAAACACAAGCTTTATATTATGTCAAAGAATCGCATCAACAATTCTTTTATGGGAATCATATCTTAAAAGCCTGAATGAAATTCACAAGAGACCTGCAATCGTATTCAATTTTAACTTGAATTAAGAGTTACCTTTCAGTCAGAGAAGCCTTTTTAATACCATCATTTGTAAATGTGTAACTTTACATTTCAAAGTGAAAAAGCTGCTTATTGTACTCTGTTCATTATGACACCATTAAAGGAAATTTCTAAAGCCCTAGTTAACAGACAACTTTGCAAATACGGACATGAATTATTTACTTTTTTATACATATTAACAAAGGGCATAAGGTAAACTGCAGAGTTAAGATTTTGGACTTTAAGAAAGCTGACACCAGTCTATTGAAGAAATTGCTATCAAGATCACCTGGGAAGTAAACATAAGGGAGAAGTAAAATCAGAGACAGCCTAGTGGACAACACATGACTTTCAGCTGATTAAAAAGGAGGAAAAAGCAGGTTTTTCTGAGCAAGACTCAGAGCAAGCCATCTCAATGTGCAGAAAGATCTGGATTTTCAGAAGTCTTAATGGATTCTTGGGAGCTTCTCACTGGAATAAAATACTAAAAAGGTAACAGACAAGAACCAAAATCAAAGACAGACAAAGCAGGAAGACAGAAGTACTACTAGGGCACTTTAGGATGAAATAAGAAAAAACAAAGCCTGTCTGTGACTCGCAAGTAACTTTAATGGTAAGGTGTGTTTCAACACATATGCAAAAAATCAAAGAAAACATTGGGCTTTTCATGAATGGAAGAGACCATAAGTGAGGGAGGGTCTGAAGTATTCAATGGCCTCCTTGCATGGAAAGAAATGGATAGCAAATACTGGAAGAGAAACAATACTTAGGAATCACAAATGTATTCAAATTGATGAAATCTAGATGAGATTCGTCTATGGCTGCTGGCCAAAGTGATGGAAAGGCACATGAAAAATCATGACAATCAGGGAAAATCCTTACTCATGGTAAGATGGGTTACATGCCCAACTCAAGAAATTGGAAGGAGAATTCATGGAACAACAGCTTATTTCACCTCATCTCTGTCCCTTGAGAGATCAAGGAGAACATCCATGTGGAATCCACTTCCAAACACCAGAGGGAAAAAGAAGAGAATAAGGAACAGTCAAACATGCATTAACCAAGAGCATAGGATGTTTGATCAACTGAAATGCCTCTTGTGATGAAGTGACTGACTATGTGAATGAGGGAAGAGTAAGGGATAACATTAATAAAGCTGCTGACATCCTCTCCTACTGCGTTCCTATTTGGAAGCTGAGGAAGCACAGGCTTCAAGCATGATTTCAAAGAATGGACTGGGTTGAAAGCTGGCTGGAATGCTGGAAGGAATCAAGGGTTGGCATCTGGCTTGCAGTTAGTGAGAAGGAAATGTGCAGGCTGATACTTGAGCCCACATTGTTCAACTTCTCCATGAACAACCTGGATGATGGCATACAGTGAATATTCAATAAGTCAGTGGATTACACTAAATTAGCAGGAGTGCACAATACAATAAATTGAGAGCTTTAAAATCAGGTGGTGCCAATCTTTTGATGCTATCCTTCATAAAATGGAAGGCTGAATAAGCAAAAATCTTGTCCAGTCAACAGGCAGAATTTTGTACCTAGAGCGTAACGATGTCATCCACCAGTACAGACTGTGAAGTGATTGGCAAAGTAGGAACCCTCCTGAAAAAGACTTGGTAGTTGTGCTGACAGACGGTAGAGCATATTCTCTTCATACAAGTAACACAAACTGCATATTGGGTTGCAATAGCACGTGTGTGATCACGGGAGGATATTATCCATTTCTACTTATACAGCCAACATCTGAAAACCATTGTTCACTTTTGGGATCCCTCATTCAAAAGGTATGTTAAAAATCTGGAAATAGTCTATAGCAGAACTACCAAAATAGTCAAGATCCTACTACATGTGAACTTGGAGAAGCTGAGGGGCCTGCTTATTCTGGCAAAGAGGATGCTCATTTATAACATGATAGTTGCCTAAAACTATTTGCAGGGAAACTGCAAAGCCTGTGGAGAAAATCTCTTCTTACTAGTTTCAGACTACATAAAAAAGGACAATGGCTATAAGCTGTGGCTTGGGAGGTTCAAACAGGACATGAAGAAGTGTTCACAATCTGTAAAGTGTAGCACTGGCACAGACTGCCCAGAAAGGCTGTGGAAGCTCCTTCCTCAGAGGTCCTCCAAGATGTGACTAGACAAAGCTATGGTCAGTGTTGGCAACAGGTCCACTAAGGGAAGGAGATTGGACTACATAAACTCCAGAGGTCCCATCTAACCAAATTTCTCTGATTACATGATCTAAAAAACTTTCTATCCCAGACTCCAACCTTTGATGCCATTTTATATTGGCATGCATGGCTTTCCCTGTTTCTCATGCATCAATTTCAAATTAAAGTGTCATTTACATTTTGAAATAAAGTTTTGGAAAAAATGTGTCAATCTCAAACTTCACTCTAGAAAAGTTCCTGACAGTGGACTGGTATCATCAGGTCAGTCTCAGAGGCACATTCTCTTTCAACAATGTGAATGATGGCTTTGCCTAAGGATGCCACAATTAGTTGAGTGAACCAGTCACTTGCTTTGGTAGTTTGTTCTGGTCTTGGCTGGGATAGAGTTAATTTTCCTCCTAGTTGCTGGTATGGTGCTGTATGGTGCTGGATTTAGGACAAAAATAATGCTTACAACACACCAATGTTTTAGTTGCTGCAGAGCAATGCTCACACAGAGGACTTTTCTGTTTCTTGTGTTGCCTTGCCAGTGAGATATCTAGAGGTGCACAAGAAGCTAGATGGGGACAAAGCCAAGACAGATGACCCAAACTGGCCATAGGGATATTCATATCAGGAGTGGATGAAGCATCCCACGAGTCACAATACCTGTTTGCACAGCTGGGATGTTTCCAGAAGGCTTGCTAACCTAATAATTAACTAGGTTTGTCAGGCAGCAACAACCAAAGTCCAAAGAGAAGTGGATGTGTAGAAAGCCAGAAGAAAGCACTTAGAGAATAACGTGATGGGAGAGACATTCCTTTAGATACGTCAAATGTAAATTTGTCTCTTTTGTTAACAATAGAAAAAAGCACATTAAAATTACAGGAATTGTTCAACTCAACTCTTTTTAATGGTGTCTTCATGAATACCAAATGGATTCATGAAGACATTCTGAGGTTATTTAGATGGGACGTTAAGGCAGAATCAATAATTACCAAAGGAGCTGAGATAAGTATCTCTGATTAAAAGAAAAAGGAGTATCTCAAGGAACCATCCTTCTGCAAACACTTTCAGATAATAAAAATAATGGAGTAGCTAACTGGGAGCAGTGAGAGTGATTCGCATCACTCTCTCTGAAACAAAATAGGTAAGACAAATCTAAAGCTGGGCTTGAGAGAAATGCATCTGGGGAAATTAAATTATCTTATATTCTCTACCTTACCACAGAAAATGCTAGTCAGATTTGGACGCTACGTAAGACTACAATATTTTTCTGAAACTGGTTGTTGAAGCAAGTAGCTATTGCAAAATCATTGGCTAGGTTCAAAGCCCGTAAAATGAAGAAGTACAAAAATAGCAGGTGAAAGACTTCCAGCAATGTCAGTTTAAGTAAATCAGAACCCAATTATTTGAAGTTTTAAGTATTCACAGCTCAACATTTTTAATTGGTATATAAAGTATCAAATTAAATAATTTTATAGTATTTCATTGCAAAGTTGGCAAGAAACTACAGTCTCTGGACTCTTCAACAATTTGAAGCTCAAAAGATTGTTTAATTTTATAAAGACCTTAAGCACTTTGAAGAACTTTAAGAAGTCAATTATGCATATACAGCCCTCCCAACCCTGCTCACTAAAGATTGTAAAAATTGAACTGCAAAGCCACTGACTTGTCCTCCATTTGCTGTTTCTGAGATGGCGAACACAGAAGATTCAAGATGCTGTACTAGTGTATATGGAGAGACTGTAATTATTCTTTCTCCTTGTATGATATGTGTAAGAAAAGTATACTCATTTGTCCATGAAAGTATGTTCTTCAGCCTCACTGAGACCTATCTCATGAGATATGATGGATACAAAATATTGATGAATAAAAAAACAAACATGAGCCAGAAGGCTGCAGTTGCAGCCCAGAAAGCCAACCATGTCTTGGGCTACATCAAAGGAAGCATGGCCAGCAGGTCGAGGGAGGGGATTCTCCCCCTCTACTCCACTACCGTGAGACATCACCTAGAGTACTGCATCCAGCTCTGGGGCCTCCAACATATGAACAGCATGGTCCTGTTGGCGAGAGTCCAGAGGAGGGCCACTGGGACAATCAGAGGGCTGGAGCACCTCCTCCTATGAAGAAAGGCTGAGAGATTTGAAGTTATTTAACCTAAAGAAGGCTCTGAGGAGACCTTATAGCAGTCTTCCAGTACTTAAAGGGAGGGACTCTATCAAGGTTTGTAGTGACAGGACAAGGGGTAGTGGCTTTAAAGTAAAAGAGGGTAGGTTTAGATTAGATATTAGGAAGAAATTCTTCACTACAAGGGTGTTGAGGCACTGGCACAGGTTGCCCAGAGAAGCTGTGGATGCCCTATCCCTGGAAGTGTTCAAGGCCAGGTTGGATGGGGCTTTGAGCAACCTGGTCTGTCTGGTGGGAGGTGTCCCTGCCCATGGCAGGGGGCTGGAACTAGATCATCTGTAAGGTCCCTTCACATCCAAAGCATTCCATGGTTCTATGATAAAGCCTAACTTATTTCTGTGAAGCATAATGAATCTACACATGTAAAAGAATCACCATTCATCAACTCCTGATACAGAGAGATTATTATTATATACAGTATTCTATGAAAAAATTAATAGTAAGTAAACTAACTGCTAGCTGTGTTGATTATTATTGGCAGTCATATCTGAGGAGTCTTGGATAACCTGCTGGCTACTGGACGTGCCTTTTTGACAAAGTGATTTACTATATTATTAAAGAGTATTTCGATTAACCGCTCAGCTGACCATATATAGCTACTGTGTAGGCTATATTCATTTGCAGGCATAGCCATTTGACAAGATTTGATGGACTCACGCAACAGAAGACTTTCTCCTAAGAGTGCCTGTAATGAGTAAAGTCTGCTGTCCAAAAAAGGGAAGGAGATAGAACAATGTCTCTGCATTTTCATTTCATCTGCCTATGGTGTTTAGTGGTGATAATTCACACTAGTTTGCCAGTTATGCTAAGTCCTGCACTGAACAAGGTAGCTCTTAATTGCTTTTCCAAGGTGTAAAAATATGCACAGAGGCCCGTACATTTCAGTCTGGAGAAATTCTATTTATCTCATACAACAAATGGTGTTTTGTTGAATGCACTTCATTATTATTCTATTAAAATTACAATAAATAATTAAATAGATTCATAAGGATTCATAAAAATGAGAAATATAGTCCCAAAATAAGAGACTACAATGGAGTCAAGAGTCAGCTCTGTAAGAAGGTGACTAAAGAAAGATCCAAATTATAGGCCCTTCTCATCCACAGGAAACTAAGCAGACCTTCATATAGTTTAATAGACTGCTGTAATCATTAGTTATAGGTTAGACTGGGAGATTAAACCATCTGAATACAGGCCAATACACAGGCAAAAATACAATGTTTATCAGATCACAAGAAAGGAGCATGACAGTAACCTAGTGGTAACTACTCCTGGTGAGCGTGAGCGTGAGGGAACTAGAGTTGCAGCTGTGCCTGAAGTCTCTGCCTGGAACAAAACAGGATGAGCTACGATGACTGTTGTAGCTGCATTGTCAGTTGAGCTGTTTTCTATTTTGACTGCACTGTTCTGCAGGGAAAACATCGCAAGAGACATGAGATTACTCACAGTCATATCCAACCTATGGGATGCTGTGTCTTGTAACAGTACGTGAGGCAGAACCAAAGAGACACAGTGAACTCTAGAAATCCAGCCACTAAAAATTAACTTGGCTCTATCTACAGAAAGCAATTAAGCACAAAATCTAGAAAAACATTTTAAGTCATGCTGCTGAAAAGACCATATATATACTTAAGTCAAATATTTTCTAAAATGAAAATGGCTCTTACCAGGATGCATGCAGTATTAATATGCTCTGAATTGAGCAGAACAGAACATTTTAAGACATAATTCCTAACAATTAAATTAATAATGAGCAATATTAAAATAATACAGCTAGTGTTATTCTGGTCTTAAGTTAGAATTGAAGTTTCTTGTTGGAAAAACAAAACAAAAGCTATGAATACATTCAATAATTGTGTTAATAATTGTGTTTTATATTGCTGAAAAAAGTCCATTTCTTTTTAATGCTATGGTTTAGGCTTACCCAAACACTAGCACTGCAGTAGGAGATCTCTGCATAACTGCAAAATGTGCTGCAGCAAATTTCTGCTACAGCAGAAAAATGTGATGCTGTAGCAACATAAGTTATCATTCATATGCACAAAACATAAATAATATTCATAGAAAGTCTATGGCAAATGTACATGTCTATTATCTAAGCTCTCTGTCCTGTGTAGTGAAAAAAATGATAAAAAGAAATTAGATTTCTTATCAAAGAATTGCATTAGTACAACTTCACAGTTAGTAACATATATCAGTGTTACATATTTTAATATTTATTTTGAAAGATTTTGAAACAATAAAAGACTGCTAAATGCAATTGACTTAAAATCAGTGTACATCTGAATAGTCTCTGAGGTTTAAAGTAATCACTCAGATGAGGAAATTCACAATTGCTGTCAGTTGGTTTAGACAAAAGACTTCAAAGTATGTCTGTTTAAAGAAAACTGCTTTCTATAATCCCCAGCTCAGTAGGATAGACAGTACAACTCCGTGCATCTCCACATAAGGAAGAAGATGTTAGTAAAAATATAGACTGAGATAGGATAACGTCGTGTAGATGAGAACCTATATGGGATAGTAGATATATATTATAAGAGAATACACCACATATTTAGCATGGATTTGGTGAAGCACAGGACACAGAAGGTATTAAATTCAGTCTTTCTGGTGTTAGTAACAGGGCGATTGTTTGAGCTGGTGCTAATTTATTTCTCACTTCTGTAATTCATTCAGCTTTTCTCTGCTCTGGCTTGCTGACCAAAAAGAAACCAACCATCAACCAACCAGGTTTTAGAAGGCAATCATCCAATTTTACATTGTGTGCCATGGAATCATCTGTGGACCTAGGACTACCAAACTACCAGAAATGGAATGGCGGTACAATGATAGTTTTATAGAAACTCAGTTTATAAAAAATAGTTTTGTTACTTAAATTGCATAAGGCTTAAAGAAATACAACAAACTATTATTGGAAGGATGAGAAAATCTCTCATTTTATCTACATCAACAATCTCATATTTTCAAGATTACAATCCAGAATTTATAAATTATAATCCATGCTACAACAGAACAGTTCAGTAGAGTACAAATTTGGATGTAAGGGAGAAGTTTGCCTTCTATTTCCCTTCACACAGTAAACCTGAATGTATTCTGATTTTGTGGAGGTTTACTAAGGATTTATTTTCAAATACCAGCATTTTTAACAACTGAGAATTTTAACAAGTTATATAAGCATAGCTGCAACATATAAAAAAATCAACAGTTTATAGTGTATCTGACAGTATTCAAAGTTGATGTCTATGTAAATGATTTTAAGAAGCTTTTAAAATAAAATCTTTTCACTGTTAAATATAAAAGAAGAAATATTTAGAACATTTAGTCAGTTTTTCAGTTTGACAGCATTTTTGCTACCACATTGTCTTCTGTAGTGAAGATTACCAACTACCTCATTTTCAAGACATTGCATTAGAATCTAGGAGAGCAGCTACATCAAGAAACTTTCTTGATGTTCTAAGTAAATATTTAATATTTGTCCACTTTGTAGTGATGCAGCAAAAAAAAATAGATACTGTAACTGGTTTTGTGTATAAAAGAGCCTTTCAACTCACTCTTGTCAAGGGCTTGTCAGTAGCAGTAGTTCTTGGATTCAGTGTGTTTAGAAGTAAGGTGTAAAAAAAATTGTTCTTAATTTAATAAGCAGATAAGCAGTTGAATAACCAGTACATTTTCTCACTTTTTTTTTTTTTTTTTTTAAGAGGGGCAAATGTTTTAAATTCCATAAATTCAGTGCTTCAACTACATAGCATAGGCACTCTGAAATTGCATCTAAAGGCTTAGGATGCAAAGCTATCAATAGAAATACTCAAAGAGAAATATTAAAGTGATATTGAATAAGCCTCTCAGAATCGATTTAATGCTAGCATAGGTATAGAATAATCCAGGATATAAGGAAAATATTTTCACGTGTTTTCAAATTGCATTAAAAACCACTGTTTTGTGGTCTGTGTTCCATCTGGTATGAATGCATTTTTCTAACTGAGCAAATGTTAAATACAGTTTGAAAGAACACAGATATTTGAAATGGGTATTATACAAGATAGTATTTTGAAGTCATAACATTTTCTATCAGATAAAGACAAAGCACTGAGGTACATTGAGACTCTGTGCAAGTTTTGGCTTTGTTAACAGAGGAGGAGTCCTTGAGCTCAATGTATTATCCTATGCACCCTGATTGTACTGATATCTTTGTGAAGCTTTATAGTACCATATCCTAATAATAAAGCAAATCGTTTGAAAACATAGCTTTCCATGAACACATTTAAACAAATTTACCAGTGATATATTTGGTATTCAAGAAATGCAATACTCAAAGGCAAGATTTATTTACTTATTTTACAGTTCAAAGGTCTCATATCAATTATAAGCAAATGCGAGCAAACATTTTTTATATATAACAAAGTAACTTTAAATCTTTAAATAACAGGGGATGCACTGTACTTCCAATTAATTTAATCTTTTTTTATTTCCCTGTAACTTTTCCCTATAAAAGACAACATGCTATGGCTATGCAGAAAATTAAAGTGAGTCTTGATATACAGACCAGGTCTCTTCACAGCTCTGATAATAAGATTCACAATTCAATCAATTTTCAATGTTACCTGACATAATTCATTTACCAGGCAAATAAAATACTCTAATCACTGACGATTTGTATTTATGCAGTAATTGTGTGCTCTCATCCAGATTTTCTTCAACAGAAAAGCAATGAAAACAAAAATTATAGAACAAAAAATTAAAGCTTCGTCTCAAAGTGCAAAACTTTTTCCATATTGGAGCTGAATATTACTGGAATTTCCAGCATACCAGAATAAAAAAAGGATGGCCAACATTAATCTGATCTGCCTATAAGTATTGCCTAACTTCAACTCAGACTGAGGTACAGCCACTCTTAGTCAAACTCCTTCCAAAACTAAAGGCCTTAGTGGCTCAATCCAACTGTTACGCATACTGCCATTCGAGTCTCTGTATGTTGTCCAAGAAAATGGTATGGATAGGCAGATAAAACATAGGACCTGCAGAACATCCATGCTCTACTGCGTTATGGTACCCTAGTAGTGGGAATCAGATGCCTGAACACTAGCTATTACCGCCATTTTGGCCTTGACTTCCCACTGCTGGTACAAGAAAATGTATTCCCTTGGGTCCTGTGTCATATCTAGGAGCTCCTATATATTTATGTCTTAAATACATAATCCCTCCATTTAGTCTTTCCTATGGAAATCCACATTTATGAACAGGTGATTGGATTCTCTAGCTTACATTAAAGGCAGAAAAAAATCAGAGGTAGATGAAAAACATAATTTTACCTGGGAACTGATCATACGTTGTGATGAACGTGCAATATTAGCAGGCAGGCCAAAAAAATCTGGTTTATCATCTTCTGGAAGGCTTTCAATAATATGACGATAATCCTACATTTGAAATAACAGAATAAACATAACTGAGGGTATTGTTTTTTTCATTTAATGAAATTAACAGTGTACGTTAACAAGAATTTTGTTAAGTGCTGAATGACGCAAAGATTAAAGTGCATGTAACACAGGTATCTTGGATTTTTTTTTCGTTTATTAAAAAAAATATTTTTTAACTGTGTTTCTTTTTCTAAAAGAGCAACAAGAATTTAAGCATTTAAAAAGCAATTAAGAGCAAGATTAATGACAATATAATACAGAAAGAAAGATTTCAGCATTTGGAGTTTGAATAGCCTATAAAAATATTTATATACTGAAAAACACACTTCTATTTAAATCTCTGTGAAGATATTATCATTCATATAAAGTGAAATAATTTGACCTCCAGAATACTGCACAAAAATTTATTTTTATCTCCAAATAAAATGTCATACGTTGTCCACAGCATGCCAACAAATTATGTCAGAATGTTGATATATTTTGTAAATAAGGAGATATATTAATATTTTCCTGTTTCATTCAGAAGTTGTAGGAATACCTAACAGTCCATACAAGCTACGTAAAAAGTTATATAAATTTATATAATAAATTTACTGAGGTCCTTCTTTGTCATAAGATGACCCAATTTCTTTTATTTAGCTCTTCATAGCTATGCTGCTTTGCACCACAGTCCAATCAGGTATCATAAAAAAGTCTGATTGAACAGACTAGCAGAATAGTTCTGACAACTTAGGAACTACTGCTCTGTGCAAAAGAATCTCAAATAACTGGAGAATATATCATATATATCATATCTCTGTCCTTCTTTGCAAATACAATGGTTCTTGAAAACAACTTACTTCAATGTATATATAAGATAACAGAAGATGTATACATACCAAAATACTGCAGGAATTTGGTAAAGAGATTGAATGTAGGAAACTAATCTTCTTGCCTCTAGCATTTAAACTACCAATGACTCTTGAATTGAAAAGCTGCTCCAAGTAGGACCGAAGAACCCTCATATCAAAGTAATTGTCTACACGGCCTCCATAAATTGCATTTTCAAACAAACCGTGCACAAATTCCCACTGAAAATCTTTGGAACCTACAAATATATCAATATTAGTTTTGTATCAATTAGAATGGCCTTATAAATACTTCTTTCTGACATTGTAGTTATTCAGTGAAAAAAAAAGTACAAAAACACGTAACATTTCATTTCTAATTGTTCTTCATCTCCATTGCCAAATAATAAAAGTTGCAGAAGTTTCAATAAGTTTGTAAATATTTGTAATTGATATAACATTTGCTATGTTTCAAAACATACTAGAAATATTACATAAGTCTTGCAGTGTTTTTTCTTATAATACGCAACACAATAAATGATAAACAAGACACAATAAAACACACAATAAAAAGTTGGATATATTCATTTCAGAGATTATGCTATTAAAGTTTTAATTATGTGTTCCTTTGCTGTAAATAAGAATAATATATTTTCTTCAAAATTTCTACACATTGATCTCATAAAATAAGCTCATTGAACCAAACCCAGATCATGTGTTAAATAGATAGCATTGCTGGAGATGTCATCTTTCAAACAAAAAAGGTTCGGGTTAGGTACTTTTTATATCATTATAAATCATACCACATCGTACATAAAATTAACCAGGTTGTAATTAATTTTCTGGTCAAACTTCTGTTGCAATTACATTTTTCAGGCATAGCCGTATCTCCCAATTTCAGAGTAACTTATTTTGGACAACTGTGATAAAAAGGAGGAAAAATAACTACATCTATACCCTATAGCTTTCTAATATGAAAGCTTGATCAGAAAGGTACTTCTCAAAACCTCCAGAAAAAAAAAAAAAAAAAACACATTAATTATTTTAAGTGTTTTTTGGTGTTGTGTTTTTTTTTTGTTGTTCTTGTTGTGGTAGTGGTGACTGGTGTACTACTACAAGCACTTTGATCATTCCTTTATAGGAAACAATATCTTCTCAGCAATAGCTAATGATTATCATTGATTATTATTATAATGATTATATTATTAATGATAATCATTGATAGTTAATGATTCAAGCTTTTTATAGCATTGTACGTTTCAAGTCTGTGTAACTAAGGTCCAATTCCAGTATTACTAATCATCCATAAATCTCATTTAAGTCAAAGATTGTAAACTTTCTCTAAATATCAGTTCCTATTTTTTTTGAAATTATATAAAAACTAAATATTAACCATTAACTATAATGAAGAATTACTAAGCTACTTAACAGATCAATGACGGGTTCCATTAAAGAACGAATTTCATTACAAAGGAGTTCATACTCACTCAATTCACACTCATTCAATGTATGGAGGAGCTCATACTGGGAAGGGATGGAGACAGATGACTTCATCTACGCATTTCCTACTTATTCCTTTGGACTTGGGAAATTAAGTGAATAGTTCTGGGTGTTTATATTTTTGAAATGGTCCACAAGTGTTCCAGTGAAGATTCAAATGCAAAATTTAAATACTTTCAAAATAGCCTTTAAGCAGAACACCACCACTCCAAACAAAACAATCGTACAAAGAAGCCAATCTATAAAAATTACTGTGAAAATTTTTCACATTATAAAGAATTCTAAATGAGAGACATTCAGAAAGGTTAGGCTAGAAAGGTGAGAAAACTTTCCTTAATAAGTGACTCACCCTCAAAGAGTCCATCAATAATGTCAAAACCAGCACGGAGATCAGATAAAGAAAATTCATAAAACTTTGTCCAACCCTGCCATTAAAAAAGAAATATTAAGAATCAGTTAGTCACACAATGATGATCATAAAGTAAAATGCAGATATGATATGGTTTCTGAATATTGTATAATGCTTAGTGCTAAGTGAAAAAAGGAGAGAACCTAGGTCTTATAAAGTGCATCTTTAGAACATTAAGTGAAGTTATTTAAAAAAAAAAAAAGAGGATGAAAAAAGAAAAAAGCAAAGAAGATAATGCTACTAGTTCATTTAATTTTACTAGAATCCATGAAGAATAAGGAAGGTAAACTTAGGATTCTTTTCTTTCCTAACAGTACTTAATGCAGTTCAAACCTGCTGACAGCTTTATCTAGGTCACTCACTGAATTATGTCTTTATTTTATTTCTGAAGACTTCTTTTTATTTCAGTTTCATTTAGATTTCAATAAAGAGGTCTGATTCCTCAAATACAGTCTACATTATACTTTAATCATCTTACTCCATATTTCACATCACTTCTCTACTGACAGAAAAAACTGTAAGGAGTAAAAAATTGTAATCACTGCTACTATTACAGCCAGAATGCTGACCACTGCATGCATATTTTGATCACTGTTAGTTCATACTTCTTTTGGTTCTTGGTGGCATTATTCTTTATATAGCATTAACGTGTACAGTGTAATTCTGACAAAAGTCTTGCAATGTGAATGGATAAGTACACATAAATATTGGTAATATAACAAAGAACTTAGGAACTCCAGATCTCAAAGGCATCTCCTTTTGCTGTACCTTCTTATGGTTGTACTTTTGCATATTGATCTTAATGAGATGAATTCAGTCTCAGGTCAAGACTGCAGCTGCACCACACACCACAATTTAGCTATCAGCCAATCACCCTAAAGGTCATAAACTGCCAAGATGCTGCAGTCTCTCAATATTTTTAACACATTTGATTTGACAGATCTGTATATGAACCCAAAACAAACTGGTAATCTTAGGGGGAAAAAATAAAATAAAATAAATGATAAAATTGTCACTAAGTCTGAATGAAGCAAACATAGTTACACATTATGGAAAGAGAACTAACCCTATCTTGTGTCAATTGGAAAGCTTGTGGTAAATTAACATTAATTTGAACAAAGGAAATGAGATCATATAACAGATCACTACTTTAAGTATTTTCATCTATTCTTCTTTAAACACTATGTTCAAAGCCTGTTCCTGCAAGAGGCAGACAGCTCTATAATTCATAAAGTTAAAACAAACAAAAAAGCCCAAACTCTTAAACATTCCAGGCTCTGTCAGACCGAGTCTTTTGAATGACAGATTACTTTCATCACTAGTCTAAATAAAATAAACAAGACATAGAATAGTTTGCTGGGTATATTTATTCTTTTTTTTTCCCCCGTTTAGCTTAAGTGTGAACAAAAAAAAATGTTTGTTTTAAAAAAAAAAAATCTAAGCAAATTCCCTTGTTCTTCCTTTGCTCTGAATAGGATTTGTGTGCATAAAGAGTAGAAAACATTGCATCCTCCTTTCCACTGAAGTGTCTCTTTTCTTATGACTTTCATTCATTTGTTTGTTCCAAGCAAAAAAGATTCACAGGATATTTCCAATGTGACCTCACTCCTCAGCATCCATTAGTATACAAATCACACAATAGTTCCATGCAGATGGCAATTTTCAGAGGAACAGGAATTTAGGCTACTAAGATGTTATTCTGAAATTAATTCAAAGACAATAATAAAAGCAGGCACCAGAAGTATCCAAGTTTTTCTCATCTCTGAGCATGATCCAACATACACAAGATAAAAAACACTTCTCGATATAAAAAGCAGTAAATGGGGTAAATTTTTAAAAAGCCATCAAAAAAAGTATTACCTGAGGAATGTAATTTCTTCTTTCTTGGCACACAGCATGAAACCATGCTAAACAAAAGAGAGAATGGGCTCGAGACAAATTTCCCTTTCTATTAATTTGCTCTGGTGTCCAAGATTCATAGGTTCGCAAGAGGTTCTTTTTAAGGCCTGGAGGTGCCTGCAAAGGAGATAAAAACACTTTGTTCTAATAAAAAAATTATGCTTTTATGTTTTATTTTCTTAAATTCCAAGTTATAAATTATAACTTAATGATATGACAAGTAGTACTTAATTAAACAAAATTCAAGATAAACAACTGCCTATAATAAATCACCTAACAGAATCTTATACTGAAAATAATGTAAGCATACTCAACTAAATTATAACCAGAATCAATTGTTAGGAGGACTGAACTACAGTAAAACAACTTAGTAGAAGGAATAGTAATGTACCAAAATATGTAAATTTAAAAATTAATTCTTTTTTTTCCCATGCACAGGAATCTTTCTTCTGTTTTACAAACTCAACTACCAATTACTATTTTTGTGACCAGAGCCAACTGGCCTTATGCCATCACAGCTCTCTGCTAGCTAGCATATGGTAGATAAATATGATAAAATGTTGGTCTTTTGACTTAATATTAGGTAGTGTTTTTAGAGATTTAAATCACATTTTCTTGTTTATAAGGATTTTTTTTTCTTTTTGGTTTGTAAATAGACCACATTATCCAAACTTCAGTCTATCTGAATATATAGCTTACTATGCATTAAAATTTATTCTTTTTAAACATCCAATACAAGCTTTCCAAACAGATCTTACTTCATAAGTTATTTTCAGACTTGATTGAAGCAAAACTGGAGTAAATTCTGGATGAACTTCAGTAGTAAGCCAAAGGCGAAAATTTGGTTGAGGCTGTAATGTATTCAGTTCCTGTCAAAGATACGTTATATATTGAGGTAGGTTTTGTACTTTGTTTTTCTTTTCAAACACAGAAAAGCATTTACAAAATGGTATTTTGAATTAAAAAAGTTATGCTTGTCTAAAAATTACTCATTTGTTTTTTATAAGTAAAGGTTACTTAAAAGACTACAGTTCAAGGTGTGTCTCCACATATTTTATGTGCTTGCTATGCTCAAGTTCAAAGTTCATCCTAGCTGTGTCAAAATATTTGCAACTCCTTCCCAGATTCTAAATTCAGAGCATAAAATATATCAGTTCTTTACTTCTCTTCAGTAAAGAACACCAAAAGGCTAGGTCTCAAAAGAAGGCTTGGACTGTGGGTTGCGTATCAACCACAGATCTCAATGAATTTCAGTAACTGTGCACCTATATTAATTTTGGTTGTTGTTGAAGTGTCTTTGTTATATGCATACTTCATGTATTATGATTCACAGAAAACTGCGAATCACAGATGCTTTATGTATAAAGCCAGCAAAGTTGCTTGACAAGTGCCTTGAGAACAAACGCAACAGTTCTGTGCGTGTGCCTTAGGAGATTCATACCTCAATAAACACTAGCAGATTTGCTTAAAATCCCTTCATTTTGGTAATCTCCAGGACATAACTGTTTTGTATTCAGTAGTTTTAGCAAAAAATATTCTCTTAACCCATGAATCATTCTTCTCTTTAGGCAAAACAACGCCTCTATCTGGTATACTGAATGTCAAAAGGAACCTCTGGAGATTGTCTAGCCCAAACGCTGCTCAAAGCAGGGTCACCTACAACAGGTTGCCCAGAACTGTGTCCAGTCAGGTTTCCAATATCTCCAAAGACACCTCCACATCTCTGGGTGACCCGTTTCAGTGTTTCACTATCCTCACAGTAATAAATAAATAAATAAATAAATAAATAAAATATCTCATGTTTAAACAGAAATTCCTGTACTATTTCTGTATTTCAGTTTGTGCCCATTGCCTCTTGTCCTGTCATGGCACACCAGTGAGAAGTCTGTCTGTCTCCTTCAATGTCTCTCTGATACACACACTGATAAGATTCCCCCGAACCTCTCTTCTCCTGCCTAAACAGCCCCATACCTTGTAACCTCTCCTCAGATGACACATTTATAACACAATCATAGAATCATCTAGGTTGGAGAAGACCTTCAAGATCATCAAGTTCAACCATCAACCTTAGTCCCATCACTAAATCATGTCCTCTAGTGCTGCATCCACATCTCTTAAATACCTCTAGAACACTCTAGTCCCTTCATTGCCTTCAGGGCCCTTTGCAAGACTCACTCCAGTATGTCCATTGTTTCTGTTGTGCTAGGCAGCACCAGAGGCTGTTGGCCTTCTTTGCTGTAATTGCAACTGTTGGCTCATAGTCAGCTTCCTACCTGCCAGGACTCCCCCCCTCCAGCTGTGCAGGTGGTTTAGGATTATTATGCCCCAGTAGAAGATCTTGACTCACTTCTCTTTGCTAAATTCATGATGTTCCTGTCAGCCTACTTCTCCAGCCTATCAAGGTCCTTCTCAATCCCTCCTCCCAGTTTTGTATTACCTGTGCTTGCTGAGGATGCTCTCTGTCCCATGATTCATGTCATTAATGAAGATGTTAAACAATGTTGGCTACACTATCCATCTCAGGAGGGCACCATTGGTGACTGGCCTCCAGCTGAACTTTGTGCTGCTGACAGAAAGCCCTTTGAGCCCCATAGTTCAGCTACTTTTCAATCTACCTTGCTGTGGTACAACTGTATTTTCATCATCTTGACTATGAGGATGTTATGGGAGACAAACTAAGATGTGAAAATGATCCACAGCCTTGGAAGCTGGAAAGAAAGCATTTAAGAAAAAGAGGGGGGGAAAGATTTATATGCTGGTTTAAGTGAAATTGTCAGCTGCATATATCCTCTGGTACACCGTGTTTAGCTAGAAGACAGCTGAGGGCGGTCAGCTGTTAGCAGTGAGACTTTAACCTTCATATTGATAAAGCTCACATTGACCAGTGTGTTAGAAGATATATTTCATCTGCTCCAAGGGAAAGGCTGTGAGAACTAAATTTAAGTACTTGGATGGAAATGAATTACAAATAGGCAGATCTCTCTTAAAATGTTCAAACATATGAATAAGATAGCCTCACTTTGTTAACGGCATGCAGAACAGACAAGCGGGTGTGCTGAGTCAAACCTCAATGAATCTCAGTCTATATTAAGTTCAGCAGAAAATTTAACACCTTCAGAATTATGTTCTTGTGGAAGGAATAATTTTTGATTTATAACCATATGTAGTTATACGATTTAAAATTTTACTCTTATAATTAGTAAGAGGCTTACAAACACTTCCTTGCAATTCATTACCATATTCAAATTAGATTAACACACATCAACATTATCTTGCTTTGCCTGTTCATTTTTTCATAATGGATTATAAGAATGTTAAAGGTACTTGCACACTACATGGTTCTCATTGGACACACTTGGAATACTTGGAATACATTGGACACACTTGGAATACACACATTGGAATACACTTGTAGCTGATGTTCATGGAGTACACTTTATGAACAACTGTTAGAAATAGGACAAGTAAGATTGTAGTAATTGTTGATAAGAAACCTCTTTTTTGTTCTATCTCTTTAGATTTTAGACATATAGGTAAAGCTAGCAAGTCAATGCACTTTAGAGTCAGTAAGTGTGTTTCTATAAAAAATAGTTTAATTTCAAATTTGCAAACACCTCTTAGTGACTGAGAAACAAGCTATATTTAAAAATAACAAGAAAAGAACTAATAAGATAGCTCTAGAACTGAAACGTAAATATATGTATAAATTTATAAATTTTACTATATAAAGAAAAAAATATCAAGTATACATGGATTCATCGTTCAGCAAACACAGGCTGTATCCTGTAAAGTATCAGAAATCCTAACAGAAGCATTTTTACACTCACTGTGGCAGAAATACTCTATGTTGTAAGAAGATTAAAGCAATCACACAAAAAAAGCAGTTGCTTAGATATGAAGCATTTCACCTTATTCATGACTGAGAAACCTGCAAAGGTTTATTTTTCAGTTGCTGGAATTCTAAGCATCACCATGGAAATGCATGATTGTTTCAAAATTGCCTCCTAATTTTGTCTAGTTTCCAAAACATTCTTGTCTAGCCACAATTACCTTTTCCAATACAGGAAGCCAAGGTATAACAAGATGCAGGTTCTTTAAACACAGCCATTCTCCATTGCGTGCACATTCTTTTAAAGTGTGAATAGCTAGGTCAGCTTGACCTTGGCCCATTGCAATCTGAAACAGAAAAAAAAAAAATTGTATTGGGAATTTATCATGACTCATTTAACAGCTAAATACAAAACAGTTTTTCCAAGTATGTGTATGTATATATACTGTATATGTAAAAAAAAAAAAAAAAGACGATTTAACCATAACCAAAATTTTCTCTAATGTAATAGGGTACTAAAGTAGGGAAAAGATTGATGAAAGTGTAGTTTTTTCTTTGTAGCATATCTATCCATAGCTTCTTAAGAAACAACATTACCTAACCATTTTACGGAAAAATACATACATCACTCAGTGACAGTGATGGCGTTCCCTGGGAACTCAGAAGTAATTTAAATATCAGTGACTGAACTATATTACTGTAGAACTGCTGATATGATAAAAATTAAAGATAAATGGGAACAAATTTCCTTTTGACTTTAAGTTAGGAGTACTTCCTTTGAAGAGAAACTATCAATTTCATATTGACATGACTGAAAAAACAAGGTTTTTCTCTTTCCAGCTGGGAGATATGAATAACTTAGCAAGAAGTCTTTTCTTCATATTTTTTATAGCACCATATTGCTGCTAGAATACATTTGGAAATCAAATGGAAAGACAAAGACTCAAAACTGAATTTTCAGAAAAATCAGTGAAAACTGGAAATAATGAAAAGATTTGTTTTGCAGCACAATTACTGCAACAATTAATGTTGGACTAATAGTATGTTCACCTGTTCACCTTAGTTCTCCCCTAGAATCTAACTGGAAGCTGTACATAACAAAAAACCCTGAATAAAACATGTTGAAAAGAAAGTGGCTTTAAGTGGTATGAAAAATCTTGAATTGGCATTACTGCTATAACAAAATAGAACCGTTATGATTAATATAACTTTACCAAATATCTTAACAATAAATCCATTACATCTTTTTATCAAGTAACTCCACTGAATCAAAGAAGTTTGTGGCCTTAGCTTTACATGTTGATACAGGTGTGTACTCTGCCTACACAAAACTGAGTATCTTGAAATCACTTTAAATAGATAAAAGAAGATAACTGAAAGAATAAAGTCACCAGATTTGTGTACCACACAAATTTAGGTGTCTGTTCTTTATACCATAAGAGAAATTATTCCAGAGAGAAAAAAATAAATAAAAAATAAAAAAAAATAAAAATCAGATCTTCTACATTCTATTCAAAATGCATGAGAAAGTACAGGAGAAAAATACCACCACCAAAATATTCTCATTAATAGGAAAACTTTCAGATGAGTACCCCTTTGAGTACCCCTCCTTAATCAAATACTGTACCACATTACATTTTACATGTCGAATATGTAAAGGACATTTAGACATAAACACAAAGACTTGTGTGGCAAAGTAAGAAACATGCATTCTTAAACACTCACAAACCTAGACACAATGGCAGTAAGATGTAAATCTTTACTATTTGATGGTAAAAATGTATTTTTCGTCAATGCACTTTCCAGGAAAAGAACATCAATGTACTTTCCAGGAAAAGAACAATTGCAAGTATCTAAAAGCAACATTAAACTTCCTATTTCTATACTAACCAGTGATCAGCTAAGTAACTCCCCTCCCACGAGTATTTCAAATGAAAGAAGGAAAGAATGTTTTATTGACAGGTGTACATTCAAGTTGGAATGGATCTTGGAAGGTCCAACCTCCTGCTCGAAGCAGGATCAGCAATGAGTGATAAGACCAGGACCGGCCTTAAGGCTTAAGGAAACTTCCAAGGGCTGCACCAGACAATCTGACTGTCATTTTTTCCTGACTGAAAAAATTTCTCCTTACATGAAGTCAGAACCAGTCGTTACAATTTATGCTCAATGCTTCTTGCCTTCCCATCATGCCTTACTGCAGAAAGTCTGAATGCATTTTCTCAGTGACCTCCTTTGCAAGTATTGAAAGACTGTAATTAGGTCACCACAAAGATTTTCTGCTGCCAAGGCACAGTGCTGGCTCATGTCCGGCCTCCAGCCTACAAAAACCCTCCAGATCTTTTTAGTAGAGTGGCTCTCCAACCATTCAGGTCACTGCCAATATCATTGCAAGGGGTTCTTGCTGTCAAAGCCAGGACTTTGCTCGTCCTTCTTGTTGAGTTTTGTACAGTTCCTTTCAGCTAAGGAAAGCTAAGGAGCATTGTGAGCCCATCGCTCAGCCGGCAGGACACTTAGTGACAAGGCACATGGAAAAGGTTGAGATACTCAATGGCTTTTTAGCTTGAGTTTTCACAGGTAGGGCCTGTTCCCAGGCCCCTCAGGTTTCCCAAGCTTACTAGCAGGAGTGAAGCACTGCCCACAGTAGAGACAGAGAGATTTAGGAGTCACTCTACACACTTAGAAATACATAGGTCCTCAGGAAAAGATGAGATGCATCAAAATACAAATGGTGGGTTTAAAATAAAATGCTGCAACTGGGACAATAAATTTGATTTGGTGGCAAATGGGAAAAAAAAAAAAAAAAAAAAGCTGATAAGCTTTTGGGTAGACCTGTGCGGTGTCAAGAGTTGGACTTGATGATCCTTAAGGGTCCCTTCCAACTCAGGATATTCTATGATTCTATGATTCTATGAAAAAGTGCTGGGGGGTCAGCTAATGTCATTGCAAGACTACTTGGTATCATTTTCTAAAGGTCATGTTGATTTGGGTGTTTCCTGATAAAAAAGCAAATGTTATGTCTGTCTTCATGAAGGATAAGGTGGAGGAAGATCTCGTTAAGTATAGGCCAGTCGGCCTCAACTCAGTCTGTGGGAAGATTATTGTGTAAGTCCTCTTAGAAATTGTTTCCTGGATGGTCAACCTTAAACATGTTTTTCAACAGACATGAAATGTAAGAGTTCTGTTCAGGAACTCCCATCAATTTAATTGGTTAACATTTACTTCTAAAGTTCCTCAAAATATTTTCCAGAATTTCACAAAATACCAAGATATTCACAAATACTTGATGTCTGATTTACATGTATGTTTTCTGTTGAAGAAAAAATACATAGGTTCTATAAGGAAATTATGAAGTCTTGTTTTCAGTGGATTTTGTTTCATGGTTCGATTATTCCACACTAAAGATACTCTTTTGTTCTCTTCCATCTACCTTCTCATGTTTCCCTTCTCCAAGCCAGAGAAATGCCTCTGATGTGGATTCTGTTTCTCTGAGTATCTCTGATGGCATTTCTTTTCTCCACCCTATTTGACCAATGGATTCATCAGGCAGAAATAACAAAACACACAGACACCAAACTATGATTTTACATAATAAATTGGGGGGGGGGGGGAATGTAAAACAGATATTACTACTGTAAAATTTTACATTACACATTGTGTTTTTTAATCATTACTCCCATTTATTCTCATCTAAGACTGACCTGGTGGTAGCATTCAGTATCTCTTTCAACACTGGCAAGTTCTTGCAGCTCTTGAGAAGGATCAGCACCAGGAGAAATAATAATCAATATGGGCTCAATTTCTAGAGTCTCTTTATACAGACGTTTCAGATTCAGAGGTGAAGGAGATAATTCTTTTATTCCTGTAATCAGAAATATTATGAAAATAAAGTGACTACACAGGATGGAGTGCTCTTCAAAAGACTTTTTCTACTATTCAAATAAAATCAGCTAGCAAATTGCTGGAATTAAGTCAGATTTCTTCGAAGCTTTAAGACTGGTACTGTTTCTGCTTTGTTTTTTACTTGATTTACAATTCATAAAAAAGACCCTTTTGGTATACAAATGAGAATATTAATTGACTATCAAAAAATTAAACTGCAGTATGACACATAAGTAGGTATTATTATAGATCCTGGCATGCCACGAATCCACAGGCCAAAATTTTGGTTCTAAAATTCCATTAATAATCTATTACTTTAGTATGGTTAAACAGTAATATACGTGTGTACATACTCAAATAATTCAATTATCAGGATCTGAGTGAGGACAATCTGAAACTTTCAAAATACAAGCACATATACAAGCTTTAAATTGAGGAATTACATTACTTGCAAGGGAAAAAAAATGCTCCAAAACATCCTGATGTTGCTAAAGTTGTTCTTTAAGAGTTTAGAAATATGGATGCATTTTCAGAAAACAATGGTCACTGCAAAAGGTTTCACTACAGGTGTGTGATGTTCTTATACTCTTTCCTTGGCATTTACCTTTTGTCATTGCCAAAGATGGTAACATGCTAGACCAACCACTCTTCTTCATTTGTTCAATCATCCTTAAGTTCTTATTCCTAAAACTGCTTAGCTTCTATAAACAGATGCACAGAATATAATACAGCCAAATCAAACCAGAAGTTAATGGCAGTGCTACTATTTTAGCAGTGCAAGTAGATGCACCCAGATTCCTGAAAAGCTTCATTGATAAGTTTTGATATCTTACATAATTTTATGTTAACTGGAGACTAAAACTTGGCCTTGCATTAACGGAGGAATAGCATAAAAAGCCATGATTGTGCAATGGACTGGAATCTGCACACCTGCAACTTACATTATTGTAGTAACACATTTATGGAAATGGTGATAATTCAAAAGAGGTGCCTTGTAAATGAGTAACTGCTTAGCCAAATATGTTGTAGCACTTTTGAGATGCACCACTTATGAAAATAAATTGCCTAAGTATTCTTCCATTAAAAAGTTTGGGTTTTGGAAAGTTGGATACAACATTTAGAACACTATGCTTTAGCATAGTGTTCAAAAATAAATTCATCTCACAGATTCTTAAAATCACAATGCAGCAACACTTTACAAAAACAAAAACAGAAATTCCATTTACAACCTGTTTTTAAATTATAAAACTTCTGTAAGAACTATAAAATAAAATGTATGACCAAAATAACCACAATATTTAATTGCTGTGTGGAGGCACCCTGGTGAAAAATGAACTTACCTAGGTTTTTACATGCAAAAAGAGCCATAGCACTCTGTAGTCTGTCTGGTCTAACAGCCTGGACCACAAGTACCTTAAAATAAAATATATTCAGGAGAAATTTGTTTATAAAAATACACTGTAACAACTAAAAAAACAAGACTCTTCAAAGAAAACTTTAACTTCACTCTAGAACTAAGTTATTTTCTCTATATATATACATGTATAGCTATCCAATCATTCCTTTCCAATATAACGTAATACAATCATCCTTTGTAAGCAGTTTGTCTTCTGAATAGAACTGGAGGATAGTTCTACATAAAATGCCTATTTGTAAGCTGGAACTTTTTATATCATGTTTCAGAATAAAGGTATACACCATGTGGGTAGCAGGAACAACAAAAACCAAACTTGACTTTATACAGCTCTTCTAAACTATAATTTTATACATATATAGGGATTTACACTGTAAATCCTTAAATGGAACATCAATGTTTCTGATTTTAGTGCTGTAATAGAGTAAAATAATTAATTTTGAAATAATTTCTTTTGTTTAAGAGCAACTTTAGAGCTTTATATTTCTTTTAACTTACTGAGATACTCAGACTTGCAAACCTCCTACTTAGGCACAGAATCACAGAATTGTAGGGGTTGGAAGGGACATCAAGGGACCTCGGGTCCAACCCCCTGCCAAAGGGAGGTTCAAAGTTCTTCAAAAGAACATTGGGTTCAAAAAGAACAAATGGGTTCAATGTTTTTCTTATGTTCTTCAGAAGGCTACAAAACACGAACACCTAAACAATTTGGATAAAAGTAAATTAGCAGTTTCCCCACTAGCTACCTCTTTTTCAGCAACTTCCATCAAATGTTCAGTACAGGCAACACTTCAGTGGAAATGATTTGTTAAAATCACCACCCCTTCTCCCACCCCTTTACTTATCCACAGACCTGTACACAAAACCACAATTCTGACCCAGCCATCATATTCCAGTTTCAAAATTTGGAATACCTCTTGTTGGTTTTGAAGGAAAACATACATTTTGTTAAATTTTTGGGAAAGCACTACTTTTTAAGCTTGAAACTATGCTGAGTGTTCAAAATACAGTTTGAAAGAAAATAACTTATAAGTTGCACATAAATCTGTACTAGGTAGTTTCAGTGGACTTCATCATGACAAACTTTCTTAATGCATCCTATGCAAGGAACTAGATATATACTATGTCGATCATTCCAGATTTATTTTTCTGTATGTAGAACTTCAGTGACAGTACACTGCACACAAAAGACTAACTGTTTTGCACTTCATCAAATCAAACATGGCTCAGACAAGAACCTTGGCAAAATGATTCTTCCTACATTCTGTGTACAGTATTTTAAAAATTCCCTGTTTTCCTCCACAAAAATGACCAAATAGAGAGCTTTCCATAGCTAGACGACATGAAAATGCATTGTCTTATACCCCCATCCCTTCTTCAGATTGAAAAGGGCAATCATTCTACATGGAGTTTCTTCAATAGAAAAATGACTGTAAGAAAATTACTTAATTTTGAAAATAATTAGCAACGCCCTTTCTTTCATAAATGCAAGAGGGATAACATTTTTGCCTTCCTGGGAAGAAGGATCCTACAGGGGAGTAAGGAACCTGTCTCTCCAACATTCTAGGTGAGTTTTTTAATCAAGGAAGAGTAATATTTCAAGACTACTTTTCTAATAAGCAGTGGCTGCTACAGCATTTTATGGGTTTCAGTCAGGTGTCTAAGTTTGCATTTAATGACGATCTAAATTAATGATGCTCAACAAGCTGAGAAATTTTGCAGTAACAAAGCAACCATGAAATAATTTCAATACCTACTCATAAAATCAATTCTGTGAGTATTAACAAAGATCTTGTTACCCTGCAGGGTATGCTCAGCTGCAGCCAATACACTAACACACAAAAAAATTAGACTTAGATATGAGAGAACTAGATATATATTATAGAAATAAATCCTTAGATTAAATAAACTATTTGAGCTATAAAACAGCATAGATATTATCACTGTTTATAATTCATCCAGGTCTGAAGCCTAAATTTCTAAGATGTAAAACTTACTATTAATGCTGAAATCACAATTATTTTTAAATAATTTAATATGGAATATTACCTGCTGAAATAAAGAAATTCTTTTTACAATAGTAGATGGAAATTCTTGCTCGCAAACAGAGCTCTGAGAAAAAGTATGCCATAGACCTTCATCTTCAAGGCAAAGTGTCTGATAGAGACCTGGGAGAGATATCTACAGAAAAAATAATGAATATTTAACAATAAAGAATAGTCATTTAGACATCATATATTTTAAGTCATTCACAAGTATGACTGTGATCCTAAACCTGTAAATAACTGTGCATATCACATAACTCCATTCAATTTTAATCTTGGAGTTCAAAAACAAAAGGTTAGAACTTAAAATTAACCATTTGTTTACCTAGTTTCTGCAAATGCTAAGTCTGTATTTGCTCCGTATTTCAGTTTTTAAACTTCTAGGCTCAATTTCAAACTTTGGGCCCTACCTAATTTTATTCCTTCCTTTCATCATGACAAGGTTATTTTTCTATTAGTGCATGTTATTGATTGACCTAGTTAGGATTTATAAAAAAAACAGTGAGCACCAATCATGCTTGCCACACTGTTATTGTAATTGTTTTTGAGTCTGGTGAACAGAACTGAAAAATAATCATCTGTAGATTTAGCACCAAAAGTCCTTGCATACTAGAACAGAATTTCAGGGACTAATATTTTCATTTAATTGTCCTTAGATGAAGGAATTTCAACAATGACCATTGCAGGATGAATCAAAGCCAAGAAAGTGTTGTGTTGTTTTAATACGAAATTACTCGATCTGAGCAATTACAAACTGTGAAATACGTCTAAATGTTTGCATGAAAATTTGGTAACTACAAAACTAGTTTCCCAATTAAAGACATATGGATTTTAATACAATATAAAGTGGTTTCTGAAAAGACATTATAGAAGAGAAACCTGTAACGTAAGTATTCTTTGCAATTTTTCCTTTGCATAATTTTCTATTTTTACAAATTATAATATTTTGGGTAGGCTTAAAATATTTTCTAATCTAAGATGATATGTTCACTCACATGTATTTCATTGTGAAATTGGGTAGAGATGCACACAAAAGATTTCAGAACAAATGAAATAGCAAATCAATTTAGAATTTTGTTCAAAGAGGTATGTAATATATCACAGTTTCTGTAAGATGTAACAATTTAATATAACAAAATGCTTCCATTTGACAAATGCATACATGAGTACTCAAGTCCAAATTACATTTGCTAAAAGCAAAGACATTTAAGGTAAATTCAAACTCCTATGTGATGTATACCTTCAAAGTTGCTACTGCCCAGGCTCGCTCCTGTTCTATCCAAGAAGGAATCTGGTCACGAGCACTTCTTTGTGAATCCTTATTGAGACAAGTTACATTGGACAAGTAAGTTACACATTTTTTTACTTGTGAAACACCATATTCAATAGCAAGACTGCAAAAAACACACTTTTAATAAAAAATTTTGCTCCTAACAGGAGTCTTTCTGTGGGCTGTTGCTAAAATCATAAATGGCATAAGGAAATAAAAGCTACCAATTTAGAGATACACTGATCACATCAAGTTTTGCTTAACTGCTTGAGCATGAAAATATCATTATTTAGTGTATCTGTAAGTCCTGCTCAACCCTAAGTAGTTTTCTTTTGTATAAAGACAAGTGACCCAAATGACTGACTATTTGCATATGCACTCCAATCAACTGACTTCAAAAAATAACTTAATTACATTTATTCACAGTCATGAAAAGGATGGCTCTTCACACAAAGGGCAATTCTGGGGTAATTCACCATGCAAAGTATCATTTTGGACAACTCTGCACTAGTAAAGTTTGGCCACAGCTTTATGTCTCTATTTCTTAGTTGTTGGGGATGAAGGAAATGTTAAGGATGAACCACAATATAGGCTAAGCTGCAGCGGAATCTCTCTCATCAGGAGGCTCTTTATTCACTAAAGGACAATGCCACCATATGAGTCACTACTGCACTCTGTCACCTGATCCCACAGATCTCCAAAAGTATACATCAGAACCAAAAAATATGCAAAAAAAAAAAAAAGATACGGAAAGTTATGGAACAATTCCTACTAATAACTAGCTGCATAGTCCTGATATAGATATGTAAACAAGATTAAAGGTTAAAAGTAATTGAGAGCAATGAAAACTGAAGCCAAGACTGATAGAAATAAGCTAGTCTGACCCCAAGCAAAAGAAAAGAGATTAGCAGCAGCAGAGGCGAAGAACAAACTCTAGTTTCTTCACACCCCTTTCAAAACTGCGAGAATATCTGGTTCAAAGAATGTCTATAACGGCTAAGACTAGGAAGTGCTTAGCTTTTTCTTTTCTCTACCATTTTCTACTCGAAGTTTATTTTGAAAATATACAGCTTCTGTAGAATTGAAAGACGCTTAATAACTGTAGAATAATTAATCAGGCAAGAAACAGATGCTTCTAGCTTATGTAAGCTAGGTGTAGGTAAGTACATCTCCAGATGCGAAACTGAGGCTCTGGAAAAAAGCTAATCAAATGTAGTAAAGTGTGGACAATTGCATCAACCTATGCAACGACTACAACTCATGTATAACCCTGTAGAAAAGAGGGATAAAGAAACACTTATTTTAGTTATAGAAGAGGGTTTAAAACCTTTTTAAATACACAATTTAATAAAATGAATAGTAATCATGCTAACAGTAATAAAAAGAAAAAAAGGCAGCAAAGACAAAAAAGATATGGATAGAAAACAAGTTGCCATATTCAGAAAGGTTTATAATATTACTACCTCAAAGGTTGTCTGTTCCTTTCAAGTATTAATACACTTAATAAAACAATGTAGAAAGCACATAATCTTAACTTCTCTGGATTTAATTTTTTCAAAAAAAACACAGAAAAAAGTAGCTTACTGATTTTCTTACTGTATCTCCAATGATCACACCTGTAAAAGTCTCCCATTCCTAGGGGGAATAAATGAACAACTCAGATAAATGACCAGACATCTTCAAGAATAAAAAATTAATGCATAGTAGCATGTAGACAAAACAGAAATAATTCAGAGGATAAACAACTAAAACCTAGATTCTGAAAGAGTTATACAGCCTTTTTTAAACTCCACATAATAGTAACAGTATGCCCCTTTTGCAGAATCCAAGCTAAGGGACTGCAGTGGTTTACAAGCAAATAAACCAAAGGAGAAACCTTATTGTTTCCAAGACCCACAGCCTCCACGCAGAGCATCCATGTACAGACTCTCGAGGAGTAACATGCCTGGCTTACAAGGACACATACTGCCCGACTGGTTATCATCAGGCCCATAAATATGGGCCTAATGTTTCAGTATTGTTTCATGTTATTGCAACCAAACGATGCAGTTACTAGAACAAAAGGAATACTTAGTAAAATAGATTGGTATTATGAACCCCTTGGTTACATTAAGAAAGGGGTAATGTCAGGTGAGGCTGTATATGATTACATCTTTTAGACTTGGTATTTGTATCCAGGAAGAAAGCTTTTAAATCATTTTAAACAGATTAGATAAGTATTTAAAAACATACTACAGATTATATAACCCTATATTTGGAGGTGGTAAGAAATATACTAATATACCTCCAGAGTATAGAAAATTTCCATTATAAGTATCTATAAATCTACGATAAAAGAAAGCTTGTTTTTTTATTGTTAAAGACCATTGTAACATTCCAAATAAAAAAGCCAATCAACTAAAACTACTCTGATATAAGCTTTTGGAACCCAAAGATCTAGTTGAGTCTTGAATTAACTCTCTTTCAATTTTAAGTGATGATCCTCTCCCGTTAATAAACACTCATGTACAGAAAAATACATGAAGCCTCCCTCATTTTAAAATCAGAAAATGCATAATATCTTCATATAGAAAAGCAGAAACAGTGTATGTGCAGCCATGTAGAACTACTTCAGAAAAATCTATACACATTAATTCAGAAAGACAGTGTCTTAACATTAGAATGCTTTATTTCTTACTGAACATTGTGCTAGAAATATTTTCATCACTACCAAAAAATTCATAAGCACAATAGGTTAAACTCTTTTGGGAGGGACTTGCAATACTGAATTCTCTAGCAGCACAGTTAAGAGACTTCTATTCTCACCACATTAAAAGTTTTCAAAGAAGTATCTAGGAAGAATTTCATCTTAATTTTCCTCAATAAATATTTTGCACAATAATTCTTTTCTTAGCAATTTTAATGAAAATAATTTCTACCTTTCAGTGAAGTAAGAGGATTATTGATATTATTTGTTTTGACTCTTGAGTATTTAGATACTTGGATACTTGAGTACTCAGGAATGTGCATTACATGTAATCTGTATTAAGTGGGTTAAGAACTCTAACAGTTGATGGAAATACATGCTCAACAACAGTAATCAACAAAAAAATTAGTATCTACAACACTTAAGAAGTCTAGGCAGTCAAGCTTTAGTTTAGTCAGAAAACTACTTGCAAATTATTGCCTTCATGAGTTCATAAAGTCAAGGATTAGGAAGATAAACCAGTATTTTCAGAAGCTGAAGACAAGTAATATATATGAATTAGGAAAGTCCTAATAATAAAAACCACAACTACCACCAACATCAAAAATTCAAGTTAATTTTATCAGGCAGCTTCACTGAGGAAACGAATCCCACAGACTATGGGATTTCACTTGGTCAATCCATACATCTTCAATACAACTATACTGCATTCATAACATCAAAAAGTTTCAACCTTGCTAATTACATCCACATACTTCACATAACAAAGTTCCATTACTTGCTTCAAATGTATTATCTGGTGTTTACATTCCTCCCTTTACTGAGTTGACTCTCTAGCAAGTTGGTATCTACTAACATTTTGTACTCCTTCTGGCCTTCAGCTTCTACTATAAAAAGCCATGGATGTCCTGTACACTCTGTATCTCCTTTCTGCATAGGTATTTTGGATAATTAAATGTTGACTTGTGCTAATCAGCCATCAGCGTTAATCTAACACCGAAGGAGAGGAACATGCAGGTCTTACGAGGAGCAGCTGAGGGAACTGGGGGCTTTTCTTCTCTAGCACTTACATTCTCTTGAAATAATTCAGGGTGCATTCCTCGTACAAAATGCAGAGCAAACATTAGTTGATCAGCCTGAAAAAAAAGCAGAAAAAATTGCATTTGTATGTTCATCAGACATTACCTTTATGCTTTCTTATTCATAACGTAAGAAAATTTTATTAATAAAACACCTCTAATTCTATAGTAGAGACTTAATTACACCTCTTAATTCCAAACTGCTAATTACTTCCGCAACTTAGAGACAAACACTGACCTGAAACCTGTATCAAACTACATCTAAAATTCAAGGGAAGAAGAAAAAACATGTATTTGTAACAAAGCAATCATACTAAACAGAGTACATTATTTTTGAAACCATAGACAGTAAAGGCTTCAAAACTGCCAGAGAAGACAGAAATTTGGAAAAAAAAAAATCCTAGGTCTGTTGCATCACTTAAATTTCTGCCAGTTTTTGAGCACTGGAGCAATAAACCAGGAATAAGGATCCATTGGAACTTTTGGATACACCACACAAACACTTAGAACAATATTTATGAAAAGAATATTGGCTTATTAAAACTGGGATTCTTATGTCCATAGACAGAAACATTCACAAAAAGATCAATTTTTCCAAAGCTGTACTGTTAAGCACAGATTACCACATAGTGAAGTTGATGTGAAACACTGAAAGTAAATACTCTTTAAAATCAGGAGCACCCAGAAACCTAGATTGAGGCCTCAAATTTCCAAGGACTGTCCTGTAACCTGGAAGATGTATTTTACCAGACAGTAGAAGATATACATATTTTCTTTCATTAGTATGTAAGTTAGCTTGAAGCATATTGAAGCTGATACCTCTTTTCATTTTAATAAGGTGAAATGTAATTAAAAATACAAAGCAGAGGTGACAGGGAAGAACAAGAGAAGGAAACAGAAAACAACGCATAGCATTGTATTAAAGCTGCAGAACTTAGCAGTCTCAGCTGATAAACACAACACCCCTGCACTCCTGTACAAATTAATTCTGTTCTTGACTTCTAAACAATGCTGTTTGAATTTTCCACAGTGTGGTTTCCCACATACCATGCCTTATGTGTACCTCAAAATGACAGCTTGATTGTCCTTAGCTCAAGGGCATCTATATAAGAATCCTCTTACTTTCTTCATGTAGTCCTTAAAACAATAGGGCAATAGTGTATACTCAACACCTCCGGAGTCTTTTGCTGTTGAGCTGTAAAACCAAGTCTCACAGATTCCTGAACAGGAATGGTTACCTGCATCTTGTGATGGCTCTGCCACTTGGTGGACACCTGGCACTCAGATCCCACAAGGGATCTAGACACACCAGAAACACTGCTACCCTGGACCCAGAGGTGCACACTAGTCATGTCTTGTCTGCATATCAGAGAGTGCCTCAAACATTTACCACTCTTGCACGCTGGTTTTGAAAAAAAAAAAAAAAGATGCCTGAATACATGAATTGAACAGAAAATCCAGTATGATACCTCCCCACAACTGAAGAAACTGGTCTGTAAGGTTAAACCACGTCATATTCCAGTTTGTAAGGCTGAAAGATCAGACCACTTCATCATAGTATATTAGGGGAAGAAATAATAGCATGTATTTCAGATGACAGAAATTATGATACTGATGTCAGCAAATGAACCAGTCTCTGCAATCTGTAACAACTCACCACGTTTGTAAATGACATCAAACTGGGGGGACCAGTGAATACATTTAAGGCAGGACTGCCATTCTAAAAGACCTGGACATGTTGCAGAAAGTGGTTGACAGGAACTTTGCAAAATTCAACAAGTGTAAAGTCCTGTCCCTGAGAAGGAAGAAGCCCTTGTAATGATACAGGGTCTTGAGATAGGAAGCTGGAAGTAATGGAACTAATTATCCACTCTTCACTCAACAGATGTTAGACCTCATCTCTAGAATGCGGCATTCAGTTTTAGCCTCCCAGTACAAGAAAGATGTTGATAAACTGAAGAGTTTGCCTGATGGTCACCATGATTATCAGGGGATCCATCTCAAGGAGTCTCCCTTCTTGGAGATCTTAAAAAGTCACCCGGACATGGTTCTGGGCAAGCTGCTCTGCTTGAGCAGGGGGTTGGACCAGATGGCCTCTAGAGGTGCCTTCCAACCTAAACCACTCTGTGATTCTGAAAACTGCATTCTTTTTTTGTGTATCTTATCTATGAATACATTGCAGAATGTAAAATTATTTGTTTAAATAAGTGAACAACATTAGGCTGAAACTTGAAGACAAAAATCTAAAATGATTTCTTTTTAAGTATCAGAAAATAGTTTAATAGCAATGAGACTTACAACTCCAAAGAATATTAGGTTCCCAGGACTACTACTGAAAAATGAATTGCATGAGACATCAGAAGAGACAGGACTAAATTTGAGAAAGCATAATCTAGGAAATATTACTACATGTTATGAGGTATAAGATGAACTACTTGACTGATATCGTCTTCCTCATTTTAATGTCTGTTACATTTTTAGGTTCAAAATTACACAAGAGGGCCGAACTATTTTTGTTTTCATTATTACTGTTTTCTCATCCAGATTCTTTTTTTTATGAGTCTGATACATCATGTCAGATACAGATGTAAAAATTTTATCAGCTATGCAATGTATGAAAACTCTAATACAGCCTCAGTGCCACAGTAGTCTTTAAAAATGTGAATAAAAGGCTGAATTAGTAGTAGATTGCCGATGGCATGAGGAGCTTATTAGTTCTCTAAATCCAGTATCAGAGCAGGATACTAAGCAGGATGCATCATTAGTCTGAAGCTGCATCGTAACTCTTACACTTCCAGTATCTTCTAAACCTTAGCCTGATCATTCATGGTGAAAATCTTTCCTACTAGAAATCTATCTGCACCTTGTTTTTGAAATCTTTCATCTTTTCTGACATATAAAAATAGCTTGCCTTCCAGCATTGAAAAGATGTGATGACTTCCTGGAAGACTTCACAGAGTCACCACTTCAAACACAGACATTAAATTATTATGAGAATATTACATAAGAGTCCAGCTGAACTTTGATAAATCAAAATCCTTAGAAACGTTGCCACTTCTGCATCCTCAATGTACTGTTGCTAGATTTGGAAGGGGTAAAATCTTCCAAGATCTATCCATTTTTTTTCACTTACCAAACTTCAGTCTTGCATAATTTCTACTACTGCTCATATGGTCTATGCAGACCTACTGTGTCATCTTCATCCTAGTACTATGAGACTTCCTGTTATGATTGCTCCTTGTGAAAGTGAAAATGAAAAGTGGAAGTGAAGAGCCTATCTATCATAGGTTTTCACCAAGAAAGCAATAAGAGAAAAGCCATCTGACAGAGATGCAGAACAAACAATAAATACATTAAGAACATTGTATGGAGAAACAGGAGAAAAATGGAAAAACAAACAAGATATCCAATAGAGATTTGGGGCATGAGGTGAAAAGAGGAAAGAAAATATTACAATTATTTTTTATTGTTGTCGTTTGTTTGTTTGTTTTTGCTTCCTTTTAAAAAAAAGTAGCAAAGATCACACACAACCTTACCACAACAGTTAAGTCAAACATTCATATTTTGGAAATGCTAGACATAAAACTGAACAGAATGAAGAGTACTCTAAATACTGAGTAGCCTGGAACTGGCTATGCAGACAGAATGATAGAAAGATGAGAAACCGGAGGTAAAGCAGAAATATGACTGCACTGAGAATAGCCTCACCCATTAGAACAGTGCTCTGTGGAAAAAATGTGCATAAGCAATCTTAATTTTGTCATAGTTTAAATTTCTGTCCTCAATTTTTTATGCTAAATATTACAAGTGCAAGTTTTTTACATGTATTGCATTTGTACTGACACAATACTGCTTATCTGAACTAGATCAGTGTTGGTTGCTGAAAGAATACTTTCAAACCCAGTGCACTATATAAAAGCCAGAAAAGGACAACCTTACCTTAAACAAACAACGACAAACATATTCATACACTGTATGTTTCAATGCATCAATAAGAAGCTTGATTCTTTCTTCAGTATTACTTGAATCCTAAAAATAAAGTTCGGATTTCTAAAATACATGTGGAAGTAAAAACACTTTTATTATCGAGTGAATTTCACCAGGGGAAATAAAGGGGGGAGGGGGGTGGAGAGAGAGGAGGAAGAGAAACAGGAGGGAATAAAGGTGTCAGGAGGATATAAAAAGGAGGTTTACAAGGGGGTTCAAAGGTACTGTGATGTTTATCTGAAAAAAAATTATTTTCTACCTTTCTGGAGATTATAAAGGAGGGTAATGTGGATTCACAAGCTGATTTCATTAACCCCTTCCCTAAGTCTGAAAGACAGTGTAGGAAAAATGCAGAAGTGTATAAAGGAGGAATAAAAAGGAAGAAAGTAAAGAAGGACATGAATAGCAAAGACAGAAGTTGAGTTTTAAATAGGTTATCATAATAGGAAAGAAGGAAGAAATTATGAAAAGTTGTGAAAGTAAGAACAAGAAGTTAGAAATTTCATGTTGTGGAAAAGAAGGAGTAGGTAAAAAACCTTAAAGAAGGCAAGTTTGCATAGTTGGAAGGACATTTCTGCTAATGATTGGAGCTGAAGGAATGTTGTAAGCATGGACATGAGAATAAAGGGCAATCCAAAATGACATGATAAAAGGTATATGAATTCATTTTTGAAGTGGAAACAAACAGGAAAGAAAAAAAAGATGAATTTTGGAGATGCTCAATAAAAAAAAAAAAGCACATCATTAGTCAGAGTGGGTTTTTTACGTCTAAAGAGTGAGGTGACAAAGGATAAATCCATAATTCTGCACTTCGGTAAGAAAAATGTAATGGCCGGGAGAATACAGAAAAGTAAAAGTGACATTTTCCTAAGACATGCATGCTTACAAACTGTATCAATAGTTTTTTGATCTTCCTTCCAATAACTGAACCATGTAGAAATATAGCTCTTTTCTTATTCTAACCCTTGTTGCTAGAATTAATTGGAGATTGTTTAAATAAAGCCTGCAGTAATGAGCTGAAGTTATAGTCAAACTTGCATTTCCTAATTCATTTACCTTAGACAAGGCGCAAGCCTGAAATAACAAATAAGAGCAACTTTGGATTTAGATGGCTTAGCGATTTTACAATTTATATGTAATGTAAATGGCAAAAAAAAAATCCATGTGTATATATTCTGAATATGTAAAGCACAACAGTTCAGCATCACTACTTATTATACGTTATTCCCTAAAAATGTTCAGAGCAACTAAAAAATTCAGAAGATCAAAACAGAGTGCTTCATCTGCAGCACTCACAGCTTTAGAAGAAGAGAAAATACCTGTTCGCTTTGCAGGGCCCTTTGGAAAAGCCGTAGGAAGGCCGCCAAACTAAAACGGTACATATTATTAATTTTGGACAAGTCAGAGATAATAAAATACATCTTGCTAGCACTCTCAGCTAACGGGAGATAGGCGTCCCTCTCCTGTGGATAAAGAAAAAAAAAAAAGCATATATATATGTTGTGTGTGTATATATATATATATATATATATATATATATATATATATATATATATATATATATATAAAAAAATCAAAACAGTACATTGCTGCCATCTACTGGATACTACACAAACATTTCTTCACCCTGTTGAAAAATTCAGATGACTCCCACTACTGCTTGAGAAAATACAATCCCTTCCAACTTTTCAAACTGAGGGCCATGTACTCAAGACTTCAACACTATCTTTAGGTTTTAAACTTGGCAGAAAACACTTTGGTAAAAAGTTTTTTAAGTTATGAAGAACACCTTGGAAATTAATTCTAAGGGAGGTCTCCTCCCACCACAAAGCACTTCCCATAACTCAGCAGCAAATTCAAAACATAACAAATAGGACACAGGAGAAGAATTTGTAAAGTGTTACAAAACCCAGCCATGCCAGATGAATAACACCACCAATTAATTATTTTTTTTGCAACAGCAAGGGATTTATTAAACAAGAATGTCCATTTGAGCCTTGAAAATCAGTCATATTGTTTGCAATAGCTGATGTTAAAGTAAAAAAAACAAAGTCAAAACCTAATACCCGCCGATAGGTCCTTGTGAAAAAAACAAAATTGAACTCAAACTGGCAGGCTTTAAATTGTGTAACATTCGCCAAGCGCAAATTAAAGACATTTAAGTACTGAAAATGCTTTCTGTACTTGCTTTATGCAAGTATCTCTTACTTCAAAAGATGAATTCAGTATGTTACTGATCTTTCTCTCCTGCAGATGTACATATACTCTATTTACACACACAAGATAACTTTTCTCAGCAGGAAAAGAGCAGCAATAAAAGATCTTTTTTTTTGTCTACCTGATCAAGGGAACTCTGAAGTCTGTGAGATTCAGCAAGTGATTCTTGGATGAGGGCACTACTTGCTTTAGTCTGATTCAAAGATTCAATCAGATCTTTATTTTCTAGTATGTTGCCTTGTGATGTTGCAAGTGTCTGAAAAAAAAAGAAAAAAAAAGAAAAAAAAAGGTCACCTATATTACATTTAAAAAAAACAACTGTGAAGTAAGCATTTTAGAAGCTGACATACATATTTCTGAATAGTGAATGAAGGTGGTTTACTCCAAAAACTCAGATGATGTATTAATGAAGGTTGGAAAATAAAACTCAGGACCAAACTCTCAGAATCCCGATTGACAAATTCTGAAACAAGCTGTCATTAAGCTTTTCAGAATGATTTGTATGATCAGATTCTTATGCACTAACATCCCAACAGCAAATACAAATCAGATTTGTTTTTCTATTTCACTACCAATTTAGCCTGAAATTGGCTTCTTGCAGTAACTTGCTGTACCTGATCAATCATAAATTTGTTTTCCCTCAAAACAGTAAAATCCAACATTCCCATACAATTTTGTCCTCATTTCCAACTCAGAGATAAACATTCATGATTACAACATTCACAGTTTTGTAATCAGAGATCCCTTCAAAATGCTTTTGATTGCCCCACCTCTTTCCTGAGTTCTCCTGTACAAATACTTTCACTTTTAATAGGAAGAAGGAAAATGAGTGATTCCCTGGCACTTAAGGTTTGATTTTTTTTTAAACTAGCTCTTGGTAAACACATTTCAATACAATTTTGTGGTCAGACAACAACACAAAATTGGCTTTTTGTTGGTTAATTTTTACTCTCAGATTTCATCTGAAAGTGAAAACTAAATGGGTTTTAAACACAGTAGACAGTTAATTTAAAGTTTTATCTTTAAAAAAAATATAAAAATAAAAATATACCTGCAACTATATTAACTTACTAGGCTATGAAAACATCTTAATATGCAAGATTTGTAAAGACAGCCAAGGGAAGAAAAAGAGCCATGAGCTTTCCCCATCTTAATGCAACATACACCTAGTATTTTAAAATTAAAATAGTTACTATATAGTTAAAAAAAAAAAAATCAGAAAGCAACGCACTTTAGACACCACATCAAAGGTTCAGATCTGCTTAACTGTCTGCAAACTGTATTCCAGATCTGCTTAACTGACTGCAAACTGTATTCCCTATTTCCATATTTTAAGTCAAAAGCAGTATTGAGCAAAATGTGATGAATTATTTTGTACAGCTGGTTTACAGGTTGTATATCCTGGCATGTTTTGAGAAGTCAAACCAATACTTCCTAGGATAGCACATCAGGATATTTGGATGCAGAGATTCACCGGCTAGAATAGAAGAATGCACTAGGTTATCTAGTTGAAAAGAGTAGGACAGGATCATCTTGGTACAAGTACTAAGGGAGCCATCTAGGAAAGGTGACTGATGTACATATTTATATTTCTTTCTTACCAACATGCCCAAGTAAATAATACTTTTATTTTCTCAAATCAAAAATTCTGAGGGGTCATGATTTCAGTACTTTCTTTTTACATTGAAACATATAAAAATATCAAATTTATCTTATTGACCTAACAGATACAGCAGGTAAATTTATTTTTACCTCCAAAAGAGATTCCTCCAGCTTAGCTAGTTGTATCTTCTTATCTTCTTCTTGTTGCAACAGCTTTGTCTTCTGCTCTTCCAAATCGGGCTTTTCATGCTGAATTGTTAAAGCCAAAAGCTAAAAAGAAAGGAGATTGTTTAATGTAGTAGAAGATATTTTAATATTTCATAATATACATCAATTAATCATATAGCATTCACTGTATACCAGTTTATAGTCTACTTTTGAAAGTAGACTTCTGAGGGTTTGAACAGAGAACAGGAGCGTAGCAATTAATCTCGTGTAACTCAAGTCAATGAGTTTCCATTTTCATTATTGGACTTGCTACTTGGTTCCAAAGTGCATAAAAACAATCTTCTAAAATTTTAATTTAGTATCAGCATTGATTTTTCCATTTATAGTTGTGTCCTATAAAATATCTGTGTGACCAAACTGCACCATGGGGCTTTTACCACTGGCTGGATATATCTACAAATACCTATATTATTTTTACTCTAAATGCATACCTGACCTCTTAAGCCACTTCCTGTTGTGGTAAAGTTTACTTCCGTAACAATAGAAGAAGCATCAGGTGGAATGAAGGGATTTGGGTTCCTTGTTGATAGAAAAAGACGGAACTCTTCATTATAATCTATAATTTTTTCACCTATTTGTATAGCATAGCGGGGTCCTGTAGATAAAAATATATATATATATATATGTATTATAGTCACTCTGATTTGAGATTCTAATCATTCTAGAATTATCTGAAAATAATGGTATTTGTGTTATGCTTTATACCAATAGATTAAAAGATACTTTACAAATAATTTATGAATTACTTTTATAAAGAATAATAAATAAAAACGTAAGAAACATAAGCTATTCTGCATTGCTAGACAGAAAAATGCAATAGTGTTACAATAGTGTGTGAAAGTTATATGGTGAAAATATTTAATTGATGAGGTTCATTTAATTATCACCCCCAATAAAAACGCACAAATGCAAAAAATGCACTTGATGTAAAAGTGATATGAATGAATATTTGAAATCTTCTAGCAATGACAGGAGACAAAACATCACAGAAGACACACTAGATAATTTTGCTTTTGTCTAAGAATCCTGTCATTATTTAAACATATTCATTTAATTTGCCACATAGGTATACCACTCTATAAAATCACATTTGCCATAAATACATATTGGCTAACTAAGATGGTGCAATATTTTCTGAATGCAACACCAAAACATCATTCTTTATTTCTGAATCTGTTACATTTACTTGCAGAAATTTGATGCTTCTATACAATCATAATTCCATTAAAATATTATTTTCTGTGATATTGTTATGGAGAAAGACTATAAAACTGAAGATGTTGGAATATCTAGTTATTAGATTAAAAGAAAACTGTTCCATTAAGAAATAATGTAAATTAATAAATTACTATAAATACACTTAATTTAATCACAGTGGGAAACAATTAATTTATTCATTTTTGTTGTCATGTATTCAATCTATTTTTATACTATTGAGATTCTGACATTTCTCAATACACTTCTCACAAAATTAAACCATATATATGGCTTCTCACCACTCTCCTTCCACCACAGAAAATTTCCATTACAGCCATGTCAGAAAATAATAAAGTTTAACCGTCACGACTAGAATAAGATTTTTGCCTCCTGATACTAAACAGAAGGAAGAAAGAATTAGAACATTAAAAGTTTCAAAGTGAAAATTTCTCTTCCAGAGAAATTTCTGAGGTGGCAGTTAGGTACTTCTCTATTATTAGCACTAGGAGCAGAAGATCAGAAATGTTCCAAGTATAAATCTCTTGCTAAAACACTGGTACAGATGAAAATCACATACCAATTTTGCTTCTGTGCCAAGGATCAGAATAAATTTGAGGCTTATGTTGTAAAAATGTCAAATAGAAAATGGAAGCTGTACAAGGACAAAGTAACTGCAGTATATAAATTCACATTTTTTCTTAACTTCATTTCATTCCAAGTAGTGAAAAGATGCAGAGTCATCACAAGCAAAATAATACAGAGAGGCCTCCACTACCACTTCCACATTTTGACAATTGTGCGCTTCATAGCCAAGTGACTGAAATGACTCAAAGAATGACCAGCTCTCCCAAAGAATGACCAGCTCTCCCATTTCAAAACACAGCTCCCTGGTTTGGACTTGCACAGATCTAGAGTTAACGGAGTTCATATGAAAGAGGCTGCCTGAGGTGTTATGAGCAATTTCCCTGAATAAACTTGTATTTTTGATTTAATCTGCTTTCTCCACAGTTCTGCAAACACATTTATCTCTTAATTTGATTCCTTTTGAGATGTATCTCTGATAATACTGTATCTCTGCTTTCCAAAATTCAGCAGAAGCTAGTGAAATAAAACAGTTGTCAAGATTTTCTATCTAGTCTCCTACAGAACCTTGAAGTCACCACTCAGGTAGTGCTCTCAGCTCTTACTGAGGAGAAAAAAAAAGTAAGCACATCTGTAATGGAAGAATGATCTAAACTAACAACTTTTTATTTTACAGACCTGTCCCCGTATAGGGGATAACTACATCTAAGAACTCCACAAATATTTTTATTCTGCTTTACTGCATCAGTAAAGGGGATGTATTTCACTGAATTCTATGACCCCTCACACTCCCATTCCAAAGTCACATCAGGGATAGATCTGAGCATCTTCTTTAGTCTTCAGACAAACAAAAGACAAAAGGCAACATCAACTTTCTATAATTCTGATTTCTAACTGCATAATCAGTAGTGTAATTTCTGGTCTATTCATTGTCCAAATTCCTAAGAAAGACCATGTGTTTGAAATTGCCATTAGAAATTAAGTTAAAATTTAAACTCTGCAAGAATTCATAAAGACGTTTTATTCTAATTCCAGTTGCAAAAAATCTTTAAATACTTCTCAGTATTTTTCAATTTAGCAAACAAGAGCATAACTCCAACATAACTAATGCACTGAAGTGTTAGCAGCATGTATAGTAGCTGCATATTAAAGAGGAAAAGACAATGGAATAGTCATGGTTTCAGAAAAATCAGGTATTATATGATGTATACGGATCTAACCTTCACAAGGCTTGAACAAGCATTTTTAAAGATTTTGGTTTTTTACCTTGGACTACAAGATCTTTTCTTAGCAATGGATAGAGTACAGGTTCCACTCCATCCATTTCCTGTATAATAAGTGTTTTCCCAAACCTCACTGCCAGCTCAAGAGATGTTAGGAAGTTGGTGTCCTGTGCAAATGAAAACAAATTTATTTGATTCATGTTATTTTGAAATATCAACACTTTGACAGCAGTGTTAAAGAGTGAAAACTCTATAGACACTTTTAAATCGTTTTAGGAATGAACAGGAAGTCATTATACCAGGAATCTGAATATAAATACCAGTAGTATAACCAAAGAATTCTACTACATGCATCATATGGTAGCCACAAGTATTTAATTTAAATTCATTTGATACAACTAAAGGATTGCTTCAGCTACTGGCATACAAGCAACCAATTTAACATGCCTAGCTCTCCTTGTGCTGCATCAGAAGAAAGCAGGTCTGCAATAGGTCTTGTGTCATGTCTGTCAGGTGTACCTGGCTAGTTAGTACATCTCAAATATTATTAGGTAGCTGTGCCTCAAAAGGGAATCAAGACCTAAAGCCAGGATTCACAGGTACTAAGATATCTAAACGTATGCTTTTGCCGGTAGGTATCTAAACACACACTTGGTTTTTAAGATTCCATTAAAGTCAGTGGTGATCCTGGATAATGCAGTCAACAAGCCCAAAAGTTAATCAAGCCAACCTACTAGCAGGTTAAGTATTCAACTCTTAACTAGTACATTCTGTGAGTATCCAAAGTGCCTACATATGGCTGGCATGGATCTCTAGAAGACCCACATTCTGCTGAAGCAATACTCCGAGGCCAGATGGGATCCAATAAGGGACTTTAGAATGGCACCACAAGTTTGTCTATGTTTGTGCAAATGAAACAAGCCTAGCCACTCATGTAAACTGACATGGTGTCTTAATCTTGAACTGCAACCTAGCCAAGTACTTCCAATGTAGATAATAAAACACAAAAATCACAAGGAAGAAGCACATACATACTCCCGAAATCCTACGAACTGCAACAAATACAAAAAATATATAAATAAATACATAAATAATCTATTTTTAGAAATCTTTTACTATCTCTCTCCCAGCAGGGAATACTGATACTCTTGAAAAGAGCAGCACAAAGAGACAAGCTTGTAGAAATAAAACTACAATAATGTTGACCCTCAACTTTAAATACTCTGATTTCCTTCTTGAGTAAATACATTATCAGTAGCATCTGATAGAATCACCATAAACAAAAACTCTGTGAGAAATTTAATGCTTCATGAAATATGATCTCATATTTGGTGATAGCTTTCACAACTAATAAACTGCTCTCTAAAGTCTGGAACTGAGAGTATCAAGCAGAAAAATATTGTAAGACCAAGAGTAAATACTGGACCTGCTGGTTAACAACTTCCAAACGTGATTCCTTCAAATGTGTCTTCAACCACTCTGTAGCCCGGAAAGAAGGGTCTATCAGAAATGGGCAAACTTTACTCTAAGAAAAAAATCAGAAAATTACATAAATCTATTTTAAGAATTAAATTGAATGGGTAAAACAAATGAATACTGCACAATGAATTAAGTCCTCTTTTATTTCCCCAAACTGATGTTATGCGCATTTTAATATTTTTTCATTAACAAACTGTTTAAAGAAACACTAATGACCTAACAACAAAATGACAATAAACAACAACAGTATAAGAACAGTATAAGAACATTATTTTCTTGTCTTTTTTTTTTTTTTTTTTTGTAAAATATTGTGTTTAATTCCAGTTTAAAAGATGCTGAACAAAATATGTGCACAAGCAAAAGGATTTGAGCTGAGGAAGGGCTTGAAAACGTTCTTAATGCACAATGAGATTTTTAGGAGCTTAATCTATTTAACTAAGAAAAAGATGAAAATAAGATTTGATTACAGCATGTAAGTACCTTTGAGAGTACAAAATCATATTTGTTGAAGAGCTTTTTAATCAAAGTGAGAAAGTAATAGCTAGATCTAATATCAAGATCATAAAGCAAAACTTATTTAAATTGGAAAAAAGCTGTAACTGGTCTGTGCGAATTATTAATCATCCAAGCAAACAACCAGTGACAAATGTAAATTCTCCTCTCCTAAATGGTATTACATTTTTATTTTCTATCAGATAGAAGAAATAACTACATTATAACTACAGTATTATGTTATATAAATGTGCAATTGCGTAATATGTACATTTATTGTCATATATCTATATGCTATTATGTGGTAATACTGAATCATGGTTATAAGCACAGTATTATAATTTATTATAATTATTTTATCTGGTATTAGCAACTGGCCTTAAGTGAATGGCATTTTATGTCCTATATCACAGAGATAAGCTAATGATTAGCTTTAAGGATTTCAGATCTAGATATTTTGAAAGGCATCTGCATATAGCTTTTTACTTTTTCAAGACCAAAAAAGTATGAGAAATGATACGTCAAGTGCACACTTATAGGACATAATCTTCCTTGTATTAGCGTATGATTAGTAATAGACTAATAGCAGGTCTCGTCTGTTCAACATCTGGAAGAAAACCATAAAAGCAGAAAATAAAAAGGATGTTCTTTCACTATATATTTTCCTTTTGGTACGGAGTACCCAGAGTTAGATAAATATTTGTTTCTCTGTGCATGTTTTATGGTGCTAATAAAACAATGAAAATGAAATTGTTCAAAATTCCAGAAAGATATCATGTTACTGAAATTTGTAGAAATTGAAATACTTCTAAGATAAGATAGAAAAGCAAGTTTACCTGCAAGATAACAAGAGCATTTTCTATTGAAAGGTCATCTGAAGGTAAGCCTTCGCTTTTCCAAACTAACTCCTCACTTTCTGTGCACAGGAACCGCCGTAAATCAAACTCTGATAAATGAAAGATCATAAGTTTGTGCTAATATTTATAGCTTGCACATTTTAAGCCTTCATCACTTTATATACAGTGGAGAGTCTGCCTTAAATCAGTGCAGGTCTGTTAATTGCCCTTACATTATTTCTTGAATGTACTGCTATTTTCTATCTGATGTTTCCAAAAAAAAAATGGTGCTGTTAACACAGACAGATAAAAATGATTACAGAAAAACAAGAAGCATTCAGAACCCATAGGCAAATTTCCAACATTTAATGTGAATACTTTCATTCATATAAACTTTACTTTTTAAGCAAGGGCTATGGAACAAAATCTTAAAAATATATATATAAGTAGTTATAATCTTAAGAAATAACAGAATAATCCTAAGAAATAGTTGTATCTGTATGTACAACTACTTCGTGAATAAAAATTAATGTTGTCATTTTTCAAATGGGGACACGAAGACAAAGGGGTCTGTTCATCAGAACTCACTGGCATTTCTCACTTTCTCAGTCAAGCTGACTTACACACCCACACCCACACAAATTACTTTCAAGGCCTGCTGATTTGGTCCATTCATCTAATCTGGTTTTCCTCTGATCCTCAGGAGCAGCAGAAAGATAGGTAATAAATGCAGCTGCTAACTGAGCTCTCTTAGGCAACGTAGACAGTTCATCTGTTATCTCTGACACCTTCAAAAAAAAGAAAAATTACAAAATGTGTATTATAAATAAAAACTATGTTAATATTTCTCATAATTCATTTAAAAGTCAGAGTTACATTTGTCTGCCATTAAGAATACAACTGAGAATGAGTTTCTCTCATTGCATTTAGAGTATCTGTATTTAGCTAACTCACTGCAAAATATAAGTGAAAATATAAGTGAAAATGTGAGGAAAGTTTTTTTAGCTCTCAGCTACAATGTGGACAGATGTTTCTAAGAATTTAGCTCCTACAAACTATGGATTTGATGAACACTTCAGGTTGTCACTTGTGAGCAACTGGATAAATCATAACATTGTAAGAAAAATAAGAATACGTGATCTTATAGTATCAGCTAGTGAATGCTACTCATAATACGTATGTACATACCAAATACCATACTCAGAAATTTGATTCACTGAAGACTCACAAGATAAAATACATTTAACACGTATCTTTGAATAAGCTACCTGCAATTTACTGCCTATGCTTTGAACTCTTCTAGTATTTTGGAATAAAAACACAGCATAGCAAAACAACATAGAAGACTGCCATAATTGCCTTGAAAAAGTAATGTCACCTTTGCGTCTAATCAAACTGACTTTAAAAATAATAAAAAAAAAAAGCTTACACACACAAGAAACTTTTTACTACTATCTCCTTATTTTAAAGGGAGACGAACAAAGCATTTTCAGCACTAAATAAAGCACCATCTTCTACGTAGGATGAGTACCTGACTACCATCCACTATTCTGCTAGGTATGCTAATATATCTACACCGTACCATTAATAGAGCAGGATATACTTCTAACGAGAGGGATAATGTACCAGGGTGAAAAATGTGAAGGGTCATTTTTACAACTCAGGTTCAAATATGCCCAGACCTTACTGCAGCAGATGGAGTATCTAAAAGACTACTTGCAAAGGAAGATCTTCCCTTTCCTTCAATCCTGCTGGTCATCCTGTGAGAGTATTCATCCAATACTAACTCTAGATCTTCAAAATGAAGGCATTCAACCTAAGCTAATTGTTTATGCTTTTTCTAATGTCAATGAAGAGACAGGCAACTGTCTCTCAGCAGGGATATTTATCCCATCTTAAAGTACCAAAGAAAGCTAGGTATCACTTTCTGGAGGTATCACTTTCTGCAGCTATTTTCAGCTTATACGTATCTTGGAGTTTTCCTTTTCTGCTTCTGACTGAAGAGTTGTGTCCAAACGGTTGCCAATTTCTCCCAAATATAACATGATTTCACTTTAAAATAGAGTTATCAACATATCAGCTATAAGAAGTATGCTATGAAAATTTTCACTAACCTGGGTGCTCCATCTTTTGTGTTCCCTATCAAGTTGATTTATCAGTATCTCTGCAGCTTTCAATGTTTTCTGAGCTTTACTTAGTTCTGCTTCAAGTTTTGCTGCTTCAGTTGTTCTACACTGGAACCTGTAAAACAATTACTGTTTAAAATTGCTGTCACAAACTACTAAATTTATGGACAGTTACTTCAAAGGCAGCTTAATTGACTGAACTTGTGAATCCCTCACTTATAGTTCATGAAGAATACAACAATTGTTCTTTATACCGTCTTCTGCTCTTTGGTAAATGAGCTTGTTAGACTTTCCACTAACAAAATTTAGATACACAGGTATAGACCATAAGGTCTGAAAATCATTCCTTCATCTACTTAAACAGCATGACTTTATTTTAGTGGTTGATGTTTTGTTCTGCACATAGTCAGGACAATAGCAAACTCAACAACATGCTACAAATCTGTAACTCTTTGGTAAATATTCTCCTCTAAAGGAGAATATTGTTTAACTGCTAAATTTAAAGTTCAATACACAGTACTCTATTTTGTGAACAACTCTAAAATAGGAATATGCCCCACACAACAAGCAAGGTTTGGATATTATGTTGTAACGTTTAACACCTTAATAATTTAATACTTATTTACATTAGGATAACTAATGCATTTAGCACATAAACAAAGCTTTTAAAATTAATGTATTTAATTATAAATAGATACAGTATCTGAGACATTGTTATACATGTACAGTTGAATGAGAAGAAGAATTGTTTGGGTTGGAAGCAACCTTAGAGATCACCTTGTTCCAACACCCCTGCCATGGGCAGGGACATCTGCCACCAGACCAGGTTGCTCAAAGCCCCATCCAGCCTGGCCTTGAACACTTCCAGGGATGGGGCATCCACAGCTTCTCTGGGCAACCTGTGCCAGGGCCTCGCCACCCTCTGAGAAGAGAATTTCTTCCTAATATCTAACCTAAACCTCCTCTTTTGTAGTTTAAAACCATCACTCCTTGTCCTATCACTACACTTCCCGATACAGGGTCTCTCCCCACCTTTCTTGTTAGGCCTCCTTTAGGTACCAGAAGGCCACTCTAAGGTCTCCCCAGAGCCTTCTTGAGATGGACAAGTCTGGTCCTAAGAAGACACTGAAGTCATCTCAGATTTAAAAGGTGAGACACACACCACTCTATTTTTGACATCTGCTGTGTCTACACTGGAGGCTTCCAACTCAGTAGTAAGAAACAAGTACTTTGAAAGAGCATTCCATCTGATCAATGAGATGAACTGCTGCAGATAGCCTAAGTATGGCTTCTTCTGATTTACACATCTCACAGTACAGAGAGTTACATTTCATAGAAACAGAGAATCATAGACTGTTTTAGGTTGGAAGGGACCTCTGGAGGCCATCTGGTTCAACCCCTGTTCAAGCAGGGACACCCAGAGCCAATATCTCAGGACCACATCCAGGTGGCTTTTTAAGATCTCAAAGGAGGAGACTCTATAGCCTCTATGCCAGTGCTCCATCACCTGCACAGCACAGAAGTGCTTCCTGGTGTTCAGACAGTAAGTACCTCGTGTTCCAGTTTGTTCCTTTTGTCCTAGCACTGGGCACGACTGACAAGAGCTTGTCTCGGTCTTCTTTGCACCTTCCCTTCAGGTATATATTGACATTGACAAGATGCTTCGCAGAGCCTCCTCTTGTCCAGGCTGAACAGTCCCAGCTCTCACAGCCTTCCCTCAGCCCCTCAGTGGTGCTCCACTCCCTTCATCATCTTGGTGGCCCTCTGCTGGACGCTTTCCACTATGTCTGTCTTTCCTGTAACGGGGGCCAAGAACTGGATGCAGTGTGGCCTCATCAGTGCTGAGCAGAGGGGAAGTATCACCCTTGTCGATCTGCTGACAACACTTTGTCTAACGCAGCCAAGAATACTATCAGCCTGCTTATCAGCAAGGGTATGTTGCTGAATCATGTTCAACTTGGTGTCCAACAGGACTCCCAGGTCCTTTTCTACAGAGCTGCTTTCCTGCTGAGTGGCCCCCTGCATGTACTGGTGACTGGGGTCATTTCTCCTCGGGTGCAGAACTCTGCACTTCTCCCATTTATTTATAATAAATATCATTATTCATACTGTAAATTCATCATTTTTTTTTAATTTATATCTTGAAATAAACAAACAAAACATACTTATCTTTCAGTTCTGATACTTTTTGACCAACAGAGTTCAGAAGATCTTCCAACTTCTGTTTTCTGCCTTCAGTTTTCTTGAGATTACTGAAAAATATAATGCTTATTTTAAGAATATGCATCTCGAAAAAAAAAAAAAAAAAGGTGGGGACTGTAGCAGAAAAATTGTTTATATACAGATAGTCCAGAGATAATTCTTGTGATTTGTATTAATAAAAATCTGTTTTCATGTTTAAAAGTTTTGAGTAATTCTTATCACATATCTTTGGAAATGCAAACCAACCACATGCAAGTGTATTCTTAAAGATCGGATCAAATTCTTCCAATATTTTATTTTAAGACAATCGGTATATATTTCTCAAATTACAGATGGTCATAAGAATATTTCGTATCTTTGTAATTACAAGGAGACACCGACAATGATTAGTAATGCCTGAGGAAAAAAAAAAAAGAGGAACCACACTTCTTATAGCATAGCTCTTGTTGACAGAGTACATTTTAAGCATATCTGCAATGTTCAGTTCTCACAGACATATTTCAGCATAGATTGGTAACTAGTGATTGGCAAGAAATACATGTATATACATGTATATGTTACACACTTTTTACTGTCTCAGCATGAATATTTTAATACATGTTATTGAGCTACAGTTTCTTATTTTTAACTAACTTGAGTCCTCTTAAGTCTCTCCTGCCAACACTGGAATTGAGAACATTTATCCTGAAATAGTGTCTAACTCACGCTTCCAAGCCAGCCTTTTCTTTTTCCAAAGGTTGAATTCGTTCTAGGACATGGGAATACTGGACATTGGCATTTACCCAAGCAGCCAATGGAGCAGCTGCAGCACTGGCTCGTTTAGCGTTCTGAAAAAAAAAAATCAGTAACAGTAAAAAGCAAGTCCTTTAAATATGATGTACATGAGAAATACAAGATAAATAATTGCAACAGATTTACCGCTTATCAACTTTAATATGCCAATTAGCCAACTCCTCTCTTAAACTTATCTTTTATATTGTTACTAAGAGATTATATTGTAGGCCATCAATCTGTGTAAAGAAAATAATGTGTATCTTTACAACTGTGAATCTCCACAGGAGATATGAAGTTCTAAATGAGTGCAAACTCATTGTGTTCCTTCCCAGGGAACAACTGTCCTCTTAAAACTAAGGAACTAGTATTTAAGAATTCTACTAGCCAGTGAATTAGCTACTGCTAATAGTAGCATATAGTAGCTAATAGTAGCATATAGCTACTCCCAAATTTGGTCTCAAAGATCACCAATATATTAATTGTCATTAACTCACTTTTTTTTTTTTTAAACTGCATGTAATGTTAAGACTCTTAAGAGTTTTTTTTTGGTGATGGTGGTTGTTTTTGTTGTATTTTTTTTGTTTGTTTATTTCATTTTATGTAATGCAATAAAGTATTACCTTAGGATCAAAAGATGATCTGTTTTTGTAAAGAAGCTCTTCAACACTCTCTCGGATTTCTTTTGGAATGTTACGGGCATCAAAGGTTGCTATGTCCTCCCTCACTCCTCTTTTGGCCAAGAAACTGTAAAAGTATTAAATAATTAAGTAAAGAAAACACAAACGTTCAAAAGATTATTTCCATATGAAATATAAAGAATTCTGCACACACATCATTCCCGAATATAACAGAAAGCATTTCATATTGCAAATTACTGTCTAAGGTTGAAGCTTAAATAAAATTCTCACCTCTTCATGCTCACCCAGGATGTATCAAAAATCCCCATCAGCCGTAAAACTCCTTCTAGGATGTCTCTGATTATGTCAGGGGGCATACGTAATGACCGAATTTCTGACAAAGACTCTGGTTTTATATTTCCAACTGCTAACTTAGCTTCATTAACCAGTGGCTTAAAACATAAAAACATATCAAAAAACGTATGAAGATATAAGAAACTGAAAGTTTGCCATTTTGGCTTTTATACAGTTTAATTTTAGCATTAAATATTTCATTACCTAACTAAATACTGTTGATATGTATTCATGTACACAAGTTACTAAAACAAAAATGCTACCTGTGATAAGTACGGTTCCATATAAAACACATTTCAATCCTGACATTCTCTAAATTTACATTCAACACTGTATTTCATAAATATTTGTATATAATACCATTAATTATATTTGTTCTTCCACTGCTTAAAAGTTCATTGTGTTGTTGGTATGGTTTAATAACGATGTCAATTACTGTTTACAAAAGCACCTAAGAATATCTATGTACAAGAAGTACAGTCACAAGAGCTTGCTCTTTTCAGTAGCTAAGCAAATCCAGGCACCTTTTACCCTTACCAACAAAGCCAAAAAATAACGAGGAAACAGAAGTTAAGGAATTATTAAAGATTGTGCACACTCTGCACATCTTGCATATTTATCAAAGTCTAGAAAAAGGGTTTTAACCAAATCCTTTAGTTCTATGTTACTTTAATAGAATCATAGGATCACAGAATGGCTTGGGTTGGAAGGAATCTTAAAGATTATCTAGTTCCAACCCCTCTTCTCAGGCACAGAGGAGGGGATCATTGGTCTGTAGCTCCTTGGCTCCTCCTTTTTACCCTTTTTAAAAAGTGGAGTGATGTTTCCATTTTTCTAGTCACCAGGGACCTCAACTGCCACAACTTTTCAAATATGATGGAGGGAGGCTTAGCAACTACATCAGACAGTTCCCTCAGGACCCAAGATGTGTGGCATCAAGCTCCACAGACTTGTACTTTCACTGCAAAGACATGATCCCTTGGTACCTATGATATTCAAAAGTAAAGAAAAATGATTTGTTGTACTTTTTTCTTATTGTTTAGTACAATTTTAAAATGGATGGGATGAAAAATAGAGACTAAAATCAATGGCTCGAGACACATACCTCTACCAAAAAAATGATGCGTAAAAGCTGTAAAGTCTTTTGAAGAACAGTGTGCAACAGAATCACAGAATGGTTTGTGTTGGAAGGGACCTTAAAGATCATCTAGTTCCAATACCCTTGCCGTGGGCAGGGGTGCCACCCACTAAATCAGGTTGCTCAGAGCCGCACCCAACCTGGCCTTGAACACCTCCAGGGATGGGGCATCCACAGTTTCTCTGTGGCAAATTGTGCCAGTGCCTCAACAATCTCTGAGTAAACAATTTCTTTCTAATAACTAATCTACATCTATCCTCTTTTAGTTTAAAGCCATTACTCCTTGTCCTATCACTACACTACCTGACAAAGAGTCCCTCCCCAGCTTTCCTGTAGGCCCCTTTAGGTACTGTAAGGTTTCCCCAGAGCCTTCTCTTCTCCAGGCTGAACAACCCCAGCTCCCTCAGCCTGCCTACATAGAAGACCACCCTTGACCATCTTCATGGCCTTCCTCTGAACTCATTCTAATACGTCCATGTCCTTCTTGTGCTGGGGGTCCCAGAGCACCATTTCCCTTCAGCTCATAGTGCAAGCTTTATGATATTACCAGCTTCATCAAGGAGAATAAATACAGTAGGTCTAAAGAATAGATTAGTAATTCAAAAATATTCCATTAGGTCTGCAGAGATCAGCTGTAGTACACCATGGCACCACAGAAATAGCAACTGGAGTTAAGATTTGACCTGAAAAGTCTTTCTTCAATTAAGATCAAATATAATACCAATTTAAATGCTAAAGTGACAATCTGCATTCTGACACACAAAATTAACTGTTTTCTGATATCAAAAGGTTTTTATATTCAAATAATTTAACGCAAAATTTAAGAAATATTAGGATCAATTGTACAGAATCATTTTGTGTGGCAGAACTTGAATAAGCCAAATAAAATCTCACCACAAAATATTACTTTTCTGTATTAGTTCTTACCTGAACCTCCTTTAATTCATCTTCAATTTTTCTTTTTCTTTCTTCTATTTCTGCAGCCTCTTCTGCTATCCTTTGTTTTATTTTTTCCATTTCTGTTTTTTGCTCACTAGCGCTCTGTAAAAAATAATATCTTTACTTTTCAAATTTACACAGATTTTATCCTACATTTTGTTCTCCTTTCTTTTAGTCTTCATTACAATATAATACCATAATACCAGTCACAAATAGTATCTGAAACTATTTGATAAGAGAGAGATTGTTTCAAAAACATACATAAGCATTAAATACATACATAAGCATTAAATATTAATAAGCATAAGTATTAAGCTTATATTCATGTAACTAAATGATACGGAATAAGCACCTTTTACTTTTACTGCATCTCCTTCTTTACTGTACCACAGACAAGATCTGTACCTGTTTTTTATGTTTATTATACCTTTGTCCCCTTGCCTATGATTCTTCATTCCATATGAAGATGTTAGTCCTTCTCTAAAAGTTTAAGACTGGCAGCCTCTAACATACTTAATACATTTGGGAGTAGCATCATCCTGTCTTTATTTTTGTAGCTGCTCAAATTTCTATTTCTTTCATGACACCACTGAAACTCTCCTTCTCTGTGACATTCATAAAAGCAGCAATTGTTCTGTTCATGCTACAGCCTGTTAGCCAAAAATACTATTGCAAGATTTACTTGTAAAGTTGCATTTATTTGTTTGTAAGGATATTTGCCTGACATCCTACACATATATTATAAGCTGTTTAGGTTTATATCTTTTCTGTTTTCCTGAACTTGTATTGTGCCTAACACAGAGGGATAGCAACCATTAGCCAACTCCAGAACTCCTAAGCAAAAATAAATACCCAACATATAAACTAAAAAAAAAAAAAAGTTTACAGCCTGCAGTAAACATAAAAACAGGAATTACCAAAAACAGTCATAATACAAATAATGGAGGATAAATGCATAAAATAAATATATAATAAAAATAAGTGATATATATATATATATAAAATAAAAATAAATAATAAATAAAATAAATGCATTAAAGTGTAATATTCTAGGCTTAATTCAACTAACAGATACAAGACATCAAAGCCCATAGTTCATATTTTTATATATTTTCCTGTATGCAATATAGTATTTTAACCAGCAGTTGTTGATCTGAGTTGAACTTGAGCATAAAGTAAGAAATGTATAAAAGCAGAGAAAACACTGAGATTAATAATAATCTTTCTGAGTGCTTAACCTAAGCTATAGACAGTATGCCACTGAAATCCATAAAAGTATGTCATTCTTATCCAGATAACATTAACTACATAAAACTAGCTTAGATATTTCATGCAAATGTGCATGGACTGATAGCTCTGCGTAAGAAAACCTTAAAATTCAGTTGTAGGTCAAAAGCCTTGCTCTGAAAGAAGATAAAAAGTGCCTATGTATTAAAGACCTATCTCTTACAAAAATTGGAACATTTGAAGTGACATTGATATGTCAGAGGGCACCTGTACTTTATGCTAATCTGAGCCACAATTCTATCATAATTTTTCTGATATCCACAGGCCCATCACCCATCATGTTTCATTGCTTTTGGCTTAATCCTCACTTTTGTTCCACAATGTAATAGATGCTGCATGGGTAGCAGATTCCGCTACTGAACAAAAGCAGATACAGGTTTAAAAGAGAAGTCATGAGAAATGGCACAAAAATTCTTTGAGGCCAGCAGTGAATATATACCAAGCCAATCATCACTATTCAAATACATATACAGTAAACAGACAGAGGCTAAAAATATTTAAAAATTGCTAACAGGAAGTAGGCTTGTAAGAATGGAAAGTAATGCACCTTGTAGAACAAATGGTTTGAAAGAACAGGCATTTGCTTTACTGCATATCTCTTTCATATCTCTGCATATCTATCAAAATATCTCTTCTTTGAGCTTATTTATTTAAGCTTGTTTCAGACTGACAAGACTAAACCAATGCTAACACAAACACAGCGCAATGAGATCAGATTCATTATGGCTTCACCTACATTTATTATTTCTGGAAGTATCAATGTAGAGATCTACTTTCTACACAGTTAGTGTATTTAACTGAGAATGTACTACTAAACAAAATCACCTCCTCAAAGAAAAGGTCTACCCCTGAGCTGAAGGATAAAAATTTCAAGGAGTGAAAAACACTACACAATTACTTAACTTTATCTGAGGTTAACTTCGTAAGACTGAACCTCATGAAATACATACTTTATCATAGTCTACAAATTCAACAGGATTTTTTACTTAATTAGTGCTACTTGTCGGTGTTTTCTTGAAAGTTCCTATTTTTAAAAAGCATCAAACAACCTATCAGTTTGGATTTATGATCTTCTAGGAAACCTTACAGACTGATCTACAGCAGTAAATGCTACTCAGAAAGTGGTAGTGTTCTCTTCTTACTCAATCAGTTCAGACCTGATTTAAGGTCCTTTGTTCTGTTGCTGCAAATTTATTCATACCCCAAGGCTCATGCAGTCCCTTAGGCAACTTCTTGTAAAAGCATCACGTTTAGCACTCCTTAAAAAGAACACCAAGCACAGGCAGCTATGGAGATGGAAAACAGAAAAGCATTTATTTTTTTCACTTTTGATATGATCGTACCTGCATAGATACTGTAATTTCCTGAAGAGCAGCATCAGCCTCATCCTGCTTAGTTTTGAGTAGAATGCTTTGTTCTCCGGCTTTTCTGTTCAGTTCATCTACAAGGGCTTTAGCTTCATTCAGCTTTGAAACACCTGCCTATAAAAGTTTATAAAAAGCAATTGCTTAGCAAGGAATTTTAAGTGGATTTAAATGAATTTTGGTTAGAAATAATACGTACAGACTAAGAGTGATGTAAACTAACATAGTTCATTTTTAATTTCTTTATAAAAAGATGTGTTTAGTTCTCACCTGTAAACTTTCAGTCACAAATAACCCATTCTCTCTCATGTTCTCAAAAAACACGATTTACTTTTTAATTATGTCAATAAAAAATTCAACAGATTTTAGGTTCATTTGTCATGTTCAACTTTTCATAAAATTTATGTTCCACATCATCTCACTATTGTTTACATTTTCTTAGTATTAATTAATTAATTATAGATTATTAATTAATTAATTAATAATCTAAATTTAGATTAATTAATCTAAAAGGAGAGTTGACAATCCTAGATGTGTCAGTTTAAGGTCTTTTACTACATCCAAAAGTTGAAAATGAAATCCTCAAAACAACAAAGTTTTAAAGGATCAGCAACTTGAACCCAATTCTTTTTTTTTATTAAATTCAATAACATTTCGGCTGACTTACATTAACTTCACACAATTTTATTTCCTATAATAGCAAATCTACAGTAATTAAACAAATTGAAACAAACTATATTATCCTATTTTTACATAGTTGTATGTTCTCTAAAGAACTTAGATGGCCCCTCGCTACAAGAAGGACATCGAGGTACTTGAGCGGGTGCAGAGAAGGGCGACGAAGCTGGTGAGGGGCCTGGAGAACAAGTCCTACGAGGAGCGGCTGAGGGAGCTGGGCTTGTTCAGCCTGGAGAAGAGGAGGCTCAGGGGTGACCTTATCGCTCTTTTTAGGTACCTCAAGGGAGGCTGTAGCGAGGTGGGGGTTGGCCTGTTCTCCCACGTGCCTGGTGACAGGACGAGGGGGAATGGGCTTAAGTTGAGCCAGGGGAGTTTTAGGTTAGATGTTAGGAAGAACTTCTTCACTGAAAGGGTTGTGAGGCACTGGAACAGGCTGCCCAGGGAAGTGGTGGAGTCACCATCCCTGGAAGTCTTCAAAAGACGTTTAGATGTAGAGCTTAGGGATATGGTTTAGTGGAGGGCTGTTAGCGTTAGGTTGGAGGTTGGACTCGATGACCTTGAGGTCTCTTCCAACCTAGAAAATTCTGTGATTCTGTGTGATTCTGTGAACATAAAACAAAGCCTCAACCAATTATGTTTATTTTCTTTATTCACACTTTCTAAATTATGTACTTAAAGAAAACAGAATTATTTCAACACATCTGAAAAAATATTAAAGATAAAATAAATATTTTATGTAGCATAGACATGTAGATGATTACTTTTCTCTACCCAATGAATTCAACTAGTAAATAAAGTAAATATGTGTTTGTTACAAACAAATCAGTGCTACTTCCTTAAAACAAAAATTAAGAAAAAAACTTCCTATCTTTCTATAAATATAAAAACAATTTATATCACTACAAACTTAAATTCTTTGTTAATATGCTTACTATGCAATTAGTAAGCTATGGGAAAAAAATATTAGCAGACAAAAAAAATAAAAAGAATATAGAATTCAAGGCAAGAAGTTGCAAGTGTGATTTCAGAATAGTACCAGGGATTACTAGGAAAAGGAGCTGAAAGTGAAGGGGAAAGGAAAAAGCCAGAAATATTATGTCCTAAAGCATGGGAGGGAATATTATAAGGGAAAAAGAAAAGGGAAAAACAAGCAAACAAAGAAGAAAGTATTAATGAAAAGATAGAAAATAATTCTTAAAAAATAAGCAAGTTACACATAAAGAACAGTATTAAAGTGACATCTTTGGGTGAACTATATTTGGTCTAGGGTTGCATAAAAGTTTTGATGGGTGGAAAAGTTTGAAATCAATTCCAAAACATTAAATGAGGGAAAAACACAAAAAAGGGAATTTTGGCCAAAGCTACAGAAGTAACCACAAAATTACAGAGTTTACAGCTTATTAAACTAGGAGGATGCAAGAATCACACAAATTAAGTTGTTGCAGAGATATAAAGAAAGGGATGGAGTAGGTAGCTACAGGGAAGGAAAAGTATACAAGCAGAGACATAAATTGATCAAAAAATGGATGTGTTGTTTGCAACACAATTCCATAAAATTGTGAATAAATTTAAAGTGCTTATAAGTCCATTTTACTTTTACAAGAAAACATACCCATTCTGATACATGCTTGAGATAAAATATTAATGAAAACAAGTAACAATTCTAAACCCTAGAACTTCTGAACAGAGATTTCCATTAAGATTCATTCTATTCCTCTTTTAGAGTCACAGCATGAGTATAGGCAAACAGGAGTCACCCCACACAACTGTGTTAGTAGCTACAGCTCATAATACACAAGGTATTTCCAAACGGTATATTGAAAGACTGCATGTTAAAAATGTTTTAAATACATACCTGCAAGTGATTCTGCCTTTTTATTAGCTCTCTTCTTTTACTGTTATTGATTGAACTGTATATGTGAAGGAATGTCATATATCTGCTAGGTGTTGCTCCATACATTTTACATGATTCATGGATTGCGAGAAATGACTTAAAAAAATCTGAATCACCTGTACAAGAGAAAGTGTCATACAGATAATATAATCATTCTTACCTCATATTACAGTAAGGATGAGTAACAGAAGGGTTTGAGATATGAATTAACAACATTCCAAATATGATAGAGAGTCTTTCCATGAAAGCAGTTTGCAGCAGCCAGAATAAGCTTCCAGATGAAAAAGATACAGAACAATTCTTAACCTAAGCACTATCATAGTCAAAGGAAAACAGCCTCTCTAATGGGAAGAGTCAGTACTACACAGATCCCTTTAGGGCTCAAATCTTAGATTTGTAACAATGTCTCCTCCAGAGGAAAAAGACCGGGCTTTTTCCACATGATCTGATCTTCAGAAGTAAAAAAAATTAATTCCAGAAAATATACTGGCACCACAGCTTGGACAGTACCATAGGCTACAGTGAGCACTGAAATCTATACAAATAAAAGTAATATCTGCCATAAAAGAAATGAAAGGTTGCTTTTGAATGAATTATGAAGAAATTACTGACTCTCAGACGAATAAAGAAAAACAGTAGTTAGTTGGGTAGTCAGAAGGTTGATATAGTAGCTCCTCAACTCACCAGAAAACTGGAAAGAATTAAAATGGTATCACATGTGATCTGCCTTATAAATTCAAATTCTAAGCATAAAGGTGGGTGAAAACCAAAAAATCAAAAATCCCACTCTTGATGAATAAGGAGCTTATTATCACACTGTCTGAATGGAGACTACATGGAGACTACTGCCCAAAGATACTAGTTTAAATCCTTATCTGAAGTTCTAATTATTTGCTATACTCCACTTGGTGTGGAGTACAGGTGAGATTTCTTTTACTTCATCTTCTGTCACTGTGCATAAAGGCAGTTCCCTGATTTATTCATCTCAAGCCTATAAAAATGCAACTTCCAATCATACATAGTGACAAATTAAAAACTTACCTCTTCACAAAAGTTGCTGTTTGATGGTAAAGTCTAATGTTTCTCACCTTTTGATAAATGATTCTGAACGTTCTGCTATATTCATGAATTCATACACAAAATCTGTTTCCTTCTCTCTTCCTATATATTTTTCCCTTCTTATGCTCTGCAAAGGTATCTACAACACCATGACTTTTCTTCTAACTCGTTTTCATTTATTGTCAGCAACCAGATTCTCAATGACATTCCTATTCCTTCAACATGTTTAAAATCTGAACACTTCTCTCTAAATTCCAATCCTAAAATAGTATTTCACCAACTTTTTAATCCTTCAATATTCTACCTTATCTCCGTTTATAATTAATAACATATATGTCTGAAATGGGTTTGGTAAATTGCTTTTGTCTTTTATGAGTGACCGCAGTAATATGGTTCTAAACATTGCACCCTCCCTTATAAGAATATATTTTTGTCCTCTGTTTTTTTTTTTTTTTTTTCCTGTGCATTAGTAACTTCTTCCCATCATCAACGGGAACACTTATCCTATCTGAATTGTTCTCTGAGGAACCACTTAATTCTCCATTCTATCACCAGTAACATGATGCTAACATCATCATTAACTTTTCCTTCCCTAGTTTTGCCACCAAAGTGTAAGCTTTGGTACTGTTTCTGAAATTCACTATGCACAAACCTGTGCATTTCTCCACTATTCCCAAGGCTCACAAGAAAGCCATTAAAATAAACAGAACAGTAGAGTTTAAAATGTGACTTGTTTAGCCCAGAATCACAAAGATTGAGAGGATGGTATCTTTTCAGCTCTATAAACTTCTTCACTGCTAAGTATTCTGAAAGGAAAAGAATTATTAAAATATAATGAACGTCTGGAAGCATGTCTATGCTAATGAAAAAATGAAAACATGAAAAAATGAAAAAAGACCACAAAGTATAAAAGCTTTCAAAATGCCTCAAAATTTGAGGCGTTGAAATACCATCCACACAGAAGGAAGATGCAAAACATAGCAAGTTATAGTTTAATCAGTTTACAAAATTCAGTATACAGAGTGGTTTCTTGTGACAGAGGAGACTACATTTGGTGACTCAGAATGCACTTTCCAAGTTAATATTCCTATGTGAAAAATGCCTCCCATGTGAACAATACTGAAGTTTACGAATATGCTGGCAAAATCCTACTCAAAGTACCTATGCTATTGTCTATGCCCAACAAAGACCTGAGTAAGTGATTAATAAAAAGTTGTAACAAATAGCTGATCCACCAAAATATTACCTGAATGTTTTTTCTTAAGTTCCTTATGTGCTTTTCCAGTCTTCTCTTGTTCATCTGAATCATACAAAAGCATTTCAGGTATCTAAGAAAATCAAAATGATTTTTTGTATGACGTTACATAAAATTAAAATTTGAATTAAAATTAAAAAAAAATCAATTTAGTTGTTAACCTAAAAAGACTGAAAATTAGAAATGTATTCAGAATAAGGGTTTTATAGAATATTTAGAGCCTTCTATAGATCAATTCTACAATTGCCTGCAATACATGACTTCCTGTTATGTCTGGCAGAAGAGCTTTGTTGGCTGTAAGAAAGAACAATTAATTCTCAGAGGACACCTACAACAGCACAAATTTCAAAGATGTAAAAAGCTACACAACAGAAATTAGAGAGTAGCTTAAATACAACTGTTGTGGTTTAAAGGTGTCCAGAATTAAACAATTATTAAGAATTAAACAATGCCTTAGTCTAAGTCTTTAAAGACTTTACACTTTTAAATCTTTACCTTTTTCATACTGTTTTCAGACCAGGTTTCCATCCACAAAACATGACATTTCTTGTACAGTGCTGGGTTACTTTCACAATTTATTGTAAAATTTAAATTGGTAGAATCCATGATCAGTACAACATGCAGATTCTGTTGGATCCCTAAGGAAATGCAACATATATAGTAACTAACAATCTGACTACATGACAGATTTACTTCCAATACAACTGTCCTTCAAATACTTACCAGAAAACAATTTCTGAAAAAAAGGCACTATTACACTACAACACAGCAAGGCAGGAATGTTTACAAATGGAATTTAAATAACTTAATATAGCATTATATATTCTCATTATGGATATTACAGTGTATTTTTTAATTTAGAAGAGCTGACAGTATTTAAATGGATACCACCAGTTTACATTCCAATCAGTACAAAAACAATTAGAACTAGTTCCAAGGCCCTTGACTATGACTGACAATTTCTGTATTCTTTCAGTCACATTAATTTATTTATTTGTAAACTACTTTATCTTCTTGTTGGTCCAAGAAGAAATACAAATAATTAAAAAACCTATCTATGAACTTACTTGTAAGTACTTAAAATCCAAAGAGAGTTGTAGGTAAAATTGACAAATAGAAGAAAACTCTGTTATGATATACATAACCTAATCAAACCAGAAAACAATGGAGACAAAAGCTTTCTTCCTTCTAATTATTTTCAACGGCAGAATTTACAATACCTTTGTAGAACATTCATGGAAAAAAAAAAATCAGATAGAGGAATGAATTTTAAGCTAAAAGTTCTGTATCCTCACATATCACACTGTAATCATTATTCCTGCCTGGTTTGTAATAATTACTTGGCTGTTCAAAATATACACAAAAAAGACTTAGTAATTATTTTTCCATTATATCGCTTTTGTAACCTTGTAATAAATTATAATTCTGTTCTCTTACTATATGTGAAATAGTTGAAAATTGGTCCTGTAAATCCGTCTTGTGAAGCTTGATCCTTTAGAGGAGATAGCAATGGTTCTAATTCTTCTGTTTTATACAATCCAGGAACTTCTCCTATATGAAGAATGAATTTAAAACGTCAGATCAAACACACTAGAATTATTCAAATTCATTTGAACAGCTTGCATACAAAATTTGAGTATGGCAGTATTTACCACCATATTTTCATGATTTTCATCACATGAATTCCATCCTTTTTTTCATATCATGAAAATGACCAATTAAATGATAGTAATTCCATTTAACTTAAACAGCCTACTTTGCTAATATTAATGAAATATACTTCTACAACTCATTCAAGCTTACCCAAAGACAGTGATTCAATACTACATATAAATCAAATTAAGTGTTCCTCTGATCAAGGAACAAAGCTAGATAACAAAGTAAAGTCACTCTTGTTATTTGTTATTATTTATCACATTGTTACTTTTAGAAAAGGGGGCTTTGCTGATGTTAGTCTAAGTAAATTACTCTGTACAATCTAGCAAAACATTAGGACACCTCTCAATTTTGAATTTGATTAGAAAAAGGGGAATTATAGAGCTGAATACATTATTATTTTGTTATTATATTATTCAAAAAATGCTTTGAAATAAGTTGCTTAATTTGCAATGTTGAGTCAAAAGCACTCATATTGCAGGGTAGGCTAAAGGATAGCAAAGCAAACTTCAAATCATTTCCTCACTCTAGCCAAGCCTGACCTGAATGCTAATCAGCTATCTGGTATGGAAATAAAGGTGGAAAACATCATCTAATTCTGCCTTATTGAACCAACTCTGTGTTAAAAGCAGAACGAAATCTTTTTGGATTCATCTCACCTGAAGACAGTAAACTGTTGATCATCTCAAGGAATGTGGAATGAACAAACTGATAGTCTTCGAGGAGCAAAACCACTTGCTGTGCTTCGATGCCAGCAAGCTCCATCACCTACAAGCAGAGAAGGTATTTTAAATCTCAGTATACAGAGTACATCTTGTTAATAACAGAATGGCTATAAATCACAGTTTTGTTTTGCTTTGTGTTTTTTCCACAGCATCTAAACTGTGATACATTTACAAAAGATTACTAAAAGATTACTACGTTGTTCAGTTATATGGGATCAAATATAAAGAACAGTCTACCCTAGACGTACAACTTGGTAATATGAAAACAATTAAAACAGAATTTTTTGTAGGGTATATTTATGCCCTAGATGTGACTCATTTCTAGAGTTGCATCACTTTTTGTGGGGGCTTATCTGTAAAGTTTTCTTTAGCAGTTCTGAGCTCCCGTTTCAAGGTTTGCATTTGTTTTTAAACAGTGTGCATCCTTTCATCAATCATTAAAGTAACACTTGATTCAACTTGATGAACAAGCAGACCCTAGCAGAGACAGAGTATGAAAACACACTCTCCTATGAAGACAGGCTGAGGGAATTGGGGTTCTTCAGCCTGGAGAAGAGAAGGCTCTGGGGAAACCTTACAGCAGCCTTCCAGTACCTAAAGGGGGCCTACAGGAAAGCTGGGGAGGGACTCTTTGTCAGGGAGTGGAGTGATAGGACAAAGAGTGATGGTTTTAAACTAAAAGAAGGTAGTTTTAGATTAGATATAAGGAGGAAATGTTTTACTATGAAGGTGGTGAGGCACTGGAAAAAAGTTGACCAGGGAAGCTGTGGATGCCCCGTCCCTGGAAGTGTTCAAGGCCAGGCTGAATGGAGCTTTGAGCAACCTGGTCTGGTGGGAGGTGTCCCTGCCGATGGCAGGGGGTTGGAATTAGGTGTTCTTTAAGGTCCCTTCCAACCCAAACCGTTCTGTGATTCTATGATACATGAAAAAATAAAAATAAAAATCCAACATTTGCATAAGCCTAGAATTATTATGTTCACAACACTCAGAAAAACTGCTGCAGTATTCAAAACAGTAGAGTCTCAGGAAAGTGCTATGAAGAACAGCATGCATTCTAAACACTAAGAGCTTCTAAAAATCTCTTCCATTTAGACCATTGACATTATGCTTTTCCTAAAATCTCTCTCTCACACAACACTCCTGCGTCCCTCAAAATTCCCATATTCTTTTCTAAATACACACTTACAAACCTTCAACTTGTAAGACATTGAGTGACTTACGTATTTAAGATCACTTTTGAACTGCTTCAGCTCATAGCCTCTGGAAATTTTGGGAGTAATTAGAACAGCTCCATGCATATGACTAACTAAAGAGGTAACTGTTCGACGACCTACACCACTCCGTCCTGCCAAAAGAAGTGATCCTCCAGGAAAACTTAGCACTCTGTCCACTCTAGACATATAATTGAGGACTTCTTGGAACAGTAAAACCTCTATCTCTTTTTTGTCTCGCCCATAATGAATAACACCCTATTGAGAACATTAAAAAAAAAAAGAAAGAAATGAATTAATTGATAATAAATTAACCAGTAAGATATGAAAGCATCCAATATTTAAAAGTTTAAAGAAGAAGGCCTAAGAGGCCACACTAGTATTTATTACAAATAAATTATTTATATGATAGAATTTATATACCTTGTTTGCCCTTTTCCAGCAATGAATAGATACCATTACCTTAGCAACGGTAACATGCAACACCCCCTGCAATGGTACCTCCTAGTATTCTTTCATGTATTGGAACAGAAATCTACCACTGAATTCATTAGAATTAAATAATGGGTCAGAACAAAGTCTGATCTGTGTCTCTGACTACAGATGAATATTAGCAAAACACAGAACGGTGCTTTAGGCAGCTAATTGCTGTGTAATTGCAGATTATGAATTTTTCTACTCAAATACATTTAATAATGGATCCTAAGATTAAATTCAGGCCTCATTATACTCAGCAAAACTTTATCTTCAACGCATTTGTGGAATTGGATTTAAAAAAAAAAACATACACACGCACACAAAAAAAAACCCTTTGATTACTACGGCTACTGAACTTTATCATTTCCTATATAGTCTATTGGTCACAAGTTGGCAATTAAGGAGAGGGAGCAGCTTCTCATCTAGAAGACCAGTCCATCAAACACTACTAATATGGGGCAGATGACCTCAAGGGTCTTATGAAAAATCAATCAACCTAGCAGAGGTAACATGTTTGCATTTCCTCATAAGTTTTATTTTTTATACTTTACTGTTTAAAAACATGTGAAATATCCAAACAATGTATTTGTATCTCTTCAAATAGAAATTATGTTTGCAAATCACAAATTCATAAAGAAAACTTTTAATAAAACACTTTAGTACTCAAACAAACTTAAGTGTACATCAGTGTTTCTCAAAATGTTGTCTATTAGACTGCTGTAAATCCTAACGGACAGCAAATGTGACTGACAGCCATTTCTTAAAACAACCTTGCTATAAGATACTACTGCTACCTCCCAGATAGCATCACAGACTTTCCCTCACTTGACCAAATGTCAGAAATAATTCCTTAACCAAGTCTCCACCCAAGCAGAATCCACCCTAAATCTTATGTCACTTCCTGAAAAAAAAAAAAAAAACATCTTGGAATCACTGCTATGAATCATTGCTGTGTACATTCTTTAATTTTGTCTCACTTTTTTAATAATATCTTTCAGGTCTGTTGAGTTTAGTCTGCCAAGTGGTCTCCCATGTGGTGGTAGTGCTTGTCCTGGAGTAGTGAATGCCTCTTGACAAGCTCCCCAAGTTACATAGAAGATATCTGTGAAAATAAAATGAAACACGCTTAAAACATCAGATCCTCAACTGAAGCACTATCTAACTTGATTAAGCTAATTTTATTAGGCAATTTCTAATTTAATATTTCAAGCTCATGTAATATACCTCAAATGCTTTACCTGCCATATTGTCCAGAACGTCTGAGCCCCAGTCACTTTGAAACACTTTCATCAAAATATTATCAAATACATGCAGATCTTTCATGCCTACAAGCTTGTCACGGAACAAACGGCATGCTTCATAAGCAACGATTTCCAATACATAGTCTGCAGTTTGTGTAGATGGTCCTACAAAATTTAGATAATGAGAGATATGATTTTATATTTTTTTAAATAACTTTACATTTCTCAAACTCCCATTTCAAAATATGAGATTGAAAATGAGTAAGTGAAATTACATACCAGCAGGAGAGCATCAGTAAGGAAGAAATAAGAGAAAGAATAAACACGTTATAAAGTGGTTTTTAATAAATTTTTTGTGTGTCATTACAAGATAAAATGAAAAATATTTTATTAAAGGAAGTTCTCCAGTTTAGTGCCACCATTCTCATGAAAACAAACAATGTGTTGCACACAAAGTAAAAGATAAAATTCCAGGTAATTAAAAAAAAAAAAAGATAGAGAGACTTTTAAAGGGAAACTGAAAGACTGATAATACGCATTAAAATAAAAATAAATCCCCCAAACTGTTTGTTTTATAAAATGCCACCAGAGAATACAAAGATCTTCACAGAAGAAGGAAGGTGAGATGTGGTACAGTAAATTACATGCCGTATTGTTCATCACTGAAAAAGCATCAGCATTTGTCACCTTCAGATACAACAATGTAGTTTTTAACAGGCTGAGATTGCCCATTTCTTCCTACCGGTGTAGCTTTTCTGACTTCATCCAAGCTCCATTTATACCATTTGATGATCAAATAAAATAAACAGAACACAAGTATAACATTCTTAGCTCTTTTATATTCTTTAAGCAAGCCCTTTATGTAAATCTTTACTTTAATTAAGGTAAGAGCTAAACTACAGTAAGGAGGAACTGCTCATAACCTAGTAATAATGGTTATTTCAAAGGAAAGACAAAGACGAGACTAATAAGAAGTTCAGGCTGGCTATTTGGAAAAGCACACAAAATTGAATACCTTTCAAAATTTGACGCTTTCCAATTAGAAAAAAAAAAAAAAAAAAAAAAAAGAACTTTGAGACTGGACTGTAATTATCAAGCATTCCCAAATTGTGAGAATATTTAGGCTTTTATATTGATATTTGTAAGTTTTCATATAAATGATACAGTTTTAAATATGTTTAAGGGTACTTTTATTCACTTATTAAGTAGGTCATAGATGGCGTGTAGCAGCTGTAGTTCCGGTGACATCACTAGTTCTACACAACCAGCTATAAAAAGAAAAGCATGGGAGGCAAGCCTATGGGAATTCAGAAGACAAGACGTATTCTCAGAAAAAAAATAAATAAATAACTGGGGAATAGGAGGGACACTACAAGATCCTTCAGAAGAAAATGCAAACCCATGCTGCTTACTTCCCTTAATCTACATATAGATGCCACATGTATTTTAATACATCATACTTAAAAAAAAAAATAAAAATCTGTACTACATGTTACAGAATGAATTGTTAGACATTTTTCCTCTCTACTGAATAACAGAGTTTACAGTTTAGAAAAAGTACCACAGGTTTACATGTTGCAAATGAAGTTAACAGTAAGACTAACATCAGTAATATTTTAGGCTATTTTAGAACTGCTGTATCAATGAAAATCAAGTAAATGCCTTACCATCTGTTAAATTGTATCTGAATAAACCAAGTACCCACTGAGTAAGAATACATGGTGTAAAAAGGTAATGACTGTGATCATCAACCGTGAATTTTGCTCGTACCTAAAAAAAAAAGGAAGTCATTAAAAAAAAAGTGATATTTTAAAATTTAAAGCACTTGGAAATGTACTTTTCAATTTTTTTAAAATACCAGGGAAATTAGCCTATTATAGCTACATATTCAGATATCTTATTATTATATTAATATTCATGAATAACAACAATAGAAATTATGTCTTACAGAAATACTGTCTCTTCACCCAGAAAGGGTATTTAAGTTTACAACTGTATCTTTAATGCAAAGAATAACTGCAATCATCACTTATTTGGTGCCAGTATGATGAAATTTAGATTTAGATTTCTTAGAATTCATCAATAATATTATATGAAAATCATGTCAACTGGTGCATGCCAGCCAGTGACTATATCTACATTCCAGTCATAAAGATAGGCTTGGTTTCATGGTTCTTTCTAGATAGGGGCATGCATACATTCTTGGAACATACAGTGAGCACTTACATTCCTCCTCTATCTTCCCCAGTTAGGCTATGCACATGATTAAGAAAAAGAAGTACTTAAATGTTTTCCTAGGCAGAAGATCCTAAAAATTTAACTGGGAGGATAAAATAAACTTGTGTGCCTAAAAAACAGATTATACAGCCAAAGACAGATGACAAATACACACTTGATGTGTGTAAGGGACTCCACCGTCATATCTCCTATTAGCATTCTTAAAGCTTGTAATGAGCTTGGCTGTTAAAGAACATTATCTCTTGATCCAGTGAGTAGGAAAATAGTATTATCCACATTTTATAAATCAGGAACTGAAAGTGTAGATACTTACCAAAGTCATACAAAGCAAGAGCTCTTACCACTTACTCAGTTTGCCTCTAGTACCTACAAATTTCTTCCAAAAAGTGGCTCTAAGATTGGTATCTCATGAAAAAAACATAAATTTAGATTTTAATACTTATCAACCTTTTTATTCTCTTGTTATAAACCTGATTATTAAAAAATATATTTCTGATTTCTCCATCTCTATGAAAAACAAATTTAAATTTCCATACCTGTTCATATACTTGAACCATAGATCCTGCTAGCTGATGTACTTTTGGTAAAGAACCCCAAACAGGATGATTCTTTAGGTTTTTCTGTAGTACAGGTTCCAAATAGGCACTATAAATAGTTTGCAGTTGGTCTCTCTCTGGATAGCTACATGGAGATAAAAAAAAAAAAAATTGCTATAGACTATCATTTTTATTTTCTTTATTAAAAAGATTCAAAATTATACCCACTGTTATGGATATATTTCAATAAATAAGATCTCCATCCACCAGCTAAGTAACATTATTGCTACCCTTAGACTTTTATAAACACACCTATAAATGTGTTCAGACAAAAAAAAAAAAAAATCAATTTCTGTAATTCTGTAGCCAAAAAGCACTTTGATAGATGTAGAAAGCACTTTGAAAGAGGCAGAAAGCAGTTTAGTAAAGTAAAATCATCTGATAGGAAACATATTTTAATCATTTCACTACCAACAGGTAGCTACAGATTGCTCCTTAAGTGGTTTCTAATGCAGAGATACCAAACAACACCAAATCATAGAATCACAGAATGGTTTGGGTTGGAAGGGGCCTTAAAGATCATCTAATTGCAACCCCCCTGCCATGGACAGGGACCCCATACAACCTGGCCTTCAACACTTCTCTGTGCAATCTGTTCCAGATTGCACAGAGGGTGCCTCACCACCCTCTGACTAATGAATATCTTCCTTATATCTAGTCTAAATCTTTTTTAGTCTAGGCCCTCTTTAAATATCAGAAGGCTGCTATAAGGTATCCCTGGAGCTTTCTCTTCTCTAAGCTAAATAATCCCAACTCTCAGCCTGTCTTTGGAGGTACTCTAGACCTCTGATCATCTCGGTGGCTCTCCTCTGGACCTGCTTTAACAGGTCCATGTCTTTCTTATATTGAGGACCCCAGGGCTCAATGCAGTGCTCCAAGTAGAGTCTTGCAATAGCAGAGTAGATGGAGAGAGTCACCTTCTTCAAACTATGAAGAACCCAAAATGTTAGAAAAGATAAAAGACTAGAACAGCCACATCCTCATAAAGAGTAAATTCAGCAAGGCCCCGTGAACAGAGGTTGTATCTAAGTTCTGAAAGTCAAACCTACTTTCTCATACTTACTCAACTGCACAAAGGCGAACTATAGAAGTAAATCTGGAGGTAAGTTTATTTCTTCCTAATGTCCCTCCAGCAGTCATGGAACCCACAATCTGGATGTTTTCTAAACCAACCCATTCCAGATTTTCATCGTAGAATCCTTGATATGTCAGAACCTTTCATAATTACATAAGCATTTTATTAAAAGAAAGTCAACAGCATAACTTACAAAAAATATTTAGTGACAAGTATACCATTGTTATTACATTATTACATTCTTAACTGTCAGTGGTATGTTCAGTACTGTCATCTTTTTCAATAATAGAGTCTGAAATGTAAATTCTTTACCAATTATAAAATCCTGTAGAGAAAAATGAGTCACGTGCTGTGAGGTCAAGGGAAAAGTCAGTATTGGCTAAAATTGTCCATAATTACTTGGTAACTCTCCACAGAGAAAAGCATCGAACACAAGGTACAAATACAGGTTTTCTGTCTTTAGTAGGAGATTAGAAAGTTTATTGGTGGTAAGAAGGCATTAAGTGAAACCTTACTCCAGCCAGATCTTCAGTATTGGAAGGTTTTATGTCTAAAAGTATACTAGAAAGAAACATATCCAGAAAGGAAATGGATGACACACATGGGTTATTCCATACTAGGCATTCAAAGAAATGTGGAGGAAAAGAAAGGGAATGTGATAAGCAGGAAAAGATATAAAAATCCAGATAAAATTGTTTTTAAATGTTTCATTTGAACTTCCACTTTATCCTGACCAAAGTATTATGTCACATAAAAAACTTACATTGTTGAGCATTGTTTACGTTATAACTCACTGAGGTAAGCACTGTATTGTTTACGCATAAGCCCAACATAAATGGTATTCTATTTCCTGCTGATATATACTTATTCTATCCGTGTACAAATAAAAATAACGTCAATACAGATGCAGGATGCTAACTCTGAAAATAATCAATGTAGCTACCTACACTAAACTATTTACAGTATACTTAAATCTCTTAATAAATAACAAAGACCAAAGGGTTTACCTGCTGCAGAAAAGCCACGAGAGTTATAGTTCCCCATTTATCAGGTTTGGGTAGATTGATATCCTTTAAATACAAGACAAGCCTTTCACAGTCCTTTGGTCTGAATACTCGTCCAGTGTTTGTACTGATTACAATGCAAGTTTGACTGAGTTTTTGTACAAGATGTTGAGAGGTAGTTTGTGCACTGCAGTGAATGGTAGCAATCTGAGTGGATCGGAGTTGAGAAAATGCGTAACGAAGCAGCATCCTAAAATAACAAATATGTACATACATGTAAGCATAAATAATACATAAATGCATTAAAATACTGGGTAACCAAATATAGTTTACAGCTTTTGAATTAAAATGAATATACCACATACTATATTAATATTAGAGGTGCTGCATGAGGTTTGCTGAATTAAATATTCTTGCCTTTTAAATGGTATAATTTTCCATTCAAGAAAACTAAATTAAAGCAGAATATACAGCTACACAAAATAAATATCTAGTCTAAATACCTTGTATATATTGATCCAACCCATCTAAATAAGAAACCTAAAATAGGCAACAGAATGAGTTCAATTCAGTTGCCTACACACAGGCACCTAGATGAGACCAGGTTATCTCATGTGCTTTTCAGTTGTTGCCCCATGATGTTACAGGTGTTTTAAAAGGTCCTGTTTCACATTTAGAAGTCTCATGCAGATGTCTTAGCTACACAGTGGCAGCTTGAGCTTTCCCTGAATTTATCTATTTGCCACGATAGAAGATTTCATTTCATTGATAAATGATAAATAAATGATACTCTGTAACTAAAAAATAGAAAAAAAATACAACATATCAACAAAACCATTAATACAGCATATAAACATGATAAACCATTAATAACTAAGTAATAAAAATAATTAATGAATAACTAAAATTTAAATAATTAAAGCCATTAATACAACATATACAGCATGATAAACCCATTAATACAACATATTAAAAACTTTTTTAAACAGGTAGTGGTATATTTTGCTTAAAATAGCAATTTTTTTTTACCCCTTTCCACATCCTTCAGGACCGACAAGAAGAAATGGTTCCTTATTGTTCAAGTCTAGCCAGGGTCTAAAGTAATCTAACCCCCTCTGCATGTCAGGGGTTTGGATGACAGGAAGTGTTTGAAGATTACTGAAATTATCAGCTGTTAGATTTTCATTTTTCTTCAGCTGATATAGCATTAGTTGTCCAGTGTCGGTGTCATAATATGTGTCCAGGGGCTTCCTTGGATTTGGAGGAGATTCTTGTGCCCAAGTGAATATCTTTAAATAAAATAAAATTAAGTAAAATAAGGTTTCTGTTAATTCCATATTCCAAATGACAAGAGCAACAATTTGAAATTCATATAAAGAATGTATGAATAATAACTGTATAAAAACAAGCATTTCATTAATCCATTTTATAATTTTAAGGCTGTTTTTGAAACTGAATTCAATCATATGCATGCTTTATGATGAAGACCTTAATGAAACAGTAATATATTCTCTTCCACATATTTCTGTTTTTGGAAATATAAAGAGAATCATCAACTCATTGAAATCTAAAGATATAATAGCAAACCTTTATATAAACTTTTTATTATTATTACCACAGAATCACAGAATTGTCTACGTTGGAAGAGACCTCAAGATCGTGGAGTCCAACCTCTGACCTAACACTAACAAGTCCTCCACTAAACCATATCGCTAAGTTCAACATCTAAACGTCCTTTAAAGACCTCCAGGGATGGTGACTCCACCACTTCCCTGGGCAGCCCATTCCAATGCCTAACAACCCTCTCAGTAAATAAATTCTTCCTTATATCCAACCTAAAACACCCCTGGCGCAACTGGAGCACACTGCTGGCTCATATTCAGCCGACTATCCACCATCACTCCCAGGTCCTTCTCTGCCTGGCAGCTTTCCAACCACTCATCTCCCAGCTTGTAGCTCTGCTTGGGGTTATTGCTCTCCAGGTGCAGGACCCGGCACTTGGCCTTGTTAAACTTCATGCAGTTGACCTCAGCCCATCAGTCCAGCCTATCCAGATGCTTCTGCAGAGCCTTCCTACCCTTGAGCAGATCGACATACGCATCTAAACTGGTGTCATCTGCACCTAACTTGGTGTCATCTGCTTATTAGGCAACATTCATAACAATAAGATAACAAACAAGATAATTCATTCCCATGCAGGAACAGCTAATTCCAGAAGCTGAGTCCGTCCTTGACCATCTGCCCTGCATGTAAGTTACAAGCTCTCTTTTGGAAATAAGTATTTTGTTCTTTCCAACACAAAAGCCAAGTGTGGTTGTGGATATAACTCTCTCCGGAGACAGCCTTATGTCAGCACTATACAAAACTATGTATGCCACATAGTTTTCCAGCACCTGTGCCCTCAAGTGTGCAAAGACAGAACCATACCCCAGTGCATATAATCTCAAAGTAATGCTTGTAAGAGCACATCCCTGGTAAGGTGCAAAGCCCCCGTGTTATCATTTCACATATCATGAGCGCACACACACACACACAAAACACAAAATATATGTGTTAGAGATACAGTAAACACAATGTTGACCCTAGACGGTTCTTGCACAAGACAGTATGGACAGAGACTGTTCTGTATGACTTGGTGCTGCACCAAAGGATTGCTGTCTGGGCTTGGTGCACTTAGCAAGGACACACAAAACATTTATTTACTTCTGAGCTACCTCCCTATAAGCAACACAGACTGCAAAGAAATTATAGCATAGATATTCTATTATTACAAATTTTCATTGTCAGCAGACAGAAAATCACTATTGCTTTTAACTGTACTAAGAATTTTGTGATAAACTTGCTGAAAAAGATTACCTCTTTTGCAAATTCTTGCCGTGACCTCATGTTGAGATTGCCACCAAGACCCCGTAACAAGTTAATGATAAACTGTCCATGATCAGTACACCCACGAAGATGAGAAAGTCCATTCATCACAGTTCCAACCAAACTTGTTTCTACCACAAAGTCATTCTGTAAATAGCAAGTTGTAGTAGATTTAAGCATACTCCTATTAATAAATGTGATGTTTTACTGTCAAACTACCCCTCATTGCCCAATGACTCTTCCAGAAATGATCCCAACCCTGCTCTTCTAGAGAATTCACCTGATGTGAAATTACTTTTAAACACTGATTTGTAAATCTTAATTCCATATTTAATTCCATATTTAATTATGTATTGATGTAATATACTAATCAGAATTTTCCTATGGATTTTGAGACTCTATAAGAAACCAATATAACTGTATACCAGAAATCTCTCTCATGAATACATTCTTTATGGATTTTGTTATTTAGCACCACAGGATTTGCAGCCTCAAGATCAATATAATGTTTTTGTTGGTATCCAGCTGAAGATACCTTTAAAGTAGAAAAACATCCATTGGTGAAAGAACCTAGAGGGAAAGTAGTATTTAAAAAACAACAGGACCATCTATGTTCCCTAAGATGACATAATGCAGGTGTCCCAAATGCCAGATTACTGGCTACAACAGTGGGGATTTCTCCTTAATAATATCGTGTGCACCATAAAACGTTTGATCAATACAAATAAAACTCCTTAATATGAAGGGGAGGCAGTGAAGGATCTAGACTCTTCAGAAAAAAATATAGCACATACAGAACAATTATCCTGGTGCATGTCCTCGCATCACAGAATCCAGATAATGTACAAGGTTTTGGACAAAATCAAATTAAATACACCCTTAATGAAAATCCTTGTTTACACTGTAATTGCAAATTACCTTCTGCCTATTAAAACCTCTTCCAGTCAAAGTTTTGAGTAGAATTTTAGAGAGCTGATGTTATATACTTAAATGCAGGACAGGTTCTTGGGAGCTGTGAAGATACAGCATTCTGAACAATCAGACTACTTTTTTAGATATCCCTCTATCAACCTTTTTAGGTGTCTAACTTTATATTGTCCCCTAATCCATAGCTATGCAATGTTTCAAATTTCAGGTTTTGTTGTTGTTGTTGTTGTTGTTGTTGTGACAGACAAGTTTAGAAAAAAATTCTTTAAGATTTTTCTTTTTTTTAGTTTAGACATTCATATCTTTCATATATTTGAAAACATACAAATAAAAGTCCGATGCAGAAATTTGAAGACAGATATTTAAGTTTCACAGGAATAGATGAATTTAACCAGTTAAAGTTGTATTAAACATTTCAAAAAATTAAATACGACAACCAGGTGTTAGAAACTCACAGAGACTAGAATGGTTACAGTACTAATCTTATTAAGAAAACAGCCAGCAAAAAAGCACTGTTGTGTTTGTTTTTTTTTAACTTTAAATTTAAGAATATGAATGATCTTGTCAGCATTAAACTTCATAGATGTATCACCTTAACAGAAGCTGAAAAATGATCAAGCATTCAGTTACCAACCTGCTTCACAACCCAGTTTAAAGCCTTTTCAAAATAGTCTCCAATCCAGTTTTCAAGATTGTATCTGTATTCTTCATGCTGACTTCTTAGCCAAGACTTTATGAGAGAATTAAGATCTATATCTTCATCACTAAATCCAAGCAAAAAAGGAAGATTCAAACAAACACAGTATTTCCACATCTTCACATAGACAAGTTCAAATGTAACAACAAAATTCCAGGAAAAGTTCAGGAAAGGAAAACTTCCAACCAATATTTTGGGTTTCCAAGGGTCACACACAGTGTTTCTCATTCGACAAGTATGATTTATTAGCCAAAATGTTTTAACAGCACAGCTTAGAAGGGGCATGCAACCTAAAACAAATTCTCCCAGTGATTTGCTTTTAAGTGCACAGGAGTAATTCAATTATTCCATACTGTTTAGACTACCTTTCTATAAAATTTAAGAATATTTGTTTACTTTAAGAGTATGCAATACTCTGTGACTTACCTTAGAAAGATCATTCCCATTCGAGATATTGTAGCAGGAGAAGCACAGCTAAGATCATGAGTCTCAAATATAAAGTTGACATTTGAGCCAAACTGAATTCTTTCCCCACTAGGCATAGTCAACAATTTGTTGTCATCCAAAACAGAATTCAAGGATTCAATCCATTCAGGATCAATATCACCATCACAAATTATCCATGAAGTAGTATCTATTTCCAGACACAAAAATAAAATATCAAACCCAAGTAAAATTCTTAGGGAATACTGCCCTGGCTATTCTAACATTATTTCTTACTCTTCCTTCATTATAACTTTAAGCTCTTTAAAGATATTCCTCACATTACCTTCTAATGTCTAATTTTGCTTTCTTGTCATAAAAGCTAGAAAGTGCACACCAGTGTCTGTTCTCCAGTACAACTGTCACCAAAAGTTTTACTTAATTTACAACATCCACAAATTATTAATAACATATTGTAAAAATTTAACTGAAAATAAACAAACAATTTCAGTAAATTAAGCACAATGATCCATATACTCCCTCATAAACATACCTCGGGGTTCTCGTACCACTTGTCGAGCACTATTTGTGAGCACACCATCAGACCACTCCCTTGTATCCACATCAATATGGCCTAGCAACTGATGACGAGGCATAGCTTTTGGATTCATAGTATACTGTTTCACTACTTTGCCGATTTTACCAAGTGCTGTCTTTAACATCCGCCAAAGTGTTGATTTACCTGCACCACTTGGACCTACAATAACTACACCCATTCTTTGACGTAGTTGTTCATATAATTCCAAAGCCTTCTTGATCTAGATAATAAAAGAAATAAAGGTTATGTAAAGTAGCATAGCTAAACCAATCCCATACTTTTTTCATGTTTTTCCAGTATATTTTGCAGTCACTTTCTTTCTGTAATCTTGAAATAATAGGTATTCATGGGCGTAGTTCAAATTCTGATACCTAAAAGCAGCAAGAAACTTACTTTGAACATTAGAAGCATTTCACTGAATTACTAATATGAAAATATCAGCACTCTTTGGATACTAATTTTTCCTGAAAAAAAAAAAAACTTTCACAAAACTTTAGCTAGCTTGAAATAAATAGATAAATAAATATAGCTGAGATAAAGAAATGATTGATAAAAAAAATGTTCACATATTTAATTCTTTCACTGTCCAAAACATTCATAGGAATTTCTACATGGCTTGAACAAAACTGTGTATCACATGTTCACATCTTTAAGTTTTCTTGCACTGTTTTTCATTCAGTTACACAACAAATCTCATTCTTCAGCCATACAGATCTGATTTATACAGATAAAAACAATTTAACTTTCAGTTATTCTTTTTGCTTTTTTTAAATAAAAGATTTCATTCAAAAGTAGAAAGAAATGAAACAAATGTAATACTCATTAGTCCTAATTCTGAATAACTAGTTTTGTTTTGCTGTTGTGGTTGATGTTTACCTGAGTGCTTATAATTTCCAGGTGTGCTTCTTCAAAGACTTGTTTCAAAGCTGTAGTTAACTTGACATACTCCACATCTTTGAAGTCAATGCCAGGGAAGACATCTTTAACCAGTGCATCAAATCGTGCACAGTCTGCAAACGTAAGCTTTGACATGGTATTAAGCCGCAAAGCTTGAACCACCATGCGACTTTCATTAACTGGAAATAAAAAGAAATAAATCAGATTAATTTAAACAGCTTTTTGTTTGTTTGTTTGCTTTCAACATATCAGTGTCTGAACCCGTACAGCTAACACACTGAAGGCAAAATCACAGCGGAGACTACAATCCAGTCTTTGTAACACTCTACATGAAAGTTAAATGAGTGACTGCCACACTGTAAGCATCATAAGTATCATATGCTGACAAGTGCATTCTGTGCAGACAGGAGATGGTTATGATACCGCCTAGATATTACGTAATAGCATAATAATTAAAGCAGCACTAAAAACAGCAGTGCACAATAGCCTACTTGTTAAAGGATTCATGTAAGAAATGAAAGACCTGGATTTTAGATCTTCCTCTGCCAGAGGCAGTTTGAAGTCACATCTCTCAAGTGCATCCTAATTATCTACAAATACTCCAGAACTGAACACTCTCCACAACTCCTCTCAAATCTGAAGTACCATGGACATGTAAATGTTTTGGGACTAGAAGAACAGCCACAAGAAAGCTTTATTCTGCCAGAAAAATAACAATTTTCATAACAGGAAAGGCACAGGGCTCTCACCTCTGTTTTTTGCTTTTCTAATGAAATTACTTTCTTGTGTAAAATGTCTCTTTGTAGAGAGTGGGATTAGAAAATACAGGTGAAAGTCACCCTTTGTTTCTGCCCTCCTGAAAGCATGATTGCCCTAAAGAAAGAATGCACTCTAACCTAAACTCAACCCAAGGGACAGAAAGTGTCTGTTCCCTAATATCCCTTTCCTCTGTGTCTTTCCCCAAAATGTTCCGGAAATAGGCAAATTTTCTTAAGTTCTTAATGTCAAGATTTTTTTTATTTATCACAGTATTTAGAAAATTTGCCTATAGAAATATTTGCAATTAAAATGTTGTCCAGGATGAAGAAGCTTGAACTTCCAAATCCTGGAAGAATATACTAGTTCTCAGACTCCAGAACATTTTGGGGAAAGACAGCAAAGCAAGCAGTACAAAATTTAAGCAATGCTTAAGGGCATGGCCAAGATTCTGGTATGTTAAATGATTCTGGCTGAACAACACAAGTAAACATAAAGAAAAAGGAAATTCCATTTGACAGAAATACTTTAAGTTTCTGAAGCAAAGATATGAAATTAAACAAAAAAAATCTGGGTCTATATCATAAACAAAATCTATCCAATTTGCCTCTCATGGAGATTATTGAAAATTATAACTTAAACTAAACAAATTTCAGGAAATTTCACGTTTCTAAACATGAAGCTAAGAAAAAAGTTATAGAAAGGAACATTGATAAAAATGTATCCTAAAACACATCATTGGTAATCCTTTAGCAGATCCAAGCTGAAGTCAATTACAAATTGTTTACCACGCACTGTCAAACTAGTTGTCATGGCAAGATTTGTAAATCAAAGCTGTCTAAAAACTACTAGTATAGGCTGGACAAACATCCTCAGTAAATTTGCAGATTACACCAAGTTAGGTGCGTGTGTTGATCTGCTCGAAAGTAGGAAGGCTCTGCAGGAGCATCTGGATAGGCTGCACCAATGGGCTGAGGCCAACTGTATGAAGTTCAACAAGGCCAAGTGCCGGGTCCTGCACCTGGGGCGCAATAACCCCAAGCAGAGCTACAGGCTGGGAGATGAGTGGTTGGAAAGTTGCCTGGCGGAGAAGGACCTGGGAGTGATGGTTGATAGTTGGCTGAATATGAGCCAGCAGTGTGCTCAGGTGGCCAAGAAGGCCAACAGCATCCTGGCTTGCATAAGAAACAGTGTGGCCAGCAGGGCTAGATTGTCCCCCTGTACTCAGCTCTGGTGAAGCTACACCTCGAGTACCGTATTCAGTTTTGGGCCCCTCACTACAAGAAGGACATCGAGGTGCTTGAGCGAGTCCAGAGAAGGGCAACAAAGCTGGTGAGAGGTCTGGAGAACAAGTCTTATGAGGAGTGGCCAAGGAAGTTGGGGTTGTTCAGCCTGGAGGAAGCTCAGGGGCGACTTTATCGCTCTCTACAGGTACCTTAAAGGAGGCTGTAGCAAGGTGGGGGTTGGTCTCTTCTCCCACGTGCCTGGTGACAGGACAAGGGGGAATAGGCTACAGTTACACCAGGGGAGGTTTGATATTAGGAAGAACTTCTTTACTGAAAAGGTTGTTAGGCATTGGAATGGGCTGCCCAGGGAAGTGGTTGAGTCACCATCCCTGGAGGTCTTTAAAAGACGTTCAGATGTAGCGCTTAGTGATATGGTTTAGTGGAGGACTATGGTTTAGTGTTAGGTCAGAGGTTGGACTAGGTGATCTTGGAGGTCTCTTCCAACCTAGATGATTCTGTGATTCTGTAAAATGCTCATCCACCTTACATTCTTAATTACCACACATTTAACACCCAAACAACAATAAATAACAAAAAATCTAAAAAATATACAATGTTACAGTCTAATCCAATACTTTCTGCTATTTCTATCTGTCCTTGTATCTACTACTGTCTACCAATCTGCACCCAAGTAATATGATCCTTGTTTTTTGCCATGTGACAATTACAGCTAACCTCAAATAAAATCAGAATGGTCCGATGACTGATGAATAACGACAGCATCAGAGGATCAACACTCCTGACCTAAGCAAAGTGAAAACAATAGTTTCTGAGAATTGTTTAGAATCATCCCAGAAAAAAAAATTATCTAACTATATCCTTCACAAATGAAAGCTCAATCTAGAATATGACATCAGTCTTTTGTAATCTCCTGACAAAGAAAGACTTTCATAGGTGTTTTTTTCCTTGCTAAATACCTTCTAGATCCAAGCCATGACTTCTCAAAACTTCAGTGATCAAGTAAGATATAGAGAGTGGTATCTGTACAACATCCTAAATAATTGTAAGTTTGACATGGTCAATCTTACTTTCTTGCTTTACTTCACTTTTCTTCAGCTGACGAAGAAGACTGCCACAGCCTCTCAGAACAGTCTTCAGTGCTCGTAAACCCCAATCATAGTGCTGCTGTGGTGTCAGAAGCTCCCTAAATTTAAAAACATAAATGTTGTAACAATCATTAGGCAACAGCACTGGAATATTTTCTTTTATGGCCAATTACTATGCTCACAACATGGTTTTGGGCAAAAGAAAAATAAATGAATATCTGTTGCACTATCTGTAATGCATTTCAGAGATATACATATAAGTAATGTTACCCTAAAATCTTCAGAGAGAGCATATCTAGCAGCTAATGTATTATTATCTCTAGCAGCATTAACTAAAACCTCCAGTAGTTTATAAATTTCTTCTCTCTAATGTGCATACTTATAACCAAATAGTCACTTGCATTTCAACTACTTCAATAATCAAAATACACAACACTTAATCATGCAGTCATGTGTTTATATTCATATTTCATGAGGGCAATAGGGAATCAGTACTTTATCACCTTGAGATTTTTATGCATTGAGATTTTAATGCTATTTAAAAGTCCATTTAAAATGCTATTTTCGTACCTTAATTCCCAATATATTGCAATATTTTTATTCTAAAAGTCTTTTAAAGTAGTAGCTACAGAGCTTTGCACGGAACACCACTCAGATTTAAGGGCTGTATTGAAAGTAAAAGTTCATATGATTCCAAACCTGCACTTTTATGGCTAGCTTTGTTTTTGACACATAGCTTTCCACAATTTCTAAGTCATAAAATATTACAGAAAATTAAAATAAATTATGTGTAGATTGTATCCCTACAGTCATGATTTGGCATATACTAGACAGAGAAGAAACAGCATTTCAGGAAAATACCCATAACGACTGATGCAAAAATAAAAGCAGTATGGAACAGAACTACAAACATGCTAAGAAAAAAAATAAATAAAACATGCTTACCTTGCTAGATTAAAAATAGCCACTAATTTTCTACCAAGTGTTTTAGCATCCTTAAAGCCCTCTGAATACAAAATCACTTCTGCTATGAGTTCGTTGTCTGGATGAGTCATAGCTACTGGCCTAAAAAGTTGTTTGAGGTTATCAGGCAGTTTTTGTCTTCCTCCATAACCTTTTCCAGCAGGATTCATAGTGATAAAAATTCCAGAATTATGATCCATTTCAACCTGGCATTAGACATGCAAATGTAGTAGTATATTGTCACAAGAAAGCATTGAGAAATGTTGGGTGTACTATGTTTAGTTACGCTAGCCATCTTTAGGTTAGTAGAGACCCAGTTCCTTAAAGACTGTTTTTAAAAGAAAACAATAAGTAAGTTTTGATGTACCTTTTTGCCAAGCAATTCACATGAAGGACTATGTTTCTTCAAGGCATGTTGAATTGTCTGAATCTGCATGGATACTGCAGATAGTACAGCTTCTTCAAGTCTATTGAATTCATCAAAACAGCCCCAGGCTCCACACTTCACTAAACCCACAAATATGCGCCCCATTGACTTCACATCAATGCCCTTAAAATTAAAAAGAATACTATTAAAATTTAAATAACAAAAAAATAATAGAAGACTGTTCTCCCAACTATTAAAAAAAAAGAGTCAAAAGGAACCTGACAAATTATTATTTTTAGAATGTAATATTGTACTATGAAGTAAGTGAATAGATATCCATTTACTAAATCATGCAGGACTATATTCACCTCATCACAATTAAAGACTAATACTTGTCTTCCAAGAAGTCCACCCAAGGCCTTTACTGATTCTGTCTTTCCAGTTCCAGCTGGACCATAAGGATTTCCTCCAAGGCCCATCTTCATGGCCTGAGTAAGAGTTAGGTAACATTTATCTGTCAAAGGTGTATAAACAAGTTTTGGGGAATTACCCTGCAGAAACAAAAAAAAATATATGGATTGGAGCACAGAAATTAGTTAAGATGTAATTTCATTAATTTAATCCGTTAAAAAAATAATTTGAAAACAGATAAACAGATAGCACAGTTGCCAAGATTATCTCTAAGTATATGCATTTGTTCACAGTTATGAAGTTCTCTGAAGTTCTCCTGACATTATATAAAATGTCAAAGCATTATGCTTTTTTTTTTTTTTTTTTTTTTTTAAGAATTACAGAAAGTGTATTTAAAAGAGGATGAAAAATGGGTCAAATCAAATGTATCTATGTATCTGCACTTTAAACAAAGTAACAAGCATATTAGAAAGTATTTACATGATATTGTATTGGAGATGCTTTTCACACCACCATTACATTTACCCCATCAATATCAAGAGCTAAAAATGGACACTATGGACACAACAAAGTTGAAACAAATATGGCAACAGTTGGAAGGCAACTAGCAGCATGTGTGAAATGAGAAAGTTTGTGGTACCTATTTAAAAGCCACCAAACAAAAATTAAGAATACCACACCTGATATTCGTAAGTATATTGGAGTTCAGCATCTACCATCTGTACATAACATTTTTGGTCTTTCATATAAAATCTCAGCTGTTTTTTCCAAGCCCAGTCTTCAGCACTGTGAACCTGAGCTTGATTTAGCTGCTTCACCAAATCAATGTTATGAATAATATCAAGAATCAAAGCTTTCAGCTTGAGCTCAAGGATCCCCGATTCTGCCAACAACCACAAAAAAAGGAAAAAAAAATCATAACAGTGTACTAAGGAAGATACATTAGGCATTCTCAAGTGCATTGGGCTGCTTTCTATTACCAACTGATTTTATTCAGATCTTGTTTCAATTATACATAGACAGATTATTTATCAGCATAAAATGAGATCCTGACAGAAGAAGAGAATCATCATATGACTTCAATTGATAGACAGGTGACTATCCTAATCCACATGATTTTTGTCTGCCTCTATGCTCAACAGAGATAGAAGCTTTTCCAGAAAGCAGTTTATTCCAGAAGTGTTTTCAGCTATGTCCTCTTTAGTAACGAGTGAGCACAATCTGTTAAGTGATATGCTGAGGCTCTGAAAACTGATGCATTTGAGCCTTCACCTCAGAAGAGTAGGATTGCAGAAAGGAGAGAAGGAGCACTCTCTGTATAAACAGATATATTAATTTTTCTATTTAGCTGATATATATATATTCATTTTTATTATATAAATTAACTACATTAGCAAATATGAAAAAGCTCCAAGATAGTTTTTCATCTAAATGAAAATCCATTGTTTGCTGAAATATTAAATACATTAATCTTGGCAAAAATAGATGGGTAACTTGTAATTTCCTGTTTAAATAAACAGGATGCTAAATGCTAATGAACTATAAAGCCATTATCAGGTATTATATATTAGAGATCATTTTTGTACCTGTATTGCCACTATCTTCCATACTAGTATCAATGCTAGTATAATGTTCCAGTTTAGCCATGAGTTCTAACTCTAATTGTTGCAGATTGTGGTCTTTGATAGCACTTTCAACATCTTCAGTGAACTGAATTTGCTCCGCCAAGGAAAGAATCTTTCGAAGAAAAAGTTCAAATTATATTTTATAATACAGAAGAAAAAGGAAAAAAGTGTTTCAGTTCACTTATTATTGCTTATTATAAAAATATTATCAATGTTTGAAGTATTTTACCACATTTTTAAATGAAGTGATACATTTGCTATGTTCTTAAGAACAAATACAGCCACCTTTAAAAACTTGACAGAATTTAGCAAAAACTTGCAATGTAATATAATGTAGCAAGTTCCTTAGCTGTTGTACAACACATAGCACCAAAACTGTCAAAAGCTTCAATTCCCAACAACTGATGTGCAATACAGAAACTAACACTTTTTAGGCACACTGAGGCCACAGTCAACAGGCTCAGGAGCACCTCTGACTTCCTGTATTACTGACCAGCTAACACAACTATTTTGTCTTCTGGTTTCTACACACCACTTATGTTTCAAGTACTTTAAGTTCACTGGAAAAACACTGTGAGAGCTATAAAGATTCAGTCAAACTTGGAACTAGAAAGAACTGTATCACAAAATTCCACCAATTATATCAGTTGGAAGATTTGTAACAGTAACTAAGTTACATGTGCTGCTGGTCCAAACTGCATAAAACAAGTCCATTTTCATGACTACTTTTGTTTATACGGGTAATATTTAGAAACTATACTATACTTACACTCAAAAAGTGGTTTCTTTTTAACATTACAACATCTTAGCAGCTCCACATCTAACTATGATCAAGATTTACATAAAATTTAATAAATTGGATGTTAAATCAAGTGCCATGTAAAGGACTTCAGAATTTCAAATGTTTACAGAAGAATTGTAAGAAGGAATATTTTAAAGAATTTCTCTATATGAATAAATAGAATTTGGTATTTTTTTGAGTTTTCCTCCAAATCCATATGTATACTTCCTTATAAGCCTTCAAAAATAACTTATTTGGCATATCTAAGACTACACAATGGTGCTATTGGATCATCTACTACCTGGGAAGGAAAGAGCGATGGATCAATTGAACTTTGTGATTTTTTTCCAGCATCAATACAGTCAAGTAACATTTTTTTTAGGGTCTCCTTCATCTCCAAAGCCAAACCATTTAGCCACACCTGAGAAAAAGATAAAGAAAGCTCTAGTTACATAACAAATTAACTTCTCAAAGATTCCTGGAAATATACCTGGATCAAATTTTCTTACCTCCACATCACTTGACAGAAGAACTTTATTTCTAAGTGGCACAGTTTCTCCTTCTACTGACTTCATGGCAACTATGTATTTAAATTCTTCATCAAAGCTCACACTATTAATGCCTATTAATTAGAAAATGGCAATGAAGTCATATATCATTAAGGTCTTAAACATTAATTCCTTAATGTCTAATAGCAGAAAGGGGGAAAAAAATCTGCAAGAGATTAGTTTTGAAGAAACTTATAGTTTTTTGAAGAAACTTATTTCTAAATAAGTGCATTTCACAAATGAAGAGTAATTGCATTACCAGCAAAAAGTTTCTTGAGATGAGACTGGATAACCGAAGGATTCATGGATTGTCCTAAAATTTCTAATAAATCATCATCTCCAATGAAGTAGAATCTTGGAAAAGCTGAGCGCTTTTCCTGTATAAAAACAAAAGATTTTTTGTTGCTGTTGATTTAAATTCAAACTTACTTTCTTTGCAGAAAACTTTATTAATGTGAGCTTTACCTCCAAAAACTCATTCAAAGATCTCTGACACCTCTGAAGCTGGTCAAGCAGGGCGATTAAGGTACTTCTTAATCCTGTCCGGGCATTCAGTGATATTATTCTATTATCCCTTTTGATATCTGACATAACAGATCTTGACAGAAAAAAAAAAGAAAAATAAAAAGATTAATTCATAAAACTACCAGTTTTACATTCAGTTTTAATCTGAATAGAGTATGCACAGAATTATTTAATAAAAATTAAAACAAAGGTAAGCTGTACAAATATCTGACACATAACTTTCAGTTTTCACCATCTATTATGAAACACTTCAGAATTTACATCAATGTAAACAACTGTTTTTTGTTAAAATATCTCCATCCAAAACCAAGAAAATTAAATGTTTGACTTTTTTCTCGTTCTATGAAGTCATTTTAACTCAGAACAGGTAATGGTACATATCTTTTTACATTTCTAAAATCTCTTCCTTACTTATCTTCACGAGTTGTTCAGAACAAATAAGCTTTCTGTTTCACCTATTTCGCCCATCTGTGTACTTTCTTAGCAAATAAAGAAAACATTTATTTTCAGCAAGAAATGATTCTTGAAAAACAATTTACATCACTTCTGCTTCATTTCACAAGGCTAATCTTTTGTTTGCTTGTTCAAGATCTTTGATGTTTCACGCAATTCCCTTATATGTGAAGCCTATACTCCACTAAACAAAATCTGTCTTACCCTTTCTGTTCAGACTTACGCACTGTCATGCATCTATACCTCCTGAATTTGTCCCTGAATTTCTTCGCCATATATATTACAGATGTTCCTTATATTTTCACCATGAAGAACACTGTAGCCTGCATAGTGCAAAAGATACTGTAGAAAATGAGCTGCATTGCATATGACTAACCTAAAGTCTTCATCAACTCTGTTAAAACGAGCCTGTTCTTTGGGTAGAGCTCCACGACCAAATATGGGTTCTAAATACACCCATTTCCTCTGAATTAGGTTTAAATTCTGCAAAAACTCATCCAAATCAGCCATTTTTTTCTCCCAGATGGACACTTTATCTTCAAAACCTTTATAATATGGAGAATCCTTGAGGGACTGTAAAAGACAGCGATGATCTCCAACTTGGTTGACTATGTCTTTCCAGTCCTTAATAAGCCTGATAGTCTTGCCTTGGCTATCTTCATAATCTGTTAAGGTAAAGACAGCTCCAACTCCCCAGAGTTCAAGTTCACGTAATGCTTCTCTGATTGTAACTTCTCCTTGTGCCCGACAATTCAAATCCTATTTATAAGCACAAATACATTTAATTTTAAACTACAGAGCTTGCAATAAACTTGTCATTCAAAAATAAAGGATAAATTCTATTTCTACAATAAGAGAAAAATATAAATATGCATACAGAACAAGATATTCCATGAAAAGATGCTGTTGCATTTACAAAAGACCACTAGATAAAATTTAAATTAAAAATACAGCGCCTTTACACGTCATTATTCCTACCTTAAGTTCCATTGCTTTTTCTATAATGGCATCAGTCACTTTAAGCAGATCTCCAAACAGCAACCCCTCAAGTGTAGTACCTCGTGGAAGACCCAAAATGCGAAAGAGATCCAGCCAATGGTCTGGAGAAAGATGCTCTCCTCTAATGTATTTTAGGATTGGAATTATCATCTATGGGAAAAAATCATATGTAAATCTGTCTTGTGTTTATGCAAATTGTTAATTTTATTCTCATTCAGTAACCATTCTTCAACTAAAGCACTTCTTTTTTACCCTTCCAATTCCTAGGTTTAATTTTTATGAATTTGCTCAAGAAAACTCACTGTAAAATGTGTGCTCATGTAAATTGTAATCCTCATAGTAAAGAATTTCTTTTTTATCTAATTCAAACCTCTAAGTTTAAAGCTTTTAATGAGCAACACGATGAAGTATGCTACCCAATAATACAAGAATATTTTTATTACTTTTTTATATACTTTTTTATAGCTAGCATCTTACCTTATATCTGTCCACTTCTTTTTGCAGCTTTACTGTCATTACAGTATGTTCTCCCATCTTCCTAATTTTTTCATTCCAGTTAAACAAAAATTCTTCAAATAGGTATGTTTTACTCCTGCATTAAAATCAAATACAGAAACAGTCATAATAACACAGCATTATAACCACACATAAGCGTCCATGAAAAATAAAGTAGCAAGATTATACCTAAAAGTTATCCAGTCTTCTTTGGCTTTCTCGTCCAAACCTTGATAAAACTCCTCATACAAAGCCCAGATTCCTGCACAACTCTTAATATCCTGACATACAACATTTGACAATGAGAAGTCAGGCTCTTCCAATTTAAAATGATGGCATTCTTCACTGAATAAAAAAATAATTGCAACATACACTATGTTATTCCATTATACATGTTTATAAAGCAATAATAGGGATAACCTTCTTACACAGCAACCTTTTATATATTCACAATTATTTTCCATAAAATTTCATTTCTTTATTTATGAAATGAATTACTTTGTGTCCCCCACAAAAAGGTTAAAATAAAATGAGTTTGAATGGATTGTTTCTTCCTTTTAGGTAGAAAGAACATGCTAATTTTATTTTCTACATATTTAAATACCAAGCTAAGAACTGAAATAGAAAACTTTGTCCACTCAGGATATCCAATGATGAACTTACTGAAAAGTAGGCAGTCAGAGGAAAAAATCTTTCCTTTTGCACAACAGTCTAGTGGTTAAGACACTTGCTCAAGAAATGAGACAGGTGGGCTCTAGCCCACTGAAGTTATAAGTGGACTGAAGCAATAACTCCCCCTTCTTGGACCAATATGGCAAACCTTCTCTTGGTGAGAAGCTCAAAAGTCAGAATCCACCCTTTACTTTACACATTCCTTTAACTGGAAGCCTACTAAACTTCTCAATCTTTTCATTTCAAAAAAAAAAAAAAAAACTTCAGCTCAAGAAATTCCTGTTATATAACAAACAAACAGAACCCTAGAAAAAAAGAACATAAACATGTAATAAGAAAAAAAAATCAATTACCTATATCATTTGTTGTGACAAAATTTAGATAATATTTTCTGAGATACAATTACTGCAAAAGATCCACACGTTAATAAATAGCATATACAGGGAAATAAACATACATGAGTTTTTCCTTTGTGGTTTCAAGTTCATCAAATTCTTTCTTTTTTTCCTTTATGATCTGAGCACTTTTCTCAAGCGTATCATGATCACCTGTTTCAATGACATCATCATTTGGCTTTAGTTGATCCCAACGAGCTTTAAATTTTTCCAGATCTTGGAGGTATATATTAATATGTGACATCACATTTCCCTTCATAATTTCGATCTGTAAAGCAAGTGTTAAAATTGAATTCCTTCAATGGGTCTGAACTACATGAAGTATCCAATCAAAATCAAAGTAATCGCATTGTTTCAATTTCTTTTTAATACTCTAAGAAATAGGTCAGCTTTATTCTTCTGGTTTTGTTTCAAAAAAGTGGTACTTTTTATGCTGGTATTTAAGAACTATGTATTTGGCCTATACTGCCTATTTAGCCTGAGCACACAAAAACTGCTGTATTTCTATCACATATTGGTATCTTCAGTAATACAACAAATGAGTTCAGTGGTATGCCAATGGACTGGCACTTACAGGGCTGCACACAGTTTATCCAAGTTGTGGGAATAAAAGTAAAAATAAAATAAAAAAACACCTAACATCAGTACTAAAAGCATGATTAAATAATAGATGTTAGTTTTTAACTGTTATTCTGTTTTCTTCAGTTAACCATTGCATTCACTAAGCCATCTCTGTCTTTAGGTAGCTCTTTGAGACAGAAGGACAGAGTAACATTCACTTTTGCATCGGTTCTATAGAAATTTCACATAGCTATTGTTTAAACAGTATTCTTCCCATAAGGCTGACACCCAAGTCATTAATGTTGGTGTAAACACTGAACTGAGAATATTTATGGATTTTATATAATTCAAGAAAAAGTATTTCTCCAAACTTATTTACTCTAAGTTCAGCATTTTTACATAAAATACTAAACTTTCATTGTTACCTGCTCTGTTATCATAAGCTGGTGGCTTTCCATCATTAATTCAAATTTATCCCATGTAGCTCTCAGGTTACTGATGGTGTCCAAACCTGCCCCAGCCACAGTTCGCAAAAGTTTGTTTTTATCTTCAGCTTCTTGAAACAGGAGAAAAACCTAAATTCAAATGGATTAAAAATACATAGGTGTACACATAAAAATTCAGTAAAATCTGTTTAGCCAAACAATGAATAAAAACATAAGAATCATGGATTGTGTACACCCAGATTATTTGTCTAAATGCATCTGATTTTTAATACTGTTTATATAATAACAGTAAAGCACTAGGAAAATGGTATCCAATGTATTTAAAGAAAATCTTGATCCTGAGACATGATACACAGAAGTAAGTGCTTACCATGAAACAGATAAATGCTGTTTATTTTTTTGCAGATATCCTATCAACCAGATTCAAGAGCAGTATCAGAGCAACAGAAATTCAGTAAATATATACATGTACTGGGTCTGGCTGAGGAGTTAATTTTTGCCATGGCAGCTGTATGGTGCTATAGTTTAGATTTGTGAGCAAAACAATACACTTAACAAGCTAATGTTTCATCTATTGCTGAACAGTGTTTGAACAGCATCAAGGCATTTTCTGGTTCTAACTCTGCCTCCCCAGTGAATGTATTTGGGGTGTACACAAGGTGGTTGAGAAGGGACACAAGCAGGCAGATGACACAAACTAAACCAATAATATTCCATACCATATAACATCCTGCTCAGCAGTAAGAGGGCAGCTGGGAAGTTAGGGAGGTTAGTTATCTTTTATATGGGAACTGGTTGGGCACTGCTCTACCCAAGAGAGGTGGTGAGTGATTGCCTTTGCATCACTTCTTTCTTTCTGCTTCCACTTTTCCTTTATTAACTGTTTTGATTTCAATCCACGTGTTTTCTTGTTTTTACTCCTCCTTTCCTCTTTCCTCATCCCAGTGGGTTGGGGGAGAAGTAAACGAACAGTGAGTGGATTGTGTGTTGTTTAGCTGCCTACCAAAGTTAACCTACAACAATTTGGAAGAACAAAAAGCTAGAATGGAGACACTTTGAATAAACAGATACTATCTTCATATAAAAGAGGGATTTTTTTTTCTCTGATAATAGAAAATAAAAAATCAATTCTTTTTCCACATGATAAGAGCCAACCAAATTTAAAGAACAAAAATTAAACTTTTAAAAGTTGGAAGAAAATTAAATGAATGCATAGTTTTTTTATATATTTTCCAAAATGTTCTGTTATAACTGCTTTCCGTTAAAAATTAAGTGGTGACAACAGGCCCTAATGCTAAGGGTCAATACTGTTTCATAAATTACAGAAAATTAATTCTCTTCAATATCCAACAGTTCTCCCTGAGAGCTGCTATAAAATCAAAATACTTACACTCAACTTAACGCAGACTTCACTGAGTTAAGTAACATCCAAAAGGTCAAACTGCATCCAAGATAAAGATTGGGCTAAAATTATATGTCAGTATATGGACTAGTTAAGTAGGCATAAAAATCTCATTATTGCTAATGAAGATCATTGAAATCAAGACTGCCTCATTTAATGACAGAGGTTGGCCGCACTACCTGAGATTCCCTACTCTATCCCATCTGCTTTAAAGTTGCTGCCACAACAGTTATGGGTATTCCATATGTCTCCCAGCCACGTATGGAACCCTCAGATATGCCAGGACATCCTCAAAACAGTAGGCACCTACATGTATGTCTGAACAACTGCTCTTAATGGCGCTAATAAATCAATTTGGGAAATCAACCACAAGGTGTCTATTTTAAGGTGAAATGGATTGCTCTCTACAAATGGATTGGCTGCATTTGCCAGGGACTTGATTCAGTTTTGCATATACACATTTAGGGCCATTTGAGATACCCAAGAACACCTGCGTGGCCTCCAGCTCTAACTATAGAAAGGTAAAGCCTCCAAGTGCTCTTCTGTTATGTCAGCCAGTCTAGCGCAGATATTGAATACACATCTCAAGTAACTCTTAAAAATGTACCTGTGGACAACTAAACCAGGGTTCCACGATGTGCATTATGTGCATGCACTATGACCACAAGCACAGAGACACCCACATTCAAGATGCATTAATTTAGAACTGAATTCTATTACGGACATACATTGTGCAGTTGGGAAGTGCAAATATGGCAAAATTGTGGAATTCTACAAGAGTTTTTTAAAGGCATCAGTAAGGGTATGGATAAAGGAGATTAAAATCATATTGGATTTCCAAAAATCTGGTAACACAATCCCTCTCCAAAGGCATTTAAGGAAACACATTAATCTCAACATGAGAGAAAAGGTCCACCCACAGGTAAATAATTGGGTAAAAGATAGAAAGCAGAGATGGGAGGAAATGGGTAGTTCCTGTGATTGAAAAAAATTGTCCAGTGTTGGACTGCTCCAAGTGTTTATGAGTTGAAAAAAGACACATTAGTAAAATTATAATGTTTATTGATGACGACTGTGTTATTCAAGGCATTAAACCAGTACACGTGAAGAACAGGAAAATGATCTTAGAAGAAATAGTGACTGACAATATCAGTGACAATATCATGAAGTGATACATATATGAAAAAGCAATCCTAATTTCACATAGTCAAGTTGTGTTCTGAGTTAACGCCTGTGCAAGATTGATATCTTCGGTCTATGACAGGCAGTTTTAAAAAACACCAGCTTACTCTGACCAGTAGGAAGTAAATCAAATTTTAGGAGTCAGTAAGGAACAAAAAAAAAAAAAGAATAAAAGATATAATATTGTTATATCATCATATAAATCTATGGTTGTCTGCATCTTACAAGCTGTGCAAAACTCTTCTGGTGCCACACAAAAATATTATGGCAAAACTGGGAAAGGCATACCAAAGAGTAACAAGGATGATCAAAGCTATGAATATACTTATGTTTAAGATGAGATATACTAAAACTCTTCCATCTAGATAACAGATGGCTAATACAGTATACAACAAAGAACAATACAATTGTGTGTCCTGAAAAGTAAGAATATGGAATCATTGCTCCGCATCTCTTCTAATGTAAGACATGAATGGTATAAAGTTAACAGATGTCAGGTGAAAAAAAAATAATAATAAAAGGAGGTGTCATGTATTAGGGTGACCAACCTACACTTTTTCAGGGGATATTTTGGATGTAAAGGGTGCGTTTGCTATCAAGAGGAGACTAGGTAAGGCTGTGGAAGAGAAATCCTGAGTGTTACTATACAGAGAGGAACCACATAAAGCTCTAAAACACTCTGGTTAAGGGCTAGAAGTCTGGGAATGCATCATATACGCTGTCCTGATTTTGTATTTTTTCCCTACATAGTCACTTTATTCTATTGCCCCAGACAAAATACTGTGCTATATGGACCACCGCCCTGACCCTATAATGCCACTGCATGTTCTAAACTAGTTATATTAAATATAACTTTCCAGACCAGAAACCAACTACATTTTTTGGTAGTTTTTGTATTGGATATGATAAAATAGGATCTTACCCCTCCTTTTTGTTCATGTAGCTTTAAATATTTTAGGTTGTCTTCTGATATTTCCTCTACAGTCTGAGGTCTAACCACTAGGGTTTCCATGGCATCAGTAAGAAATGAAGAAACATCGTGTAGGTGAGCTATATAAAGAAAGGTGGAACATGAAGTTATTATGTAAAAAATACTTGTAGTAATAAATATCAGTCAGACAAATGTACTGTGATACAACACTATCATAATTTATGATATTGCACACAAGGTATTAATTTTAAAAATTGCTGACCCCAATATTACATGCTGCTTCAACAAAGATTGCATGTTTGTGCTTACACATAGATTTTTAAATTTAATCCACTACTTTCAGAGTATGATTTATAATGTAAGTATCAGTCTCTTCTGAGAATTAAACATTAAGACCCAGTGCATTTATTTGTACACTTTCAAAATATGCATGTCTTTTCATGGCAAAAAGAGAAAAACACGTGAAAATTGTTTTTGATTTGGGAGTTTTGGTTTGTTTTAAAAGAAATTAACTAAATAAAGCACCTTGCATTAAACAGTGAAAAGATTCACAAACAAAAGCCTGACTGAGCTATAACATTGCATTTTCCTAACAGCAAAGGCACAGCATCTAGCAAGGAAATGCACAATTGCAGGAAATAATGCATCTTCCAGGAAACAATTCAACTTCTAGGCTACGGAACTAATTCACTCTCTGCATGACCCCTGTTCTAAGTTTCCTGTGCTGATTGGTACATTGAAAGCATAAAACACTGGTATTGCTCATCATCTGTACCCAGACCACAAAAAAATGGGGAAATATTTTGCACTCTTCGATACTCTGCATTTTGATAATCTAACTGACAAGTAATTTTACAGAATAAGCCTAGGTTATTTAAGACTCCTGGTGAGGTATTTAAATTTTTAAAAGAAAAAACAAATGTTGTTTTTGAATGCAACATTTTGCGGTGCTTACTTCAATTAAATTCAAACAACTAAGAAATTATTCTCCACATAAAAGAAACAATCAAAAGAATATCCATATGTATCCTGTTTATTCTGTTAACATCTGGAACAGATGCTGTCAAAACAAGCGAATGGAATAGATGCATATGGATACCAAAGGGTCTGAGATTAGGCATGTAGTGAAAAATTATTGAGAGATTATTTTTATTCCACTGTGATTTCTGCAATTCACTACGTTCAAGAATAAAATATTTCTAAAATAAGAAAGTATTTAATAAATACAGTAACACTAATGCCCACATCAGAAATTAAAAACAACTACTATTCATCGAAGTTATTTACCTTGTATAGATTTTCTCAAAGAAATGACAAGAACATCGTAGAACTTCTGGATAAAATCATCAATTGCAGTTTTCACAGGGTTGCAATTAACAGTTAAACAATCTATCTTGATGGTGCTTCAAGACAAAAGATTTAAAAAGTAGCAAATGTTCAGAAGTATATATATATATGTCTCAACAGCTCTAATATCAATGCATGTCTACAGCTTACCCTGATTTTACAGCCTAATGAGAAAAAAAATCCCACATAATTCTACAAGTAAAAGTTGCAGCTTATTGGACAAATAATTGTGTTACTCATAATACTGAAAGGCATATTAACCGTTAGGCATATACACCCAATTTTACAGAGACTAAGGTCTAATGCTTCAATCTTCCAAATAGTTAGAAAATCACTTGATTTTATATAATTAATGTCACTAAATTCAAAAGGGCTATTTTTATACTGGAAAAGGAAAAGGAAAAGGAAAAGGAAAAGGAAAAGGAAAAGGAAAAGGAAAAGGAAAAGGAAAAGGAAAAGGAAAAGGAAAAGGAAAAGGAAAAGGAAAAGGAAAAGGAAAAGGAAAAGGAAAAGGAAAAGGAAAAGGAAAAGGAAAAGGAAAAGGAAAAGGAAAAGGAAAAGGAAAAGGAAAAGGAAAAGGAAAAGGAAAAGGAAAAGGAAAAGGAAAAGGAAAAGGAAAAGGACAAAGCAGAAGACTAAAGGACACTATCAAAGTGTAAGTGTACCTTACTTTATACTTTCCTGAGTATCCTGCCTCAACACCAATTATTTTTTGTCTCATGCCACTGTGTAGCCATATGTGTTTTCTGGCTATAAGATCCATCACCTGATTTCTCTTCTACTCACCCTGTCTATCCTCAAATGTGTGGAAATGTTTACTACTGTGAATATAATTTAGCCAGCAAGTTCCACCAGAACATCCACCTGCATGAAACATGACTACTTGCTCTGAACTTGCTTCCCTCCAGTATCATTTGATAACACTAACCATGCAGCACACAGAATCCTGTGTGAATGCATGTAAGAATAAAAGCCTAAGCTAGCCTACCTTACTTGCAGGATTTAATCAAGTGCTTAAATACATTAATTATGTAATGTATAAACATCTGCTAAGTCAGTTTCCAATGGCCACATATACTGTAGGTACACATGACTTAGCTTAAAGAATTGTTAAAATATCCCTGTTTTGCAGTACCACAGAACCAGCCCTGAATTTAGAGGGAGGTTCCTGTCATACCAAAGGAAGTCATTAAAAGCTTTTTGAGAGGGCTCCATGGATAAAAGGGAGTAAGTGTCTAAAAATAAAAACAAAAAACAAAAATCTAAACCTTTAAAAAGTACGACTGAATTTAAAAAACATTTGAAATTCTGTTTGTATCTCTACATAAAAAGAGTATTTCTATTTTATTATTACCTTTATTATCTGATGGAATCTATTATTGAAACAAAGGAACACAGTTGCACTATACCTTGGAAGCCGTTCTGCTTCTTTGCCTCTCACTTTTAATGCTTTGAAGTTTTTTTCCCAGTCTTGTTTGCTAGAAAGATGCGTCATCACCAGAGATTCCATATCTACTTGCCCAATTACAATCCATTCCTTTTCAACATTGTTTTATATTTCATGGAAAAGAAATAATTAGTAGATTAAAAAACTCTGTTTCTCAATAATATTAAAATATTTTAATAATGTTTTCAAGCTGCATTTTCTTTAACCATTATGCTCCTTCAATTACCTACAGATTCACATAATACAAAATCCAGGAGGTACAGAATGGTTTGATGTATCCACTCATTTAAGGAAAACCAAAACACATTTTTAGCAAGGGTAATAAGACTGCTGTAATACAGAAATTTCAATAGGAACTGTATGCATGCTTCAAGCTAGGCATGTGCTTGAGTAGTTGGCTTAATATGGATAGAATTAATAAACTTTTGCTTACATACCATGCAGAAAAGGACAATAATGCACAGGTTTCATTGCTCAGTTACTTCTACAATGTCTGAAGCCTAACAAGATAAAAATCTACAGGAAAAAGTATGGGTCCAATACTGAAAATACCTTGAACTGATTAGAAACTTCTGCCAGCTTTCTGAACAAATCCTCTGCTTTACTAAAAGCAGTCAGAAATCCATTTGCATTTCTTTCAGTCATAACTGTGAAGATAGACTCTTCCTCTGTTTCACTTACTCCCCTAAACTGATTTGGAATGGAGATGAATCTCTTCATTTCTCTGTAATATCTAGCTCGTACTTCTTCAAAAGGAGGTCTGAACTGCAACCGGCCTTGCCTGAAAAGTGGAACAAACAATACAAAAAATAAATACTTGAATACAATTTGAGCCAGAATATTTTATTTTTAGGAAAAAAAAATCTTACTTGAATATTAGATCTATATTTATTTCTGGTAAATTCTCATTAAGTGCTTCTAATCCCATCTGATACTGATGCTCCAGAGCTTTGTAAAGCTGATGATTCCAGTGTTGTCTCCAAGCTTTCATATCACATGATTTGAAACCCTAAAATATAACATTTATTTTGTTATTTTATGTAATCTTTCTCCTCAAACTGTAATTAAGTGAAACTGAGATTGAAGATAGTGATCGTAGTAAAATGCAAAGCAATATTGTGTTTGACTATTAAGAAGATACAGAATGTATTTCAGATGAACATAGGAAAAAAAAAGAAAGGCCTTATCAAAGCAGTCTCTACTTCAGGATAGTACATAGTCTGTACTTCAGGATAAGAACTTCACCAACTTTATTAGTCTATTACAAGATTCTTCACGATTACCCTAAAATAATGGAATTCTGCTAGAAATAAGATGCAAGGATGGCTGAATGAGAGATCTAAATATGTATCACACCTTTTACTTCCCTGTGATATATAAGCTACCTTCTAACCCTGTATTTCAGAAAAAAAAATCTTGTGTGTTTCCACAGATAAGTATTAACTAATAAGTCAATACAAGACTTTTATCTTAAATCAAAATTTCCTTGGAATGTGCTACATTGAACATTCTTATGGAATGTGCAAAGCAGTACCATACACTTAAGTCTGTAAATGGTCACTGGTAAGCCACCCAAGCATTTTCAAAATGGCAATACAAGCCAAAAAAGAAATTGGAAACATCTTTCAATTTAACAGTTTCTCTTATTTATTTGGACAGTAATTTTCAGTCAGGGCTTTGGAGTCAGACTAAGGCTGCTAAGGAAGCCATACATTTAAGGTCTGTCCAGCAATTTGAGACTGCCCAATGGAACTCTTCCAACAGAAGTGTTTCAGAAACAAAGGAAACTTGAAATTGTCTCAATTAAATCTTAAGACAATTATAAATACAGGTTTTAAATAAAAGTGAAAAATTCTAACAAATTGACACCTGTATGACAACAAGGACAATGTAAGGAAGAAACCTACAAAAATAGTAATGTGCCATCATGTACAACGATAATTCAATCAGTTTCTTCTACCTCCTTTCTTCCAATGATGTGTCTACAGAGTTAATACAAACCTGCTTATAATTCTTACATAGATAAATCCAGGCATTTATTCTCCCTATACTACTACATATTCTGTAGATAGAGCCCTGAAAACTTCGTCAGCTAATGCAGAATTTTAACAGCTTGATGGCAACAGTTAAGTATATTAGCAAGGTATAGACAGACGATAATAGCTTGTAATTTTGGATGGTGGGAGCAGGATACACCTGGTTCAGTTTTATCAGTTCTAGTCAAGGATTAAAAAAAAAGAAGTGATTTAACACAGGTTACTTCCATTTTTCATATACCATATAAAAATGCCATACCATATTCTGCAATACTGAAAACATTTTCAAACTGATTTAAGAGCAAATAAAGTATTAATTTCTTAAAAAATAATTTGGATTCAAGATAAAAAATCGCAAATTACATTTCAATGCAAATTACTAAGCATTACTAACCAATAACTGAAGGAAAATACACATACAGATAAAAGTCCATTTACTTATATTATCTGAGAAATGGAAAATTGTATTAAAAAAATACAGTGAAACTACTGCATTTATTTGACTAGCAAATACAATTAAAATGATTCAGATCTGTGTTAGAAAGACCAAGGATACCACAACCACCTAGGATTACAGACCCATTACTGTTGAAGGCACCAGGAAAAATTAAATTGACTAATGATATATCAACATAAAATAGGTGATACTAATATCATTCAGAGTTACTTTGATAATAC